>NW_026851268.1:0-600000 GCF_030913485.1 Colletotrichum godetiae
CCAAGCAATGGCGTAATCCCAGCCCATGGCGAAACCCCTGGTGTGGATGTTAGAAAGGAGACGAATAGCAAAGTCGTGTGAATGGACTCACCAGGAAGGATCGACAAATCGGCAGACGTATGTGTAGAAGGCACCGTTGACGGGGTACAAGACAGCCATCTCAGCGAGGGCTTGAGTAGTAAGCATCAACATGAAGCCGACAATCATATAACCGATAATCTGTTAGTCTTGTCGTCAGTCTTGACCTTCCAATGCGTTGTCGAGGACTTCTTACCAAGGCAGCAGGGCCGCCACTTCGAAGAGCACCGCCAGAACCGACGAAAAGACCAGCACCAATGGCACCGCCTATAGTAGTAAAGAGTCAGCAAAACTGCGAGGGCTTGGAAAGAATAGTAGACTATAGAGAGACTTACCGATGGCGATCATCTGCATGTGTCTGTTCTTCAGGTTCCGTTGGAGGGGCTCGCCCTTTGTGACAACTCCAACCTCCTCATCGCGAGATCCCTCGTAGCTACCATTGCTGTTCACCACAGGGTCCTTGGCGTAGTGCTTGTCGTCATCGACGACGGCAGGTTGGTGGTGCGACATGTTGGCGACTGATACCAAGTGAGTCTGGCTCCTCGAACTCGTTGTTGGGTTTGGAAAGGAACGAGGTAACGAGGAATGCAACCTATACCGTGAGGATTGGCGCCAAGAGGCCCTGGTATATATACACACAGGATAGCAAGACAGGCTTGGTATTCTTCAGTTTGATGGCTAGGTATCAGCGTTGGATGCCGCGCACTCTGTCTCTTCCCCTGGCCCAGCTTGAGTGCAACAGAAGTGTACCAGTGCCATGGGGTCAGGACTCTGGCCTACCAGTCCCCGGCAACGCCGTCCTCCTAGTCCCGTTCTTCCGCATGGATGGCAGGTCGTATGTGAGGCCTAGACCCTAGACATCTCGGAGGAGGTGGACAGGACAAGCTTTCACCGACGATAAGACAGTTGCCCCCAACGGTACTAGAGCCAAAGCAGATTGGTTCACGACCCTCGATATGCGAGCGAGCCTGGGGGTGGTCCCATTGTCACCCGGCACGGCATGCGTATTGCTGGACAAGGGTAAGCCCATTCGTCTTAGCCTGGTTTTCGGGCGAAGCTTACACCAATTAGTACTCCGTACGTGAGGTTGAATCGACAGATATCGTCTTGATTGGCTCGAGTGAGTTTGATATCTTGGCTTTCTCGGCGATACTCCAGGGTCAATCATTCCCCCGGCGGGCCTCCCCAGCTTCCTGAGACCAGCCATCCCTTGTCCAACACCCCTGCACAAGTGTGATAAGCTGGGTGCGAATTGCAGTGGTACAGATAAGGAAGGTAAGCAGAAGGTTGTCCTGAGGTATATGAAAGCTTCAAGCCCAAGGCTCAAGGGTAGCATGCCTCCTCAGCAAGCTTTGGTTCTGTGTTTGGGTTTTCGTTCCTGGATCTTTTGTCGTGCCTAGTTGTCATCTCGTTGGCGCTTCTTTGGTGTTCCAAATAGTCAATGACATTATTCATTTGACTTCGCGTGTAGCGACTGCCGTCGTCGTGGCTTCAAAAAGGCAGTGCTATTGGCTTCGGCCTCTAGGCAACAAGTAGTTAGACACTCCGAGGAAGCGCGAAGAGCATCTCTGGTCGTAAAGTCTTAAGTCCTAAGGCACGCGATCTTCGTACGCCAACAGACGAACGGCCGAGTAAAAGGTTGCATGGCGCCGCCACTATCTGGCAAATAATTGCCGCATTCCTTCGTCAGGCTCATTTTGTTCTAGAAGACTGTCCCATTTGGACCCGGACAGATGACTGACCAAACGCCCCGGTTCATTGGACAGCAGGTGAGGCGTAGTGTCCCCCCCTCCCCCCCCCGATGCGAACGGGTATGGCGCCATGATCTGACTCGGGGCGCAACTAGTAATCGTAATTCTCGTCCCCGTCGCAATCTCAAATAATCATTGACAGCATAGAATATGTGTTATCGCGATGGGATGGGCAGCCCTCTCGGTGTCGAGAGGTGGCAAGAAGTGATCCGACAGGATGGAAATTGAGGTGATCATCGCCTGAAGTTCTTGGTCCCTTGGACGCCGAGAAAAATCAAGCTTTGGCTGCAACTGAGTTTAAAGATATCATTGGCTAGCTTAAGGCCAAGCATTTGAGGGCATCTCTTGGAGTCTTGGTAGTCCTAGCTTCTTGACCACCCGCACTTCCTCTCCATCGCCCCGCCCCCATTCTGCTGCAGCACTTTTGTTCGAAATCGCGTCCAGACGATCCGGTAAAGCGTGCGATTTTTGGCCTTGGTGCAGGTGACCGATACTGCATCTGGGAGGACCGTTCCCGCGAAGGATGATGCCTTCTTCCTGAAGAGGAATGTGTCATTTTGTTACCGAACCGTCGATTGCCTCTCGGTTACTCTGCCCGTACTGCGTGGTGTAAATCGAGTCTCCGTGGGGATCTGGGGTAGTCGCCTTCATTTCGCTCTCTGCAGCCACCTCCAGGCATCCCCCTAGAAGTCGTGTTCGCGTGGCCCCCCCTCGTCCCAAATTGAAACAAGGGCGATGGAACACTTGATCTTTGCACAAACTTGGCAGCTTTGGTGTGAAAGTGCCTATTATGTTGTTTCGCTCGTCAATCGTGGTTGGCCGCACCTGGGTGCTGTAATCATCAAGCGAAGCGCTCGTATCTTGCTTATCCGTTTCTACCACCTATCATATCGGATCACGGATACGTTCAGAGTGTTATCAGCTCTACCCCCTGGTGTCGCAGTGGCCGGACTCGCCGAGAAGATGGAAATGGTGCGCAACCCCGCGTCAGACGACAATCTTCTACGCGTTCTCTGTGCAGCTATCGGGCGTCCTAAGGCGCCAAGGTCGCCAAGGTCGCCCGAAGATGCTTCCCGTGGTGCCATGCAGCTCAGAGCTGTCACCTTCAGCTCCAGCCCCAACCTGTGATCGTTCTCATGCAATAGAAGCCATCCCGGTGCCAATCTGGACTTTCTGTAGGCCAAAATCATTCTAGCGCTCTTCTAGCTTCCATCAGGCCGGCGGTTGTGTTCCTATTGGCGGATGTTGGATGATAGCTGCTGCCATGTGATCTTGCAGCTCCCGTCGAACGATCCGCAGCATGAAGCTTTGCACGTATCCGTAGCTACCCATCGTGAGGGCTGAGATACATCCTAGGCAATCATCAGCTCACCGTCGCCAAGGGCGCAAAAGTCACGCCGTCTAGCTTAGGTAGGCTAGGGGCCTTGACCTGTCCCTGCTGGTACATGGCTAACCAGACTGCATCATCATTGACTGCTTCTAAGGCTTGACGTGCTTCAGCGTTCTGGCTAAGTGCTTCGCTCAAAAGACCGAGCACTTCGTCGAATATCTCGGCGTCAAGACGGACATGTGAAACGACAGCTGTCAACATGCGAATGACAGAATCCCAGATCTGCGCAGATTGAGCGAATTTGCCCAAGCCGCCTGATACCGAGCCCTTCGTTATCTCTGTGGATTGATAGCTTAGCCCATCGCTTCCTGTCATGACGGGAATGACGATTCCCTGACTCGTAGTCGCGGCGGTCTTGCCTCGCCTAGTACTCTCTCGGTGCGTACTTCCCTTGCCTCGAGACTGGATAGCCTCTAGCTTTTTCTTTCGACACCACTTTCCCAGCCCGTCCCACCACTCTGTCTTGATTCTGGAGGCTAGAAAGTCTCCGGCGGTGGCGGAGAGCGCACAGAGGGCATCGCAGGCTGAAATGGTGACAAACGCCTCCTCGTCGTAGAGCCGGGTGATGGTGACCGGCCACACAGCATTGATCAGCGGCAAAAACGAGTCTTCATCGCCTGAAAGAGCTGGAGATACGGTGGCCAGTAGATCGAGTAACGACTTTCGCAATTTGGGACTTGGTGAGGTAAGATAGTGTTGGGTCAAGCCGGTGATTTTCTCCAGCAGGGTATACGTTGGCGTCTTGGGTGGTTTCTCCTTTTCGACTTCATTGTTCGCAGCATCCTCGTCGGTTTCCTCTTCCACGCCATTTTTGGATTTCTGGTCCTTCTCACCCCAAGAATTTTGTGGATGACCATCCGTCGAGTTGTTGACATCGTCGATCGAGGCTTCAGTCTCTCTTTCCTGGCGTCTCTTCAATAAACTGACAATGTCGTCAATTGTAACGTGACTGCCAGCGGCTTTCTTGTGGCTTTCTGGTCCATTTTGTCGGCCCTCCAAAAGAAGTTTATCAGACTTTACACCCTGCTCCACAACTTCTTTGAGCACTGCAAACAGACTTTCGACAAATACTGGGTACCCATGGTAGTTGTCTAAGGCTGCGAAAATGGAAGCCACGACATCGTCGAGGTACGGCAGCAGCCGCGACCCGGTTAGGCGAGTGATCATCACCAACACCTTTGTGGATGCTGGCGAGATATCGAAAGTATTGAGTCGCAGCGAAATTGAGTTGATCATGTAGTCGACGTTCTCAATAATCAGTTCGGAAACGCTCGTATACCCGCATGATACAGCTAGAACGTTCAAAGTCGTGATTGCATGCTCCCTTAATTGTGAGCTCGCAGAGCCAAGGAAGGCCGTCGTCGGATACAGCACGTCAATGAGTTCTGGTCTGAAAGCTTCGCCTGATCGAGATGCTGCAAAGGCGGTTACTTCAAGTGCTGTGGCCTCTAGCCTCCAATCGATTTCGGTTAGTTCGGAGTGCGAATCGAGCAAAACAACGGCAAATGAATATAGTTCCTGGAAGGTAGATTCGGGGTCTTCGCCCCCAGAGCCCAGGGAGGAGAAGTCCAGGAGATCATCGAGCTCGTTAGAACGGTAAAAGGCAGTCTTGAGGAGTTCGAAGCTCAGCCAAAAAGAGGCTATCTGAGCATCTCCCACCGAGTCCCTAGCGTGGTCTAGCATTTCGGCAGCAAGCTTGGTCTGTTGCGAAGCGGGTCCAACGTTGGAGAGCAGGTCGATCATGGCTGACCTCGTTTCAACCTGACTCTCTTCGCCCAACAAGACAGTGGGATATTGCTTAGAGATATCTCCTGCTCTCACAATGTCTTGATTGTACCATGAGGCATCCGGCGTTGTTTCGTCCACGATCTTGCTAGGCTTCGCTCCAGTTACAAGAGACGTAACACTGTCCCTCAGAGCCGCGGCTATTGACTCGTCCAGAAGTGAGGAATCCAGCTGAAGGCTACTGACAAGAGCCATGCCTTTCATCAGGTTTCGAACGGCGGCCTGTTTCTTGCTTTCGTCGGCAGACTGCATGATTCTGGGCAAGCTGGTGATCCAGTTGTAACAAGTGACCTTCACGGTCTCGCCAATTTCAGGATAGATGATGGCCAAATCCTGCAGACTTGTACCGGTCAAGGATGTCGTTGGATGTGTTGGCGAGATGGCCATTGCCGTCTCCACCAATACGGAGGAGCAATTTTCGAGGGAGGTATGGCATTCGTCGAGAAGTCCAAGGCAGAGGGCTAGCAGCGCCTCACGTACGTCTAAATTATCGCTTGTTCGGAGTTTCAAAACTGTTGCCAAAGCCAGCTTGATCTGTGATTTTGTCGCGTTGAGCCATGATGGGCTCAGTACCACCCCTTGTTCGGCCTCCAGGGGAGTGTCTGAATTTGGTCTTGCGGTGATGCTCCGGGTTCTGACGTCGCCAAGAACTTTTACTAGGACCATTCCGAACGACTGGATAGACCCAACCAAGACGCGCGTCTTCTCTCTTTGGGGCTTGGCAAGAAGTTTTGTCAGGCTAGAGACGATACCAGGGAGGAATGACGCAAGGGCGGCATGATCCTTGATGCTTGTGTAGAAGCAGCTAAGGGTACGCAGAGCCTCGAGCTGTATAGCCGACGTTCTTCCATCCGCTGCACATCCCAGGAGTACCGCGATGGTATGGCCCAGAGTTGGCACCAATTTCTCCTCGGTCAGAGCTGTTGTTGCTGTGCTGGACGTCCCAGCCACAGTGATCAGAGCAGTCAATGCTCTAAGCGATTCAAGCTCGGTTTCCTCGGGCAAATCGTGCCCCCCCTCTCTGCCAGGAACTCCTCCAACGATGAACGTGAGAAGTATCAGGAGCTGCTGCAAGATCTGGGGCGAGATGTTGGACTTCCAACCGTGAATAATGATAACGGTTAGACACTTGATGGCAAGCTCGATTAGGCGCTTGGGGTACTGATCGTGACAGCGGAAGACATGAGAAAGCGGAAAGAAGACGTAGTCGGCAAGCTTTGAGTCCAGAACGGTAGCATCTCTATTTACTTGGTCGTTCAGAATGTGGTACAACTCGTCCGTTAACTCAGAGAGCTTTTTGAAGGAAGACGAATCTCCTTGTTGCCGGATTGCAAGCTGACTAATCGAGACACAGCATGGTTTGAGCTGATGCGAACTGGTCAGTATATGATTGATACATCCCAAGGTATACGGACCTGCTGGAAGAACTCATTCCGGGCTGGATTCGCGTTGGCGGGATTGGTTGCCATTACGAGGCAGAAGGTGGGGATTCCAAGCCAGCCAGCGGCGCGTGACTTCGCAGTGGAAACGTATCTGATCTAGTACAATTTATCGCCGGGGCTTGTGAGGATCTGTTCCACGTCAAACAAAGAGAAGGTTGTGACAATTCGCGCGGTTAGTGGTAGTTGAAGATGGAAGCTCTGTCGTTCAGGTGCGAAACTTCGACTCAGGAAACACCTGCCTGAGAAGACAATCCTAAAGATTGACAGTAGAGTAAGGTACCTTAAGGTAAGGTAGGCCCAATCGGGTGGCTTCCTTTCAACAACCCTCGGTGATGAGCTCCACTAACAGCCGACTGTTCAGGGCCTTTGGAGATTTTGGCTCGCTAAGGAAGGTGGCAGCCCCGCAACAGCTACCCCCGCCGAAGCGCTTTCCCTCCACTAGGTTACGTCAATTTCAATTCTTGCGAGAAAGGAAAGAAAGTGCATCTCGAGACTCTCAGAAACTCTGATAAGCAGGAACGAACGATAGAGTTTTTTTGCAAATTGTTGTCATCTTGTCAGATACGGCTCCAATAACTCACCATGGTCCTGGCTCCTTTCTCTTGCACGGTGCATCCTTTCGATTCCCGAACCTCTCACTCCAGCGCTTATGAAATCGGCCCATCTGGAGCATCAAATGCCCTCCTCTTCATAGGAGGTCTCGCCGATGGTCCTCATACCGTTGGATACACTAAGGCTATAGCCAAGCATCTTGAGACGGCGGCACAAGACTGGTCTGTATTTGAGATTCGGATGAGGAGCTCCTTTTCTGGCTACGGCTTCTCAAGCTTGAAGAACGACGTTGAGGACATCTCGGCTCTGGTGAGGTATCTCCGAGGTATCGGAAAGAAGAAGATTGTCCTGATGGGCCACTCAACTGGATGCCAGGTACGTTGTTGCAGTAGTCTCGAGTCGTTACGAGACTCAGCTAAACTTGATAGGACTGTATGGAGTACACAAAGCATAAGGAGGACCCTGTTGATGGCTTCATCATGCAAGGCCCTGCATCCGACAGGGAGTCTATTGAGGACTTTGTCAAACCTGACTGGTTGAAGGGGAGCCTAGAGCACGCTGAGAAGCTGATTCTTGATGGAAAAGAGGGCGAAGCGATGCCCAAAGATCTGGTGCCAAGCTTCTTCTCAACACCCATGACGGCCTACCGTTGGCATTCTTTGGCAGCTAAGGGGTGAGTGACCATAATGTTCGATTTATGAAATAAGGTGAACAGAACGCTAATCTTCAACATAGGGGCGATGATGATTACTTTTCATCCGACCTCGAAGAGTCGTTTGTCTCCGAGGTCTGGAATCGTTTCCAGCAGCCCGTCATGGTCCTACACTCTGCAGAAGATGAGTTCGTGCCAGCCAAGATCGACAAGCAAGCTCTGATAGACTCGTGGAGAAAGACAAACTCCAAAGTCAACGAGCTATCTGGCTTGATTCCAGGAGCAAGCCACACTGTGAAGAACCCATCATCCCAGCAGTGGCTAGCAGAGCGTGTGGCTCAGTTCATCCAGCAAGTATGAAGGTAGACTCGGGACGGACCGCATGAGCTTAGGCATCTAGCTGAAAGGGACATTTGTCTTCACTCATAGCCCAACAAATTTTATAAGCGACATTCTGGAGATGGAATCGAAGACATTGCACAGGATTACTAAAGCAGCACTGGTCTAAGCTTGGTCATAAGGTTCCAAAGTAGGTAGGCATTTGAACAATGGAAGCCCGAGTTGACAGCACCCCGCTTCCCCGGAATAGGGAGCGAGGTCGGCGATAACCCCTCCGAGACCCACTTCATCGGGGTCACTGGCCCGTGACGATGCTCAATGCAGGTCGCCGACCCCAGGTAGGTGGATTATGCTATCACGGACACCGCGAATACTTAATCCCAGGTGACTTCATAGACCAGCCCTTATCACATTGGTCAACATCCAGAAAGACTATCTCAAACATCGTCTTGACTTCAAGCTTCGTATCAACCCATACACCTACACACACACTGTCGCCTCTTGAACTTGATACCCTCACCGGCACCTCTCTTTCAACACACCCTTTATTACTTTCGCCCACAATGTGCTTCGGAGTCACCTGCTCGACTTGCTGTAAGACGGTTAAACCAGCCCCACCACAATTATCAAATCATTGAAAACTAATGGCATCCAATAGCAAAGGCAACCTGGCGCGGCTGCGGCCAACACATCCCGTCGGCGCTGAGCAGCGTCCCCGAGGACCAGTGGTGCACCTGCACGCCAAAGGTCACCGTCAACGGCAAGGAGTATCCCCCGGCAGGCACTGTGTCGATCCCCGGTATGTCTTGGTTGACCGGTTTGTTCGGGGGCAATTCGAATGACAAGTCGAAGCAGGGCACTAAGGGAGAGCTGTGAAAGATGGGAGAACCTACACTTTGTTTTTGAGGCTTGCTTTGGCGGGGGGGTGAACCTGGTGTACTAGTACGAGTTGACAATTGGCGAGGCGTTGAGGGTGGTGCGTGGGATGAACGGCGGCGGCGGCGTAGAAAACATGAGTCGAAATCAAGGATATGACCCCGTACCAAGTTCCGGCTTCATGAGAACATGAGGCCCTCCCAAGTCCCAACTCATCCAGATCGAGCCTTTCAGCACCGGCTGTCAAGTTATGGAGGGGTAATCGGTGTTGTTGCCCTGCCCCTCACGGTCTCATTTGGGGTCCCTCAGTGGGTTATCCTTACCTGAGCCCCCGTTCTCGGGCTAAAGCACCCTATCGGCGCCGGCGCTTGACTGGTCATTTACGAATCGAAACCCTCTGATTGACCAACGCTATCGGGGCCCGGGACGGAGCTGATAAGAGGTACCGCCGTCGCTCATGATTCAAGCCTACTTCCACACGTCTACCTCATCCTATCACTTTCCCAGAGCAACGACGGCTTCATTGTATAAGAGTAACAGGTCTAAAAATGTTGCTTCTTTCTCCCGTCTTCTTAGGAGCAACGTTTGCTGTCCTTGTTTCAGTATATCTCATTCGCTGCATCTTGTCACCGTTGTGGAAAGTTCCCGGCCCGAGGATAACTGCCTTTACTTCCCTTCTTCTGAAATGGCATGAGCTGCAAGCAACGAGGACAAAGTACATCCATGCGCTTCACCAGCAGTATGGCCCAGTTATCCGGATTGCACCAAGCGAAGTCTCGTTTACATCGTATGAAGCCGTCAAGGAGATCTACTGCTCCGGGGGCAGCGGCTATGACAAGACGGAGTTTTATGACTTGTTCAAAGTCTATGGACGGAGGTATGAGTTAGGAAACCTACCTTGAGGCCTGGAATCAACAAAAGCTTACAAGACCAGGACCATGTTTACAACACTGAATAAGGAAGATGTAGGGCCCCGGAAGAGCCTTGAGTTTGGGCTAGAAACGTGACTTACCACATGTTCCAGCACGCGAAGCGCAAGAGAATCATTGCGGACCGGTACGCAAACAGTAACGTCCTGCGACCTGTGCCCCTAGGCGGAATCCAGGAGAGGTCGCAAAAGTTTATCAACTTGTGCGAGAAGTCAGTGGGCAAGAGCCACGACATATTCGTACGTAGACCCTGTTCCCAACACTCTCCATGCGGCTTCCTGACTGCTCTCACAGATGAGCCTTCACTCCTACGCCTGTGATTGCGTTACACACCACTTGTTCCATCCGTACGGCAGTAACTGCCTCGAGAACGAGGCGGACGAGGAAATGATGCACCAGGTCGCCGCTGACGACAGCCTGCAAAGTGAGTACACAGGTCGGGCGGATATCTCGCCGTGAGCGAAGCTACTGAAGGGCATATCAAGTAGACTAACCGGTCCTCAACAACACAGATCGCCTCGTTCAGCACTACAGTCCCGCGCTGCACAAGCTCCTCTCGAGATTTCTGTACTTCTTCGCCAAGCCCCGCGAGACGCCCCTCGCAGACACCTTTGTCATCGAGTCCAGCAAGAAGCCCGACCCGGCCGCCTTCACGCTGCTTAGCCGGCTGCACGACAAGGCCGGCCAGGGGCTGGACCAGCTCGACATGGCGGGCGAATGCCTCGACCACATGGCGGCCGGCATCGACACGACGGGCGACGGGCTGTGCTTCCTTTTGTGGGAGCTCTCGCAGCCGCGGTCCCTGCGGTTCCAGGAAACGCTACGCCGCGAGCTGCGGGAGAACGCCGGGGTCGCATTCGACAAGTTGCCGTTTCTCGATGCCATTGTGCGGGAAGGGTTGCGGTGCTTTCCTGCCATCCCCATGTCTTTGCCGCGTTATGTGCCCCAGGGCGGGCGGGTGATTGATGGGTATGCAATCCCCGGGAAGACTATCGTCAGCTGCCAAGCGTATTCCATCCACCGCATCAATGAAGAAATCTTCCCGGAGCCGGATTTGTTCGACCCTGATCGGTGGATGGAGCCAACGGGCGACGCGGAGAGGAAGCGGCTAATGTTTGCGTTTGCCAACGGAGGTCGAGGATGTGTTGGCAAGCAGTGAGTACCTCCATATTCCAGAGGCAAGATTCCATTTGTTAACAAGGCACCATTACCAGTCTGGCGCTCGCCGAGATGAAGACTCTTTTGACGGACATTTACACCCGTTACACGACGCTTCCTGAGACGTCAATGACGGAAGAGTCGATGGCCATGTCGGACCAACTCATCTCCTCGCGACCTCTAGGACAAAAATGTTTGCTACAGTTTGTTCCCGTTGGCGAGAAGCGGGAATGATGGGTTTTCGAGGTGGAGGAACGGGAAGGTGTCAAAGTTGTATAGTGTGTGTTGCATTTAGCGCGAATCATGGATGGCATATCGTATCTGGGCGTTTCTGCCGGTGTTTGATCATTCCGGAACTGGAGCACGAGTAGGTACCGTGTGTGGCATCTGGGGGTCTGGGGCAGGAATGCTGAATCAGTAAAAGACAACGTGCCTCGACAAACGAGACAGCTTGGCAGATGTGGTTGAACGGACATGGTACGCCGTAGAGGGCCAATACCAAGTCAAAATCATGCCAAAAAAGATTTCGTGGTGATTCGGTTCGTTGCTGTGAGGCGTGCCTGTGTGGCCCTGCTTGGGGAAACCACACACGTTTACGTGGACAAGCCAGGCTTTCCGCTGCCAACTGCCCTGCTTTTGAATACCAAGCTTGGCTCAACGCGTTCAGTCGAGAGATGACTTGCATGGCAATGACTGGCTCGGCTTTGGTAGCCGGCGTTAGGCGAGGCGAGGCGAGCGAAAAGGAATGGCGGACAGCAGGCTGCATGCTGCAGAGACGGGACTAGGGAGGTCCACCTGATGGCGAAACGGTAATTCCTGTTCCCCATGCTGCTACTACGTTGGGTATTCTTTTATTGTCGCTTATTTTTAGTTTTACCTACCGATATGTGCCTTTGCTGCCCCCGGATCCTTTAGAAAGCTTCCCTCCTTGCCTTTCCGCACAATTGCGGTGCGAATTGCGCTTTCATGAAAGCGGGAAAGGCCATTGATTGGCCCGTGCCCGGCGCGGAGCTGTCGCGGTTTCCCCCCTTCCAAATGCCAATGGAACTTAGGGAACGGCGCCAGGCTTTTAGGCTTTCCCCCCCTTTGCTGTCTCATGTATTGCCTGATGAAGGCAGAAGGTGTTGGAATACTCGTCAGAGAAACAAACGACTTGTGAAACACATAAGAGCGTGGAGAGAGCACAGAAAGAGGGTAAGATGGTTTGGCCTCTCGTTGTTGCGCCGATGCCTCGTGGGTATTTGAATGTCTCCTTTGGGTATCGTAATGGGGGACGACACAAAGCACAGGAGCGAACAATGAACATTGAGGCCAAAGAAAGGCCGGGAAACGTGCAAGGCAGCAAGTGGAACTGGCTGCCATGCCCGGCTGCGTGTTGCATCCTGGACACAGGACTGGTCCGGTGGTGGCGCCGCGGGGAAGGTCAAGGACGACCTCAAACTCGGATTTAAGGCTCGCTCGCTGTTCTCGCTGTCTGACAGAGCGGCTCCAGGGGGGGGGGGGGGGGGGGTTCTTTGAGTGGTGGCGCGACTCTGACAGGCACGAGGCAAGGGCCAGCCAGCCCGCCAGACTTCCCGCCCCCAGCACCCAAACCTCGGGTGCTGTTTGGGGGAGGGGGGAGGGGGGAGGGCGCCTTATTAGTGAACGAGGTGCTGTTGCGGCAGTGAACTGGTGGGCAAGCGCCCATCAATTAGGTCCACTTTATTCTTTCCAAGGATCTTTATTTTAATTTCTAGGTACTTCTTTCAGGTACTTTTTCATGTGTTTCCGAACTTCCTGTCCTGCCGCCGCCGCCACCACCACCCTCCGACTCACTCCACTCCACCTCAGCCTTTTCCAAAACTCTGCGCTCACTGCCCAGTCATCTCCGTTTTCTCCTCTTCCCACCCACAAGAAAAAAAAAACGCACAAAACCCTCCGCTCGGAGATCCATCGAGCACATCTCGCAATTATCTTAAACCCACCTTTTCGCAATCGCAGTTCACCGCCCTGCTTAGGCATCTCTGCATCCTCGCGTCCTCCGCGGTAAAATCTTCCCAAGCATACAAAACCTCATCCCTCCTCCACCCCTCTCCTGAGAACGTTGCCACTTTCCACACTACACCCCGCCATAACAACACAGTATCGTCAACATCGCCAGCAGCCTCCTCTCTCGCCGCGTTCCCGACCACCGAGTCTTCTTCCGCGAGAGTTGAACATACAACACCACCCTTACGCGGTACACGCCACATAGCAGTTTATGTATCAGCACGACAACACCACCGTCTTCAGACACTTCGTCCCCAAGCTGCAATCATTTCGCATAGCGAAACCTTGTAGCCCCAACATCAGTTCCGTTGGCTGAAATCCCCGAACCCAGAGGAGTTCATGAATTCTCGACAGCAAAGACGATCTAGTCTCGCTTTACCCTATGTTCATCAAAAGAACCCCTGAGCATTGAGTCCGCCTTCTTGCTCCCCTACCAGCTTCCTCGCCAATCCGTCGATCCTATACCAACACGACCCCCGGCTTCTTCATGCTACCAGCCCGCCTAACCGACAGCATTACCAGCTTCGCATCCCGGGCCCTTAACTTCCAGATCCAAACTACCTCCTAAATCCAAAATACTCTTCCAAGACTCTTCTTCAGTCCACCTACTACCAATACCGCAATCATGGCTTCCCTCATCAACGTTCGTCGCGACGTCAAGGACGCTTTCTATCGCTACAAGATGGAAAAGATTGTCACCAAGATTGAGGGCAAGGGCAACGGTATCAAGACCGTTGTCGTCAACTTGAGCAGTGTCGCTCAATCTCTCGCCCGTCCCGGTGCCTATGTCATCAAGTACTTCGGCTTCGAGCTCGGTGCCCAGACCAACGTTGACCCCGCTGACGACCGCTGGATTATCAACGGGTCGCACAACGCCGCTAAGCTGCAAGACCACCTTGATGGCTTCATCAACCGTTTCGTTCTCTGCAAGAAGTGCAAGAACCCCGAGACCGACGTCAACATCAAGGATGGTCGCATCCTCCTCGACTGCAAGGCCTGTGGCCAACGGTCCGAGGTCGACCTCCGTCTGAAGCTTAGCGGTTACATCCTGAAGAACCAGCCGAAGAAGGGCAAGAAGGACAAGGCTGAGCGCAAGGCTGCCCGCCGCGCGAAGGCCAACGGTACCAAGGAGAATGGAGGAAGCGGAAGCGGCGGAGAAGGATCTGAAAACGGCTCCAACGATGCCGACGACCAGGATGTTGGTAGTGATGACGAGTTGGAGAAGATGAAGAAGGAGGCTCCCGAGATTGACCAGTTTGAGACCCAGGAGCACGAGTGGGCCGTTGATATGAGCGAGGAGGCCGTCAAGGCTCGCCAGGCTCAGCTCCCCGGCGAATTCAAGCAGAAGCTCAACATGGGCGATGACGAGGACGAAGATGGTGAGGCCTCCGGCAGCACCGTCTACGACGAGTTTGGCACCTGGATCCAGGATGAGGCCACTGCTAAGGGCAGCATCGAAAAGGTCGACTCGATCGACATCTTTGTCAAGGCCAAGGAGCTTGGTATCGAGACCAAGCACCGTTCCGTCCTGGTTCTGGTTCAGACCATCTTTGACGAGAACATTCTCGCTCAGGTCCCCAAGCGCGCCGGCATGATGAAGCAGGTATGTTCACATCGTATGGACCAATGACTCATAAACCCCCTTGACTAACTTGTCCCTTTAGTTCGTCACCTCTGAGCGCCACGAGAAGGCCCTCCTCGGTGGTACAGAGCGCCTCATCGGCCAGCTCGCCAAGGAGCACTCCGACATCTTTGACAAGGTTGTCAAGATCCTCCAGCTGTACTACAACCACGATCTCCTCAGCGAGGAGGTCGCCGTCAAGTGGGGCAGCAAGGCCAGCAAGAAGTACACCGATCTGTCCACCTCCAAGAAGGTCCGCAAGGCCGCCGAGCCCTTCATCAAGTGGCTCGAGGAGGCCTCGGAGGAGGAGTCGAGCGAGGAGGAGGATTAAATGCAGGAGTATCTGACAGAAGAAATCGGGAAGCAATGTCGGCATCTCGGTATGCCCGGCGTTCACTTTGATTCGCATGTCTTGTCTAACAGCATTGTCACAACAGTCCGCTCGTTTTCTTCACCCTCGACTCTCGTCTCCATTCATCGACTGAGCGTTTCCGTTAACCCGGAACATCCCTCGTCGGTGGATAGGATGTCAAAGTACTTAGGTAGCACACATCTTGTAGACTGCAGCAATGGCAAATTATCCACTCTCGCTCTATGACCGGCACGAGTGTTTCAATGTTTGTGATCTATCTATGTCGGATTCTGGTGCCAACCGGTTTGTCCTTCCGCCGACATAGAACTTGGATGAAAGCTGCAACGTCCCGCGCGCCTCCGTGCGGGTAAAAAGTCTAGTAGTAAAACTCAATGTCTCCTCCGCCCACAACTCCCATCGAATAATGCAATCGCCAAAGTCCATAACCTCCCATGCTTGGGAACCCCCCTCCCCAAAGATGCAGAACACCGAGATCTCTCGGCCTCCCAAAAAATTTCAAGCAGCTGCTGTCTAATGTCTTTCTCCAGTCGATTCCACTTCTCTTGGCTACGGTATTCTTCACACGCTCCCCATGAAGTCGGCTTCGCCAAAACCACCTCTACCATTGATCTGCCGCGCCACCTGTCGATTGCGCCAAAGTCGCGTCTCCCCAAGGAGGGATGTTGGCATCCCAGGCGCCTGGCATACTCTTGCTGCTGCTCGAGGCCTTGCTCATCTCGGTCGCCGTCGGGCCATAGTTGACTTCACCACTTGTGGTCTCGGGGCCCCATCCGGCGCCGCGGCCAGCCGAAACCCACTGATCGGTCTTCTCCTTACTTCTCGAGCTCTTCTTTGACGATTGGGAGTTGTGAGGGCTGTTTTTGGCCGTTGGGCCGGCATTATTGTCTGTCGTCCAGGCTGAGTTGCTGGCAGTCCCCCACGCGTCGCCCTTGAATGCATTCTTTGAGCTTTCCTTGCCCCCGTTGCTTTTATTGGACGAGTTACCGACGGGACTGTTGGTCGAAGGCCCAGCGTTGTTGTCCCAGCTGGCATTGGTTGAGGGCGGCGGCGGCGAAGTCTTCTTCGACTTATTCAAGGTATTCGACACCTTACGTTCCGATCCTGAGTAGCCAACATTGTTTCCCTGGCCATCCCAGTCCACAGCAGGCTTGGCTTGACCGCTGGCACTCCGGTTGCTCCCATTACCATTTTGATTCTTGTTTGACTTCTTGGAGCCAGAATGGTTCGATCCAGTTCCCCAGTTGTTGCTGTAGTCGCCTCCAGAGTTGGCCCAGGCATCGGCCGACTGGTCGTTGGAGGCTCCCCATCCATCTTTGCTCATGGCTGCGGTGTTGTTGTTGTTATTACTGTCGGTGTTGTCCCAAGTGGAACCATTAGTCGTTGTCCAGCCATCGCCACCAGAAGTTGTCTGGGCGTCGTTGCTCTGAGTGTTGCCGGATGTCCCCCAAGTATCATTGGCCTGGCCAGTTTTCGTGCTGTTCCACCCACTGTTGCTTCCGCTGGGCCCAGTCGCTCCCCAAGAATCATTGTTCGCATCCCCGATCTTGTTCCAGCCTGAATTACTGCCCTTGTTGCTTCCCTTGTTGCCCCCCTGGCTCTTCGTGGGAGTGTTGCCCCAAGCAAGATCTGGATGCTGGCCACTGCCCAAGGGTTGCCAGTCTGTGCTCTTCTTCGATCCCCAGGAGTTTTTGCTTCCATTCTGCGATCCGTTCTTGTTCGGAGTAGACTTTTTGCTGAGGTCGCTAGCAAAAGCAGCCCACGGGGTATTTGGATTCACCGTCAAATTGATGTTGATAGGGGAAGCAGGAGCCACGTTGTTAGGGCTCGCTACCTTTGCCAGGGGCGAAGGAGCCTTGCTTTGTTGAGGACCGACATTGGTATCCCATCCTTGTTCTTTATTCTTGGCACCTGTCGATGCCGCATCTGCTGGAATGGCTCCCGACATAACAGGCTTTGGAGAGAGAACTTTGGGAGACATGGGACCCCACCACGAGGGCATCTGCATCCCCATCTGCATCGGGTCGACTGGCGCCATGACTGGCGGTCCTTCGGGCATACAAGTGACTGGAATAGAGCCCCAGGGAGAGTGGCCCTTGAAGTGATTATCTCCGGGGTTTGTAGGATTAGCGAAGCCGTGGAAATAGGGGTTCTGCAGGGGATGGGGAACACCCATCGGCAAAGGAGCGTTGTTCGGGTCGCGAGCAGGATATAGCAAGCCGTAGGGGTTACCGTAGGCTGGGCCATGATAGACTCGGACAACACCGTGCTGAGGGTCGTGGAAAGCATTGGGTCGAGGATCTTCGACGCCCTCAATGGTATGCTCAACTTGGACGACCTCCGCGCGGATGGGCATAATGAGATTGGGACGGCGTAGGTGAGGAGACAGCGCAGCCTCGGGCATTACTTTCTGAGGCTTCTCGAGCTTCTTGGTCTCATTCGCCTTCGCTCCTCCATGCTTGTTCCGAACTTTCTTGACTGTAGGGCCGACGTTGTTGGGTTCGGTGTCGGCTAGGGCAGCGCTCTCCTTGGTCTTGGACGATTTTTTGACACCGTCCTTCGTCTTTTCTTGCGTCTTCTTCTTCTTGGGAGGTGCCGGCGTCTCCTCTTCACTCTCCTCTGTCTCACTTTCGGACGAAGAATCTGCTACCTTCTTCTTCTTGGCGGCCTTGTCGCTTTTCTTCTTCTTCGACTTGGCCTCCGATTCAGACTCAGATGTGTCGTCTGCCTTATTCGACTTCTTCTTGTCTGCTTGCTTCGTGATTAGCTGGATGTTTATCGTATGAGAGGCTGGTATTTGTTAACACGGTGAATCTCGGAATTACCTTTGGACTCGGCTTCTGACTCCGCAGCCTTCAGCGCAGACTTCGCTGCGGCCTTCTCAAAACGGACCTTCTTGGACCCGGAGCCCGAAGAGTCCTTGCTGCGATTGGCGCGCGGGTAGGTGATCTTGACAGTGTCCTCCTCGGATTCGTCGTCAGTGGAAATCTCGACGCAGATCCGCTGTCTGCTGCAGGACTTCTTCCGCCTGCGCCGCTCAATAGAGTTGCAGTATTCCTCAACGCTGACGCCAAGTGCCCACTCGCATAGGGTAGAACTGCGGACGCTGCGCGTCATGTTGGAGGTTGACTACCGAGATGCTGTCAGTGGGAGGTTCTGTACTGCGAATGCAGTTCGGTCGTCGACAGTCGCGAACAACTTCCTTCTTGGCTGCTTCCAGCAATAACTCTCGTAGAGAGCTTTCAAGAAGAGAAATCACGGAGTTCGGTTGGCATTTCTGCATTGGTGGACTAACTGGAGGCGAAAGGGTGTGGAGGCCAAGGCGGTAGGTGAAGCCAGGTCAAAGTAATTACCTCGCTCGGGTTGAGAAGGAACCGCCTGATTTTCGTACCTGCCAAAGGTGAAATATTCGGTATCAATGGCCACTGGACTTGAGGAAGGCTCCATCGTTTACAGGAGCACATCCCACAGCAAGCAACAAAAAAAAGCTCCAATTTTTGTTTGACATCATAATCTCAATTTCATAGTCATTAAACTCCCTGGCGCACTCGGTCAAACCTCATCGGCTATCTGACAGCTGCAGTAGGCGGTTCAGTGGTATCACTTTACTTTTTCACTCATGAAGAAGTTTCCAGGCAAATATGATGTCTCGAAAACATTCTGATGGGGTTTGCAATCTACTTAGGTTCGGAATGAGGCACCTAGCCACTTTCAAGCCATCGCGAAATGGCCCCAGGGATAGACTTATTGGCCTACATCCAAACCACGTCTCGAAAGCTGTCTCCGACTCTGAATTCAACCACAACCTTGGCGGCGTGGGCAAGAGCATTCTATGGCCTGTCGACATAGGAAATCATTGGCTTCATCCTCCTCTCCCATTCATCCCATTCATCCCAGTCTGATATCCACATCATCCTCGGGCGAATGACCAAAACACCTCCTCAAAGCAGAAAGATGACCTGTTCTAAAGAGCGTTTTGATATCTTGTCAGTAGTCATAAATTTGCCATGGATTGCGTAGCTTACCTGTCGACCTGAGGACCAATGACGAATTAGAGGGGTCTAAATGGCAAAGTGCCGGAAGGTAAGAATCATCTACTATGGTCAGCAATGGGTACCTCCTCAATTCTTTGGAAGACTCACGAGAACATCTTCTCCGCTTCACTGTTTCCCCCGATATCATCCAATTTATCCCGCTCTTGGGTTGATTTCGCTTGGACTGTCAGCAACTCATCTTTTTTCCCCTTCCAGTTGAGGTGACATACCGTTCATGCCGAAGCACCTCAGTTGGGCAAACGGACGGCGTAGAAGTAGCCCTCGTTGGTTACATACCAACGGCAATCGCCAAGGTTGTCAATAGTAAAACGATTGCGCTGGGTCCAATTACCGTCAACCTCTCGAACGGGATAGTAGCGGGATGGGTCATCGTCCGCAGGCTTGAAGTCCTGGGGTTCGAAGAGGCCGTTGGAATAGGCAAAGTGTGCCTGCTCCATGGCGACCTCTCCGGCAGTCTTGCCATATCCAGTGACGTCCGGAGGAAGATTGGTATTACCTGGGAAGACGGGCATTCCACCTCCGCCCAGATTGGGAGGCATGTTCATGCCCATGTGGGCACCCTGGAGCATGGGAGGGCTGCTGACTCCGGCGGGAGGAGCCTGAAGCATAATCTGAGGCTGTATGCCCATGCCTGGGTGCATAGCAGGCTGCTGAGCCATGATGATGGGAGGCTGAGGGGGAGCCTGACCAATGTAGGTGACGTTGTGGGCAGGAGGCGGCTGCTACAATCTGAAGTCAGCAAATTGTTTCTCGTAACTTTGGGTGAACTCAGCGAGATGAAAACGAGATGGTGAAGTGAAGCAAAGAAATCTAGGTGCCCGATGAATCACATAAGCCGCTCGGCCAAGGAAGTGCTGGGGACTTGCATAATAATGAACAAGAACAAGAGGCGCGCCAAGCAGAACTGGAGCAGGCTTTGGGGCAACGAAAGAGACCACTGGCAAAACCTGAACATGAGGGAGACCGACATGATAGACAGGAGGCATTCCATTGTCGAAGCGAGGCACGTAAACGTGCTGCATGGGGCCGTAGGTGGTATCGGGGACCGGCGGCTGGAAGTGAAGACCACCAGCGGGCGGAGCGACGTTCTGGTAGTCGGCCATGTTGACGTAGGGAGGCGCGGAAAGTCCGTACGGGTTGAATTTGCCGAAAGGCGCGAATGAGTTGGTCTCGGTGATGTAGGCAGGGTGCGAGGTGGAGGGTATGAAAGGGTTGAAGTGTGGGTGAGCAGCCTGACCGAAAGGTGCAGG
Source organism: Colletotrichum godetiae (assembly GCF_030913485.1). NCBI lineage: Eukaryota > Fungi > Ascomycota > Sordariomycetes > Glomerellales > Glomerellaceae > Colletotrichum > Colletotrichum godetiae. Next base: position 20,277 of record NW_026851268.1, read on the forward strand.
AGGGAAGTGATGGCTAAGATGGACTGAGGCAGAAGGATTGGTTGAGGTGTGGACGAAAACACCGCCGTCTGCACCCGCGTCGCTTTCGTGGGTGTCAAAGGCAGGAGCGGTCGAGTTGTCGGTTCCCTGGGTAACGGGGAAGGAGACACCTGGGTTGCTGCCGTCCTCCTTGAAGCGCACCTGCCGCGGGCCGGTGGTGTTGGCAGCCGACTTGCTCTTGGGAGACTTCATGGCGGATTTGCTGGACTCGTTTAAACATTAAAGTCGACGCCGAATCTTTGTTTCTCGAGTATCGAGGTCGTGTTTGTTTCGATTGGTTTTTCGAAGTCGGAAATCCAGGGGTAGAGACCAAATGCCATGGGATAAAGCTCCTTTGTGGGTGAGGAGATTTGATGAGCTGGCACTGCTCACTTCATCACAGAATTGGTGAAAGATGAAGTTGATGAAAGGATGTGAAGAAGAAGAGATCTGAAGAGTGGTCCAAGGCGAGAACTCATTCTGATGTCTTCACTCAGCCGCATGAAGATCCACTGCGGCTTGAGATGTCTATGCGGCTTGAAGACTTGATGTACCGATGGACCGCTCCAGTGAGGTCTTGGTTGGCTCTTTGTCTCTGAGGCCGAGGGAGGGCAATAGGGGGCAGGTCATTGCAAGATCTCCCGTGTCTTCACTGGGAAAATGGCGCCAACCAATAGCCAATGTTGGGATGCCAGGAAGGGGGTAGAAAGCGAAGAGTATTCAAGAGACGGTTTACTTACAACATCGACAGCGTATCTCTGGCCATCCCATCCGAAGCGATAAACAATTGGCGGATCCTCGTTATCGTAATGTGCCTTCGAGAAAGGCCAACATCCACACATTTTGGCGATACCTGGAAGACAGCTGGGAGACGAAATGCAGAAAGGAATAAGATTGCGGTGGTGTTGGTCGACCGTTCAAGTCCGAGTAAGGTGATGTAGGAGTAAAAGGTGAAGCCAGTCGGGAGTGGGGTTTGAAGCAACGTTTGATATTGGCAGGACCGCTCTGGAGTCCATTTCTAGGTACCTGAACTACCAATGACGCCTGGGATGGTGATTTCTGTTCATCACTCTGGGCCTTGGTATGCCTTAATACAGGAACAAGCCTGTATCGTCTCTGAAATAGACACCAGGTCACAGAAGATGCAACGCGGCATATCTTCAAGATTATCAGGTTATTAACGCGAGCATCATTACGATGATAAAACAACCGGAACGCAGATGCCCAATTGGCCAAGGCATGCGAACATCCAATTCCGAAGCTGGCTAATACTCGTGCCAACACGTAGCTAGGCTACCGTGCATGAGACAAAAAGAACAATGCGCGGAGTCCATCAGAGAAAATCCTCCTAGTCGTTATCACCGAGATCGCCGTCAAAGGAAGCTTCCAAGAGTCTGTCAATGTCATAGCCTCCTGCCAGAACAGGGTTGCTGTATGGAGCGTATACTGTTGCAGGCAAACGCTGGCCTATCAGCTGCAAGATTCCGCGTAGTTGCTTGATCAACTTGCGCTGCCACCGCTGCTGAATCGTTAATGCTAAATTGACAACCCAGAACGCGGTCTGTCTGACTTACCTTCACGATGGCAACAGTGTTTCCTTCTGGTTTTCCAACTTTCTTCATTGCGTCAAAAGTTTCTTTGTCGCAAAGGTCCTGCGAGGCCTTCCAGTTTGCTACAATGTCAACATTTTGCTATGCGTCGACCGTCACGTAAGCCCACTCATCGTCCATTGTGTCAAGATTGTTGAACCAAGTCTGGTATGTCCTGGCGAGGGCGATTCTTGGAGGGGCGGGCTCGGGTTCGATGAAGTCGTCAATTCTTTCAAGATAGGTTTGCTTAATGTTCTCCACGCCACCGCTCTTCTTGTTCGTAACCTTGTAGTGATACTCAGACATTGTCTCGATAAAATCTTTGTAGTCGGTCCACACTGGCCAAGACGACTTCTGGAGGATCGACTCGCCATTACCGTCGAGATAAATCAAGAACACGCCAAAGAACTGGTTGGCGATTAGAGGAGAAGTACTCAAGCGGAACATTTTCGCCCGGGAAACCTCTTGGATCTAAGGGATGGAAGTCAGCGGGTTTATTTACACTAAGGTCAGCAGACGTGTTTGACCTTTTTCCTCAAAGAGAGATGCGATGTCCGCTTGTCGTTCTCAAGGCCATTGAGCTCGCTGAGAGGACTTGGACCTTCGGCACCATCATCGCTGCGAGCTTGATCGTCCATCTCGTCCATCTCCCGAGACAGACATTCGTGCAAGGCCAACAGCCCATCATGCGACAACGACCGTATCGTCTGTTGGAGTTCGTGGTCACGGGTGCTGAGGAATTCGGAAAGATAGCCTGTTTCTCTAGGTAGTGGCGACGAGGTATCGTAGGAGAGAAAGTGTTGTCCACCGACATCGTTGTAGACATGAACTCCTATTGATACCGGGTCGCATGTAGAGTGGTCGAGAAACTTCGATCTAGCTCGTATGTTGTCCAGCTCGAGATCGATCAAGCTTGTCGCGAGTTGCCGAATCGCTGTGGAGATATCCATCTTCAACAATTGTCGCCGTAATTGAAAGTGAAGAATGATTCCGCGTTGAGGGTGCTACGAGAGTTTCAGTGAAGTGAACCAAATAGAAATGACATGTTGTCTGCTGCTACCCCATGCCAATGTTGTTCTCCACTACATTGTTGGGCTTGCGAGGAAAGGCAATCGGTAGCCTGGATAGAGCCTGGTAGTCAGATGCTGCTCAGGACGTCCCTTCCATTGCCATTAAGCCGGCAGGCCAATCCAAAATAGCAACACCCATCTGGGATACTTGAACGTAGAAGAAACGTGTGATGTTGTTCTTTTTTGACAGGTACCGAACGCCCACTTCCACCCAGTGATGCGGTCTTCTAATGCTCCTTCCTAAATACTGTACACGGGTCCACAGGAGGAGAGATCGTCCGTCACAATGCCCAAGACTCCTCTAAGGCGCTCTAAATTTCCTACTCAAACAACAGATAGAAGAGGCTCGCAATGGCGAGCATCATCGTCCACAGATCCAATGTGATCCATGGGCATAATGAATAATCATTATTGGCGGGGTTCAACGGGGACAATTCGTCAGGTTATGTCGTAAATTACAAGGTGGCATGTTCGGAAGTAATAGGCTCGGGGGCAGAGAAGAAAGTGCTGCGGACAACCTGCGAAAGTGATTAGATATGCAAGGTCAATAAACTTCTGAAGACGGCAACTTACAGCCCAGGCACCGGCCACGGAGGCCACAACACCACCAGAAATCAACATGGGCCGCACACCCCTCGTGCTCTTGAAAATCATTCCACTAAACAAGCCAGCCAAGATCGTGTTGGCTGAGTCGTGCTTTCCTCTGAAGTAGCCGATACCCGCGCTGAAGAAGTTGTAGGTAATGGCAACGACACCGGCGGAGTTTCCCAGGAAGGGGCCGCGGCGGGTGACGGCGTTAAGCACAGAGTTGAGTCGCAGCTTCGGCGGCTGGTTGGCAGATCTCCTCAGACCCTCTTGCAGTCCCCAGGCTCCTCCTATCGACAAGGCTGCCAAGTATGTGACTCCAGTTCCGTAGCAAAGGTCATCCGTGAAGCCTCGGGAGGGGAGGGCAGACTGGCCAGGGACATCCGCCAGAGCCGCATCTTCGAGGGAAAGATATTCGAGTGTGTCCTTGTTCAGTCCAGATAGGGGGTGTAGTTGCGCGGGGTCGGCAAAGGATGAGCTCTGAAGAAAAGACTCGACGCCAGATCCTGCTGAAGGGTCGAACTGTGCTGGGGTGTTCTGGAAGGTGGTTGTGGGTTCGGGGGCCGGTGAAGACTGAGAGGCACCAGCGTCCTTCTGAGAGGACTTGCGACCAGATAGAGTATCCCAAAGCGACGACATGGCGAAGGTTGTGGACGTGGCGGATAGATGAAGCCGGGGATCGGAGTTGGACAGTGGACAGGAGATGTGGGCTTGCAGGCCGATGATGGAAGCTGTCGAAAAAATTTGGGCAGACCAATCGCGACTTGGCCCGTGCGTTCGAAATGCGGTAGAAAGTGACGGATGCAGTTGCATTGGCACTTTCAGACGGACCCCACTTATCCGGCCATCTTTCGGAAAGCTCGAGTTGAGATTCTCCGGCTTACCTCATCGTAGCAGTTCCTTTAAGCTCTTGCAATGAGTCAGCAGTCAAGGAAGCTCAAGAACCAGAGCTAGGTAGCACGTTATCTTACATAATCCTACAAACTTCTTCTCCCCCCGAAGCTGGAGCACCTGGGGAGAATTGTGCTGGCATAAAAAGGCTCCACTCAAGACCAGGCAACGACCTGGACAGCCGCCCAAGACAGTGTTTCCAGAATTAGACGGGCAACAACGACATGTCATCCCAGTTGCTGCTAGGACAAATAGTATCTGCAGTTTCGTTTGGCTCAGCCCCTTGGGTAGTACCGTTGGTTGCTTCTTTCCGAACCAAACCTTGGTAAACTACATCCGTATAGCAGAGTCTGATTGGATCCTTTGGAGAGCAAAACTCTGCAGGATCAGTCTCAGATCTAACTCACCGCCGCTCGATTTCTTTCTTGCTATGAGGCCTAAATTTGAGCCATGCTGTGGGCTTCAAGACGAGCCGAAGGACTTCCTGTGGTACGGCGATGGGACAGTAGTACCGGACAGGAGCTGGCAAAGCAGCCTGCCTGTTATGCAAGTTGCCGACGAGAAGCCGTTGTGACTCGTCTGGCGGCGCAAACATGCAGGAACTTCATTTATGTGTCACTTGGAAACGGTAACAGAAGAGGTAGTGCCTTGCTGCGCCGCCTTGGGGTCGATTGAAGTAATGAAGATGGAGGTTGGTTGTTGATTGCCTGCTCCTTCGGGTAACACAGTTACTCAAGAGCTGTCCTCGTCTTTGATTGAGCACACTATATAAGTGACCTATTTATTGCCTTCCCTTTTGTCATTCTTCTTCGTTGCTGGAATCACTTATTTGCTCCTCGCGTTATAATCAGATCTCGGAATCGAAAAGATCTTCATTTACATAGAAGCACGACACTTACACTGTATACGAAGCAGAGCCTTAAGCCCCGAAGATGCTTAACCTCATCAGCATGGGCGTTTGGGCCCTTCAGGTTTGTGACAAGACACTCGCCCCAATCAGTCAGCTCTGCAAAGTTAGATGATCTAACACTGCGCTTTCCATAGGGGATCATGGCCATTGTTGTCCTCGGCCTCTCTATCGATCTCGTCAAAGGGCAGAAAATTGGCGACGCTCCTACAACAAACAAATACAGCACCTTTACTGGCGGCTTTGGATTAGTCGTCGCAGTGCTGGGCTTGATATCTGTCTTCATAGACGCCATTCCGGCTCTCGTAGTGATGGCCGCGGATGCCCTGAGCGGAGTCTTTCTCCTCGGTGGTGGTATTGTAAGCCGATCGATGATCATACCAAGTACTTAATATTAATAATATGGCAGGCTTTCGCCATTGGTTTACGCGGTGTTGCGTGTAACAACAAGCATGGGGCAGACATCGTGAACAGCGACATCATCAACGGTGGGAGATACAAGAAAAATGGAGACTGGTATTATTCACCTGATGCAACCGACGAGTTCTTGTTGGAGAGGTGCAAGAAGGCAACCGCAGATCAGGCTATGCAATTTGTGACGTTTGGATTTGCGCTGACGACTATTATTCTCGTGTTCCTGGTATGGAAGAACGGTCGTGGAGGCCGACGTACTAACTACGTTTGACCGCTTGGAGGCGTAGTCATAGGTAGATAGCGCTGCCAAAGCTACCATCGAGGCGGAACTTGCTCGCTCCCATGTCAAGCTTGGCAAAAGACTTATGTTTAACGTAGTCGTGTTGAACCTTATCTTCGATGACTTGGATGATGAGAATTCAAAGACATTATTATAGCAGTTCAATACCGCCTCAGGTCCGATGGCAGCCATTTGCACACGACAGTGATGTGAAGGTGTCTGTGACATGGATTTTGAATCAATCTGCACGACAAGCACCCTTTTCACTGTTGCAGGATGGTTTTGCGTATGCCTGAACTGAAGAACCAGACAATGCGCAGTGTATCCTGGTACAATGGACATTTTTGCGCAACGTCGGCAGATGAAAATCTTGCGGCTCCCTAAAGCCGTGGTGCTCTACTATGCGCAAAGTCTAAGTCGATAGGAAAACGGAAATGCCCATTTCGCGCTGGAAGATTCCTTTTAACAAATCAGATTCCTTACGAAAGGATGTTGAGACCACCCCACAGTCAAATACCAGGAAGAGTCGTCATACTCGGCTGATAAGGAAAGGTGTTCACATGGGATTTACTTTAGGAGGCCGGGAACGGAAGAAAGTCCAAGGAGATCAGGACAACCCTCAGCAAGCCGCATAGCGGAGCCGCCATTCAGACCAAAAACATGTGTCGATGTAATTTGATCCGGATTGTAGTAAAGAAGAGAAAGGAAGACAAGCAGAATCGCATCGCGAGAAGAGATTTTTATGGTTGGTGAGGTGTGGGGCCAGTCGCTGTCCTGCCCGCGCTCGCCCTGTCGCCGTTTCTGTTTCTCCGGCTCACGCTGGTCTGTGCTTCACATGAAGCTGGAGCTCCACTTGCCGCCAGAGGCCCTGTCTAGTACCACTACCATGACGACACAGCACATCTTGCCCGAATGGAGGTAGTTGTACACCTCATACCGATGCTGTGATTGATGATGGCAGCAGGAGTTGTCGAATGAGCTTCCAAGGAACGCGCCAAAGTGTGTGTGTGTGCTATGATGACGCGCGCCGCACCAGCATCTTTTTGACCCCCGAGGTCGACATCACTCACCTCGGGTTCAGGGTGGCTGATTGTCACTGTAACATCACAACAATCAGCATCAATCATCTAGTCATTCCACCAAGATAAACATGGCGCCGGTGCCCTTGGAACCCGAAGTGAAGTGGGTTTGGTCCATTGGAATGAAGGCCAACAGTCTAACATGATATTCAGGTACCTGCCTTTGAGCTTGGTGGCTGGCCACGCGCTTGCAGTGGCAATTCTCGGCACCACTGTCGTTCGAAGCCTGTACAGGTCATATCACCACTTGCCGCCATCTCAGGGAACAAGAGCAAGACATGTTCGCCGTTCAGCTCTTGCGCCCTTATTTGCAGGGTTGGCACTCGTTAGCTTGTCTCTTGCAGGCTACTGGGCCTCAAGCTATGCAAAACTCTCATATCGTGTTTGGGCAGACCAGCGTGGGCTTGAAGCCCCAGTTCGGTTTGTTTCATCTTCTGCACTTTCTTTGTCCGCCTTACTCATGGAACCTTAGCTTCTCTGGCGATCATGGAGTCGTACCCAGCGAAAACGCGACCCAAGTTTTCATTGGCCGCTGGCTAAGTGACACTCCAATCCACTTGGACGCTCTCGAGATCATCGCCGAGAAAGCTCGTCGGTTCTGGTGGGGCCAGCAGATCGAGCTCGCAACCATGTCATGGAGCTTGCTGCTGGCCGTCGAAGGCAGACGAAGGAGAATCCCCTCTGTTTGGGCCTACCTCGGACTAGCACACCTTGTCAGCCTTTCATTCGCCCAGAACCTCTTCTATCTCGCATTGCTTCTTGCTCCGGCTCCGACCACTACAGCAGACGACAGCCATCCTGTCTCTACACTAGGACGCATGCGCAAGAGATTCTTACCTGTGAAGCCTGTCAACTGGACGCCACACCCGGCCTTACTCTTGGCATCATTCTGCTTTACTTACGTTCTGATATACTGGGCTCCATCGACAACAGGCACGGCGGCATTTGGCCGCATCGCAATCTTCGGGCGACTTCTGACGTTTGGTCCTATTGTCATCCCCGCCGTCGTTCCAGCTAGTTGGGGCTCAGTATACTCTGATCCTCACGGAGCATATAGCATACTCACCGAACTCTTTCGCTTTGTATCCACAGCGAGTTTCGCCTTCCACGTCAAAGGCACCGCGCTTGCTTTGCTTTACAATGCGCCAAATGCCCACTATCATCGTCATAGCCGGTTCTTACCTTTCGACATAGAGAAACGCTCGACGTGGGAGCGTACAACAACGGCGCTTGGAAAAGTCTTGGGATCGGCATCCGACCATCCTGTTGTAGCTGCTGTGGCATGGGACGTTTTGCTCAGCGGAGTCAGCCAAGGGTTATGGGCGGCTACACGTGTGTTGGATGTGAATGACATTCTAGCCGCCTCTACTCCGTTCGCTCCGAACGATTCATCGAAGGCAAAGCCACAACCCAGACTACTGGGAGGAAGTGACAAAACAAAGCCGGATTCGGAATCGTCCAGCCACACCAACACAGTCTCTACGCGACGCAGGGGTAGTCAACATGCAGAAAAGAGCAAGCCCGCAGAAATGACTATTTCAGAGACGCCTGAGACTAGAAGCACCCGCCGAGGCCATACCCTGAAGCGTACTGCAAACCCCGAGGAGGCACCAGAAGATGCGTATGAGCCGAGCCCTGCGGAAAGCCGCGCTGCTGTCGAAGGCGATGAACTCCCCGACGGCGATGTGGACTGGGAATCTGCAGCGTTGTCTTGGGGTCTCACAGCTCTGGGAGGCCTTGGATCTAGCAGCGCTGGTGTTTTTGGGGCCGAGTGTACATCTCGATGAGCCCTGGTTGGATCAGCAGGGGCACTGGAATTACCGCGCTCACTAGGTAGCACATACTCGAGGTTCTTTGTCTGAGCTTGCACCTACATCTGCACGTCTAAATTGGCTCGACTATGTACTAGGCAGATTTGACGGCGGCCAGGATGGGGTTTGGCAGCCGTCCGGCGGTTGTCAAGACATGGCGGGAATCCAGACCTACAGCGCTAACCGGCCTGGCCGGTACCATCGAGGACGGTTCGACTTTTCTCAAAGAACACAACTTGGGACGGCCAGACTGCAGAACAATGAGTTTAGAGATCGAGTCGAGACCGTCGAAGACCTTAACCCCGCCACGTTGAAGATCATCTGGATCAGAGGAGAGCAGGAAACATCGGAACTCAGTGGCATTACCATCGGCCACAAGCGAGGGAGCTTGACCAAGAGCAATAGCCAGGCCACCAGACCAGGTGTTTTTGGAATGACGTCGCCCCGCATTTGAAGAAGACCCCCGCATAAAGCCGGAGGCGGACGCTGCGCCATCCAAGAAGCCTCCCACTTTGAGCACGTAAGGTAGCATCGGCCTGGACAGTCGATCTCCGGCCCGTATGGTGTGAGTGGTACCTTACCCAGCGCGTTGTTAGTCCATTGGGGAGCTGGCCTGCATATGGCTCACGGGTTGTGAAAGTAGCGGCTAACGAGCAACCCCCAATGATGCAGGGTCCTGGAAAGGTCCTTTGAGCGACACGGATCCCACCGTCTTGGGTCTGCTCAACGGTGCTATCTTTGGGATCGCCACATCCGTTCCCCTCCCATGTTGCCAAGTCTTCTGGCTTTTGTCATGCCTGGTTAAATACCATTCGGCTTCCCTGCCATCATTCTCCTCTTTTAATTCCCTCAGACAAGCCAACAGCCTACAACACCAATATAGAGATACCACATCTCTTCAATATCAGTCTTCACCTATCTGAACATCTCAGATACCCGGCCAAGCAGTCTCTAAGAGTATCAGCCACCGATCTCATCTTCTACTCTCCCATCAAATCACTCCTCAACAGCTCTATATTTCATCATCATCATCAACACTTTCACAATGGCCATCCGCGATCACTTCCGCCGCCGCAAGTCCATCTCCGAGCCTAGCCAAGGAGAGCGTACCAGCTCAGACCCAAAGTCCCCGGCTCTCCGGCTCGCAAAGACATTCGGATGGCGCTCAGCAAAGGAGGAGAAGCCAAAGAAGAAGACCGCCGTCAAGGAGAAGGAGGCCGACCCGCGCGAGAGGCCCTTCAACGAGACCAACCTCAGACACCAGGAGATTCTCAACGGCTTCACCATGACTTTCGGAAAAAGCCAACGCCAGATGAGCCGCGATGCGCGGTCAAGTTATTACAGCATCAACGTCAGCCCCGGCACGTCACGCCACAACAGTGTAGACGTGGACGATAGCCCGCTTCGGATGAACCCTTTGCCTCGCGAGAGCCAGTTCCGGTCCGTTCCCGAGGAGGATGAGAGGTCTTGAGGTTCTCGGCCCGAGAGCTTTCAGCCGCTCTCATCTGAGACATTTTGCCTTCCCATCTTGGGATCGAGAGACAACCGATTTCGGCGTCTCAGCGTTCATTTCCGGCATCGCCTTGGAGTTTTGGATTGAGAATTTCCGGGGAAAAGGTCACAAAGGCCATTGTGTTCGAGCCAAAGTTTTTTAATTTTTATTACCATAATGCGAGCTTGGATTGGGAATGGTTTTTTGCTTACTGTATGAATATGGCAACACTGTTCACTGGGATATAGCAAGATGGCACTGAGGCAGGTGCTACCCTGGCTTCGCGTTCGACGAGACACACGAAAAATTCTACTCTATTGATCATTCATCGTTTCAAGTGGCAATTCACTTCGCGTGTGACCTCTTTCTTGCATAGAGGAAGAGACAAAGAACATGAGGTTTCGATATCCGTACTAACTAGAATATGGTTTGACATCTTACCCCACCGCGAGTTAACAAAGGATTGCTTAATCCGGGCCATTCTCGGAATCGCCTTGCTTGTCTTTTTTTTTTTTTTTTTTTTTTTTTTTTTTTCAAATCAACTGAATCTTCATGAGGTGTTGCCACTCAGATAAGCTTCCTTGTATAGCAAACAGTGAGAACATGGGTCCAAGTCTTGACCGCTGTGATAAATGTCGTTGTGGCCTTACGTTTGCTGTTGTTTTGAAAGTATTTGTAGTTGGACTTTTTAGAGTTCTGTCACCAGTGAGGCAATCCCTGGTGATTATATCATTTTGTTTGTTCTCAGAGTAACACACACGATGTGTTGATTTGCCGAGCAAAAGCTGGTGGCTTGGGAAAAGAATCGTTACCCAGATACGGTCCTCTTATGCGAAACCACAAGGGCAGGCACCTCATTTAAGGTGAGCTTATTCAACTTTAGTAAGTAGATTGGGGATACGATTCCCCTGGACTATCGGCCTGTAACCCGTCCTGCCGCTTGCAATAGATGTCATACATAGGTAGGTAAACATAAACTCACTGTGGCCGAAGATAGTCCTCCTGATCTAGCATTCATAATAGCAGGTACAGAACAGTCTTGATACTCTGTCACTAAGCCCTTTCTTGTTGAGCAGTACATCCTCTTATATAAGTTCTACCCATCCGAATGATCTTATGTTCATCAATAAGTAGAGATTTCCTTGGCCTCTGGCCGACTTGTTGCCCTTCCTCGATGTGAAACTTGAAGCAACTTTTCATAGTGTAGTCATTTTGAGCCTCACTCGGAATATATTAACAAGTACTAGCTAGTTTACTACTAGCCACCTTAGTTTGTGTTTATAAAACGAAACAGAATATTTACATAGCTGAGTTGCTTCATCATATCTGCACCTTACCCATAGATTCCATCAACCCACTCCTACCTACCCTGTCGAACCAGCGACCCCATCGTACCTGCTGAATAGTCGATCCCATCGTGCCTGCCAAAAACAAGCATTACATCCCATCTCAGCTCAATGACCACATCTCTCTCACTTAAGGCCTTTCTCAACTTAATTATTACACCTCAATCACAAAAAAAGCAGGATTGGCTTCTCCCTCCCGTCTTCTTCCACGACAAGGAAGGACAACAGCTTCAACTCACAACGCCCCACCTCCCTTCTACACCCCCGATCAAGTGCCTTCACTCCCACCTACGCATGCGCATCTCACCTCACATTCACATCACATCTATCACCCCGGGACCTCTGAGGAATTCTTTGCTCCTCTATGCCTACTCCTCAGCGTTTAGTGCTACGCTCACCCTACTCCCTCCGGCCCAACCACTTGCGTTCGCACCTACCAAACCTATAGGCACATTTCACCTCACATTCAAAATTCATGTATCATCACCCTTGGGCCCTTTGGGAAATCCATTGCTTCTTTATACTTGAACAATAGCCGAGCGCACACGATACGCTAACCTCCACTTCCGACACCTTCCTCTCGACAGCCCCGTTCGTGCCTTCCTCCGTCTCTTCTAAACAGCCTTGTTTGTACTGCCAACACACGCATCTCACTCATGGGCTTATACTAAATCCACTACACCCGGCACCTTTGAGAAATTCTTCCCCTCTCCACACCTTAACGGAGCCTGAATGCACAGGCTAGACCTCTTGACAGCCTCGTTCGTCCCTTCCGCATACGCACCCCTCTCACAGGGCTTATATTATACCGACTGCGCCCGGGACTCTCAAACAATCACTCCCTTCTTCATACCTCACCAGCTTAGGTATCGACAGAGCCTTCTTCTTCCCTATTTCTCACTGAACCGGGGCTCGCACTACATTATATCTTCTACGTAAGAAATCCTTGAAGAATCCTTTTCTTCTTTACACCTCACCGACGTGAGCATCGACCGTACCCTCTTCCAACATATCACGCCTCACTAGGGGTCACATCACAACACATTTTCTACGCCCGTAGCTTTGGAGATATTTCTTCCTTCTTCACACCCTACACACTTGAGTGCGAAGACAAGGTTGCTCTCTTCCTCAGTACCTCACGCACGACAAAGAGGTAAGCCTTTAGTTTGAGAGTCGACATTCATTTGGCCGAAGATTCCTTTTTTTTTTGCCATTCCCAACTGTGCTCACGTATAGGGAATCCTGATACCCTAGTCTACAATACACATCAGTCTCTACAATACACATCAGTCGTACCTCATAACCTACTACTTTCCTGCTAACACTGATGCTGCAGGTCGGCTTGACAAGTACCGCAAGTTGTGCATCGTCTTCACGCAGGGGCGATCATTCACGAAGCCAGCATCGACGGCTAACCAAATCCACAAGATCGGCCCTGAACTATGTTTCGATTTACGGCATCTCCCTAGGGATACTCTCCTATCAAAGACACCCCAGAAGTTTCTCATCAAGATTGCCTCAGAATCGTATAAAGACCTCTATGCCTTTTCTTTCGCTTGCATATAGCGAAGATCTGAATCATCCCTAATCGGCTATTCATTATAACTTCAACCCAGTCCATACAAAAGCTGGACCGCTTCAATTCGGAAGCAGCGACAGTCAGTATCCCTTCCAAACCCAGGCTACTCCTTTCCGGCAATACATCTCCAGTATCTCTCCGCCTGGCTTACTACACCGAGCATACATCATCAAAGTGTTCGAAAAAGGGCACCCTGATTGTCAAATATCGTACACAAGCAAAGGAAGAGGAATAACAAGCGCATTGACAAGATGGCCTTGGGTATGGACTCGTGGTTTGTCTTGAAGTGTCGGAACATCCACAAGCGCTTCGAGCTGTGCCACAACACTCAGGTGATGCTGCAAGCCCTGGAAGACACCAAGACAGCCACCATTGATATGGCTGAGCTTGGCCGGATGCTTCGTCTGAGCCCCAAGAGACGTCAAGCCATGATCGACACTATTCGAAAGTGTACAGAGAGAATGACAAAGCAGAGCAGAGACAAGCAAGACGAGACAAGAGAATGCGCCTTGCTCATTCACATGTGCACCGAAGTCTTGGAGATTGCCAGTAAGTACTTCAATGCCCGGACAACCTTTATGCTCTATACGGGATTATTCTCTGGAGTGTCAGCGTGGAAAGGTCAAGGTTGGAGCTGACTCCTGTGGTGTAGACCGCCCTTCTCCCACAGTCTTCCCGTTCATGAAGTTGCCCCGTGAGATCCGAGCACGGGTCCTTCACATGGTCGTTGAAACCACCCAAAAGGCCTGCAGAATGCCTGCCCTCAAGCGCATTCAAGACGAGTATCGCTGCAACTGTGCCAACCCCGAGGCAAGATTGTGGACTCGCATGGCCAAGCAACAGTTCAATATATACAAGACTCTAGGAGCAGCCCTGAGAGACGAGTTCTTTCAGGTTTACTACAGCGAACAGACTCAGTACTTTGCCTGTGGCTGCGAGCTTCTTGGCCAGCTGGAGGCCAACAGCGACCTGTTCGACCACTTGCGCAAGGTTGAGATTCACTGGTGCGGTCCTAAATCTGACTTGGCCTTCCTCAAGCTGGCTAAATGCCCTAACCTCAAGGAGGTGACGATCAAGATCTCCAAGGCAACGACTGCCATCTTCAACAAGCGTGAGGAGATGATGAGTGATCACTTCCTCTTGAACTACAAGGTCAAGCGTATCACGGACAGCCTTGGCGCCGACGAGCTCCTTGCTATCCGAGGCATCTCAGATGTTGATGTTCAGCATATTCAGGCTGCGCAGAAGCTTCAGCTTACCGAGTTCGATCGCCAGGGTCTGTTGTCGGCTCTGGACGCGACTGTCAAGCAGCCGAAGCAGACGAACACTACCCGCCCTGTGGGTACCTGGGGAATGTATCTTCACTGAGGACTGTGAATTGGTCTCGCATGTATCAGGGTTTTATGGGATGGGAGTACGAAGTCGAGACTCGGGCGAAGCAACCGGCCATTAGGCTGGCAGCTTTCTTGAGACTAAGCAACGAGAACGAAAGGGATCAGATGTTTTGCTTTTGAATTTGCTTTTACAACAGCTCTTCTTCTTGCCTCTTAGGTAGCGAGGTAGTAGATACGCACACAAAATGGATTTGATCTCTGCATGGAAAGGAGGGTACTAGACTGGGAGATGTGACAACAGATAAATTACGCAAGCCTTCACATGGAATCAGAAGGTTACGTACTCAAAGAGCATTGCCTGGGGTTCGATCTTGTCTCATACTACCGCGCGCAAGGCGTGGTGTATCCGGCTCAAGATCAGAAGACGAGAAGGCTGAACTGATCGAGCTATGGCAAAAGACGGCATCAAGTTTGCATGTGTGTGATGCGTTGCGTAGCTAAGGAAGCTTCCTTGCTCTGACCTACCTCTGTTTCTGCAGCAGCCCAATATGCTCCGAATGGGGTATGACTATCATGGAGTGACTGGCAGTGCTCGAGTGGTGATCTTCCTCAAGCATCAATACCTGCGCTGCCGTTTGCGACGGGATCTTTTGGTAGAGTGCAAACGACGTTTGACGGAGGGATGGACGGAAGGAGAGACGAAAAATTTCGAGCCGAGAGAAAAATAGGCGGTGCGCCTTCTTGGCCGTCAGCGTGGCTGCACTGGCCCGTACAAGTGGGCCACACTGTGTTTCCCGGTCCACAAGACTCCAACAGGACCAGCACGTTGGCGATGGCTTGATGCAGACCATTGGCGGCAATAGCGGGATTATGGGCATCCCACACGGTGCCAATGGCAAGGGCAGAATGACGGTGCTCGGGTTCGTGCTTCTCTCCCCCACAATGTCGCGTGTTGGCTTGCCAAAAGAGGGTGCGTCGTCGACATCTAGCAGGGATCACGGAAGGGGGGGGGGGGCTGGTCTGTTATCTCGCGGCTGCCCGTCCATCCCATCTTAGCAGTCACCAACAACTCGCTTGCTGACGGTGATTCCCACCAAGTGTGACCCCCCATCCATCTTTTATCGATTTCCCCAGGGTCTACGTACGGATACCTAATGTGCCAATGCAGTGCTCTGCCGCTCTGCGTAAGTGCGCGTAAGTGTGACTGCCTTCCCCTTTCCGCGGATCCCCTCCACTCCCTTCCTCCAGGCTGACAGGTCACAGGCTGTGAGGAATGAGATCCCAAGACCATGGACGGGTCTCTTTCCGTAGCGGCACCTTGGCAGCGCCAGCCCTGTCATCCGTCCAGTTCTTGGCCTCGACCGTTGCTGGCATTATAAGGGAAATGGCAGCCGCGCTCGCATGCGCGTCTGACGGGGTCGACAATCAACCCGATTCCTTTCTTGGATCCTTCGCCGCTTGATTGTTTCTCTCCGAAGTTCCCCTTTTTCATCCACTCGTGTCTCTACTCTCTCGTGGTGCCATCTCGGACTTGTGACATCGCGAGTCTTCTTCTGTTACGTTCTGCAATACGTCCCCGAACGGCCCGGAGAGCATTCCCACTAGGCGGAAGAGAATGCGGTTTCCCGCCTGCTCCAACCGCCACCACCAGTCGGAGCATTGAGATTGCGCGCCGTACCTTATCGAGTGGTTCCTTTTTATCCCCTCAAGCCCCCAATGATTCGCACCATTCAGAGGCTAGCTGCCTCTGCCGGGAGCTCGCCCTTCTTTCTCCGGACCGTAGCACGGCTTTCTCTCTTGATACTGCTTCTCTCAGTCGTCTACCAGTATTTCGTATTCGGTACGATTTAAGCAGTTCCATTCTCCAACCGCCCCACCAATTTATGGTCCTGGACAAGCTTAAGCTTGAGTCAAGAAGCTGACACGAGATGCAGGCCAACATGATCCCTACAAGTGCAACGCTTTGCTCTCCAACGGCACCTGGCGCTCGCGACCCGGCTCAAACTTGCCGAGAGACGTTTTTTCGAGATGGGAACCCGCCAATTGCAGGATGCGCGAGATGTCCCGCGAGGATGTCTCAGGCTGCTTCTCCGGTCGTCACCTGGTTATCATTGGAGACTCAACCATGCGCCAGCTCTACTTCGCTGCCATGACACGACTTGACCATCATGTTGCCGAAAAAGCCATTCTCGACTTCGCTGTGTCAGAAGACAAACATCAAAACCTAACCAAGGATGTTGAAGGCGTCAAACTTGAGTTTATTTGGGACCCTTGGCTCAACTCTACCAGTCTCCATAGTCAATTGGCTCGGTTTAGGGACCGTCCTAGATCCGCCGACTACGAGAAACTCGTTCGACAAGAGGGAAGAGATTCACCAGCGCTCATCGTCCTCGGCACCCCAGGTCTGTGGGCGGCCCGTCAGGGCGGTGACCGGTACTTGGAGCTCTTCAGAGAAGGCATCAACGTCCTCATGCCGTACCTGCACAAGAGCATCGACGAATTGATGGTGTACCCCCAGAGCAACTCGCAGTCAGCCTTTGAAGAGCTCTCGAATCATGTCCTTATGGCACCCGTGCCTGTCCCAGCCTACGATATGCTTACGACGTCCCGCGCGCGAGCCATCACTCCTAAGAGGATTGACGCCATGAACTGGAACTTGGAGCACCTGGAGCTGAACGAGCACTCGCACATCGCATGGGCCTACAATAGCATGACCGAGAGACACGGCGACGCTATGCTTGAGGATGGTATCCACTCGGTCGACATTGTAGCAGAGAGAAAACTAGATGTCGTCCTCAATGCCCACTGCAACGCCGGTCTGATTAGACGAGGATACGCCAACCAGGTCACTTGCTGTGTGCCGTATCCCCCTCTTCGTCGGATTCAGCTTCTGCTGCTTGGCCTCAATGTGTTGACAATGCCAATCCTGTTCTTGAGTCGGCAGCAGGATGCTTTTCCGTCTGCCCGAACGTCCCGCTTCATGGATACTCTTTTGGCGTTGGCTACTATGCTGGTCGTTGCGGTATACTGCCTTGTGGCCGACCGGACTCACATTTTCGCGAAGCAGGACAAGCACTTTGACATACCAGACTTTATATTACCTTTGGTTGGCCTAGCTATTTTCGCAGCGCTGTCAATTCGTTTCAAAGCACCCGTCTTGTCGTCGGCGAAAGGGCTGACTACAACGTCTTTTCTGTCCCGGGAGCAAACAGACGAATGGCGAGGCTTGATGCTGGTATTCGTCCTACTGTACAAGTACCACACGGCATCCGAGTCCTTGGCGATGTATAAGGTACACAAGTTCCTCATGGCGACCTTCATCTTCTTGTTCAGCTACGGTCACACGATGTACTTCCTCCGCACCGAAGACTTTTCGCTGCGCAGGGTCGCGTATGTATTAGGTCGGCTGAACCTGCTAACCTGCCTCATCGCCTTCATGGTATCAAGCGAATGGATCATATACACTGCACCGCTGTTGACGTTTTGGTTTGCTGTCATCTACACAACACTGGCTTGTTTTAAGAAGTCCAACAGCAACCCCGTTGCATTCTTCGTAAAGGTTGTTGTATTTGCTGCAGGGACTTCGTACTTGGTACAAAGCACCCGTACACCTGAGCGTTTTCTTTTAATGCTCAAACGGACTTGTGGAATTTACTGGGACGTAAATCTCCTGCGCGCCCACTTTGCCATGGACCGCTTCATTCCTTACTTTGGCATATTTACGGCGGCTGCTACGCACCGAGTCTCGGTCCTCAGGCGCCGTCAGCATGGCATCAACGTCCAGGCTTCCTTCGAAAAGATCAACAACGCACTTGACCGTGGGTTGTTGGAAATCACGTATCCAGAACAAGACGCAATTCCGGTGAAGCCGATAATGACCCTTTTCGCCGTTGCGTATCTCATCGTTTTCGTCATTCTTGCGTTCATCGCCGAGGTATACCACAATAACCAGTCTTACGACACCTACCACCCGTATACGAGCCCCTGGTTCGTGCTGTCGGCCATCATTACAAGGAACTCTTTCCGGAAGTTGCGAGATCTTCAAATACCGCCTGCAGCAGCTCTTGGAAGAATGTCGCTTGAAGCCTACATTCTGCACCATCACATATGGCTTGCGAGTGACGGAGCTGGAGTTTTGAGGATTGGAAGCGGAGGCCGCCTACCGAGAGCAGCTGAAATAACCATCATTGCTACTGTCTTTCTTTGGGCCTGTAACGGATGCCAGAGTGCTACTGTCCGCATTGTTCAAGGTTTGACAGGAGTAGAGGAGAGAGAGCAGGCCGAAGAAGTCTCGTTGGGTCGCACCCTGCCGGTTAAGGACGGTAAGACAAGTCCTGTCCCATGGCGGTCGGCGGCAGCAATGGAGAATGCGATAGAAAGAGGAAGGACGAAAAGCTCTTTTGTGTCAAACAGTGCCTTGCGACTGAAGTTTGTGGGCTTCCTGGCTTTGCTGTGGCTTGGTAATATGACTTATGGTGTATGATGGGCATTGTACGATAATCCCGGGTTGGAACCGAACATTCCCTCTACCCGGAATGACGCAAGGCAAAATTTCAGTATTAATGATTACACGAGGCGACGCCACAGAGTTGCAGATGATACACTTTTTGTCCATCAGTGAGTCGCATTGAAGTGGTATGCTGTACTAAACAGGGACAGGGATGAGGGGCTTCAGTTGTGTGTTTCGAATCTGCTCCATCTACCCACACAAACATCAAACTCCGATGTGGTCTTTGGAAAACAAGCTTCGGCTCCCCGTTATCCAAGCTGTCATCGGTTCAGGCGGCAAGCATTTATGCTTTGGACTAGCCCTTGGCATCTGCGTCGGCTTGAGCCTAACTCAAAAAACCACCTAATTCTCCGATTGGGGTTGGTGTTGCTGGATGACATTTCCAAGAGCCGCAGATGCGTCTGGAAATTGTCCCGACGCGCTCCCAGCAGCCTTCGCAATCTCGAGGTCTTCTGATTTGCGGCTTCCTTCCTGCCTGGATGCGATCTTTACTTGGCGGATGATCATGGCGAGGGCAATCCTACGGAGATTTACAGATAGCCACCGGCATCACTCGCGACGAGTTGCCAAACTCTACGCATTGACGTGACACCATCCCCTGCTGACTCGTAAATGGAAAGAGAAAACACGGGATTGGACCACAACCCCTCCTCCCTTCTCGGCCTCTCCCCTGTCTCATGAGGCTCTTCTGTGATACCGTTTCGCGTGGGGTCGCAAAGCCACCCAGGGTGTCGTAGAAGGCGGCAATGTGATTGGTGGCTAGAGGACCGAAACTCGCCCCTTTCGTCGATGGGATGATGGCTGCTTTGACAGGTGCGGCATGGGACGGTTGAGACGGCACACGGTCGGCGTACGGGTATGTCAAGTTGGTATCAAGGTTGGATGGCAGGTGAGGCTGGGGTTCCCTCTTACTGTTCTATCAGAGCTGTCCTGATTTTGGGTTCCGTTACCCCTCTCTGGGACCAGGACACCCTTTCCCCCTTGGCCTCGAGATCTCGAAATGCCCCCTGGCTCTGAAGCCACCATCGTGTGTTCTTCTGTTCCTGGCCGCGGCTTTACTTAATTTTTAGGACTGGGGTCAAGGGCTCGGGAGTTTTACGACGAGACGATTGTCTACCAGATCTGTCAGCCTGTCCATCTACGACTCGGAGGCCCCTCCCTCTTCCTTAGGGCATTCCATACCGGCCACGGGAAACGCAACTCCCGGCAGCAGGAGGGATTCATCGACAGAGGGCGAGCATGGCCATGATGCTGTTTCCGGACGGCGAGAAAGATGGTCTGGATAAGGTTAATATACATATGCAGTCCGCCAGCACCCTATTACTCCTCTCATTTCCTGCATTGCAACTGATCAGAAGAGATCAACAGATTATACTCCGATAGAGTAGATCTCTTGGCTCCCTTCGCGTTTACTTTTCCCTCTATTTTGCCTTCCTTTCTCTTCTCCGTGAGCCCTAGCGGCCACTTCTAATTCTCCCATAATTCGATTCTTTACAGTCCTTTTCTATCCATAATTATAACCTTTCGAGTCGGTTGTGCCTTGAACACTCGCTGCCTTTTTGCCCATCGTTTGTAAATCCTAATCGTTTGTGTGGACCTTTGGAATAAGCCATGCATCTCAAGCACGTTATTACTGCCCTGGCGGCGTTCAGCTCGTTGGCTGCGGCGGGTAGGTCTCGACTTCATCTTGTACTCTGACTGCATGGTAATGCTAACTGTCTTGATTTCCAGCACCTGCTCAGGATGCAAAAGCCGCGGACAAGGGGCAGGGTCAAAATCAGAATCAGAACCAGAACCAGAACCAGGGTCAGGATAAGAACAATGCCAAGGGGAACAACAACAATAACAATGGCAAGAACAACAACAATAATAACAATAAGAACAATGGCGACGTGAACATTATCCAAAACATCATCAAGCCCAACATCATCGTCGTCCAGGAGAACCTCGACAAGATCAATCAGTTGCAGAGGCAGAACGAGAGAGAACTCGCCGCGTTGGTGCAGTCCCAGCTCGCGCTTGCGACACAGCTGCAGACCGTCAAGGATAACATTCGGATTAATCACTTCAAGGCCCAGTTTCCTCAGGCGGTGAGTCTTTCCCTGTCCTCCGGATATGCCGCTTTGATACAACCGGCAACGAGCATACAATAATGATGAGCGCAAGACTGACTTTGGACAAAGAACACTATCATCGTTACTGTTACCGGCTTAGTCGACAACAGAAATCAGGGGCAACAGAACAAGCGGTACCTCGTCAACCAGCTCCTCGCAGACAATGGGCAGGCAGGGAAACAGACGCTCGTCATGGTAACGGACCCAACTAACCTGGAGATCTCAACACAACAAGCAGCGTCAGCCCAGGCAAACGCCTTTGGCGCCGCCCGCGTGCAACTTGAGTCTTCCGCTTCGCCCGCTGGATCCAACACGTCCGACTTCAGTGCCCAAGCCGTCGGGTCCGCCACCGCCGACAACAGCCTCAGTCTCGCAGCCTTCAACCAGGCAGCGCCCTTCGGCCAGATAGGCCAGAGCATCATCCTCCCCGCAGGCACACAGGCGCCGCAGCTGCTCTCGGTCCCGGACCCAGCCGCCATCATCCTACCCCAGCAACAGGGGCTCTTTGTCCAGAACGCGGGGACCTTTTTGACCGACTGCGCGACATCCGCCGCTAACGCCGCCAACGGAAACCCGGCGCTGGCCGGAGCCGCTGCGCAGATCTTTTCGAGCTTTCAGCAGATTGCCGCCGCGCAGCTGGCGGGGTTATCCGGGCTGGGAATCTTCAATGGGAATGGGGCCAACAACACGGCGCAGGCCCCCCCGCCGCCTCCTGCTCAGGCTCAGGGCCAAGGCCAAAATCTGGGAAGCATTGCGGTTGGAGCAAATCAGGGAGGAGTACAGCCGCCTCCCGCCGCAGCAGCTCAACCTCCGGCACAGGTCGCAACGCCGCCGCCGCCTCCTCCCCCTGCTCAGGCCCAGGGCCAGCAAGGCGGACAGAACCTTGAAGTATTGCAGTCGGCGCGAACCAGGGACAACCTGCTCCAGCTGCTGCTGCTCCCGCCGCTCAGGCACCAGCTCAAGTAGCCGCGCCGCCGCCAGCGTCGCAGAATGCTCCGGCAGCACAACCGGGAGCAGCCATCGTCGATGGAGCCAACCAAGCCATCGCACCGGTGCAGTTTGGAAAGAATCCCGGCACACCCCCACAAGCGGCGCCGGCTTCGGCACCGGCGGCTGCTGCTCCGCCTCAGGGAAATGCCGGGTCCGGAGTGGTGATTGTGGGATCGAGTCCCGGGGGCCAGAGCGTCACGCAACCAGCTCCGGCTCCACCTGCGGCAGTTGCTGCTGGTGCGAATCAGGCGCAACCTGCTGCCCTGCCTGCGCCAGCTGCTCCGGTGGCGGCGGCGCCTGCGGCGTAATGGTATGAATGGAAGTATGGATGGTACTTGGGAACGGGGTGAATTGGAGTTGAGAGCAGGTAGTTGGCTGGCTGGTTGGATCTACTTGGATCACGATGGGTGTTGATGATAATGAGGGCTTCATGAACGGAAAGAATCTCGTTGTCGAATCATATTGCAGGAAACTCCATGACAGGATATGTTGAGTACAATTTCGAGTAATATCAACTTCTGAAAAATGTGAAAGATGAATAAGTTCAGTGCAAGCTCCCGATTGTATAGATGGTCAGGAGTGCTTGAGAGACAAGACTGTAACAACTCTCAACTCATCCGCTGGGCACCGGAATATTGGCATCAAGACCAAGAAATCATACAATTACCTTAGTAGGTACCTTACTTGAGAAAGTGGATGAACGCCCACAGGCATTCATATGAGCGGACGAGAGTGATGTTACTGGACGATAGTGAAATCAGAGTTATTAGAGAGGGGCACGGTACGATACGTTAGCCGAGTTTATCGCCAATTGTACTTGCTGGATCACCACAAAGAGATCCAAGGAGGCTCATGCCACCGCAACTTTGGGTGCAGATACCACAACTTTGCACCATCATTGAGTTGTCGTCGGTTGAGCCAGTCCAAATTTGTGGGCTCACGAAGTTGAGCACTGGATGCACTGGATCTCTCCAAAGAGATCCCGACCAATCGAAAACGACCCCTGCAGTCTTTCTCGCATCGAGTGGATCTTAGCGTCTCGAGAGCGAGGGGTCCCAGCCGGGTCACAGCCAACCGCTGCCCACAAAAGCAGCTTAGTCAGTTATCCCCGCTGAAAAAATTCCCAGCCGTGAGGCGAAGAGGGTGCGCTCCGATTCCACGTGACCATAGGGTAAGCGAAGCCCACCGCCAAACTCGCAAATTTCCTTTCACCCACTCTCGAGAGTCTATCACACCTGACCGAATCTGTTCGTCAGCCATCAACCATCGACATCTAGGAGCAGCCTTCGTACGACAGTTGCCCAGCATGTCGCTCGTCTCCGGGGAGAAGTGTTCGTCTATCCCAGCGCCCCTCTTGCCTCTCGAGAAATAAACACCGAAATGTTTCTCGAGAGAGAGCAAGTTTCCGGAACGGCGATGCTAACTGTTTTGGTGCAGCGAACTTCCAGTTCATTCTCCGTCTTCTGAGTATGTACTCTCCTCCCACGCCGACGACAGCAAACCCTACTACACACACCACACCGATCACACCCCGAACATGAAATTCGAGACAAAAGCCGGCACGAGAATTGGAAAGAGGAAACAAGAGATGGCTAACGGTTGCTCGCAGACACCAACGTTCGTGGTCAGGAAAAGGTCATGTACGCGCTCACCAAGATTGGTGGTGTCGGTCGTCGTTACTCCAACATTGTGTGCAAGAAGGCCGATGGTACGTCTACGAGAAAGCCCTGCTCTTTCCCCCATTCCCTCCGCCAGCAGATTCCGCACACGAGGACTGCATCTTTGGCGCTAGGAACTGAAGAGCTCGAAAACATACAAGGAGGACACGAAAGACTAACCCAACCCCCATAGTCGACCTGAACAAGCGCGCCGGTGAGCTCACCTCCGAAGAGCTCGAGCGTATCGTCACCATCATCCAGAACCCTACCCAGTACAAGATCCCCGCGTGGTTCCTCAACAGACAGCGCGACATCGTCGATGGCAAGGACAGCCAGATCCTCGCCAACGGCGTCGCCTCCAAGCTCCGCGACGATCTCGAGCGCCTCAAGAAGATCCGCGCCCACCGCGGTCTCCGTCACTACTGGGGTCTCCGCGTCCGCGGTCAGCACACCAAGACCACCGGCCGCCGCGGCCGTACGGTCGGTGTGTCCAAGAAGAAGGGTGGTTAAGCGTGTGGCTTCTGATGATGAAAATTTGGGTCGTGCGGTGGCAAGGAACAATAGGCGGCGTGATACGGCTGGTTTTCTCTCCATCTCATCACTCGTGATGATACTCTACTGCTGCATTACAACAAGGGGATTGCTATTCTGCGCAGGATGGTGGCGTCTCTAGATAACGAATCGGAAGAGTTCCATCATACCAAAACAACAAAAAGCTAAAAAAGTACACGGCGTTTCTGGGTGACGACGTGACGTGAAATTTTATAAAATTGACAACGCATTAAACTGATCGAGAGCGGCAGAGAAGCTGTCAACGCACTGGTGACTTGCTGATAGAACTTATCATTAGAACTGTTTCTCCTCGACAGCCACGGAACGCTGTAAACCATAGTGACATACCATATGCCACATGCTACCTGAAGGCTATCATTTCAAAAATCTGTGCGACTTCCAAGCGAAGCGGATCCCGCTTCCTGCTCCGTGTGGAGGCAGAACCAAGGAGCCTCAACTCCACACGGGAAGCCCGAACCCCAGCCCAGCCGGTCCGGTCCGGGTTCGACCTACGATTCAAGATGAGATATCAGTATGCTCATGGATGTCCATGGGCACGTTGTGCAGCTCAAGAGCTTCTTGTTAAGACTTGAACCATAAACAATCATCGGGCCTCACAGAAGGACCGACGGAAAAGGCCAGTCTGGCACAGCACAGTGAAGCCAGTCGAAATTCATCAACAACTGACTTGACTCTACACAATATAGTGCCAAAGATGAACGGGGAAGGGGGAGCAGGATGGCAAGAGAGAGGGTTGAAGTCGAAACCGGCATATGGCCCAGGAAGTAGCGCCCGTCGTTGACGACGGCCGAACGGTATAAATGTGCATTTTCTCACTCATCAAAGTCGATTGGCGGACTCTACATGATTATAATGTTCGTGAAGATATTGCGTCAAAAGTACAAATTCAACCAGCCACCAAACCATATTTGTCCCATGGTTACAAATATCGTCTTCGCCGTTGGCCCAGCTTGCTATGACAGCTCGTAGACACCAACCTCACTTTCCTCAGGAACGCTCACATCGGATGGATGCATGGCTGATCATCATGTCGTGAATTCTACTTCCATCATGAAATCTACTGGAAAGAAAAAAACCCTTCTCGGTCTAAAAAGGGGGTATATCGACAAGAGTAACCACGTCAGTCCACCCTCACCACCACCGCCGTCTCATCCAAACCTTTTTTAATCCTCATGAATAACAGCCATATCCAAAACCTCAACCCTTCCCATCCCCTTCGTCTCACCCGCAATGAAATCCCCCAACCCTTTGAACGCGCCAGGTTCCACGAACCCGACAACCTCCCACTCGCTGCCCAGCACGTCCTGGCTCTCCACCTGCTCCACGAACCCCAGAATCCGATCCTTGACCGTGCCAGGCTTCTGCTTCTGCTCCTCGTCGCCGTCGTCGCCCCCTGCTTTCTTCCCACCGGCAGCAGGCTTCTCCTTGACAGCCTGCTTCAGAACGCTCGTCGCGCACGTCACCCGCAACCTCATCCGCGCCCTCTGCACAGGGATAGGCTGCGCTGCAATCAGCGCCTTCATCGCCTCCAGCGCCTGCGACTTGGCCGACTTGGTCGTCGTCACGCCCGTCCAGTGGAACCCCTTCTCGCGGGGCTTCGCCTCGCCCTCCTCCCCGCCCGCCGGCGTCCCCGTGCTGCTCGCCGTCTTCGATCCTCCGCCAGCGCCGGCACCACCCTTCTTCCCACCAGGCCCATCGTCTCCATCTCCGTGTGCCGCAGAACTCAGCATATCAAGCGCCTTCTCAATCATACCCGTCGTATACACCCTTTTCGTCCTCGGGTCCACAAGCCGACTCGCCACGATCCCAATCACCTCATTATGCACCCGCTCCGTCTGCTCCGCCCTCTCCTTGCCGCCAACCTGCATCTCCCCCTTTTTCAAAATCTCCAACACGATATCGTCCGTGCTCTTGCCCTTGCCAAACGCCTTTTCCAAATCCTCCTTGGGCGCCGTCTGGCCCTTGGACACGTTGAGAAACACGTTAGGGATCTGCAGCACGTTGTCGAGGTCCGTCTCAATCCCGGAACGCCACTCCATGACTTTGTTCTTGTAGCACGCAATCTCGAAGCGCTTCTTGCCCTTCTTCAGGCGGACCATGGACACGTTGGTCAGCTTGATCTGGTTCGAGGGTTGGTTGATCATCCGCGACATTGTGGCGGTTGTGGTGGGGTTGTTGGTTTTTGATGATTGTGTGAGGTGTGTGGAATGGTTTGTAGAATGGTTCTTCGCGAGAGAGTGTGTGGTTGCCTGCGGCGACAACGGGAGAGCCGTTTGGGTTCGTCGTTGTTCGGTGACGTTAAAAGTCGACCAGAAAAGTTTTGGCGGGGTAAAGGTAGGTACTGGCGTGGTGCTGCTGCGAGGAGGGGCAGCAGGTGGTGAAATATGTTTACGGCAGGTGCTGCTGGTCTGACGTTGTGTTAGCGGATACCCAGTCAGGAATTCTGCAGCTAAGGCACCTCAGAATGCGCCGGTGACTAATACTGTCATTTCGACTCATCTCCGTTACAGTGGCACAGCAGCAGGGTTGGTCCAGACCGAGCACACTCATACAGCACAGCACTGTACAAGTAGGAACAGAACACCTCAAGGTTTCGCGGGGAAAAAAAAAGTCATGTTCTAACAGCGTAACTAGATTCTACTGCGCCAGGCTTAAACTGGCGCTATTGGTAAACCGGACGACTGGGTCCTCCCGTATTGACAAACTCCAATATGCCCAGTCTTGGACTACGAACCAATTCGAGCGTTCACTGTTACAACAGCATTCCACACGCTATTCAAACTTCGTTTCGTACATCGCTCATTACTGTGAGTGCATTTACGCAGCCCACTCACCGCCAAGCCAGCGGTTGAAAAAGTCGGACGAGGCCTCGGGCTGGTCCATGGGGACCATGTGTCCGGCGCCGTACAACTGCATGAAGGTGAAGTTGCCGCTGGACTTGACCTTTCCGTACTCCTCACCCTTACCAACGGTAAGACCCTTGACCTCGGCCTTGTTAAAGCCCTTTTGGCCAGGCCACTCGAGAGCCTCGGTCCAGGCACGATTGCCGAGCCAGTTGCAAATGTAGTCAGCATCGCCAGCGTAGATAAGAACGGGGATCTTCTCGAGAAGGCTGGGAACGATGCGGTGGAAGGGCTGGAACCAGTCACCGGCGAAGAGGAAGTTGCGGTTGATGTCAAAGTTGCAGCTGTCGTAGCTGTCGACCTCTGCACCGAGAGCCTCCTTGACCTCATCCTGGTTGAGGTACTCGCTGATCCAGCCCAGGGCAGAGTAGCATAGGTTGCTGCTGTCCTCGCACTTGCCACGGATGTCGTAAACGTTCTGGCCGGTGCGCTGGTAGGGGCCGATGAGGGCGTTGTTGCAGTAGATGCTAGCGGGAACGCAAGACCAGACACTGCCAGAGTCGTAGCAGTTCTTGATCAAGCTCTGGCAACGGGGTAGAGCATTGTCCATGGCCTGGCACTCGCCCTCATCGAGAACAGCCTTGTAGCCACCCTCGCCGCAAGCCATGGGGCGGTAGTACCCATACTGGGTCCAGCCGTCAGTGAGACCGTTGCCGATCAAGACACTCTTCAGGTTGATGTTGCGGTCCTCGTGGGAGAGGATTTCAGAGGCGAAGACGGGAATGTAGTGGCCGGCGTACGACTCGCCAGCAATGTGGAAGTCCTGCTTGGAGTACTCGGGGAACTGGTGGAAGAAGAGGGAGAGAAGAGCGTAGACATCCTTGCCGGCAGCGACAGTGTTGGAGACGGAGGAACCAGAGTAGGAATAGCCTACGTTGACGGGCTGGTCAAGGAAGATGACGGAGGCGTTGTTGTTCCACGACCACTCGTTGTTGACAATCTTGAGCTTCTTGTCGATGGAAGCAGGGCCGAGCTCCATGAAGAGACCGGTCAAAGAAGAGCAGCCAGGGCCACCGTTGAGCCAAAGGACAACGGGGTCGTTCTTGGGGTCGTTGCGGGACTCGAAGAACCCTGCGATAAGGTTAGAAGCGGCTTAAGATGGACAGAAAAATGGAATCTGTCGGGTGGGATAACTTACAGTAGAAGAGATGCTTGTCGTTCTCCTCATCGTCGAGGTAGCCGCTGTACTGCTTGACCTTGTCGACGCCGAGGGCGGCGGGGTCAACGTTCTTGGCGCGAAGGTTGAAGTTCTTGAGGTCACCAGCGATCTTACGGTGCTGCTGACCATCCTTCTCAACCCACATGCTCTGGACATCGGCGCCCTTGACGACGTGGTCCCACTTCTTGTCGGACTTGCGGTGGTGAGGCTTGGGCTTGGTGGCCTGGGTGGTCTTCTTGAAGGACTCAACGGCCTCGGGGGCGAGGAGGGTGATCTCGTCCCAAACGGCTTTGGCCTCAGAGGTCATCTTGCCAAACTTGTCCTCAAAGGCAGAGAGCCAGTTCTCGCCGGTGGTCTTGATGGAGTCAAAGGGGCTATCCTGGCCGCCGAGGACTTGCTGGTCCAAGGCAAGGGCGGTGGAGGCCGCGCCGAGGACGAGGGCGGAGGTTGAGAACCTCATGATGGGCAAACAGCTCGATTGATGAGCTCTGATGATGGAATCGACTACAGATAAGATGAAAAGGGATGGTTATGGGGAGCGGAAGAAGGTAAAGATGGCGGAGGGAGGAGAGGTTGTTGATGGGAGGTTGGATGAGTTTGGGAGGAAGAGGGAGCTCGGAGGAAGTATGACAGGCGACAGGCAGGAAGCTCGCGGACGTAATAAATGAAACATGACGGAGGCGGGTTGGCTGGGTGCTCTGCATACTCTGGGTGCTTGGGGGTGGGGCGGGGAGAGAGACTCAGAGAGCAGTGGAGAGGTGCACAGCTTGTCACTGCTGCTGCTGTCATCCATCGGGGCTGGGGTGCGTTGGCCGAGCTGGGTCGCGCTACCGCTGTCGCAGGCTCGCAGCAGCAATGGATAGCAACGACACAACTCGAGCAACAGCTCAACACAAACCCGTGGACCACCCTCAATGCACAGAGGTTACTGTGGAGAGCTCCAGCTGGCAATGCACAGAAACGACTGGCTCGTGAGCTCCCCAAGGGTTGGCCAAACGATAGTCGAGAAACACTGTCCACCTGATCCCCGCGCCTCGGACGCTAAAGATAGGAACCTGCCTGTTGCAGATCTGCTAACAGACTCTCACCCATCTCCACGCGACAATCTGATAAGGCGGTACGTTCCTCCACTGGTCACTCGCTCTCGCCCGCCCTGCTTCGTCTGCGTCATGTCAGGTACCGCCGTACCGCCCGGCAAACCACCTCAGGCACCACCTCACAATCTCACGGCCAGGAACCTGTGCCGCGCGCCGTGCCTGGACCTGGGACCTTTTACTGTCGAGGATCCATAATTCTTCCATGCTGATAACCCGATGCCGCTTTCTCATTCGCCAGACTTGTCCCAAACCAAACGGGGGAGGGATCTCACCTCTAGGCGAACCCGACATTGAACACTCCAAACGCAAACTGCTTGAACCGGACGCCCCAGCAACGAAGTTCATCTTCGTGCTTTCGGTTTGCCGGGGAGCTTGAGGAGGAAGATGGTCGTATTCACAATAAACCTACTGAATAGAAGAATTGCCTCGCCGACCCACCGGTAGCCAAGCCTCTGTTGCTTTTCTGTGACACCTCATGGTGCGTTGGAGCTACCTACTTTATTCTTAATGACGCCGGCGAGCTCCGGTCAAAAGCCCCCAACGAATGCCAGCGAGATGTAGCTAGCATTTCGTTTGTCTAATATCTTTGGTTTTACTTACGGATACTGTGCCCATCTACTCTCAGATGCTTCAGGCTGTGCCAGTCCAGAAAACCACCGTTCGTCGCGGCCAAGACATGACTTCATGTGGGTGGGTCCATCCCAAGATGTGTGCGAGAACCCCTTCGGCCGTCCGGGTGGATACCCATCCATCCATCCACTAATGCCATGTCGCTACGCCCGATCAACTCAAAGGCTATCAACGCAGACCTGCCTTGCCATCAGAGCCGTTGAACTGTTATACCTTACTTACCAGTCTATATCCTAGATTTGAACAACACCTAGCGGTCGCGGCGAGTATATCTCGGTGCACGCCAGTACTCCGTAAAGTCGATTCATCATCGTAGTGAACTTGTTAGAATTTGCTATCGTCTACTATGGGCTGTCGGCCATTTTTAGCCGTATGCCGTCACATCCCTACTCCCTCAATCCCATGGTCCGATAGCACGCCCACTAGCCAGACCAAAATATGGCAATGCCTCCATTATTGCCCAATATCAGACCGTCCCTTGTCTGGCCCAAAGCTGAAATCGTCACAACCTGCCGACTTGCCCAGAACGCCGCCTCCCACCCGGCCTGCTTTTGAGCAGGCGGTCGAGGCCCGGAAGAACAATGTCGTAGGCCTTGCCATCCAGCTCATGACTTGCGCGGCCGTGTCCCCCTCGTTATCGTCGCCAATGTAGGCGAAGCACTCAAACACCCAATACGCATTAACTCCATCCCCAATACTGTACATAAATAGCGAGTTCCGTATACTGTGCTTTACAATTCTTTTCTTCGACTGTGGCGCTGCTCCCGTCATCTCGGACCGCGATTAGATTAACAACTCTGTGGTGACTCGGGTATATCGATCGCTGGGACATCTGCGTGAGTCACCACAGTTGTGGCTTTCCTGTGCCAGTGCCGCGCCATATGAATGTAGCTGCCAGAATCGGCTCGGCTCGCTCGAATCCCTTCTGATTCGTTAGGTAGCTGTGTCGGCCGCCGACATGGACGGGCTCGACGCTCTGTTGCGCCGGAAGAACTGGAAGGCATTCATGCGGAATCTACTAGATTTCTTCTTCACCACCTTGCCGCCTTCTGTCTTGCCCAAAGACCCGTTTGACAAGTGAGAGCCATTGGCATCGTGGTCCAGGAATGCAGACTCAGGCTTGGCTTCGGCGAACGGTTTGGGCTCCGAAATCGTGGGCACACCCGGAAGCTGCTCCGTCGACTCTCTGCTGACAATGCTAGTGCCTTGAGTGCTTGGCGATAGAGGCATCTTGCCGGTGGTGGCGCTCGTAGCCTGCGAAGCCCAGTCCCCGGTGTACGGGCCCGTGGTGCTGCCGTCCGTCGTTTCGCTGCACCGCTGTTTGCCGTTGTGGCCGTGATGATTATCTGGCGAGCTGCTAGCCCTGTCCCTGCAGTGGAAGGGATCGCTTGCTGCGAAGTCGGCCACCGAATCAAATGACGTGACGATGCCATTTACCTCCTTAGGGTCTTCCGGCTCCGGCATGTCTGTGACTAGCGCTGTTGTGTGCTCCGAGCCCGCTGGCTCGGGGGAAAGCCCGTCATCTTCTTGCTTCGAGTCGTCAAGCAGCGGAGGCGGCATAGCAAGCTCGGCCAGAGGCGTCATTACCCGCGGGGTCATGGAGTCTCTGCTTCCTTCGGGCCCGCCAGCCAAACTCATAGTTCGTGGGGAGAAGGCGCCGTCGTTGCGCGTAAGTCTCTTGCGGATGGGATCCTCCTTCGCCTGCTCTTCCCGAATACGTTGCTCGAAAAGACCTTTATTGATTTCGAGCTCGTCAACAGTGTATTTCATCGCTGGCAATATGTCCGCCACTCCCTGGAAGAGAGGGATGGCGAATAGATTCATGAAGCTCAGCTGGGCCTTAGACAGTGAGATCAGGTCCTTCTTCGGGGGCGACAGAAGAGACGACGTAATTTCCAATTCGCTCTCCATGGAAGCCTGTCGAGAGAACTCATCCGAAAGAATGTACATCCACTTCAGCGCGGTTTCGTGCTTCCTTGCCTGCAAGCCGTTCGAGTTAGTTACCAAACTACAACATGAAAAACTGTTGAAAACTGACCACATTGCTGATGTCTGCGCATTTGATGAGCAGTGAGCATACGAGAGCCTTTTGCTCCTCTTGCATGCGACCATTCCAACCATCAGTTGTGTTGTCAACATCTAGTTTGTCCTGAGTATCTCCGAGCCTTTTCATGTAATCAAAGTGCAGGCCCATGTCCGTGGCGAGGATTGAGCTGATCATGAGGTGCCTCATCTTGGAATCTTCAAAAGCGCTTGGCCAATACCTTCGAAGGATCTGTGAATAGGCAGCGCAATGGAATGACTCGAGTACTGATCGGTCATTGTACAACTGTGCCAGTGGGGCATTGAGAGTGACCAAAAACCCGTTATTGACACCAGGGTGGCCGACATCATGTCCAATGGCCGTGATCAAAAGCGTCAAGCCGTCGAACGGATGAAGCAGCTTCGCCATTGGGGAGCTCTGCGGTGGATCCTGATCCGACAAGGGATCGGCGGGATATGGCGCGAGAATACCAACACGAACCAGGAAGTGGAAAGTAGCCTGTAGAACATCGACAACATGGCGGAAGTTGTGATAAGGGACAAAGTTATTGTATGCAGCCCTGCAAGCGACCAGGAAGCTTATGAGCTGGTCTACTCGAATCGTCAGTAGCCGTCCACGTATGGCTCATGTAGGCGCAATGTACTCACCTGTCGGTATCCGCCATCGATCCAACTCGGGCATTGTCAAAGCATGCTTGAACATCACCATGGCCGCAACAAGGAGCTCGTCATCTGTGAAACTATGCGCGCAAAAGTGCCACTGACCAACGGCGGCAGCGACAGCAGCTTGGCGATCGGTGGAGACGGCAATGCTGACATTTGAGATCCGATCATCGTCAGAGTCCGCGCCTGACCGGCAAATGCCCCTCATAAGTCCGGATACCATGGCTTCCCTGAGATAGGAAAACGGTTTCTCCTCGTTGATCCCGACCCATGACCGTTTTCTACCGCGGCGTACTTCAAGCATTTCCTGCTGTTCTCGGGCCGCATCCTTATGTGCCCGATAAGCATGGATTTCTAGACTCGTGATGCATTTGAGGTGTAGAGGACTGATGATGACATCCACGGCTCCTAGATCCAGGCATCGAATGACTAGGCGTCGATCAACTGATGACGAAGACTTGGGTTTCGCATCGTCGCCAGCCGGAAATGTTGCGTTGCCATCCTCAAGAGGCGAAAAGCTAACGATAGGTATCGGCACAATCAGCTTTGATAAACTACGGAGATGCGACTCGGTCATGATCCTTTGTAGCAATTTGAGACCGTACACATCCTCCTCAGGAGTGTGGATGTTGATATCGGCAGTAGTCGGGCGAGAGTGCGGCGATGGTGATCGAGACCGGGACCGGATTCTGGGTAGCCGTTCGTCGTGGGGCACATCAATGAGAACCAAAGTTGGCGTGAGGTCCATCATGGACTCGTCGGACAGCTGGAACAGCGTAGATATACAGGCCGATCCTGTGGAGCAAAGATAAACTGAACAAATGGTTAGTCCACGAGGCCACGAGTGTATGGTATTCAGTCCGAGCCTACCTTCCCCAAAGGTGTCCAGTAGCAAGTCTGCATCTTTCTGAATATCGTCATTCTCCCGCACGACGGGTTCGGTAGCGTCTAATGGCT
This sequence comes from Colletotrichum godetiae, assembly GCF_030913485.1. Classification (NCBI taxonomy): domain Eukaryota; kingdom Fungi; phylum Ascomycota; class Sordariomycetes; order Glomerellales; family Glomerellaceae; genus Colletotrichum; species Colletotrichum godetiae. Next base: position 53,969 of record NW_026851268.1, read on the forward strand.
GATCATCGTGCGCATTAGGTCGGATAAGCCTGTCCTGGCGAACCTGACGGTTCACGTAGACGACATGGCAAGTGGCATTGTCCATCATGGCTTTAGGGAGCAACCAGTCTCGCGACCGGAGCGCTCTGGCCACTAGGGCAAAGAGTAACTACGAGCGTAACGATGCGATTGATCAAAGTTGCGATTGCTGAGCTTTTGCAGCGGGTCAAGTCGAGGACGGCGACCCAGTCCTGTCGAAAAGCAGCACGACGGCGCAACACCTTTAGCGTCCTAATGGATGCGCAATGCGCGACGAAGGATTCAATGAAGCAGGCTTCGTGATAAAGTCGTCGGGGTTGGAAGGCAAGTGGTGGTCGGGAATTGGACCAGGAGTCTCATGAATGGTATTTCACCAAGAGCGGGCGACGAAGCAGCGGTGGCGCGGTGGTTCCGACGGTCACCAGAATTGGCATCGATGGTAGTCGCACGAAACCAGATTGGCCGAGATCATGGACGTGATGTTTGCTCGTAGTGTCGAGGCGTGTACGGATCCTTCTGGGTTTTTGTGTGAGTAGGGGCGATCGGGAGAGGGGGGGATTTGTCGTTTCGCAGTTGCGGGTACTGTCGCGCTGAAAGTTCGCATGTACTCGAGGCGAAGAGTGGAGGCTTCGGTATGCTGGCGCTGTTGATAGCGAGCGAGGTCTTTGGGTCAGTCTGGCATAGGAGGAAGTTGAGAGGAAGAAAGAATTGCAAAATTGGGCGACAGAGAAGCGGAGCACAAGAGGGAAGCGACGACAAATGGACGTGATATCATGAAGGGTAGGCTACGTACAGCAAGGGCTGGGACGAACGGGCGTGAAGTGGGAAGAAAGGAAAGAGGGCGACTGAGCGGCCAGCTGGGACGGGGAGGATTGGAGTTTGGGTCCTTGGACTGGGACTTGGGAGACTGGGACTGGGACTGGGACTGGGAGGAGGAGTACGAAAGTACAATGGACTGGGTCGAGTACGAAATTGTTAAGCAACGCAAGGGGGGTGGGTGGATGTGCGGCGGCGTGCCAGGTGCGAAAGAGGGCGAGGGTGAGTGGGAGAGCTACCTAGGTACCTACTGCGTAAGGTAAGGTAGAGACGGGGACGGGAGGAGAGACAACGGGAGAGATGAGAGACACCTAGGTAGTCCAGGCTCAGCGCTGAGTGGTGGTTGCAGTTGCAGTGTTGCGGGTGCGGGTGCGGGTGAGGTGCAGGTGCAGCAAGCAGTCCTGGGCAAGAAAGGCAAGGTACCTACCATACGCAGTAGGTACCTAGCAGCAGCAACAAGCAGCAGGAGCAGGCACTGGGAATGTGTGGTGTGCATGTGAGGTGTGGAGGGTGTGTGGGTTCCAGTGGGTGGGTAGGTGGGCAGAATATACCACAGGCGTACCGTACGCAGTAGGTACGCAGCTGACGACGGTACCTACCTACCTGGGTAAGGTAGAGCGCACCCCCAAATGGGCCCAAAATGCTGCTTGCGAATAAAACAGACGGGAAAAGGAAGGCAGGCGAGCGAGCGAGCGAGCAAGTGCTAAAACCAGGCAGATCAGGTAAAGGAGGGCAAGGTAGCGAGTACACATACTACCTTCAGGTTTGCCGTCACCCTTCCACCTCACCTCACGTTCACCACTGGGAGCCCCCACTGCCATTCCTCAGTGCAGCAACGCAGCTCAGAGACCGTGGAGGTTTACCGGGCACGAGGAGGTACGTTAAGATAGGTCCATGTACCAATTACAGAGTACCTGCTGTACCTAGGTGTTTCCTCCCAATGGGTCATGCCTCCCCTCCCGTCAGCCTACCTACCTACCCAGGTTTTGGTGACAGAACGCGAGTGCAAGTACCTATGTGCCTACATACTTTGCCCAACAAAGCAACGCGGGACAGAACAAGAAACAGAACTCGAAGCTCTCCAAACTGTGGAAAAAAAGCTAGAGGAGTGTAACTTGACACCGGGCTAGCATGGTAACATCCACTTCCCACAGAGTCTTTTCTTCTTGTGCCCTGGGGTGGCGACGTAGAGTTCGAGCGAATGAGTAAGTGAGGTGGGGGAGGCGACTGAGTCCTCGGGACTAAGAGTGTTTATGGTGTTGGCGCCTTTTTTATTTCTCTGGTCTAGACTCTGGAGAATGGGGGGTTTTGTCTTCGTCCTTTTCTCTTTGCCGGCAGTCTAGCACCGTGTCACTCCATCTATCAGGCGTATGCAGTAGGAACGAGGAATAGCAAAGCATGAAGCGACCCGGTCCGGTGTCAGTAACAATACTACAGAAGCAAAGGGATTGGCCAAAAGAAAAGAGGCGAGAAACAGGAGAGCAAATTGCGAATGCGGATGGGATTGACAGAGAAGCAGATAGAAGGAGTAGATGGTGGCGGGAGTGGTAAGTAGTGTGGTAATCCAATGGCAGGCAGTTGGGACTTGGAGGTGTGAGAGAGGTGTGAACCTGTGTGAGGTGTGTGGTATTAACATGTGTGGCCTTAACCTATGGGTTGTGTTTGAAGTTGCACCGTATACCTGAAGCCTGGAGGGAAGGAATGGAAGCCATGGAAGGCATCGGTTTTCCTTCCCACCAGGTACGAATACCTACCTACCATACACTACCTTTATCCGTAAGCCCAGGGAACGAGGTCACTTCGAATGGGGTATGGCGTGGTCTCGTCTGCTTTGGGTTGCGCCTGTCTTCCAAAGCCAAGGATTGACTGGCGCCGCGAACTTGGGAGGAATGGATGGAAGCAGAGACCAGAGCCAAAAAAGAATCTAATACCGGGAATCCAGACGACAATCCAGACATGGTAAGGTGGACAGTACATAGCTTCTGCTTGCTTTCTGGCCCATAACACATACAGAAAGAATGGAAAAAGAAAGAAAGATGTCCAATCGAAACCCCACGAACCGACCCAGTAACGCCGAATAAGGACAGGTAGAGACAGAGACAACTCCAGCCGAAATAGTTCAAACCAGCTTGGCCCAAATATTCCACAATTTCGTGCTGTTTTGTGTCTTCCGACTCCGATTCCAGTTTCGTGAGTACGAAGATATGTGAAGAGCCTAGCTTCACGGTTCACTGAGGCCTCGAGACAGGAGGGTTGAATGTGACTGCAACGCCATATGAGCCAGGGCATGGCTGGGCTTCCAAGCGACATGCTTCAGATTACCGGTACCGGTACCTACCTTACCACCTTACGTTTGAGTGAAGAAAGGGGCGTTACTTGGGGAGTCTCTCTGGTGACGGTTGTGTCTGCCTTTCTCTTTTCTTCTCGCTTGGGAATCTGGTGCAAATGCAACAGAAGCATTCCCTCCGACCCAAGATTCGTGACAAACAACAGCATGCCAAGACGGGCAGCTTCAGATCCGACCCTTGTTCGTGTTGACTGTATTCTGCAGAATATAGCCGTGCCGAGCATACACTGGTCTTGCACAGGTACTCGACATCAACACAACTCAACTCGGCCAAAAAAAAGTTCGACAGAAAGCAGATGGGAAGCACGGAGCGCGGGTGAAAATACGATGAACGTGGGTCGAGAAGCAGGCCGACAAAGCGGACAACTGGAGACAGATTCGACCGAGTTATTTGATAGGCATCCGTACTGAGACGCACAGAGCAAAGGTGACGGACGGCTGGCGCTCGTGCTGAATGGCCTGCTGGGCAGCTGGCTGGCCGAAAATCAAATGCTAGTGGTAGGTATTCGTAGGCTGTGGCAGCGCAGGTAGGCTCTTGTCAGGGCCTGGGGTGCGAGGCAAGGCGGAAGGAAGACTTTGTCGGACTCAGAATGTCAGTGCCCGTCGGAATCAGAATGTCAGATCTGGATTCGGACAAGCCCAAGCCCCTGGCAGGCATGGGACGATGACGGAGGGGGGGAGGGAAAGATGCCTGCAAGAGGGTACCTCGTCCCGCAGTGGCTGACCATCCTGCGCATCCGTTCCTGTGGGTGCCGGTGGTCGTCAAAATCACGCCCCTGCGCTCGCTCTAGAAGCTGTGTGCGCGTCTGCCTTTTGACGTTGTTGAAACGACTGGTGATGGATTCACTTGATTGATTGATGGAGGGATACGGAGTACCTACGTGATAAAATGGATGGGCGAAGGGATTGGTCGTGGGAGTTGTTGGTGAGATTGTAGTGTGAAGCAATACATCAGTGATCGGCCGCTGCGGTTTTCGGGCTGGTGGTGCTTATCTCGTGTGTGTGAGGGGGGCAGCAGGGCAGCAGCTCACAAGCAAGGGGGGCCAGCAGCGGGGGAAAGGGACAGGGCCCTGCATCCAGTCTTCTGGCCGCCTTCTCGAACATCGATCGAAAGTGTGGAAGCCCACGAAGCCTTCTTCGGAGCCACTTTGCCATGCAGTCGAGGGGCGCACCGGGGATGGCGACTGGAACCACTGGGAACAGGGTTTGCAGGGGAGAAGCACGTCAAAGGCAGGCCGCAAGGGAAAAGGGGTGGGGGGGGGGGGTCCGGTTTTTGTGGAAGGTAGTGCATCCGTGCCCCGGTACCTTGACCAATCCCGTCAACCACCTCTCTGCTTGTATCTGTGCCTCAGGCATGACATTGTAACTATCCAGGTCGAGGTACCCAGGGCAAGTACCTCTCCCATTCCTCCCCATGGAAGGGCCCAAAAGCCAATGGAGGTAAGAAGCACCTGGCACGCCTGGGTTGGCAAGAAGGGGTGGTGGAAAGAAGCACCTGGGCGTCTGCGCCGTAGCACACCGGCACCCACCTTCCCGCCCGCCGCCATCTCTGACTGGCGCAAGCATCTGCTGGATGACGCCTTGGTGGCTGCTTCCATTTCGATTGCGCCTGCGCCTGCGAGCTGCGAGGCGTGCCTGCCGTTCTGAGACACGTTCCTCGAGACCTCAACACCTAGCAACTGGTTCCTTCCATTTCGACGACGGGAGTCGACGCACCTCAGGCAGGTGCACAATCAAGCCACCTACCTCGGTGACTAAGGTCGGGCATCGGAAGGTTCCCGAGGTGATGAACCCAGAAGTCTCGCTGTCGCTGTCGCAGTCGGTTCGTGGCTTCCATTCTCACCTTCCATGTACAACAACCGCGGTAGACGGTAGAAAAGATACATGTTTCAATTATCAAACCTCAACCTTCAACTCAGCAACCAGGCGGGTGGGATGGCTCAGGTACGCACACACGCACGCAGCCTGACTGTTGGGAATGTACGGGAATGAGCAAGCATTGAGACGTTCTTCCTCCGCCGTACGGTCGGTCGCCGTGCGGGTGTCACTGTCAAACTTCAACGCACGCAACGCAAGCACGCAGATGAGATTTCTCAGAGGGGAACCGAAACATCTGGTCCAGAACTCAGGTCTCCAGTCTCCAAATGCACGTCGGCTATCCGTAAGCGCTGTCTATCTTTTGGATGCCTACCCTACGGAGTACGCAGTAGTCACGGATACTCTTCCAACGCCCCCTGGTTGGACCCTGTTTGAGTCTGCCACTGTGCCAAAGGCCCCGAAGAACCGTCTTCAATCTTTCAACTTGGGGCTCTTCCGATGCGTCCCCCAATCAACCTGAACAGAATACGCAACCTCTGGCCCTGAGAAGCGGATGCAGGATTCAACTCCATACTACGGATACCTTACGCATACCACACTTTAGCCCACCAGGTCGGTAACTTGGACTTGCAGTGCTCCACGCATATGCCGTGGCATTCTGTCGTTTCCCAGGCTGCAAAGTGAGAACTCAAACTGCCTGCTGAGTGCCGCGCATCCAACCACGATTTCCAACAATCGCTTTCTAAGCCGGCCGGCTTGCACAGCTCTTCCGTCTCTGGCCGCCTGTCGCACTCTCTTGCGACAGTTGACTATCACCCTGTTAGTTTACCTGCGGATTATGCCCTCAAGGTGGACGCCCTCGTCTCAAGTCGCCGTCATCACTCAAGCTGCATGCGTTGCGATCTGTCCGCCACAACTACGGATACCTTGCGTTCGACTTTCGATTCAACCCTGCAACCGTATCTACCTAGATTGCTGTGATACTCTCTACGTGCAGTTGCCCTGTGCGCGCCTCCCTATCAGCCATCCATTCTGTTCATCACCCTCGCCCTCGGTATGTTTTGCGGTTTACCAGAGTGTATGAAGCTTCATACCGATGTACACATCTGTGATCTAATTACTTCGTATCTCCCTGACCAAAAGGGTCCCGTCCTTGGGAAGCTCGCGAGTCGCACTGCCGATCGTCTCCTTGTGCGAACTGGGTCCAGCCTGCCACGCAAGGAATCCACATGTTGCCCACTCCTCTCAGCAGCAGCAATCATGGCAAACAAGGCCTGTGGCCCTGTGCCTGTTCTTGCCTTGATCGCAGATTGTTACCCACATGTCGCAATATCGCCGTTGATCCATGATCCATTCCTTCTTCGTGTCTTCCAGAAGTAATGGGGAGGCGGAGAAAGAACGAAAAGAAGCCTCACTTTGTATCCGTCCATACAATTGTCTTTTTTTCCCCCCCTGTGGACTCCGCATACCTTGCTGGTAAGGAACGTCCCTGGCTTGTTATACGCCCGAGTTTGCCCTGCCGGACTTTCTCGTGGCTGGCTGAAGCGTTCGACCCCCATTCCACTTGCACACACCTCTTACAATCAGTATCCTTACACCCGCAAGATTCGACGAAGAATGCCTACACTCATCCGTAGATTCGCCCTTCGTGATGAGCCGTTGCCTGGCTCGACATCAGCAACATGTTGACTCGAGAAGAACGCTCAACTTGATGCGAAGTGAGTCAACGCGATAATCGGACGGCAGGGAATTTACCGCTTATCTCGCACGTCCGCGGACGAGCACCAGGACTGCAAGGACATTCCGTGCAACTGCGGCTGCAAACCCGCAGCTATCTGCAGTAGTCAGTCGAGGCCCTCTCCCTCAAAGCCTGCACCGCCGAGATTTGATGTTCCCACAACTGGGTACATGCTGCAGAGCGCTTTCCTCTCGACGAGGACCATTTCCATTCATGGTTGGATCAGAAACACTTGGTCACATTTGTCCCAATCAAGATTGACGGGTTCTCATCACCACTCAATCTCGCAATGTGCTACTGCAATCGTTCCCACAGATGTGGCCGTGAGGGGGGGGTTGCTGTCTCGCTGATGCTTTCCGGGTGACGACCGAAGCTCCCCTTCATACCTGCACGTCGGCGAAACACCGGTATTGAGGTCTGCTTTTCAGAGAGGGCTGATGAGAGACACGGTGCTTCTTTCGAAGCCAGCGTGTCACGTCTCGCTTCTGAGCCCGCCACCCACGACGCACAAAGCCAGATCGGCCCATGTGGCCTTACCCGACCCTTCTGAAGATGGCAGAGTGGACAAACATTGTACCGTTTGCGACCAGAACGGAGGGGTTGAAGAAGATATCGAACATGAAAACGATGAGCCGATGCAAATTTGAGTTCTTCCCATCTTTGAGGGCAGAATCTTGACCGACACCTCCGCTGCGCTCGGTGAGTCTTGGTCCTTGGCTTGCACACGATGCCTGTCCACTCCGTCGACCTTCCTTATAGAGTTATAGCCTCTCTCTTATCCGTCTCCCTGGCCTTGAGGTCAAGCCAGTGATATCTCATACTCTGCAGCTGTTTCGCCGTCTATCCATCCAGATCATTTCACAGGCCACATTCTGCATCCTTGACAGATCCATGCTATTGCTCGAGTGTGCAACCAGCCAGTCGCCAAGTAGGTATGTGGGTGTGTACCTTGGGTATTCCGGAGATTTACTCTTAGTATGGGATGGCTTCAGCTCCTCGGCCAAAGCTCTTCGGCTCCTTGTGCGCTTTCGCCGTAGATGGGAGTTTCGCTGTCTGAGGCGAGCAGCCTCCTGGTCGTCCGCAGGCAAGGCGGGTTCCTTTTTACCTCCTTCCAGCCACCAGATGCACTTGAATCGTATCATCCCTGCAACCATGGTTCATCTCAGCTCTTTGCCTACTTGCCAATAGAATTCCAACCCGCCCCCGAAGATGGGATCTTCCAACCCCCTCCGACAAATCGCTGACGTGGTTGGTTCATGTATGGAGTACAAAGCAGTGTTCTGATAGAGGAGTCCTCTGTCAAATCCATCTTCTTGCGACCCCCCTCTCTAGCCAGAAGCCTATACTATGGTGTCAATCCGCGTACCCGACATGTAAATTACATGTTCTCTACTTGTCTAACTTGGGGCCCAAAGTATTAACCAATTAATGTTTCGACTCTCAATGCTTCTCGAAGGAATCTACATTTGACTACATGCCCCAGGGACACACATACTGTGTATTCTACTCGGTTGTGCGGAGTCTTGAGACTACTAAATCAAAGACTGACATGAGTTGAAAACAAAGTTGACATGACACCGGTTCCCCGTCTGCTCAGGTGCCCCGGCCGTGGATCTCACTTCCGCGACTGGGTCGGCCTCAACGCCGCGCCCGCAGCTCTGCGCCCGCGCCCTCCGACGACATCTTCTACCGGCCGAAACGTCGCCGTCCATCTCCCGCACCTCTAACAATCACCCCTTCACGATATCGAAGGGGGGAAAGAACGTAGCAATCCAAGCATTCTGACTAAATTTCCGCAATGGTGGCAAAAAAGACCTAAGTAAGAGCCTCATTTGAACGACTCGTGATCAACCATCCACCGCCCGTCTTACACTTTTTTTCTTCCATGAAGGGCCGCCTCGCCCGAATTTGTTGACAGTACTACCGTCCAAATTTGACCAGATTAGTCCTATGAGCTTCGGGGTCGGCTTTCTCACCCAGCACCGAGTCCCTTCTGCCCTCTTACTGGACATGACTTCGGCGCATCGCACCATCCTGAGAACATTGCGCGCGCCTTTAGTTCCTGCACGCTGATCACCATTCCCGCTCATACCGCTGATAGGGCAGGCAGATATCGCCATCGCCCATGCTTAATTTTGGTAGAAGTCTGCCTATCCAGAATGCTTTCCCCCTCTCGTGCCTCGCAGGCTGCCAGACGGGACCGGACTACATCCCCGTTATCCCACCCTCGGCATTCACACTTGGTCGCGTGGGCACCAAGGGCAACTTCCTCGGACGGGTAGTTCCATTTTTGCGGAGGAAGTAATAGATGTCGGTGTAATTTTAGGCCTTACGGCACGGTCGCGTTTATGCTTTCAACTCAGACAAAGCGATATGAGCTTGCAGCTGAGCGAGCAGATGCCGAGGCTACTAAAGGACCCTAGAATGATTAGGATTCTAGGAATTACTGATAGTTCGTCACACGTAGACTACAGTCCTTGTTTCAGCCCTGTCCACTCTCACTTACAGTACCTACCCGAGCCCTCCAGGATCCCTGGCACCACGAACATCCCGTGGGGTTTACACCGGAGTCTTGTCCGGAGTAGTCAGAACCCGACGAACGGACTACAGCCCTGTCACGTAAAAGAAAGAAAAAAACAGTTTGCCGCCCTCTATTTGAGAATGCCTGTCTATTACTCCGTACTCCGTTACCCTTACTCGAAAAGAGCGGGCTTTTCCAAAGGAAAGCCTGTTCGGTTGATTATGCTTGTAAAGTGGTCATCGTCCGTGCTTCCCGGTCCAAGCAGAAAAGAAAGGGACTGGAAAAAGTTGAACGGAGTAGTGTAGTCCCCTCCCCCTCAATTAGAAACCCGCACCTTAAGATCACCCTAACTATGGATGGCACATCCGATCAAACGTCTCATACTCCCATGCTCCCTTTTTCCCCTTCCCTTTTTTACAAGAAAATTCTGCCCGCTGTTGCACTTACCTCTTATGTTTTTTTAACTTCTATTAGCTTGTTTGTCAAAATTGAAGAGCGAGAAAAGGTAAATGATGTTGGAATCCATTTTCCCTCGGATTCGTGTAGTCTAAATAGCCCCTAGCGCGTTGCATACAAGACTCAATGTACGCTGCATCACCAACGCGACGTGGTTCTTTACTTGACGGGCCCGGTCAAGGTTCATAAGTAGATCGCTTTACGGATACAAGATATAGATAAAGTGTTCCCACGGCCCCTCCGAACGAGGTTTCGGGAACCTGTTCGTTTGAGAACTGGGGTTCACGGCGCGGATTCCGAGAAAGAGAGAGGAAGGGGGCCTTGCTCTCAAACCCCTGATCTCTCTCCATCTTCTCTACGGAGTATTTCTTTCGGTTCCATGAACCCCCATCTCACCCCACGCCCCTCCCCTCCCACTTCTAAGTTCTCTCCCGCCCTTTGGGGGATCGGTTACTAGTTTAGATGTTTAAAAAAAATTCTCTGTAGGCGAGAAGACGGTCCTTTGATAGATCGACTGTGCTAGGATGATTTTCCCAGAGACGGGAGGCCCGGGGGTTTTTCGAAGAAAAGGTCGGCGGTGCCGCGGGGTGGTTCGTTCACCCAGGTTTGCTAGCAGTTGGTTTGTTGGGGGGTTTTTACTTTACGACGTACAGGTTTTTAGTCGACATGGTGTAAGCATGAACCGATGTGATCAGTGCTCGAGATCTAGAAGCACTCGTGAGACGCTTGACCAAGGGGAACTAACGGGAGAAGTTTCTCCCTTTTTCGCTTTGGCAGGAATTTTTTTTCCTTCTTTACCACCTCACGTGTGCGATAATTCCCCCGCTGCGTTGGTGGCCTAGTTTGCGGTTGTGCTCTCTCCTTTTTAATCGCAAACATGTTGTACTTCCGTGGAGACGAATGCTCACCGGAGTATACACACCGGAAAAGCGCATAAAGTGAGAGTGCTTGCTTTGCTTTACCATGGGCTAGATCCGCTCGACGATCTGAGGGTAATTCCTCTGTTTGAGTGTTCTTGTTACATCTTGTCATCTATCGTGCCGGTAGCCGGTAGACAGTGAGCGTTGAGGTTTTGGAAATAGTCCAAGAAGCCGGGCCGACTTTTGCGGTAGTTTGGGCCCTGTCGTACGAAAGGGTACATGTGACGGCGAAGCCGTGTTTCGTCGTTTGATATTCTGAGGATGGCCATGAATTGGGAGAGTACAGCTTTGGGTGTCATTCAGAATAGATGGACTTTGGAGGGGCATTTGTCGCTAATGGCTTTCCAGGCTCATGGTGAGATCCGACTGAGATGAGGTTCTCGATGCTCGGTGGGACTTAATCAGCCAGTACATATGCCCTTCGGGACCTCTTGATCACCTTACGTTGGCAAGAGCGATGCATGTGTGATCGATACATGGCCGGTCAGAGCGCTGCTATCCAGTGCAGCTATCAATCATGGGTCTCTCGGCAAGCCCTCGTGAGGAAAGGGAAGTCTCAAAAGGAGACATAGACCACGACAGGATATTCCCCTCCTTGTGATTAGCAGAGCCGTTGTAGCTTGTCATGCAGAAAGAGTGGTTTATCTTCCCTCCTTCGTTTGCCCTCTCGTCAGAGATCCCACAGAGAAGGCAGGCGTACTCAAAAGGGAAGAATGTGGATGGCAAGTAGATTATAACGGCGCACGAGGCAACGGGCCAGAATCACGCACACGAGGAAGAAGACCATGGAGGAATGATTTTCTGATGCCTTCCCGCTGACTCTCACAAATCCTCGGGCGGATATTCTCTTTGACCCAACTCCGTAAGTACGTCTCGGATTCTCCAGCTTGTCAAATTATACATGGGACAAATAACAAATATGCAAAGTTAGCTATCGATCCATGCTCTCTTCATAATATGGGTTGGATACACTAAAGATCGTAAAAAGGGAATCTGGGAATACGGTTCTAGGCTGTAAGATGTAGTGTGCCTCAAGGACGCGTAGGATCTGAATCCCGCGGATGACGACAATGGGAGCCTTTTCTTTGGCCCGCCGAACGGATAACATCACATCCGAAGCCTTCGAGTTCCCTGGCTTTTGACAGACAGAGTGCGAGTCCGACAGGCTGGAGTTACTGTGGAGGACTTTCTAATACCCCAATCCGTGTACGCCTTCAAAAGGCCGACGGGCCAAAGGCAATAAAGTGCTGAGTGGACTCTACCAAGTTCATGTTGAATGAATCATCGTCTTAGTACCGAGGGTAGACCAGAGAGATACTTTGAGAACGGAAACTCTCTAGTTAAACAAGACGTCCTAAAGGGTAGTTTCTAATATTGACCTATCACCTTCGTCATCACGTCTACCTAATCAATAATATTCTTACATAGACCGCCTTATTTTAATAATTCGGAATGAAACTAAAACAGCAACAATATCGCTCACTACCTTTGAGTTATTCTTGAAGGAATACTCAAGGGAACACAAGTGCTGGGCTCTAGGAAAGCTGGTCCCGGCAACGAGGCATATAGACATGGCTCGAACCTTCAAGGACCAAGCCATGCACACAATCAGGTCAACGAGAGACTCATAGTCCCCGGTGGTATCGCCGCGGAGAGTCACTCCGAGTAGGATAATGCTTGACCTTACCACCTGCACATTGTCCGTCCCGCAACGAAGCTTTCATAGCTGCTTGCTACCTCCGCGCAAAAAGCTGGTTGTAGCGTGGGAGGGACGCTACGAGCTCGAGTGATATACCTACATAATTAGTAGACAAAAGGACTTAGAGGCCTCGATTAAGAGTTCGGAGATCTTTGAGGAGTAAGCGGTCTCGATGGCAGTATATTTCTTTCTTTCCTCTACTCTGAGAGGTCTAAAAATGGTCACATCTCAAGTATCTTCACACCGCATAACGACGATACTTACAAGTAGATTCTAGCATCCCAGCATTCTCTATAATGGCAGAAAGGAATCATTCTAAGCAGTGGAAACCTAGTGTTGCCGCTAGATTCGAAAACCAGACTTCCTCTATAGTCATTCTAATAGATGTTCCACACCGGCACCTGCCTCGCTCCATTCATCCCATCTCTACGTCCCTCCTTCCTCGACGCGGTTCTCGAGGCAACATACCTACCTACTCAAGGGATCTAGTCATAGTTCCTGTCACCAGCACCCGCGGCCATGTGGCCGAGTGGTTTCGACTCTGACGCAGAGTCGACATAATGAAATACTCCAATGAAGCCGTGCTGGTCCGAGGGGCGCGCTGTTCGAATCCGAGCAGGAGCGTGAATTATAAGATCAGTCATCACCAGCCCTTCCTTCTTTCCTTTTTGAGCGATTGCAAATATTTTTTTCTTGTAGGTGTCGATGCATGTAGACAAGTATGCTCTGGCCGTGTGACGAAGGCGGTGTGCTTCTTAACGTGCCTTCAGGCGAGTAGAAACGTTATCGAAGCACATGTCACATGAATGCATTTTTTGCGCCTTTTCCCCTTCTTACGGTATAGATTCTTATGGCCGGCTGCATGTTCGTAACTGAAGAACTGAATCGGCTGTTCCCTATATATGGCTGCTGGGTGTATCGGGAGTTCCCTTATGCACAACCTTGATCTCATAAGCTCAAATATCGTGCATCAACTACTAGGAATGCGTCCTAGAGAAAATGACTGGCTTCGACCGTTACAGTCCAGCTATTTGTAGCCGATGACCATGGTTGGCTTCAATCCCCAAGAAAATGTGAGGAAGCATGCCAAAACATGAGTGAGTAATGCTTGACTTTGACCAGGCTCACTATGTATGATCGAATGGGTGTGGAATCAGTGAAATATGCCTGGACCAGTGACGAAACAACCAGGAGAATGCTTCGATCCCAGTGAAAACCATCCTTTACATGTTAAACCCTTTGAATGGTGAAAACTACTGGTCATATTTGGGAAAACCCAGGAGGGCACGTTCATGACCAAACAATTTGACAGGGAACTGGTACGTTCAAGTGAGATGAAGCCCTCCAGGGTTGCTCGAATAGAACAAGAAGAGTACTGGGTGATAGTCTAGACAGCAGACAGCGAACTCTCCTTCCCTCTTGGTTTTGTATTGATTCAGGTTGGTATATTTGGGGAACTTGGGATTCTGGATTCAAAGCTGATCCAAAGTAACAAATTTGAGAACAAATTTGAGACACTCTTACGCTGTGTACCAAACGGGGAAAAACCACGAGTACCTAATGGATACTTGTTAAGTGAGTTGAACAAACTCTGGCCTAAGGCACAGCAAGTTACTGCTGGTCTTGATACCTCGACTGCGATGTGGCGATCAATAAGTATAGTCATTGGTTAGTGTTGGTTAACAATCATGTTTGAGCCAAATCCATCTCTAGCGCTGCATATCCATTTGTAGTCACAGTCGCCAAAGTATAACAAAGCCAACATTGAGAGGGCCCGTGGTTCTAACGTCTAGAGCTTGACCCAGTCAAGCAAGTAACACTAATTCAGACTTCTGGTACAATAGCAGCTGACTTCACTTTCCGGTCGACGGAATCACGGGCAATCGACTCCGCCGCATCCCTATCGCCCGCCACGGCAGCCTCAATGACAGTGGCCCTGAATTGTTCCCTCTTGGGCCTACATGAGTGGTTAGAAGTCGTCTTGGATACCGAACAGGCGGCTAGGTGTACATACTCGAGATGCTTTGCATCAATGTAACGAAGCACGCACGTCATAATAATGACGAGGACACCGATGGCAATGGCTGACTGCCATGCATACTTGTCTGTTTGAAATGTCAGAGCCATAATCATCCTGTTTTGAGTCTCCTGACTTACAATACGGTGCTTGAGTGGCCGGCCATACCAGAACTTGCGACCAGGCGGAGATGGCATAGTATCCTGCAATGGCGACTCCAACGATGAGAGTCCTCGCCTCGGGGTCGTGGGGCAGAATATCAGCCAGCCATGCAAAGATGAGAGGCGCGGTTCCCATTGCCGTAAAGAGGATGAAGTTGGACGCGTAGGCTGTGGCGAGCGGTGTTGTAGTTGGGTGTGAGGACCAGACGCTCATCGCAATGCAGCATGCAATGCCAATTACAGCTGTACATATTGTCAGACGGGTTCTGTCTTAGTGTGGGGACGTGAAGGGATGCTTACCCTGAACAACGATGAGAGTCCATCTCGTCATGAACAAGTCCGATAAGATTGCCCAGATCCAGACTATAGGTCAAGTCAGCCTTGGCTCTTCTCATAGACTCCAAAGGGTTTCAAACATACCAAACACAACATTGATCGCACTTCCACCGATGGGGATCGCATTTACCTCGGATGTCGACCACCTGGGGGTTCCATCCGGATTCTTCAAGGCTTTCAGGAACAAGCCGAAGTAGTTGTTGCCATACGACAGGAGGACAGTCGCAATATACAGAATGGGTACGAAGTAGATCACCCAACTCTTGAATGCGCGCCTGTTCCTAATTAGCTCTTTGCTACCGGGAGAAATGAATCATCGGGGGTTATCGAACCTGGCAGCGGCCCATGTCATCTTCTTGGGCTCTGCTTTACCATGGCGCTCCAGCCGCTCCATGGCAAGCTCAGCGTGTCCCTTCTTGAACCAGAACGCGCGGGGGTTGGGATTGTTAGGCGTATCGGGAAGAAGGAAGAAACCCGCAGCGCCGACGCACACGGTCATGATGGCATTCACGACGAAAAGCCAGCGCCAACCGGCCATTCCGTGTAGTCCATGCATGGAGCTCCTAATGGCAACCTGCAACGCGCCCGACATCATGGAGCCCACCGCCTGGCACGAATGGTAGAAACCCATGCGTTTGGCCAACTCGGACGGGGTGTACCAGTGCATCAGCAGGGTCATCATGCCAGGCCAGGCACTGCTCTCGCATAGACCGAGCAGGACGCGGAGCGCGTAGACCTGTTGCGCGTTCTTGGCGAGGGCGATCATGCCTGTGATGATGCCCCATAGCACCTCGAGGCCGGAGAGCCAGTAGCTCGGTCGTACGTAGGTCAGGATGATTTGGGAGGGGATAAGCATGATGCAGTAGGCGACGTTGAAGTACGTTGTGAAGCTGAGATGAGCTGTTGAGCTTATGAGGCTTCTTAAGGTTTGTCACTGGGGTCGAACGTACTAGTTGAGTTCATTGCCGTAAAGATTGAGGTCTTCTTTCATGCCTGAGACGTAGGCGTTGCTGATATTCGTCTGGTCGAGGTCTTGATACCAGAGTTAACCAAACCTGCTCCTTGAATTCGAGTTGCTCTGCTACCTACATTTGATGACTAGGAGAGTGAATTAGCTCAAGTCGCATGCATTAAGGATTTCATAGTTATTCACCCTGGGAAATGCAACCGAATGTCATTAAGAAAATATCCAATCTCCTGACAAGCTTCCTCTCCTCTGGCGTCCGCTCATGGCGTGCCGCGAAGGCAAGGCTGCCAAAAATCATGTTGTCAATTGGCTGTCCAAAGATCTCCAACGTCTCTGAATGGGGGACGCCACAGGTAAGAATACTGATGCATGGCGGCAGGCGCAACGTTCTCCCGCCAGGTCTATATAAAGCGCCGATCGTCACTTCTCTCACTGCCCAACGACAACGGGACGCGTTTTCCAGATAAGACAGGGAAGGTTTCCCGGTACACTATTACCCCATGTTTTCTGAAAGCTGTCTATCTCACGGTCTTCACCCCGACCCCGGCTCAAGTTGCAGAAGTTCCGTTATCACCTGATGGGGAGACGTTACAGTGTCGCTGGGACCTGGAGATAGGTTCGGGAAAGAGGGGGAGGGATGCCGGTGCACAAACGCGGGCCGAACTCTCATTGGAGCGGCCTTGGCCGCCCGATGAGCGGCGGGTCCTCCGACGACCGCAGATATCCCGGGGCGGGTAAGCTGATAAGCAGTTTCGCCTCCTGTTCCCTAAATTGCTTCTCTTGACTTCTTCCTTACTGGACTTTGCCGTTTGGCGGCTGGCCAGTGCTCTTGAGAGACCCAAACCTGGCAACGATTTATGAATGTACTCCGTGACATGTGCTCTAATCGGTCTTCGGGGAATCCTTACTCTTGTCACAAAGTAGATCGGACCACCATGATTGTGTCACAAAAGAATACAGCATCTGTGCGTGTCTACTTGCAGCAGCTGATGCATCCAGTTGCCATATTCGGTTTGAGACATGAAGGTGGGTTGAGAAGTTGTGGCCCTATCGGTGCGGGAGCGGAGCGATGTTCGCCGCCAGAGGATCGGAAGGGCCTCCGACTTCGTCCCCACCTGCATGTACCCGATATACCACAGACAACACCTCTCAGATTTGAGCAGAGGCTGAATCATGGCTATCGTCCGGCTTATCTCGCTCAAGTTGATCAACTTTACAGATATCTTCCCCCGGTTTCGCAGAAGCCAGGTTTGGGAAAGAATGTCTACTTACTAAGGTAGCCATTAGCGGAGATTGCCCGCTCATAATGAACTGCTGTTCTTAAGGCGAGCTGTTGCGTACGCGGGAGTTGATGTATGTTCGGCAAGTTCAACAAAACTTGCTTACTCTTGAGAGTCAACTCATGATGACTGGTCTTCCTGTAAACGATCCCTGCATCTCGTTCTGGCAACAGACGACTAGATCATATCCTTACCTCAATCATAACGATGAAGCCTTCGTTCCGGGAACCGCAAAGTATGTTATCATCGGCTCAGGAATTTCGGGCGCATTAGCAGCCTTCAAGTTGGTTGAGGGTGGTGTAACAGGATCAGATATCGTCATACTCGAAGCAAGGGAAGCAGCCAGCGGCGCCAGCTCTCGCAATGCAGGACATATCCGACCGGACGCCTTTCGCGGTTTCACGGTCTACAAGTCATTCCATGGCGAGGAGCAGGCCCTGAAGATCATCGCCAACGAGAGGACCGTGTTCCTTGCAGTCGACGACTTCGTGAAGAAGCACAGCGTTCCCTTCGATTTTGTCCCAACAACCACATTTGACGTTTGCCTGACTCAGGACTTTGCAGACCACAATGCAAAGAGCTTCGAGGCATACCGGAGCGCTGGCGGCGATGTTTCCCACATCAAGTTTTACCCTGCCGAGGAAGCTCAAAAAAAGACCGGCGTACCGCAAGCGCTATGCGCCTACGAATGGCCGGCAGGTTCTGGTCATCCTGCCAAACTGGCCCAATGGCTTCTGACCGAATGTGTTGGCAGAGGCGTACTGTTCCTGACCCATTGCCCGGCAACCTCAGTGACACAATCACCATCTAGTGCAGAGCAGATTCTCTGGGATGTCAAGACACCACGAGGTACAGTGACGGCGCCAACAATCATCCACTGTACGAACGCCTTTGCACCACACTTGCTGCCGCAGCTATCATCCCTCGTCACACCAGAGCGCGCGCAGGCTCATGCTTTCGTACCTCCTGCGGCTCTCACCGGCAGCAAGGTCCTGCAGAGCACCATCTCTCTGCGTAGGGGCTTGCGTTGGTTCTACTCAGTCAATCAACGCCGTTCAGACGGCGTCATCATCCTTGGATCCGCATCAGCCAGCCCCAAAGTCAGTCAGGCGGCGTATGTGGAAAGACAGACAGCCGACGACAGCCAGTTCAGCGCGGAGATTCGCGACGATGCCGTCGCCAACTTCCAAGACTGCCAACCAGCGTGTAGGCCAGAGAACTTGCGTCACGGGGAGGGACTGCAGCACACATGGACGGGTATTATTGGCATGACGCCCGACTTGGTGCCCTTCATCGGGAGAGTTGATGGCTCCCCAGGGCAATGGGTGTGTGCTGGGTTCAATGGTCATGGTGAGTCGTCAATGCCCTTGTGCCAAAATGCACTTTTTCTGACTTGATGGTTCCATAGGTATGGCAAGAATCTTGACGTGTGCGTCGGGCCTTGCAAAGATGATTTTAGGCGGAACATGGCGGGATACCGAGTTGCCAGAGTGTTTTGAGATGACCTCGGAGAGGCTCGAAAGGTTGAGAGAACAACAGCGAAAGCAGTCTTCCAAGATATGAGAGAAGCAGGTCACAAAGAGGAATGGTCCAATTTCGTGATGTTTACCGAAGCTTCAGCGCCAAGGCAGTTTGCGATCGTCGAGGCAGGTTTCAATGGCCTAAAATAGGTTTAGTAGGTAGATGTTCGTGATTGAGGAAGTCGAGGCGGGCACAGCGGAGCCCCATCGGGAAACGCGCACGGACCACCACAGTACCACGAGCGGTGTAACTGCGCATCTGCATGTACAACGGCAGAATACCAGAATTTTGGTTCCTTCCAATCTTTGCGCATCACAGCCCAACCTGACCTCTTCATACTTCTTTTGACTCCCGTCACAGCCTGAAAGTAGTATACTTGGTCTCTCTCTGTTGTAAACGATTAGAAGTGGCACACGATATCCAGCTGTCTCTCAACTAACCCTAGCAAACCTCGACCCAGATTGTAACAGTCGCGATGCCTCCAAGCACCAACATGGTCCCCGAGACACCTCCGGGTAGAGGTATCTCCTCTCGTCTGTTGACGATGAAGTTCATGCAGAGAGCTGCTGCTTCGGATACTGCGCCGGAACCTTCTCCCGAAGAGCCTTCATCCAAGCGGCGCAAGTTCCAGAACTCGCCCCTCTCTGGCGACTTTCACTCCTTCGATCAGACAGCCGTTCAGGCGGCTCTGAAGCAGCAAGAAGCTAAGCGCTTGTCGGCATTAGAGGCGTCTAGAGCAGAGCTTGCGGACACGCACTGGGTTCTTGATGGTGGTTGGGGCAAGTCTACCGAGACAGAGAGTGCGCCGCCCAATATCGTCTATGTAGGATACGCCGACATTGATGTTGCCGACGGAGAGGAGGAAGCCACACCCACAGCTCAGGTCGGGAGAATGAAGATTGAGAGCATCAAAAAGAAGGCTACCAAGGTGATGCCGAACATATCGGTTTTGCAATAACCTAGCTAACTGATGTCAGAATGCCAAGAAGGAGACACCCAAAAAGACGAAGCACGAGTCGAGCGATTCCGATGGCTCTAGCGAATCCGACGACTCCAGTGATGGATCCAGTGACGACGATGAAGCGCCCTCCTCAAGCGATGAAGAGGCTTCGACGAAAACACCTCCGAAAGCCGTGAAAGGCCTCGCGTCTGGCGGCCAGGGGCGCACGAGGGTCAATCTCCAAGCGAAGAAATCAAGCGAGTCTTTGAAGGCCAAGGAATTCCGGGAGAAGCGAATGAAGAAGGAGATCAAACTGAACAAGCTGGCATCTATCTCCGGCGGTGCTACAGGCGGCTTCTCCGGAGCAGGAAAACCGAGCGCGCCCTTCAACTGCCACAACTGCAACAAGCCGGGACACAGGGCTGCCGACTGCCCACAGCGACGAGGAGGCAAACGGAAGTCGTTTGATAGATCACGATGAGCCTCTGTCTTGCGCGCCCTTTCATTTCGAGATACCCCCTATGCCCGGATCGGGCTTGCTTACCGGTTCTTCTATTCTTGCTTTGCGAAATTGGAGCGAGGTTCTTGTCGGCCTTACGACAGGCTCCCGCCTTGTGAGAGATCACGGAGGAAATGGGTTATGGGATTAATTGAAGAATCCTGCTGGACGGATATTCGATCAATGCGACATGTAGATACGTATTGCCTACCACGCCGGTTTACAAAAGCCCGACATGGACCGGCCACCTTAATGGAAAACAAATGACCATCAACTACATCTCTTGTGCTGCCGCGGAAGCCACCTGGCTGAACGACGGTCCGGATGCTAACGAAATAACCCGGTCTGGTGGAGCTACACGTCATAAGCTCTAGGATCAGATCGACTTGAATGAATTTTAAAAGTGTCTCCCGAGGCAGGCACCAGGCTACGTACAGCCAGTTTGCCGCCTGCGCATGTACTGACAAGAAGTCAAGGTTCGTGGAATAGACGCAATCGTTTGCCCGGCTTGGGAAACAATCTGCTTCCCTTCGTCAATCGTCTTCTTGGGGGTGGCAGCCGGGCGAAACATTCACAACTGCCGATGATCAGACTTACAGAAACCCTGTCGACACGTTTTCCCTACATCTCGATGGGGATCTAATGCGTAGGCCGGCCTTTCGATTCCTAGCCTCCTCGGGCACGGGGAAGAAGCCCGCATGTGAAATGTCGATCTTCTGCGTAATCAAAGGCGGCTCGCTCAAAACGGCACCACGGAAACTCTGGGGGTTACGAGCCGGCGCCCCGGGAAACCTGAACTTTGGATAGCGGGGTGACATGCTTTAACTCGCAAAAACCTTCCATCTGTTCTATCTATACGAAATCTCGTGTACTTAGGGATCGTGTTGTCCTCACATAAGCCAGCCTACATCTACTGTACAGGGTACCGCAAAGACAGGTCGGCGGCGACGCAGTCATAGCTGCAACCCTCTTCTTGGTTGTCATTGCCACACCACGGAACCGACGAGCGTCACAGAAGTCAACGCTTAACGCCCCCGGAGCTGTTTGTGTAACATAGCTGTCAAGGAGTAATCGCCTCGCCTCAAAACATGGAGAGCACCGTCACGACCTATGGATAATCACAGCTTGGAAACATACAGCTTCTCATGCTAGGCCGATGCAAAAGATCTTGATCGGCAGATTGGCTCGATGGTCAAGTGGCACTGGAACGGTGGGACACCTTGGTGCAGATTGCACTTTAACTCGCAGTTGACGACCGTTATCATAGCCAGGGCTAGTACTTCGTAGTTCGGTCTCTGTGTGGGTGCCACTTTGGCGGGGATGACGGCGAGGGGAGGCTTTTTCGTTTGACCTGATATCAGGCATTTCGGACTTGATGCAGAACAACGGGACGCAGCCGTTTGCGAGTCAACCACTTCGCCTACGATATCGACCGCGGCTCTTCATGTCTTGAGCTATTAACCTCAATTGGGGGCTGCTCGAGATTACTCAGCTTGTCCATTAACTTTTCTCCTTGGCGAAACGGAGCGCGGGGCGCGATCATCATTACAGATCGAGCGAACGATCGTGTTAGTTCGACGTCTCCGCAACATGACTACTTAGTTCCGAAAGTGTGCAACATCGTCAGACCTGACAAGGGACGGTCATGTCTTCCTATTGAGGATAGCGCGGCCGCATCTTTGCTTGCGAGCTAGGCGAGCGGGCCTCATTATTTTCGCAGCGAAGAGGGGTTAATAAGAGGGAATCAACGTCAGACGTGAGGGGAGGAGTGAAAGGTAACATGGTTCAGCAGCGGTCAGTCATTGACGGGCGGCGGTCTGGAAGATGGACAGGTCACGTCGTGCGTGTTGCGGGTTCAACAAATACTCAAGGTGGGCGCCCGGGAAGACGGAATGACTCGCCGATCCAGAGCGACGGACCAGAAGATCTTCTCGGTGCTCACACACTTGAGTCCCAAGAAACGATAGACGGCTTGGTCGAATCGGTTGCCCTCGGAGTTTCTTCCGGCGGACACCAGTTCGCCCAGCTCGCCTTTTCCTGTCACCCGGAAATATGCAACGAATCGGTTCTGGAATCGGGGGATTTCAAAGTCATTGGCGTCTTTAAGGTTTGATGGCCAGCACAGCTGCGGTATCCGTAGACTCACTCGTGGAAGCGAGGGCGGGGCCATATGGTTACATGGTCTGTTTCTGTTAGCGGACACTGGTCATGGATGGTATGCAGTTTCGACTTCTGTGGATATCTGAGGAGGCTTGCACAGCTTATTTGGATTGTGGCCATACGCGGGCGTTCGCCGTTCCACCCGCGGACCGCTTGCTCGAGGCACCAGGAAGGTTACTGAACCTACACAGTACGGATCTGTACAACTTCTTTCTGACGATCCCACAATAAAAGCCGATATCATCACGGAATGTGGGTTGCGCGATCTATACACCTGCAGAGTTCAAACCCCCTACAGAGGTGCAGAACGGGAGGCTGTGGAACCAGTATGAGATGTCTGTCAAAACTGACTAAAACGTCTACGAAATACAGGTATGCCGAGAAATCCAGTCGGCCATGCATGAGAGCGGCATGGCATCCCGCCAGGCGGATCGAATCCGAATAGCCGCACACGGGTTGGGGCTGCATAGCTAATGCTCACTAATCTGTCTAGGCTTACATGGCACACGTGTGCTGGTGTCCGTTGCTCCAGTCGAGATGTAAGTGATTGTGGGTTGGCATGCCAATAGATCCAGGCGATCGCTTCTCATGTCTGGTTCGAAGCATATGAGCAAGATAGTGCGGCAGGCTAGGTTCGTCCAATGCGAACAGTAGCACACACACACCACCACCACCACGATGCACCACGATGGCTCCATCCATGCACGAAGTTCGTAGGCGTGGCCTCCCACGGCGGGCCCTTGCCTGAAGTGGCCAGTGGAAGTCGACAAGGAATATGTAGTTAGCCTAGGCGGCGCTGACAACAGTATTACACGGTGATGGCTTGAGTATTTCCAGCAGACAGTCCTGGCGATCCAAGTTTGGGGCTTCGGGGGTATGGAACATGGGATCTTGAACCATGACAGTACAGTAGGTTGCCGACAACCCCTCTTTCACATCCAATTTGCATCCTTGATGGAATGGCAAGTTGATCAGCTGAACTGGCTATATCGCGAGTTGCTTACAACCCGTACAGTCTTGCTTATCTCGACGTTACTCAGGCTCTGTTACTTTCGAGTTGACATCACCGTGAGCCAATCGAGTCCGAGCTTTTCAAGAAGTTTAGTAGTGCGGTGGTGACGGCCCTGGGAACCCAAAAACCGCAACCAGATTGCCGGGAAACGCGCAGGACAAGGGGGGTTGTACGTTTTCTCCCCGAACGGCGAAACATTCGCATGTGCACCCCTTTGTCCACCTGTCTCACCAGTTTTTCTTCTTCGGCGATTGACACCCGAAAACTGCAACATCCGACTACGGGCTCAAGGGCTTTCTCACTCTCCCTTGTCACCGCCCTGCCCTTGATCTTGATCATCATCAAACAAACCCAACTGGGGCTGACGGGATCTGACAGGGGGAAGAGAGAACCTCAGAAACATGCACCACGGTACCTTTTGCGAGGCTTTCAAGGAGTGGTCCGTGGCATTCCGTACCCCCAACATCGCCACGTATTCTTGCATTTCAGCATCAACTTTCCCATCCCGCGCGACGGTCGACGTCCGGATGGCACCTTGCTGAAGAAGGGTGGGATCGAGAATAAGAAGGAACAAAATCGACCGCAGGGCGAGAACAGATTGTCAGGGGAAATTACCAGAGACAGCGGGCCAGCCCGAGTTTACCGTCCGCGCCCATTGCTTCTTTCACAGAAGACGCCTTCGACGAACCGTGGTAGAGCGAGAGCAAGATCAGCAGTGACCCCCAATAAGACAATCACAACGAGGCGAACAGCGGTATTTGCACCAGCAACCAGTCAATACCGAGAGGCAGTGCGTGGCATGTTGGAAAGAATAGCCCGAAAACGACCCCTGTACTCCGTGCAACATGGACTTGCCCAATAACCACACCGGTGACCGCGGTGCCGCGGCAGCTCTAAGGCCCCCTTGTCGCCGCCCGTCCCTTTTGTCCCCAGGCCGGTCCGCTCCCGCCGCTCCGCGTTCACATTCCCAGGAAATGTCCTCTAAGGGAATGTCGATATCATTCGTTTTTGATATCTAATCATCCCACCGTCAAAGACCCGCGGCGAAATTGGGATTGCCACGCTTGCTCTACCGTACTTGGGTTAAAGGGGAATAAGACGCGAAACTATTGGAAGCAAGCCACCCGACGGCCGATGCAAGACTTTCCTGCACCCCAAAGACGGCGGCGTTGCTTTTACATCCTGGGGCCCTACCAAGGGGGCTACTGGTACTGGTACTTGCGCAGTTACCAGTAGCTGCACTGGGCTTAGTAGTATCCTACATTCCGGTGGACGGATATGGAGACCCGATGTTTGCTTTCCGAACCCGCGAACCACGACTGGACTGACATGACATGGCCCCCAAGGATTTCTCTCTCCAACCTCTGACATTAAGATGCGGCTCCTATAGCACCAGGTTCCTGGCTCATTGTGTACCATCAATCAGCTGCGCTGGCTATTCTCGCCGAACCACCGTGTGTGCCTCGTTTCAAAGGGACCTGACAAACGCCTCTTTTCCCACGTGGAGCCATAGGCGGCTGGGGTAACCCGGCGACGGAGCCATCGGACCCCAAGAGAAGGGAGGGTGTGATGGGACTGAGGCTTTCACGGCTTCCTACTCAGGAACAGTCCCCCACTGGCCACTTTCAAATTGGCCGTGTTGATCATTTGTCTGAAATGACTCTCGATTTGATGGTCTTTCCCTGCCAAGAGGGCGGATGACGGGGATGTAAGTCAAAGGCCTGACAAGAGGTATGTCACATATATCAGATGTCATACTCCAAAGCCAGCTGAACCTCAGCACATCCCACGCCTGAGTTGTGGAATGCGAGTAGGATATGCAACTAGGCAGGGGCTTTGCGTCGGCCCTGCGTGCGGCAATACCTACGGATATGTTCCCAGGGCAATAGGATGGGCTCAGCACATTCCAGCTTTACAAAGATCCCGCCTTCGTATAGCTTGGATACCTGGACAGTGGTAGACGGAACGGGAACGGCAGTAGGCGGATGTTTCAGAGACGGCAGCCCACACCTTCGGGTCTTCCGCAGTCTCAAGTCTCTCTCGACTGACAGGTCGTCATCAATAGGTGTCATGTCATCAACTTGTTCAGCTGTAACAAAAAATGGGGCCCGGCACGTTTGTTGCAACAGCGCCAACCCATTAGCACAAGCAGCGGCTGCCCGGTTTGTCGCACCTTGTGGCCATGTTCTCGCCGATGCCGTCTTCTCCGGCTCTTGCCATGATCTTGTCCAACTAGATAGAACCCATGGTTCCGTTACTCTGAACCGAAGATCAGATCAATGGGCAAAGGGGAGACGGAGGCGGAGACGAGGCGAGGGGTGATTCGTGAATGACTGTAACCACTGCCGTTGCCGCTGCCGCTGCCGCTGCCGCCATGATACCTCACCCTACCTTGTCCTTACGCAAGCCTACCTGCCTCGCAAGGTAGGTCTGACTGACGACTGCGACCTTCCCAGCAGAGCAGCGCAAGTGTATCCGCAGGTTGGATTGCCCGGACTCAAAGATCAGCAAGCAGTGTGTCCGCTTCCGTCCATGGGCTCTGGAGTCCGTCTGGCCGGTACCTTGGGTCGCAGCGTCGCGGCGTTGCCCTGCGTCCCCACAGGCGGGCACGGACCCTTTCTTTGGTTCTGAATCTGAGATTGCCGGTGGCGGTGGTGATGGTGGTGGTGATGGTGGTGGTGATGGTGGTGTTCGTTCTGCTTGCTGTAAGCTGTGACTGCTGCTGCTGCTGCTTCTGCTGTTGTGACATGTCCATTGAGTTGTTGCCGCTGCCCAGTCGGCATGAGTCGTCGTATTATTTGCTTCAGATGAGTGAGATGTGAGGTGTCGTCTGTAGCAGTAACACCCCGAAAGAGATCTCTCTCCCCCATCTCGCCTCGCTTTCCTCTCCCCCCTCCCTTCCTTGCACCCCTCCACTGGACTGGACCCTCGAAAGTGAGGTAGGCACTAGTCTTGTCGTGTGGTCACTGCCTGGTGACTGGTCCAAGTAGGTACCTCACCACAATTGTCCAAGGCAAGCACGCTGCACACCGGTCAGCGCTGTTGCGGCAAGTAGTACTACGCAAGGTAGGTACTAACAGTGGAGGTTAAGACGGGAGACCTGTGTCATTGGAAGGTGCAACTCGAGCCAAACGATTCCGCTCTTTCCTTCCGATTCCCTGCACCTCCTTCACCTGCACATCCACTGCACCTGCTTCTTTGCTCCCCCGCCTGCATCTGCACTGCACGCACAGCAAGCCAACCCGCCAGCATCTTCCCGGCCGCCCCCAGTCGCGAGTTTCTTGTCCTCTCTCCCACCTTCTGTCCTCTGCGATTGTGACTGACAGCGACTGCTAAGGTACCTTACTCCGTCCCCGTCCCCGGTCCTACGGCCAAGTTCTTGCCTCCATTACCTCTCCAGGGCTGGATTCTATACCTACCTAGGCATATACATAAGGTACCTTAGTTACGCAAGGTATTCTTACATGTACCTCCAAGTCGAGTCCTGAGTCCCGCGTTTTAACACTTTTCATTCACTCGCACTCGCACCAACAAACCAACCGACTTGTATCCATCCGTACCTTACCTTGCCTACATACTCTGCATACCGCCTCTTATTTGCAGGCCCTTTTTTTTTTTCTCCTTCTTAATTCACTTCTTGGGCTTGTTTGCATCTTTTTCTTTTCCGTTAACCCTCTGCCCTATCTCATTCTACTCTCTCTACCTGAGGTGTTCCAACTTCCTCAATTCTCCTGTCCTGGCTGCATCTGCTGCATGTTGCGTCCCGTAGCCTCCAACCTGAGCCCGCGCCAGAGCCTGCGACAAATCCACAACCGCCCGACATCATCCACGTCTACGTCTGCGTCCACGTCCCTGTCCCTCTTTCTCTTACTTCAAAAGTGGCGTTCCTCCCCCACTAACCATACACGCCCTGAGCTTTTGTCTCTTTCAACGTGCCAGGCCATCAGCAGTCGTCTCCCGAACCGTCTTGCTGCTGCCCCGTGCCGTACACTCTGCTCTGAAAAGTCGCCCACCTACACCACCATCTCGTACCGTTCTTATACAACCTCCCGCTCCATCAGCAGCAAATCCACTATCTCATCGCACACAGACCACGGCAAACAGATCGCTGCCATGCCCAACACCGATACCGCTGCCGCCGGGCTTCCGGCTGGCTCCTCTATTCCTCACCGCGAGCCGAGGCAACAATCCGTCGAGCGGGTGACGGATCACCTCGAGACCCCCTCCCTCGACGATCGTACCTACCGTGTCGTGAGATTGTCCAACAAGCTCGAGGCCCTGCTAGTACACGACCCGGAGACGGACAAGGCCAGCGCCGCCCTAGACTGCAATGTCGGAAATTTCAGCGACGAGGAGGAGATGCCAGGAATGGCCCACGCTGTCGAACATGTACGGCCCCCTCTCCTACTACCCTTCCCCCTACGGCCGACCGCTTTTCCGCCCCGGTTCCGTGACGCTGACACTTATATGCGCAGCTGCTGTTCATGGGTACCAAGAAGTTTCCCATAGAAAACGAATACTCACAGTACCTCTCCAACAACTCGGGTAGCTCCAACGCTTACACTGGCGCAACCTCGACCAACTACTTCTTCGACGTCTCCGCAAAGCCTGCCAACGATCAAGAGCCAACAGCCGAGAACCCCTCACCTTTCAAGGGAGCACTCGATCGCTTTGCCCAGTTTTTCATTGAGCCCCTGTTCCTCGAGTCGACCCTCGATCGTGAGCTGCGCGCGGTGGATTCGGAAAACAAGAAGAACCTGCAGAATGATCAATGGCGACTCCACCAGTTGGAGAAGTCTCTTTCCAACCCGAAGCACCCGTTTTGCCACTTCTCAACCGGCAATCTCGAGGTTCTCAAGGAAGACCCAGAGTCCAAGGGTGTCAATGTCCGCGCAAAGTTTATGGAGTTTCACGACAAGCACTACTCGGCAAACCGCATGAAGTTGGTCGTTCTGGGAAGAGAGTCTTTGGATGTTCTCGAGACATGGGTTGCCGAGTTCTTCTCCGGAGTTCCCAACAAGGATCTGGCGCCCAATAGGTGGGAGGCTGAGGTGCCTTTCCGCGAGAGTGAGCTCGGCATGCAAGTCTTTGCCAAGCCTGTCATGGACTCTCGCGAGCTGAACCTCTTCTTCCCATTCCTCGACGAGGAGAAGATGTACGAGTCGCAACCCAGCCGTTATGTGAGCCACCTGATCGGTCACGAGGGCCCTGGTAGTATCATGGCCTACGTCAAGGAAAAGGGCTGGGCCAATGGCTTGAGTGCCGGTGCTTACCCCGTCTGCCCTGGCTCTCCTGGTATTTTCGACTGTCAGATTCGCCTGACAGAGGAGGTAAGTCTTGCAATGCGATACCGCTTTGACACTCCCCCACCTCGAATGCTGACGTACGCCACAGGGCCTCAAAAACTACAAGGAGATTGTCAAGGTCTTCTTCCAATATGTTGCGCTTCTCCAGGAATCGCCACCCCAGGAATGGATTTTTGACGAGCAGAAGGGCATGGCAGATGTCGATTTCAAATTCAAGCAAAAGACCCCGGCGAGCCGATTCACGAGCAAGATCAGCTCTGTCATGCAGAAGCCTCTCCCGCGGGAATGGCTACTCAGCGGATACAGTCGGTTGAGGAAGTTTGATTCCGGGTTGATCGAAAAGGGCTTGGCGTGCTTGAGACCAGACAACTTCCGTATGACTATTGTGTCACAAAAGTTCCCCGGTGACTGGAATCAGAAGGAGAAGTGGTACGGTACCGAATACCGCCACGAGAAGATTCCCGAGGACTTCATGGCCGAGATCAAGAAGGCCGTCTCAAGCCCTGTGTCGGAGAGACTCGCCGAGCTTCACCTTCCTCACAAGAACAACTTCATCCCCACGAAGCTCGAGGTCGAGAAGAAGGAGGTCAAAGAGCCGGCTCTGTCGCCGCGTGTCGTTCGAAGTGACGGCCTAGCTCGGACGTGGTTCAAGAAAGATGACACCTTTTGGGTCCCCAAGGCCAACCTGGTCATCAGCTGCCGGAACCCTAATATTTACTCGACCGCGGAAAATGCTGTCAAGGCAAGATTCTTCACCGATCTGGTCCGCGATGCGTTGGAGGCGTACTCGTACGATGCCGAGCTTGCAGGCCTGCAGTACAGTGTCTCGCTCGACGCCAGAGGTTTATTCCTTGATCTTAGCGGGTACAATGACAAGCTGGCGGTACTCCTGGAGCAGGTTTTGATCACGATCAGGGATCTGAAGATCAGGGACGAGAGATTCGACATTATCAAGGAGCGCCTGAATCGTGGATACAACAACTGGGAGCTTCAGCAACCGTTCAGCCAGGTCTCCGACTACACGACGTGGTTGAACTCCGAGCGCGACTACGTTGTGGAGGAATATCTAGCCGAGCTGCCGAACATTACCGCCGAAGATGTCCGTCAGTTCAAGAAGCAGATGCTCTCGCAGGTTCACATTGAGTCTTATGTGCACGGAAACCTCTACAAGGAGGACGCTCTCAAGCTTACAGACATGATCGAAACCGTCTTGAAGCCCCGCGTTCTCCCGCGACCTCAATGGCCAGTGATTCGCTCCCTGGTCATCCCCCCTGGATCGAACTACGTATACAAAAAGACTCTCAAGGATCCGGCCAACGTCAACCACTGTATTGAAGTTTGGCTCTACGTCGGTGACAAGGGCGATAGAATGGTACGAGCCAAGACGATGCTCCTAGATCAGATGGCTCACGAGCCAGCCTTTGACCAACTGCGAACCAAGGAGCAGCTCGGTTATGTCGTCTTTAGTGGAGTCAGAAGCTTCTCCACCACTTACGGCTTCAGGTTTATCATTCAAAGTGAACGGACACCCGAGTACCTTGAATCGAGAATCGAGGCATTCCTCAACCTGTTCTCTAACACGTTGGACAACATGTCTGAGGCAGACTTTGAGGGTCACAAGCGCAGTCTGATTGTCCGGAGGCTCGAGAAGTTGAAAAATCTGGACCAGGAGAGCAGCAGGCACTGGGCCCAGATTGCCAGCGAATACTACGACTTTGAGCTCCGTAAGTTGTCAGACATGTTTGTAGGGAAAACAAATTACTAACGTCCAATAACAGCTCAAGAAGACGCTGCGCACATCAAGACGCTCACCAAGACCGATATGTTGGACTTCTTCCAGACGTACATTAAGCCCGGCTCTGCAACGCGGGCGAAGCTCTCGGTGCACTTGCGCGCACAGGCTACGGCACCGGCCAAGGAGGGCGCCGAGGCCAAGGTTAACGGCGTCAGCAAAGAAGAAGAGTCTCTGCCGACAAGTGATTCTCAGCCGGTCGTTATCGAAGACGTTCGCAGTTTCCGAGCCAGCCTTGTTGCGACTAGCGGAGCGCGGCCTGCCAAGGATTTGACCGAGTACGAAGACACTGATGCCAAGTTATGAGGAGAGAAATGTGGTAGGAGGTTGTTCAAGATATTCACGCACACATGGTCACACACACACACAGGCGGCGTTGAGACTTTCGGGAGTGTTTTTTAAAGACGCATTTTCTAGAGAGACAACCGACTCAGTGTCACTGCGTTGTCTTCAGTCAATCAAGAGTTGGGAGAGACATAGCCGTCGGAATCGGACCCGGGGTGTACAGGCATTCATGTATAGGAATATAGGGAGCATGCCGTTATGAGGCTTCACGACATAGGATAGAACCCTAATAACTCCAAGGCCCCTAGTTCCGTTTGTCCACATTGGCAGACGGAAAAGAAGACTACCTCGTTCCATTGGTAGCCGAGGTTGCCTTTGGGACAGAGCAGTCGAATAGAGAAAAAGCTCTTGCATGTTATACCTCTCCTACATAGAAGTTTGACGAGATGTGATGGATACCCCGGATACCAACTACCGAGGATCCCCTGCTTGATGGAGCAGTCCGCACGAGTCAGCCCGAGTGTCCGGGCGGTCATATCTAGCCGGGTAAGTTGAAAGTGAGACTGTCAAGGGCATGACGATACCTTTCGCATGACAGTATCTATATTCATTATGGGCAGTATACCAATTGTCGAGTTCCGGTCTACCTTGAGTAGAGGACGCCTTTTCCGAGAAGAAGACATTTCCATCTTCTCTGCTCATCATGGACAAGCTGACGTCAGGCGGGACGGAGATGCGAGTGCAGTGGGGCCGTGAGGGCGCTTGGACATCAGGTCTGGATGGATGGCACTGATTTTTTTTTTCTTTCTTCACGAAAAGATGTACCTCAGTCGATACCAGTCTTTCCTTCCTTGTTACCGTTTTTCGGGAAGTTGAATGTGGGGATGGCGCCTGAAGTGCAGGAAGGGAAGGAGCACAAGATCTGGATCTGAGAAACACCTGATTTTTTTTTTCTCGCTCTTCCTTCCCCTCCTCCCCTCCTTGCTGAGCCCCTCTTTCCCTATTGCAGAATAGGTGCCTTCCCTGTAAATCTCTTGACCGTCTCTTTTCTTTTCTTTTTGGCAAGTGTTGAACGTTTCCTCGCGGTGGGGAGTCGAGAAAAAAATTTGTAAGATTTCCCCGGTCCCATTTTGGACGAATTCGAGTTGGTGTGAGTGATTCTGCTCTTTTATCCTTTTCCTAGTATTATTACCTATGAATATCTGAGTAGACAGGTCATCTCATTTGGCCTTGGTTAGGGCAAACAAACCCAATACTAGGTGGTGGAGGGAATTGAAGTGTTATTATCCTAGGTGTATTCCATGACTGTGCTATTAGAGCATCTATTCAGACGAAGGGAAGGAACGTGAACAAGTCATGACATGCGTCACTTCCAGGTTGTTCTCAGGAAGGAGCCTGCCTCTAAGCCGCCGTCAGTCGCCTTGGGTGCTTGGCAAGTCATTCATCCAATCGTCAGGTCAGCACGGGCCAGGCCAGGCCACCCACCACCCCCGATCCCAGACCAATATAGAAAACAGAGAAAAAGAGAGGGAGGGGGGGACTGAGATGCTTTGGGGTGTGGAATTGGTCTAAAAACTCGGGCGTCGAGTCTCTGTACCGCACTGACTAAAATTCAAATAGAAAGACCGCATCCAGAATTAGTTGCCTTTGCTGCATTGGATTGACGAGTCCCCCAAAGGGCGATGAAGTTCCTTCCAAGTAGCAGGGCAGCAATAGCATTACCTACTTGCTTTGTATCTGCAAGGTACAGTACGCAGTAAAAGGTGAGGTGCCGTGCAAAGTCGTGACAAGCAGATATTGTGACCTGACTTGAGTGAGACCTTGACCTTTCAACCCACACACCTCTCTCGGTTCAATCCGTTTAGTCTCTCTTACCACTCTCCCTCGCTCTTTCCCATCTCTCTAGCATAAGGTAGGTAAGGCAGGCCACAAAGTAGACACGCAAGGCACTGGACTGGGGGCATCTCTAATCTGCCCCAACTCAAACACACCCACATCCGTTCACCCTCCCGTCACCGTCACCTGCTCACGTCCCTTTCACACACCTCACACCGGGACACCGACGTCCTGGACAAGAGCACGGCGCATTTACAGCACAGCACAGCAAAACACTGCACACCTCAGCCTTTGCCGACCAGTTGCAATTGGATTGCTGTTGTCCTCACCTTACCTTACCTTACCTTACCCTACCCTCTTTCACTGTCTGCATCTCTTTCCATCAGACCCTCCCACTTTCTACTCTCCACCCCACAGCCCACCCCCAAAGTGCAGTCGTCTGTCTGGAGGTCCTCAGCTGTAATTAATTCTCTCTCCCTCCCCCCGACAGGACCTGCCACTGCACTTGCACTTGCACCAGCACCTGCACACCCCCATCGGCTTTGCGGCTTGCCCTACCTCACAGAATTATAGTGAGGTACCGTCGACTCTTCCCCACGAGGTCCAGTGCTGCTGACCTCGAATCAAGTCGAGCCGGATCCTCTTTGTGAACCCGAATCTGGACCTGGATTTGGCTGCACCACACATGCAATACGCCCTCTCCCACCCTCTGTCACCGCACCTAAATTTCCCCCGCTGCCATCCCGGAGCTGCACAGGCAGCTCACCTTCACCACGTCTTCCTCAAAGAAGAGAAAGATCTCTCGCAACCAGACGCGTACCGACGACACATCTAGTCCATCGTCTCCCGATACCGTCCTGCCGTCGTGCGAGCCAAACGACGATCCCGCCTTCTCCTTCTCTGCCGCCCACTCTACCGACGGACTGTCGACTCCTACATACCTTCGAGGCGACTCATACCCAGCATCAAGTCTACCTGCGCGCCTGCAAACTGGCTCCCTGGTCACTGCCGAGTACGCTTCGAGCACAGCAGCCTCATCACCCTGTGGTGTTGCCGACCTGTCCATTGACAGCGACCGAGGAGGCGATCTTTCTGGCACAGAGACTGGCACTGCGCTGACGTCCCATTCAGCCAGAAGCCGGTCTCCCTTCAACGTCTCCCGCCGCGCCATCATGACCAGTGATGCCAACCCTCACCAGCGTTCCTCCTCTCCCTTGAAACGAAGAGCCTCCAGTATGGATCCCGACGCTGATGTCAGTATGAAGGAGGAGGATGTCGAGATGGCCTCCACCAACCAGCAGCAGCAGCAGCAGCAGCAACAGTCAGCCGAGGATGCCGAGTCAGCCCCGACTTCCTCCAACACTCACTTGCCCAGGGCCATGAGTGTCGACCTGCCCGACAATGTTGCAAAAGGAGCATTGAGCAAATCCAATGACAAGGGTACGAGTATCTAGGGTTGTGAGACTAAATAAAAGGCTTTTTCGCTGACCAAGGGGTTTCCGGTAGATCTCCCCCCTCTCGAAGATCAAATCAAGACCATTCAGACCCTTCTCAAGGCCTTCAACGACGAACCCCCGAAAGTTGGCGATGTCGCATACGTTGTGTCGAGATCATGGGTGGAAAAGGCTTTGGCGCTTGGCGGCGACCCCAAGTTTGCCAAGAAAGAGACGACAAATGAACCGCTAGGCCCTGTGGACAATTCAGACCTTATTCTCGAGGTCCTGTCCCAGCCCGGCGGTGACGACTTTGTCCGGATGAAGCCTGGTACTGGCATGGAGGAGTGCGAGCTCTTCCCGGAAGACGCCTGGACGCTCGTCTCGGAGTGGTATGGAGTCGGCGAGGGACAGAAGCCGATTGTGCGCAGTGCTATCAACGCGGCGCCGGACTCGACGAGCGACAAGAACGTCATGTTTGAGCTGAACCCGCCCGTCTTCACAATCCACAGACTCTGGTCCCTGTCGAGCCCTATCAAGATTAAGGACGAGCTCAAGAGCAAGGAGCCCCTCGTCCTAGCCCGGAGTGCCACCACACCCTACAACCCGTTCTATAAGGAGCTGAAGGAGCTCACCGGGGCATCTCTAGATCGTAAGATGCGGGTATGGCAGCTTACTCAACAACCCGAGGCGCAGGAGGCGTCGCCCAGGTCCGCCCTCACACCGCCTGATTCTCCAAACCCGGACAAGGACGGCGAGAGCTCGTCGGGTCCCTGGCAGCGCATGCTCGTGGAGGTACAAAACTTCACCAAGGTCAATGGCGGAGACCGACAGGTAGTGCCTGCGGTGGACAACACTACCAACCCCAACTACAATGGCAACTCACCCCTCTCGGTCTACGGACTGATGCAGGACATGACTCTCGTCATTGACGAAGAGATTGCGAAGAACTCATGGGTCTCAAACTACTTCAAGGGGGGCAAGAACGACAAGGTTCTGGCATCTAGAGGTTCTGCCACGAGCCTGAAGGCCAACAGCAGCGGAGGAAGCAGCCCTGCTCCTCAAGGGCCCGTCACTCGAGGCCGAACTCAGCAGAAGAAGAAGCCTGGCCGGGGTCTAGGCGCCGTAGGCCTTCAGAATCTTGGAAACACCTGTTACATGAACTCAGCCCTGCAGTGCGTCCGCAGCGTAGAGGAATTGACAAAGTACTTCTTGACGGACAAGTACAAGGAGGAACTCAATAAGGGCAACCCTCTTGGTTACAAAGGACAGGTAGCCATGGCTTATGGTGGGCTTCTCAAGGAGATTTACAACGAGTCGAGAGGTGCAGTCAGCCCTCGCGACTTCAAGAATACGGTCGGTCGTGCTCGCGCTACTTTCCAGGGCTGGGGCCAACAAGATACCCAAGAATTCCTTGGTTTCCTCCTCGACGCCTTGCAAGAGGATCTCAGTCGTATTCACAAGAAGCCTTATATTGAGAAGCCAGACTCGACGGACGACATGATTGGTGACGAGGAAGCCATTCGCAAGATGGCTGAGGAGGTGTGGGACATCACTCGGAAGCGCGACGACTCTGTCATCGCAGACCTCTTCACTGGTTTGTACAAGTCAACTCTCAAGTGCCCGACGTGCGACAAGATCAGCATCACTTTCGACCCTTTCAACAACCTGACTTTGCCGCTGCCTATGGAGGACATGTGGAGCCGGCCTGTCAAGTTTTATCCGCTCAACGATGTGCCTGTCAAGTTTGAGGTCGAGCTGCCAAAGCACAGCGCCATTGAGTTATTGAAGAAGGCGCTTTCGGACAAGACTGGTGTGCCTGTGGAGTTATTGATGGGAGCAGAGGAGTTCAAGGGCAAGTTCTTCAAGGTCTACTCCGACGCCACCTCAGTATCGGAGGAGATCCAGCCCAACGATATCCCTGCTTTCCATGAGCTGGAATCGTCGCCGACCAACTACCCTCCTAAGCAGAAGAAGATGGGTACGCCCAGCTCGATGCTAGAAATCAGCGATGAGCCATGGGTTGACCCTCGTACTGAGCGTATGCTGGTCCCTGTTCTTCACCGCAAAAAGACGGGCAATACTTACCGATTGCGGGGAGACGACATTGCATCGCCCCCTCACTTCATTGTTGTCACGCCCGAGGAGGTAAGCTTGACGCGCTAGCTTTTTGTGACACTCGTGTGATACTAATAGCATCATAGTCCCGCAGTGAGGATGCCATTCGTCGCAAGGTTCTAGAAAAGGTCGCAACTTTCTCTACCTGGTCCGATTTCGAGGAAACCGACGAGAGCACAGATGCAGACATGGTCATCACATCCCAGTCAGACGCCGATTCGTCAGGTGACAGTAAGGTTGTCTCCAACTCGGTAGAAGGCGAGGATGACTTGGTCAACGTTTCTGTCGGCGCAGGCGAGCAACAGCAGACCCGGCGACCTGCCCTGAAGCAATTCAACGTCCGCCGTCCCAAGTGGGCGGATACCAAGGAGTACCTTCCACCTCATCTCCAGAACCTGTTCGAACTTAGCTTCTTCGGCGAGAGTACTGACTATGGGTTGCCCGTGGGCTGGAATACGGTGGACGAAAACAAGAGTTTCCGTCTTCTATCTTCTCGCGCCCCGGAACCTCCCAACGAAGACTCGAACAGCCCTGGCTCTACGAACGGTGCAGATAGTGAGCACGAGAGTGTCAGCGAAGAGACTACCCCGCAGTCTGTTGAGGAGCAGACCCGCATGGCAGAGGAGTCGGAAGAGGACGAGCCCGTTCGCGTGATCAAGGTATGTATTCACCATTC
This sequence comes from Colletotrichum godetiae, assembly GCF_030913485.1. NCBI lineage: Eukaryota > Fungi > Ascomycota > Sordariomycetes > Glomerellales > Glomerellaceae > Colletotrichum > Colletotrichum godetiae. Next base: position 90,641 of record NW_026851268.1, read on the forward strand.
AAGCGGCAGCATGACAGGCGGCCGAAGCTAACGTTGCACAGCCTATGAACCGAGGAAGAGGCAATCACAAGGTTGGCGGAGCTCGCCGAAAGAACAATAAGGGCAACAAGACCTATGGAAAGAAGGGCGGCAAGCGCCGCGACAGAGAGAACCGAAACAGCAAAGCGCAGCCATTCCACGTGATTGACGTTGAGCCTCAGCCGTCACCTGAGGACGACGTCCGCGGTGGTCCGCTTGTCCGTCTGGACGAGGGCATAGTCGTCGATTGGTCCGAAGAAACTTGGGACTTGGTCTTTGGCAAGGAGTCGTTGCGCGACACCGACGACAACCGCGGCTCAAAGACTTTCACCGACCCGGAGGAGCTCAAGGACCCTATCTTGGAACAGAAGCGTAAGTCACGGATGGCTAGGAAGAAGCAGGGCATCACCCTTGAGGAGTGCTTGGATGAGTTCGAGAAGGCCGAAGTCTTGTCTGAGCAGGACATGTGGTACTGTCCGCGCTGCAAGGAGCATCGACGTGCTAGCAAAAAGTTCGATCTCTGGAAGACGCCAGACATCCTCGTTGTTCACCTGAAGCGATTCAGCAGTGCTGGCTGGCGCCGCGACAAGCTTGACGTTTTGGTCGACTTCCCCATCGAGGGTCTCGACCTTCACAAGCGCGTTCTTTGCCAGGAGACGGGCAAGGAAGAGATCTACGATCTCATCGCGGTTGACGATCACTTTGGTGGTCTCGGCGGTGGCCACTACACTGCTTACGGACGAAACTTTGTTGACGGCCAGTGGTACAACTACAATGGTAGGTCAACTCTTGCAGAATATCACTTCTTGTACTCACCATTTCCCAGATACCTCAGCCAGCAAGACTTCGCCCGAGAGTGTCGTTACTAGAGCGGCCTACCTGCTCTTCTACCGGCGTCGGTCCGAGGGCCCATTGGGCGGCCCTCGCTTCAAGGAGATCTTCGACAAGTTCGACAAGGATGGAGAAGATGACGATGAAGAGGATACCGATTCGGGGGAAGATCAACGTCTCGTCGGGGGCTCCTCCCTAACTGGATCGTCGAGACTTGGGACCGGAGCCGAAGCAACTCACCCGCGCGGAAATCGTGGTTTGGCTAGTAACACAATGTCCACGGCCAACGCGGGTGCAGATGATGAATTGCCACCTTATGAGGGTAGCTCCAGCACCAATGTTGGTAGCGACAACATCCAAAATAGCATTGAGGATGAGGGCATCGGCATGACGGACTACAACGGAGAATCGACTGCGTTCTCAGCTACGCAAGGCTGGAACTGGAATTCCTTGGACTCCGCTGAGGGAACCAACAACTCTCTTGGTCTGGACGGCTACGGCAGCGACGACGCACAACCAGACTCTTCAGACGAGCGCGACGTTGGCAATGACACTGATATGCAGTTCGATGAGACCATGGGAGATTACGAGACCGCCAATGACGAGGCGCCTCCGCCGCCTGACTTTGGCGCTCAGGTTGGCCTGTCAGAGATTCAGACTGCCGCCTGGGCCCGTCAGAACAATGCCGAGGTCATTTCTGTGCCAGCTGCTGATGACGATGCCGCTTCCAATGAGGCAGCCGAGATCCACCTTGACGATGACGCGGAGCCGCACGGGCAGACTTCTCGGACACACTAGTTCCTGCCGACGGATCTGCTAGATGATGGCGACGTATTGTGATTTCGAGGAGAGAATTGGTACCCGCTTCGGTGCCCCAGAGGGAATGAAGAGACGCCTAAACGTATACCAAGACGCGAGCACAGCAAATGTGATCATGGGTCATGAACAAGAACCAGGGGGTTGGTTCATGGAGCGAAGGAGGAATTACACAAAACAAAAGCAGAAAGGATACAATGAGGCGTAAATAGAGATAGAGTCCCCCTCATGCCCTGGCATATACAAGGCTAGTCTTTCATAGCCTCGTTGGTTTTTATTGGAGTATCGGTTGCATGACGGCACGTGTGTATGACTTTTGATTATTACGTTACGCTATAGGAGGATATGGCAAACTCGTAAGAAAGGTGCTGTGTGCCTCGTATGTGAAAAATGTGCTCTTGGGAATAATGCTTTGGAGTGGTAGCCGACTGACAGACTTGGTGTACTAAAGTCTACATTCTAGGGTACCTGGTGAGAGCGGATTTACAAAACACTGCCGTGACTGCCCAGTACCACATTCCGCCAGGTCCGTGCCCCATGGGTGGGTCTGCAACTCGGTCGACGGGGCATCAATTCTTCCCGACGAATAACAGCAGGTGTAATCAATTGCTTCAGTGAACACCAAGCTATCCCCAGAAACCCGAGTGTCGAAGCCGCCCAGGACCGGAATCGAATTGACGACCGCCCCCCCCCCCCCCCCCCCCTCCGATCCCCGAATCAATCCCCCACCACTCAATTGAGCCAGCACAACCATGTGGTCGGCATCCAGACGAGCAACGACGAGCGCCCTGTCGCGGCAGCTCCGCGTCGGCGCCTCGAGACCCTTTACCGTGTCGGCGACGGTCCGCACGACCGAGAGACCCGCCGTCGTCGAGAAGAACGAGGCCGCAACGCCCCAGGTGACCGATAACACCGTCCCCGAGACGGCTGGGCAGGCGCCGAACAGGTCGCTTGTCTGGTCGCGTAGCCAGAAGGCTCGCGCTGAAGCCATGACTGGGCCGCGGTTTGAGCAGACTGATTTCTCCCTTCAGGTGAGTTGGCGACCCGGGAAAAGGAATGAGAGATTATAGAAAGAACGAAGGAGAGGCAGAAGGAGAGGGAGAGGGAGAGAGAAAAAAGACTATGGAAAGCTTGGTGCGATTGAAAAGAATTGGGTGACTGACGTTTTGCCGACGACAATTATAGCCACAACCTCACTCCGCGATGGAGCTCGTGCACAAGGAGCCCGTCCGGTGGACTCACGCCCGCGTCGTGGCGTGCGACGGCGGCGGCGGACCTTCGGGCCACCCTAGAATCTTTATCAACACTGATAAGCCCGAGATCTCGAGCTGCAACTACTGCGGTCTTCCTTTTGTATGTATATCCCACACGTCCCTACTATCTGTATATCGCAATGGGTCGAGTAATGGAGAGGAAGCTAATCGGTGAAATACTCAGGCCAACGAGCACCACCGCAAGCACCTCGAATCGCTCCCCGAGACGTCGTACCCCCTCGCATAGAAAGAGAGACAATTTCCAGCCGTGGACAGTGGACTGTAGACGGGGGGCAGCAGCAGAAGGTGCAGCAAGCATCAAGGACAGGCTGATTGAAAAGAGTGCGTCCAGGCTTTTGGTGCGCTGTGTGACGTGGGCTGAGCTGCGGATGTGTAAATATAGCAGGATCAGAGTTGCTTCGGGTCAAACCAATTTCACAATTATTTTTTCAAGACAAGCAAGAAGTTTGCAAACATTGGGTTTATGATGCGTAAAGACAAACGTCGTCGTCAATGTGCTTGGAGCACCGATTATCAGAATAGCATGACCTCTTGCAGGGCTGCTGCTTGATGCATACTCCCCAGCATTTGCAAGAAGGAAGTTAATGATATGGCATCACGGGTTAAACTCAAAACCCATGACCTTTTAGTATTGCACGGGAATTGATTTGGAAGACATAAGAAAAAGGTTGCATGAGGTCGATGAGATACAATTGACATTCGTTATCGTGCACTGCAGGAAGTGAGTGGTTGGTGGCTTGGATTTATTTCACCATGATCTACAACACCAGTTTCCGTAGGCAAGTATAAGTCCAGGAGATGAAAGACAATGACTACAAACGACAGGAAATTGTTGTCAATGAATTCAATAATGGCAACTCAACTAACTCACGGGTCCGAGGTCTCATACCTTTAATTAAGGTGGTACTCCTGCGTCTCTGCGTGCGTACCTTACCTGGAGAATCGTCCAATCTGCTGCTTCCTCAAGGTAATCTGACCTCACTTTATCCATCAAACCTACCCCACCAGATTGGAGACCGGCGCGCGCCCGCATCATTTTCCACCTCCAAGCACTGCCAGCAATGTCTCCGACACCTCACAACAACCGCAACCAGACCTCACAGACGACAACCCTCCTCATCCTCTGCTTCATCATCATCTGCCTCTTTCCAAACCTATTTCACTTTCTCTGGAACCTGCCCCTCACAGCCCTAGGCTACGCATTTTCGACAAGCAGCAGTAGCAGCAGCTCACCAACCCCACGTCATACCCCCCCCACCAACAACCACAACCATGACGGGCTCCTGGTTCCAAAAGCAGTTCTCCCTGCCCGCCCGCTCGCGCGGCTCCTACCTCATCACAGACGAGATCGTCGGCGCCCTGCCCGAGCTGAAGAACTACAAGGTCGGCATCCTGCACCTGTTTGTCCAGCACACGAGCTGCGCCCTCAGCCTCAACGAGAACTGGGACGACGACGTCCGCGCCGACATGAGCGATGCGCTGGACCGCATCGCGCCCGAGGCTGGGCCCAAGGGCCAGGAGCTGTATCGCCACAGCGCCGAGGGCCCTGATGATATGCCGGTGAGTTTTTTTGGGTTTTCCGTTTTATCTTGCTTTTCGATGCTTCATCGCCATGTTCTAATCTCATGTGTTCAAAGGCTCATATCAAGAGCGCTCTCGTTGGTGCGAGTGTCACTATCCCGATCAAGGATGGCAAGTTGGTAAGTCCGATCGCAAAAGTTTGAAGGCCCGATTACAGCTCACTGACATCACTCAGGCCACCGGAACATGGCAAGGAATCTGGTACCTGGAGTTCAGGGCCAGCAAGCACCAGCGCCGCCTCGTGGCCACCATCCAGGGAGAGCCCAAGGCGTGAGTTTCTTAGATGTTATGCAGATAGAATGAGGAAGAAAAAAAAACCCCGTCGATTCCCCCATTGAAACAGTGAATACCAGTCTATTTGGTATCGATGCAAATATCGAGTCGACCCTATTGTACAGTCCCACCGGTCTACTTATGGCACTTTTGTGACCTACGCCAAAACGCCTCGCCCCTGATCCCTTTTCGTGAGAAGCTCCCATCTCCCCTTCTGCGTACCACATTTCGCAAAACTCGCAACCCCCAACTCTTGCTTTACTGCTGCTGGTGCTGCTGCTCGCCGTTCTCCTCTTCGTCTCCCTTAGCCTCTTGCATATCCGTGTCGTCGCCGCTCGCCAACACCTTAATTCTCGGGACGTATCCTTCCGGTGCGCTCGCGCCGGGCGTGGCAGCGACGATGTTACCGTTTTCGTCGACGAACTCAAAGTTGTATCGGCTGAGGAGGTGGGGAATCGCGGAGAGCTGAGGGCCGTATCTCGCCGTGTTGTCGTAGAGCTCGAATAGGGGAACTGCAAGGAGCTTCATGTTCTTGGGGACGCTAAGCACCTCTGTTGGGGGACACGGGTTAGCAAAACTGTTGTTATTGTTGTCGTCATCGTCGTCAAGGGTTTCGTGAACGTACTGCTCTTGGGCAACTGGATAAAGTAAAGCTTCTTGCATTCCTTTGGCCGAGTCACATGCGCCGGGACAAAGGGATACATGAAGGTCTCAAAGTTGGGCCGCCACCACTGGGCCAGACAATCGCCGACCTGCCAGTCGGCGGGCTCTTCGCCCTCGCCGATGCGGCCGACGGGGGCGAGGCGCTCGTCGAGGCGGGCCTTGAAACCCTCGACCTCGTCGTCCTCGGGGCGGAGGTAGTCTCCGGGGAGCTTGAAGAAGGCGTTTGCGATTTGCAGCATGAGGATGTGCGGGTGGTTGTGCTCGTGGCAGACGAGAATGCCCTCGCAGGTGCGGCGCATGCCGTGCTGGGTGTAGTGCTCCTCGAGGCGCTTGAGGCGGGCGATGACGGAAGGGTCTTCCTCTGGCTGGGTTTCCTTGACGCCAAAGGTGTAGTTGGAGAGCGGGTAGAGGCGGATCGTGTCTGGTTGGTTTGAGTTGAAGGAGAGGGGGATGATGGGCGCGTGGCCCGATTGCAGGGCCGTGGTTGTGATTGTCGACATTGTGACTGTGTTCGCTTTCGGTCAGTTGTTTTGTATTCCTCGTGGGATGTGTGCGATGGCGGGGATTGCTTGTAGGGAAGTTTGCAGTTGATAACCAAGTTCAGTCTTGGGAAGAAGGCGCGTTGGACAGGGCTGGGGAAGCTGAGCTAAAGCACGGAGGTGTTCGGAGCTTCCACGGTTCGACTAGGAGGCGTGTTGGCGAATGGGGAAGGCGGCGAGTATTGACCCCTGGTACCCCGGCCCCACCCTCTAGACTTCCTCCACCGAGGTGAGCGGTTCAAGTCCAACGACACGCCGTGCTATCATGAAGCATGGCTGCATTGATCCCACTACCGTTGCTGCTTCACACCCCTGTCTCATAGAATGAGCCTATTTAAGCAGTACGTTTGACTGTCTCGGGCCAAACATGTTACGGTGGCCGCTGAAGATCTTCTCTGCGAAAATGAAAAGCGAAGCCGTTCACCGGAATAGTTAGCAGGGCAGACGATTAGCTATGCTTGAAACTCTTCCATGAATCTTATCGATTCCATCACCTTCACCTTGCATTTTAAGACCTGAATGCGAGCTCTGTTGAGAGAAATCCTAGGGTAGAGCTGATCTATCTGGGTTGACACTCATTGAAGCATCTGCTGGTACACCAGACACAAGGCACACGACTGAAGTGCCACGCTTCAGGTTTAACAGTTCCTCAATGACCTGAAACAACTAGATAAACTTGACTGCAGGAGCTAGACTATAGCTGAGTATACGTTCGAGGGCATTTTTTGGAAACTCCAACCCTCCCAGCGTAAATAATCCATGAAAAAGATTTGGGTCCCCCTTAGTCACATAGTCTATGTTCTTTTTCCCTTACCCGCCATTATCTCCCTTCAGTTCTAGCAGACCTGTCACGACTCTGGTAAGCACGAAGAGAGCGTATAGGCCATGCCCATTCATGTTTTCTCTAGCCTTCCGCTTTATCGGCATGCGCATACTTCAGCGATCATGCATTTAAACGCCTTCCGCCGCGTGTCCAAGATTTTGCCCCACCATGACGACCGCTTCTGTTACACGGCATGTATGCCACATCGGATTTATAAATGAGGGAATCGAGGCAATAATAAAAATGGCCTGTATTCTGCCATTCACTATCTCGATTGTTATCGCAAGCCTTTTAAGCTTCTTATTTTTCTTATCTAATCCGTACATCGATCTACCTAGGCAGTAGATATTTTTTGCTTTCTGGCAGGATGGCCCTCTTCATGTCTTCGCCATGGCCGACGCCAGCAAATCAGGGACTGGAGGAACAAAGCCTATGCGTGCAAGTCTTTATGACGACCCGTCTCTATCATTTCCATATGGGAATACTCTTCCAAAATACCACACCGACTTGTGCACCGGATCGCCACAATGCAAGGTGGAGCAGTTGAAAGACAGATCCGCCTTCCGTCAGATTCTGAAATCAAATAAGCACCAGCGCCGGCCTCACTCTAGTAATACCATTCGAGGGGGGGGGGCTCGTGCCTCTCAAGTTTTCCGGGCTCTTCTTACTTTCCTCTCATGCCGCCCACCACCACATCTCTTTCCCCTCTCTGACCTCAGCTTCTCACTCTTCTACCAAAGCTCACATCAAGATATTCCTGTTTTTAACACCTGCGAAAGGCTTTCATTGCCTCGGTCTGATAAGTTCCAACTTGTTCTGTCGAGGGCCAGCAGAGGAAACCGGGGTTTTCCTTGCCTGTGGCTTTACTGAGTTCAAATATTGCCCTCTGCATCTCCTTCCCTCTCCTCTCGTTGAGAGTCTTGTGAGAAATTGCGCCTGTCTCTCTCTCGTTCACTCGTTGCATACGCCACTTTGCAGACAAACTTTCCCGCAAACAAGACGAGGCACACCTTGGGGTGTCCCCTTTTTGGGGCGAGAAATGCTGAAGAACTCTGGCCTACAAATCAATTCGTGCTAATTTCAATTTACATTGCGCGTTGGTAACTCAGATGGACTCGCAGACTACCGACTCGGCCATCAAAAACGAAGCGTTCCGCCCATCAGTGGTAAAGATGGAGGAGAACGATGATCTTGCCGCGAATTCTATGAGTACTTTGGCTCATCAGAGGCTCAACGATGCCAAAAAAGAGTTTGGATGCTACCGAGCTTCGCGAGGTGAACGCCAAGACAACCCACCTCTTGAGTGATATGCATTCGGCCTTGACTAGCATCTTGGATCTGAGGCGCGTGAAGCAGTGGCGCGACAACATCGAAAAGCTGATACAAGAGTAAGAGACCATAAGGTGCTGCGATTCGTCATCGGCGTTCTTGGCGACACCGGTTCTGAAAAGAGCTCCCCCGTCAGTGCAGTCTTGGACGAGGAGCGAGTTGTTCCTACCCACTGCATGCGTGCGTGCATGGAAATATCGTGAAACGACTCCGATAACCCGAACATGGATTATCGCGCCGAGATCGATTTCATTACCCAGGCTGAGTGGACTGCCGTGGTCGCTGCCCTCCACCGCGACATCCTTGACAACAGGGAGATGCTTTCTGCGGATATCAGGAATGTGGATAGTGGTGCTGGCATTGCATATTCTGTCTTGAAGGCTGTCTATCCGAAGCATTCTGACAAGCAGCTCAGATTTGCTGCCCCCGAAGTTCTTGCAAACTCCGGAAAGTTGCGAGGTGAGTGATAAGACAAAGGTGGTGGAAGAAGCGGAATGCGCTCCTTTCTACACCGAGATCCAGGTTTTCGTAGATCCAGAGAGTAAGCGTAACGTGTCTGGCGCAGAAGTCGAGGATGCTGAACCTCAGGAGCTGGAGATGGCGAACTGGTCCCTGATCAAGGTCGTGCCGGGTTTTCTGAAGTCAGAAGTGGTATCTACCGGCATGGTCATTGTGGATTTGCTACTTATCGTTGGTTTCTCGAGGCAAGTTTCTCATTAATGTCAGCATAACCCCGAGGTCGACACAGCAATGCTACTCGCGCTACCGTTGCCACCAAGTACCTCAAAGAACGCTCAAGACTGTGGATGGTCGCCCCCATCACCCGCACAGTTGATGATAAGACGGCCAAGACTCTTGTTGAAGATCGTTGCACACAGCAACCTAAGTATGACGAAGCTTACAGCAACATCATGTTCGTCTGTAGCAGAGCCGACGATGTATCCCTGGATGAAGCCGCCCCGAGTTTTGGGATCGTGAATTCCATGGAGAAGGAATAAGAGCGAAGGAGAGGACTGAAAGCTGAGATTGAGCGCAGGCAGAACGATCTGAGGACACTTGAAGCCCAAGACTAGGTGGTTAATGATATCAGATTGCTAGCTCCTGCCAGTAAGATACACGTACTTGAGGTACACAATCAGACATAAGAAATACGCTTCACATTTCACAGTTTCTCGAGGATACGAAAGAACTAGGTAACTTTGAATGCAGTGAGCTAGACTATCAGCTAGGTATGCATTCGAGGGCAATGTTTTTCTCCTTAGTCGAGTAAGGTGGCGCATCTCAAACGATGCAGTAACTTTCTATCTCATAACTTTTTGAGACTTCGACCTTCCCAGCGCGACTGAATCCATGAAATGGATATGAACTGCCCTTATCAATTTTTTTTCCCTTACCCGCCATTTTCTTCTTGAGTTCTCGGAGGCGTGTAACAGCTCTTGTGAGCACGAAGAGGGCGTAAGGGCCATGCCCTTCCATGTTCTCGCTGGCATTCCGCTTTATGGTCATATACTCGCTCCTTTCTTCTCCCTGCTCTCCGATCGGAACAATGATACCTGCATATCTGCAGAGAATTGCATTCAAAATCATACGGCAGGTTCTGCCGTTGCCGTCTCTGAAGGGGTGAATCTGGACATATTCGAGCGAGTACTTAGAAGCGATAGAAAAAGGATCTATGACGCCACGTGTTTCGGCGAGTGTGATGTCTGCTTTGAGGTTCTCGCAGAACTCTTTCATCTTGCGCGGCACGAATTGCGGAACCGTGAACATAGTTGAGCCAGCTCCGACCGCGACATCCCGATAAATGCCACCGTATTTTTCAGGTGCAACGTCATCTACTCCCTCCTCGATGATTGGTATTCCCTTGGTGAGGATTCGATGAGTTTCCTTGATGGTCTCCTCAGTGAGATCTTGACGCAATACAACAAACGAATGAATGAGGTATTGAAAAGCGCGGGCGTGCTGAATGATCTCTCTCCGTCCACGGAGGACATACTGCGCAGGCATGTCCTTCAGGTTTCCTTGCCTTCGATACATTTCAAGCAGGTCGCTTTCGCACTGAGGCGTACGCTCTGGAATGTCCGTGACATCTTCCCCAGAAAAAATCTTTCGGCAGAGGTGTACAGTTATGTCCCAGCCAAGTCCAGCTCGCTCACGCATGGGGGGGTCTGGTATGAGGAGGGCTCAGTAGTTGCCTTTGACACAGCTGGCTTATCAAGTGGATGAATGCGAAAGTCCTTGCCGCAAAATCTCTGGACGGATTCATGAGAGCTCGCGTGTAAGAGGTTGCTGCTCGCCATCACAACCCCAACAATTGATGATTGATTGCCAACCGCCCAAAAAGGCACAGGGTACGACGTAGACTCTCCTCTCTATAATGATATCTTTCAAAGTGAGCATACAAATCCATTCACAATGCCAAAGCATCGAAGAAGACTCGGTCGGCTCCGAGCGCCCGGCGGCCGAAGAGGCCGTGTGCTCGGATAACCCTTGCAGGCAAGCCGTTGGGCACGGCGGTTGCGGTACGTAGCACGGCAGGTATGACCGCACCGTGCAGCGGTGACAGCGGGAGAGCGGCATCCCGTTGAGAAAACCCTCCGTTCTAGAACACCCCGACGGGACCTTTCCTCTCTCAGCAGGTAGGCGGCATAGGTACATGTGATGATGGGAAGTGCAGGGCAGAGCAAAACAGAGCGGGTCTGGCCAAAGGAGAAAACATGACTGCTCGCACACCCGGCACTGAAGAATTTGGTCTCCTAGGTTGGTTGTCCCTATGCTCGAGAGAGTATTGTGTGGCGTTGAGCTCTCCCATTGGTGTTTTACTTACTCGTTCTCTTAGAGATACACCGCCATAAGCACCCGCCACTTGTACGTTGCACTCGGATATCAAGTGGCATGTTTCTCGGTGTGATCAAGGCTCATGGTCTTTTCCACCCCCTCCTGCCGCACCTACTGCGTACATAAGATGCGCAATATCAATGCAAGCAGCGAGAGTACATTCGTCGTGTAAGCGAGAGAAAGCATTGCATCACCACATGCGTAAAATAAATTGGACAAGAACACGGAAGTACAGGCAGGGATGGGATGAGTGGGACCATTTGTCGAGAAATGCGAGTCATCAATAAGCCCGAAAAGCAAGGCAAACCGTAAAACTTGCTGGGGACAAGCGGGCCGAAAGGTGGAAGGAACCTCAAAAGTTTGTTTTGTTTTTTCAGCTTTGGGGAATCCCGTGACTACTCGTGGAGCCCGATGTCCCCGTGGAGGCATGGAGGGAAGAGGTCACGGGGTTCCGGGACCGGTGAGAGGGGCGGCCAGTCATGCGCCGCGGGGGTGGACGGCCGCGTGACACCCCAAGAGCCGGACTCGGTCTGGGAAAAGAAGGCCAAGGTCCGGCGGGGGGGGGGGGTTAGAGTCGTCGACGTGGGAGGCTCCCTTGCCCGAGGCAACCACTTGGCACCACTTGTTCGCCAACGAAACCTGGGCAGGGCGGCAGGCGGCACACCACATCACCCAAAGAATGCCACCTTATCTGCGGGCGGAGGCGTCTAGGAAAGTATGTCGGAAAGTCAAATTCTATGCTTCACAGTTTCCCACCCCATCCATGCTGACGACCTTGTTCCGTCGTGGGGTCTTTCTTTGTTTGGAGACCTTTGACATTGATACCTATGCTCCCCCCTCTCACCTTTCGAGTTGTACAACGATAGAGCTTGCCAGTGCACGTTGCAGGGCGTCTTTTGAGCCCTTCGTCTTTTGTGTTGGAGGGGGGTTGCGCGGCTTCTCGTCTGAAGAAGAGGCAAGATAGTCAAACGTAACTTCATCCAAAACAGACCCCGCGTTATCAGTGAAAGCTAGAGCCTAAAGACATCGTTCTCGGGGATGCTGTATAGTATGGTTTGCTGGAGCGGGTTGACAACTTGCGATTTGTGTTTGTGAGTTTGTGAGTTTGTGAGCGGCCGTCTCGAGAGGGTGACCTGTAGGCGCGTGTAAGTGTCATGGAACGACCCGCAGTTCGTGACTGCCCATTATGCGCATATATAGAGCCGTAATCCATGGCGAGCTGTGAAAGGCTTTGATTGACTGCGAGTCCGAGAGTGTTCAGCGAAAAGGGCGCTGCCGGGTGCCGAGATCGTTTGTTAGCTTGAGGGTTGCAGCAATCGTTGCAACAGTAGCTGCCAGGCTGGGGGTTGAGTTGAATTTTTTTTTTTTTTGGCCTTCTTGATGGATTGTCAGGTCTGGGTGCCAATGTCATTGCCCGCGCAGTACCATTGTGGAGCTGGGAGCAGTCCTAGTCTGATGTTGAACGGGGATCGGCGGTTCTGAGAGGGTTGAATCTCTGGGAACCTAATGCGACTTTTTCGTAGCCGGACGCAGCGAGAAGGCGAGTCTGTCGGGCCAGTGAAGACTGGTTGACTGGCAGAAAGTCTAGAAAGACAGCTCATGGCATGACTGAGTGATGGAAAAGCACATGAAGAGATTTCCATATGCATGTGAGTGCTAGGGTGCCAGAATGTAGCGAGAAGGAACGGGGAGGCCGACGGTGGATGGAATTGATGGAGTTGGTCCAGGCATTCATTCGGCCGTTCAGAAGTTCAGCTCTCAGGTCACTGCTAGTTGCGGGCTACCGGTAAGGTACCACAAAGTGCCTGCACTTGCCGGGTTCCGGCTTCTAATGTAAGGTAGGTAATGGAAGTTGCATGGTTCGAGAAGAGAAAAGAAAAAAAGCAATGAGCAAATTAGACATGTTCTGGGGGAGAATGGCCACGTGCCTGTCTTCAAGAAGCAATTCGATGTGTAGTTCGGTGAGGAGAGCGCCGTTGATACCCGAATGACATGGGGCGTCCAACGTCCAAAGTCGAGGGTCGAACGATGCGTGGTATAGTATTGCATACTACGTATACGGGAGAAGGCGCAGACCGTCACCATCTTTGGGTACTGGGCGTATGCCGTGATTGAGGCGCGGCAGGTAAGGTAGTAGTAGTTATTATTGCTGGCGCAGACCTGGATGTTTTTGTTGGACTGCTACGTTCTCGATGTTATGGCTGTCATTGCTGTACGGAGTACGGAGTAGGGATAATCGTAATGTAGATGCCCAAGTACCCTTGCCGATGACCCCCATGCGACTCGTGAGATGGCATGTCGAAAACTATGCGCCTGACAATCACACCCTAGAATTGGAAGGCGGCATGGCGCCAGGATCCGCGCCCACTGAAAGCACCGAGGAAAAAAGCAAACCCCAAGACCTTCATTGAACTCTCGAGAGACACGAGCGACTGTGAGGCTTGACTCTTTCCAATTGGGAGGGGGGAACTGGCACTGGGAAGGGACGAGGCAGGCGTGGGAGGCACGGAGGGCAACGGGAAGGGGGAGGGGGGGCTACCTGCCTTATTCACCCCTGTCTGCTTGGCAATGCCGGTACGTACCTGCCGCCCACCCCGAGATTCCAAGAATCGGAAGCCCGCGCCCCCCCCCCAAAAGATTCCATTTGGCTTTCCATTGCAGAGAGACTGGGGGGGGGGGGACAGAGGGGCGGAACCAAAAGGCCAAGTCCCACGTCTCTTTGCTCTCGATGGTGAACCACGCATCCGACCCGACCCAAAATCCAGACAGCGGGGATCGGGGACACCATCTTTAAGGGTGTTCTAGGCCTCTCAAGTACATATTCCCGCCACAACCACCACAGAGATACTTGTTGATTTGCAGTCCCGGATCCTGCTCCTGGCCTTCTGCTTCTGCACCGCCCAAAAGAATTAACCCACATCGCACATTGGATTTGCACATTTGCACATCATTCGGCCACTTGGACCGACCACACACACACCACACACACAACAAGCGCACCCACGCGCTTGACTCCCCACGCACAATTCATCTCTCGTGCCTTTCTGCACAAACTCCCGCAGACGAGGCACCAGTTTCTCCATTTCTGTCTTACCTTTGGGGTCTCGCTTGGATTGACCTGTGTGTGCTTGTCCAGTCCAGGTTGTTGTCTCGTCCGCTCCTGGCAGTTTTTTATCTAATCTTTTCTATTTACCTTAGATTCTGGCCTGATTCGAGTCCACAATCCACACACACCCCTCCCCGGGCCCCCGACTTTCCCATTGATCATCTCTCCGCGGGGAAGAGAGACAGACACACACACACACACACACACACACACACACACCACAACCACACACATTCGCACACAGAGAAACATTCCCCAAACGCGTTCATCTGCAACCTTAACCTCTTTCTCGACTCTCGCCGACGCCCACCCCAGTGTGTCTCTGTCAACACTCTTTGCGCCTGTGCGTCTGTGCCTCTGTGCCCGTGGTCTGGACGCAACCGTAAATCGCCCATCCCGAACAAACATTGGACGCCGCCGACCATTTCGCCGCAACCTCGACCCAGACGCCTTGCGTCATGCCCACGCCCAGGAACCCATTGGCCCACCTCCACGCCCCGATTCCTGACCCTCGTCTGTCTATCCGTCTATCCCCTAGTCGCCGCTACCGCTGTCACTGGCATTCTCCGTCTTGCAGTTGCTGCCTCTGCCTCTGCCGCCCTTGAGCGACATGGTCGACATGGACGATGCGACGAGGCTCATCGGAGACCTGCATCAGAAGCTAGCCGACCTCGACCACAAGGTTGCAGCCTACCGCCAAGACATGGCCCTCGAGTTCCATAGATACTCCCACCAACTGCTCCAAAACATCCCACAACACACAAAGGCCGAGGTTGATCGTCAAGTTGCCGCTTCCTTCGACAACTACCCAGCTCTGCGTCCTGCCCTCGGCCAGACTCTCAATACTCCCCTGCGAGACATAGACCTGCCTGACTCACCGCCGCCACCACACTCCACCGAAGACACCGAAAACCTCACCGAAGGCCACAGCAACCCCGGCAACCCCCGCGAACCTCCGCCGCCGTCGTCCACGTCCACGCCCCCATCCGTCCTTCCCCATGCCGGCACTGCTGCCCTAACCTCCCCCGACAGTGTTTATGACCGGGAAAGGGATAGAGGTTTCCACGGTCTCTTCACCCCAAGCTATCTGCCCCTGCTGGACAGCTCACACGAGGCGCCTGCACCAGCAGCAAATCAGTTACCAATCCTACCGCCAATTTCAAACTCTGCTGCTACTATTCAAGACGACATGGGTCGTCGAAAGTCCAGTCAGACTCAGGAGCAGCCTGCGATCCAGGTGTCGGTTGCTGCGACTCAGACGCCCGAGAGGCCGAACCACGAACGTCGGGCGACTGATGACACAACGTCTTCTGGAGCTTCGGAGCAGAGCGAGTCCAAGGTGCGCCGCAGTGCCTTGCGAAGAAGTTCGAGCGGAATCAAGCCACCCGCCAGCCCTAGGCGAGTGCGCTTCGAGTTCGAAGGAGGAGAGGTGCTGCCTACAGCCTCGCCCCAGTCATCGGAGCCGTCCCTTGTACAGTCGCACACCCTTGCCAACTCGAAGTCACCCCCTCCGTCGGAAGATGAGTCAATGAGTGTCGAATCCTTGCTGGGTCCAGATGAGGACGATAGCGGCCCGCCGCCAAAGAAAGTCTCTTCTTCACAAGCACTTCGTGCTCTTTCTCGCGCTCCCTTGGATGCTAACACGGTTTGGACTGTTGTAAATGCCGAAGCCCAGGATAAGGAAAATGGTAGTATGGCAACATCAGACTCAGAAACGTCATTGCAACCGAGCGATAGTATTGGAACTCTGCCGAAACCTCAATCACCACTAAAAACTACTTCAGTGGAGCGCAAACGAGTCCCAGAGCCATTGCGACCTGTTTCCCCAGAGAGAGTCAGCCGGAGGGATGAGGATGATGAGGACAGTGATGGCAGTTCTTCCGATGACGGCTTCCTCGCCATGGCAAAGCCGAAATCCTTTGCCAACAAGAAAGCGATTCTTTCACCGTTATCGCGCTCACCAACTAGAACGGCCACTGTGCCTTATAGCCCTACTCGAGACAAGTCCGGGTCGCACAACGAAGATAAGCTGGTGACACAAAGCGATGGGCCAGAGGACGAGGACGACGAGGACATGTTCCATTTCGAAGGGCTTAGTGCGCCACCAAAGCCCCGAGCCCGACCAGCTCCGATACAGGAGGAAGAGGAAGATGAAGAGGAAGAAGAGGAAGAGGAAGAAGCTGCATCGAATGAGCCAGTCACCCAGACCCTATACTCGACCTCGCCTGCTGTGTCCATCCCGAAGCCAGTCGAGCCAGCGATCCCGGCGCATCTCATTTCAGGTTCGGTTGGGTCTTTCAGAGGCCGCCCTGTTATCATGCCTGTGGTTAAAAACCCCGATGTATACCAACAGGCAGCCTCGCTCGGCGATGTCAGCAGCTTTATTGGAGGACTGGACGGACGCAGCGGCGTGGACGATGGGGATCTCAGCAGCTATCGTGCCAGTGTCGGACAGGCATTGTTCTCGGGAACTCCTCGAAGCCTGACGGAACGAATGATGATGGAGGAAGCACAGAGCCAGAGACGAGCGGCAGCGCAGCGACCTCAATGAGTGCAGCGCGTCACAGCGCTCAGAGCCCCTTTCCCCTGTTGATGTATATGTTACAGGTATGGGCCAATTGTAGAGTTCCGGAAGTCTGTACATAGACTATTCTTCGGCGTTTAGATGCTTTATGGCTGGGCAACTAGGAGGTAGTGGCATGCCGAGGCCTTTGGCAGGACGGTTTTGGAAGGTCTGGGCCGGTGGCACAGGCATCATTCGTACATGGCATACCCGCATCATGGTAAGGTAGTTTATAAACAACAAATCCAATGCCGACGGGCTTTTGAAAGAGACAAGAAATATCCGCACTGCTTGGAACGGTGAGATGTTGAAGTGTGGATTGTCGTCTCAACCCTCGTTACGGTTAACGGCGGTGGTGTTCCTCTCGGGCTCTGTCAGATCGGGCTGTTGGGACCCACATCAAAGCCCGGACCCGACTTGAACGTGTGGAAAAAACCTGCCCCGAGACTCCGGGTCTCCCGCCCAATCCCGGGCGCGTCCAATCCCGCTACAGATGATTCTCAGGTGGTGCAGCTGGGGCGCGCCAAAGAGCTCCCATCCATCGACCCTGCAAATCGTCCAACCACTCTTACCATCGTCATCGACTCCAATCGCACCACCACCACCACCACCATCGCCTCTTCCACAAGCACAGCGCAATCACAGTCACAATGGGCGGCCTCAATCTCGAAGTTTTCAAGGTACGAGCTTGACATTTTGCAGGAACCCCCCCAGTCTTTCAATCGCAGAACCCTTCATCACATGAAGAAACATCTTGACTGACAATGGCGCCACCAAATAGTTTGGCATGTATGTCATGTTCCCCATCGGTGTCATGTACTACTTTGGCACGAACCTCGACAACCGATTCGCGGTGCCCGAATTTTGGCCAAAGGCCGAGCACTCCCACAAGATCCCGTTTGATCGCGACGAGATCAAGAGCGAGTATATTCGCCTGGCCAAGAGGCAGCGGGCGTTTGACGAGGTTAAGAGGGAGAGGGAGGCTAGGGAGGCTGCGCAGAACCCGCCTTCGAATGCGGAGCAGTCATGAGGGGGGTTCGATGTACGGCTCAAGCGGATGAGGGGGAAAAGGCGATGGCACATTCGATCTGGATTCTCGCCGGGACTTGAAACTTTGAAAAGGACGACTACCGGGAGACTGACTGCCTTGCGAGAACCGAGAGAAGTTTCGCGCTGTATCATATGGGCGTTTTTGGGCTGTCAAAAAGAAGAACGTGCTTGGCTTGGGAAATTTGTCATGCGATTGACGCGGAGTTTTTGGGCGGAACGGATATCATTCCTTGGGGGTTGATTCGGATTCTCGGGTTGGACCCCAGACAACGCCCCTCTGAGCATTCTACCATTGCTTGTATTACGTGGTTCTTGTCTACATGTTGTACACAAAAAATAGGGTATCCTACAACAAGATGTACATCAGCACCCAAGGGTCAGGTGTGTATATGCACCCAGCATCTACGAGTCGAGGTTCTCCTCAATGCCAGACCACTGCTCCTCGGGGATGTCTCCCCGCGTGGGGTTACCGTACACAGCCTGCACCTCGGGAAACTCCTGCAACGCAGCCAAGAGCTCGCTCAGCGTCGTGGCCTCGAGCCCCTCGTCAATCTTGACCTTTGTATCCTCGTTGGCGCTCCAGATGATCTCGGAGCTGAGCAGCCCGAGCTCAAACTTGGGGCCCACGCCGTTGACGACGGCGTTGGTCATGTTGGGCTGCGTCCAGACGACGAGGTTGCCCTCCTCGTCGGTCTCGAGGTCCTCTGCGCCGCACTCGATGGCGTCGTCCATGATGTCGTCGACGGTCACGGGAGAAGGCGAGCCTTCTTTTGCGGCAAAGACGACGCGGCCTAGGCGGGTGAAGAAGAAGGTGGTGGCGTTGGCGGCGCCCTTGTGTTTCTTGACGAGGACTTTGAGGTCTTGGAGGGACCGGGCTTTGCTTTCGGTCTCGACTTCGATTATGAGGGCGACGCCGGGCGGGAGGATGGCTTCGAGGGTGAGGGGTTCGAGGGAGGCGCCTGAAGCAGAGCGGCCTTGGCCTCGGGCGATGGCAGAGTCAATTACGGCTTTGGGAACGCCATCTTTTGGGGGTTTCCAGGTTAGCTGTTTGTGTGGTTTCCTGATGGTGAACGAATGCAGTTGTTTGGGGACGAGGTACCAACCTTTCTTCGCATTCGCGACTGCTGTGACGAGCTGGGGATTGTTCTCGGTTCCGTGTACTACGTGGGATTGGTAAGCTTGTGTGTGCGATGCGAGGGCCGGTGATGCGATGGGAGACGCACGCCTGGAGTAGAGGGCAATTGTTTTTGAGTGCTGGCTGCGCATGTTATTCTTTTGCGCATCGGCAGCACCCTTTTTGTGCTTGATCTTGGACCACTTGTTGTGCCCACTCAGTACGGCGGGCGTCGTCGAGAGTGGACGCAGACATTGGCAGCAGAAAGACGTTGTGGTGGGCTGAGCTCTAGGTCTGGGAACGGGGATTTGAGGGACGGCGACGGCGATGCGCGATGTGATGGTCCGGACAGGGCCGGAGACGAACGGGCGCATGGTTGATGACGGAGGTTACCTCGGTGACGATTGCGCCGGTCGATTGTTCTCCGGGTCGTAATTCGGAGCTGTCAATGGCTGTTTTGGTTCATGTCGGTGCATGTCATGTTTCTGTCCGGGACACACTTCCTGCCACACGGACGGCGGGAGCTCGGAGCTTCCTCGAAATTTAAGTGGAACCACCGGGTGCGTCTGACGTGTGGCTGATTACCTATTGTACAGACCCTTGACTTTCAGAGTTGACACTTTTTGAGATGGTACGGCTGAGCCACAGCCGGCGCCTCAAAGTGATATGTCATGGCTCCTGTCTCCCCCCTATGGAGCCCTATGGAGAGAGCTTGGGACAGACCCGCCGGGGGGTAGCCGCCCCTAATTCCATGGGACTCACTTTACCTTAGACCATCCCGTACCTGACCGCATGCCTGTCCTGTCCCTCAACCTGTCCCCAATAACCCATCCCACCCTTCGACAACACATCCGACGAAAAGGGAACAACAACATCCATTGATACAAAACACCAGAACCACCTACGTGTGTGCGCTCGACGGCGTAACCTCACACACACAACCTCCCCGTCGTCTCCAATGTCGTCGACAGGAGCCCCCAATGGCTCCAACGGGGACCACGCGCAAGCAGTTGCCTCGCCTAGGCCATCAACAGCTGCATCGGGACCACCACCACAACCGCCCCCGGCCGCAGCGACAGCTATCGCGGTAGACTCGTCCGCGACATCGACCCCCGAGCTCGACGTCCCGAAGCTGCAGTCCCTCCCCGCCGAACAACAGGAGCTCTTCCTCCTGACCTTTGTCTCGACCCTCTCCAAGCACGTCCTCAGCCTCCCCGCCGACGACTGCACCGCCCAGCAGTTCTACCTCAAGAAGGAGATCTTTCAGATCATCAATCTCCCCTCGCCGCAGCCGAGCCGAGTCGTCAGGAACAACCTGGGAAAGTGTCTCGCCCACATCTTTGGCCATGGCGATAGGAAGCTCCTCTTCGAGACCATCAACGATCTGATTGGCATCATCTCGGGCGCCAAGTCCAAGGCCGATGCCGGTCCGCGCACAAAGCACGCTGCTGTCGCCTGTCTGGGAGACGTATACGTATCTGCCGGCGACAGCGCCATCGGCCTACACCAGCTGGCCTGCGCCACGCTCATCAAGCTGCTCAAGTCTTCGTCCAACAATGCCGGCCTCCGTGCTGCCGTCTTTGTGTCCCTGGCCAAGCTTGTAAAGATGGTGGAGGGGAGTGTAGACGAGAATGTCGCCAGGGATATCTTTAAGCAGTCGCGCAGCTTCGCCACTAGCGATAAGGGCTCGCTCGTCATCGTTTCGGCGTGTCGGTGCCTGCGATCCCTGGTTCGGCACACCCCGTACTTTGAGAACTCTAGCGACTTTGAGAAGCTGCAGGCTGCCATATGGAAGGTCACTGACTCTTCGTCGTCGCAAGTGAGGCACGCCGCCGCGGAAGCGCTGGCTGAGGCCATGGTGCGCGGTTATTCAGAGACTGGAGTGGCGGAAGGCGCTCCCGTGACATCAAAGGCGTCCAAGAGGTTTTCCAAGAAGCCCATCAAGCGCACGGGTACAGCGGCCAGCATGGTGGCTGACGAGGACGAGTTACCGACGTCGCGGCCTGGCAGCCCTGCCCCTGGTGGAAAGAGGACGCAGGACCTTGCCCTGTCTCTGACGGAGATTCTCAAGATCTTATCAACGCAGTATGCCAAGATGCCGACGTCTAACAGGGCGAGAGCCGCCATTGGCGTGTGCTACGGCAAGGTGCTCAGAAAGCTCGGCGAGAAGACCGTGGAGGCGAATTACCTCAGGATTCTCGAGAGCTTGACCATTGACATTTTGGGACAACCCAATATCCTCAATAACCGTTACCGTCTTCTCATTTCGAGGCGCATTGTTGATACAATCCTCCAGGATGTTATTGGAAAGAAGATTCTGGGTGAGTCTGGTCAGACTGCGGCGGCCAAGTCGATTATCAACGACATTTTGAAGAACTACCCTCAAGCCCTGACGGAGCGGCCCGAGCCGTCGAAGCACACTCTCATCGCTTCCCTCGGCGCTGTGGCAGCGCTCATCAACAACTTGGGATCCGCTGCGAACAACTTTGCCGAGTCTTGCCGCGACGGTCTCTTGCAGGTTCTCCAGCACCCCAGCTACTCAGTTCAGGTGCACGCTTCGGCATGCATGAAGGCGTTTGTGTTGGCTTGCCCACAGCAGCTCCTTCCCTGCTTGTCAGTTTGCATGAACAGTTTGAGCAGAGAGCTAGCTCTCTTGACGAGTGGCCGAAACTCTCCTCGACGATGTGTAGGTTTTGCCCATGGTTTGGCGGCAACACTAAGCGCCAGCCCAGCGCGACCTCTGCATGGTTCCGTCGACATTAACAGCCGTGTACTCACCATGGCCACCAACTTGCTGAAGTCGAGCGGACAGTCTGAGTTGAGGGTCTCAAGTACTCAAATCCAGGTTGCCTGGATCCTTATCGGCGGCTTGATGTCGCTCGGACCGAACTTTGTCAAGATTCACCTTTCTCAGTTACTTCTTCTTTGGAAGAATGCGCTCCCGAAGCCGTTGTCAAAAGACAACACTGCACACCGGAGTTTCTTGGAGGCTTCCTTCTTGACCCATGTCAGAGAATGTGCTCTGGGATCTATCCTCTCGTTCCTACAGTTCAACAACCGTTTGTTGACGGTCGATGTTTCCAAGCGCATAGCAACGATGCTTCAAAACACGTCCGCATTCTTGCGAACGCTGCCTGCGAGGAAGACCACCGACGACGTGGCGCAGAGGCTGACGCCGGCATTGCAGCTTCACGATCTCGATATGATGGTGCAACGTCGAGTTCTGCAATGCTACATCAAGTTGGTCAACCTCAGCCCAGCTGGTGGCAGCGAGGCCCTTTTGCAATCCAACCTCCTCACAATCGCGATATCGCTGTTTGCGGACCCGGAAAACTATTCGGTCAACTCTCTCAGTGCATCGATCGCGAATGCCGCGGCCACGTTCGAGACAGTTTGGGACGTTGGCGATAACTCTGGGTTCGGTATCACAGGTCTCATTTCCGGGTTCAAGATCAAGGGCTTGCCTGGCCAGCAGGACAACTCAATAGAGGGGACGCCGCTGGAACAGGATACCCCAGAAGAGGCCATTGATAGATTGTTGCTGTCGCCAGTCTGTGGTACTCTAGAACATGACGCATCTCTTCTATACGTCGGCGACACGGCCTCGGAGCGGACGAACCCAGATCCACCAGCCACGGAGGTCATCAACATGGCTATCCAGCTTTTCGCATTCGTATTCCCGCTCACGCCTCCCAAAGTACAAGAGAGTGTTCTTGAGCAGGTTAGGACCTTCATGTCGGCTGGCCCTCTTTTGAGAGACCCTGGAAGGAAGGCAGCTATGAATGTCAACGTCTCAGTTGCCATCTTGTCGACGCTGCGTGTGGCTGTGAAGGAGACTCAATCATCGCCTGGCAACGTCACCAATCTGGCCGTGGAGAGGCTTCTCCAGGACATGCTGCGGGACTTTGTCATTGACGGAGATCAGTATGTCCGGAGCGTTGGGTATGCTGCAGTTGCTAGGCTTTGCAATGCCTGTGGTAATGCCTTCACCAACCACGAGATCAAGTACCTTGTCGACACCATCGTCAGTAACCGAGAGCCGAGTGCTCGCGCTGGCTGTGCCATGGCACTCGGATCCATCCAAACCAAGGTTGGTGGCATGGCGGCGGGCTACCATTTGAAGACTATTCTTGGCATTCTCATGTCTCTCTGCAACGATCCTCATCCTACCGTCCATTTCTGGGCCTTGGAGGCACTCGCCCTGGCTTCAGATGCTGCCGGGCTGAGCTTTGCTGGATATGTGCCTAGCACGCTCGGAATGCTGGCACAGCTTTATGTCTCTGATACGCATCACCCGGAAATCTCGTCTGCTATTACGATGAATCTCGAAATGGAACTCTCCACCCCCGCCGCCATCACGCGATGCGTCGACTCTCTCATCAACGTCCTGGGTCCTGACCTGCAAGACTCGACCAAATCGAGGGAGCTTATTCTTAACCTCATCAACCAGCTTCAGGAGGAGGACGACTTGCTGGTGCAGCGTGCCACTCTGAGTTGTTTCGAGCACCTGTCGCTTTACGCGCCGGGATATATGCACTTTGATGACTATGTCAAGTTGCTCCAGAAATACC
This sequence comes from Colletotrichum godetiae, assembly GCF_030913485.1. Lineage (NCBI taxonomy): Eukaryota > Fungi > Ascomycota > Sordariomycetes > Glomerellales > Glomerellaceae > Colletotrichum > Colletotrichum godetiae. The sequence goes on from NW_026851268.1 coordinate 114,027, forward strand.
TCAGATCAGAGTATCCGATCTTGCGGGACGTCGCCGTCGATGGCCTGTACAACATCATGAAGAGGAACCCCAATGACGTGATCAACGCGGCTGAGAAGGGCTTCGAAGATCACTTGTGGCTGGTTCTTGATACTGCGCCGACGCACGATGGTATCAGGAACATCCTCAGGAACTGGATGCGGCAGACTTGTTTGACTGACACTGGTCTGTGGCTTCAAAGATTTCAGACTGTGCTCAAAATGACTAGGGCCAAGGCCAAGGAAGAGTCCGACGTCGGGACCAAGAAGTCGGGCGGATTGCCGGACCTACAGGACGAGGAAGTGGCTGGCTTTGCAGGCACCGCCAAGGATGATCAAGACAACAAGGCCGGGGCTGAAGTCGAGCCTCTTCGATGGCAAGTCACGACATTCGCCATCAGCTGTATCAACGACATGTTTGTCTTGATTGCGAAGGATGTGATGACGAACGGCGAGTCCGCTGCGCAGGTGGCGCTTCAGAATAGGATTGGTGATGTCGTCCGCATGGCCTTCTCCGCGTCCACGTCTAGTGTCCTGGAGCTGCGCGTGTGGGGCCTCAAGATCATTGGGGCAGTCCTCAAGATGTTTGGACGGACACCCGACCCGGACTTTGACGAAGCCATGCTTCTCGAACAGTACCAGGCTCAGATCAGTTCCGCGCTCACGCCCGCTTTTGCCGCCGACTCGTCCCCTGAGCTAGCGTCTGAAGCCGTCAATGTCTGTGCCGGCTTCATCGCCACAGGCATCGTTACAGATGTTGATAGAATGGGTCGTATTCTCAAGACTCTGGTGTCTGCTTTGGAGAACTTCTCCAAAGAGAACGAGAATGCTGGCATTGGCGAGCTGAAGGGTCTTAGCTCCAATGCGCAAGTCATGGTCAAGATGTCCGTCTTCTCGGCCTGGGCAGAGCTACAAGTTGCCAGCTCGGAGCAGAAATACCTGCTCGACGTGCTGAAACCTCACATTGGAACGTTAACGCCTCTGTGGCTGGAGTCGCTGCGAGAGTTTGCCCGCTTGCGCTTCGAGCCTGATATTTCAATGACACTCGGACCCCCCTCGCTATCAGGCAGTCTCGATACTATCTACGCGGCTCTGAACAGAGAGACGCTGCTCAAGTTCTACCAAGAATCATGGCTTAAACTCGTCGACGCTATTGCAAGCTTGATTGAGCAAGACAGCGAGTTTGTGTTTGATGCTCTCGATGGGAAGGCGTCTGAAGGGTTGAGCACGAACGGCCACACCAAGGGTCCTGACATCAACTACCGCGACGAGCCTGTTGCGTTCTTCTTCGTCCTATTTGGAATCGCATTCGAGGCCCTAGCTACGCGCCCTGGCCAAAGTGACTCGTTGGCTACTCAAGAGCAGAACCTGGCTATTTTGCAGGCCCTCAAGAAGATCCTCCACCCGAGTGTATCCGGCCATGCAATTTACAGAGAGGCAATCTTCTCGGAGACAATGGATCTGCTCGATAGACTGGTCTTGACGGAAGGACTCGACGTGCAAGGCGTTATTGTAGAGATCGCGAGAGCACTCTGCGTCTCTCACCCATCGGCACGCAAGAAGGACTCTGGCGATGACGGCGATCTATCAGACGACATTGACCAGCTTTTCGAGCTCACACGCATCATCGTCCTGGTCCTCGCCGGGCTGCTTCCCAACCTCACAGAGGCAAATCAGCCGGGCCGCCACCAAATGACGGAGGAAGCCGTGCTCCTCATTCGCTCATCCCTGAATGCGCTCGTTGACGCTGCCGAGGTCTTCCCCTCCATCATCAAGACCGACCTTCACGCCTGCATTATCCACATCCTGGCCACCATCCTTGCGACTCCCGGATGTCAGGAAGTCATCGTTCCGCAGTCCCTACCCACCCTCAAGCGCTTCGTCGCGAGCATGACAAAATCCCGCAGGGCGAGCAGCGGCGAGGATGGCAGCGGGCCGTCGCCTACGGATGTCCAGCTGCAGGGCTGCCTGCGCCGGTTCCTTTCGATTTACCTTAACGCACAGAAGCGAGAGGTGCCTACATCCCTCACCTGCGTCAAGAACTGTTTGCTCGCGAGCACCATCCTGTTCACGGGCGGCACGAACCACCTGGCGGCGAATGATGCTCTTGTGGCAAGATACCTCGATGAGGTGGTTGATTGCCTGACGGATCGCATGGTATGTAGTCATCTGAAGATTCCCTAGATGTGTCGATATACGTGACTAACACTTTGGTACAGACGGCCAAGATCGCTGCCAACTGCATCAGGTCGCTGCTCCTGCAGGGCAACCCTACACCGGCAGACCACACCATTGCGCGCTACCTCCTCCCGCGCCTCGTCGCATTCGTGACCAACACGGCGCCAGAGGACCCGGAGAACGCCCGCTCCATGATTGCGCACTCGCTGAGCCAGTACGTCGGCGTCGTACCCCGAGACCGCGTCCCCGTCGCCATGGCGCTCGTTCTGCCCACCTGTCTCGCGCGCGCCTCCTCCGAGGGCGAAGACTGCTACAGGGACACCTCGGCGCGGCTGCTGGAGTTGGCGGCCATTGACCAGAACGCGTTCCGCACCGTCGTGGCGAGCATGAGTGACGGGCAAAAGGCCTTCCTTGAGGAGGTTATCCGGTGGGGACGGCAGCAGGGGCCTACGGAACAGGCCGCGAGCGGGGCGACGGGTCAGCCGAGCATCGCGTTGAAGATGGACTTTGGAGGGTGATATGTGATCAAGTTTTTATGGTTACTTTTTTCCATGGTCCGTGACGGGGAAAGGTTGTAGAGAGGTATGCATAGTAGGAGGAGGAACGTGAGAGGTAGTGCGGCGTTGGAGGGGTGGCATTGGGGAGAAGATGGCATTAGACAAGATGCGACTGTTGCTGCCGGGTACACTTTCCTGCAGGAAACCCAAAGACAGACGGAGGGGGATTTCAAAAGTAGATGTTACAAAAGAGCAAGAATCATGCCGGCAAAGCCTATGAATCGAAGTCGTGTTTTTTTCCGTTCCCTCTCCTAGGGGCTGCTGAATTCCCATTCGTTACGATATGTCAGGACTACTGGGTGATGGGATGTCGCTAGCCGGAGAAGGGGGGGGGCAGGGATCAAAACGCATCCCGTCAACTCGGATCTTGCGTGACCACGGGCTTGGAAAAGAAAGTATGAAGTCGGTTCCCGTACTTTTTTCATCCGGCGTGGAAGATTCGAAGGGGGATTTGAGATTCTCATCCGGTCTGGAATTTCTCCATCGATTGGTATTGCTTTTTCTTTTCGAGAAGGAGGGTAGTGGTTTGTTTACGTGCAGGAAGAGGGAGGATGGTGAGGGACGACATCACGTCACATTACACGGCTTCCCCTATTGGGAGTCTAGAATCAAGAAATCAAGAAGTGTGGCTTTCTCGTGTAAAGAACCATGCTTCGGCCAAGACTCGTGAACTCCTCTGACGATTGGCTTTTGGCATAGCGGGCTCTTTCCCACATCCTATTCCTCCTTCTTTTCTAGATACCAATCCAGAGTTCCGTTGATCATTTGCTTTCCTCACGAATGCAGAGACACGTCCCCGTAAATGCCACCGTTTTCGTGCAGAGTACCCTTACATGAGATACCTAGATGTAGACGAAGCAGAAGGCATGCCAAGGTAGCAGTGTAATGCGTACTGCTTTGCAGGGGTTTAGAAAACCAGCGCAAATGCAGGTAAGTAACCGCGTGCCGCCCACCCACACCCTCCAAGCTGCGCTGTGCCATCGATTTCATCGGCACGAGACCGGGGAGGTATCGACTTTTCAATACATCCCGTCTGCACTGGGGCAAGATGAACATATCAGAAGAAAAGCAGGTAAACGGGGGGTGGACAGCAGTATATGGGATTTTGGACCTTAGGGACACGCATTAAAGTGTACGTTCGACGTAAACGGATCCCTTCCTCCGAATTCGGGCGTATGGATCTAGTTAACTGCCAAAATATGTGCTCATGAACTTCTCCGTCCTCAGATAACCGGATGTATCGGTAGATGTTGGATGTTTGCTATATCATCTCTCCAGTCGGGCTCGCTTGTCTCGAAGCCGAAGCCGAGGCCAAGGCAGTGGCAGACACACACACACACACACACACACACACACACACACACACACACACACACACACACACAGGTAGCTGCATAAACCCTTGTCCAAGCTTGACGTATTGGTGTGACGAGGCCAATGCCGCCATTGTGGATTTCTCTTTTGTCTGGCCTAGCCTGGGGCCAGAAGCACCGGTTAGGCTTGTACCCGTACCGATGAAGTGGTCTGAAGGAATACGCAGTATGTAGCCATGCGCAAGCGCGCGGCGGGTATTGGCGATGTGGCTGTTAGTCCAAGGACCATCCAAGAGACAAGACAGAAACCGGGGTAGAGGGAGAAGTGAGGGGAGAGAGCGTGGGATCCCTTGATGCTTATCACATCTCATACAAGTGGGCTTTACCAGCACCAACACTCAGCATTTGCGATGCCAACAGAGGCCTTAGACGGTGTATCGGGATCCCCTTCTTGCATTGTTGTAGAGATGAACAGGTGGTCCGTAATGCCGAAAAGCAAACGCATGTTTGCTTGCTGAGCCGAGGACAGAGCAGATGGGCATACCATTAGCTCTTCTCAGCATCCCACCACCTGCAGTGCCATCACCACCACCACTGCCTTCTGGGAGCTGCCATGAATCAAATGTGGGTTTGTGGAAAGTGGGCGGCGGCGGCGGGATCTCGGTCGGTATGGCATACGCTGGTGTGCCACGGTGAGGAGAAGGAGATGATGGATCGATATTTTCGTTGAATCAGATTCTGACAGTTCGTCATTCTCCAGTTCCTTTCCCAGATATATCCCTTTCATTGCCGGAGGGGACGAAGATGTGTTGTCGGGGAGGCGGACGTCGTCGCCGGATTCGAAGCGTCCACAAGTCCGTGACTACGACCACATATTACGGGCGTATGTACGTACAGTCGGGCGGCATATGCATAGCTCCCCGCTCTCTTCACTCCATGTCGCTTCTCCTCCGCAGCATTCTTGCTTTCCTTTCTTTTTTCTTCCTTCCACTTCACATTCGCCTCACGGGACGGGGCCAGGAGTAGTTATAGATTGTGCAGGTGAGACAAAAGCCTCGGTCGGCCAAACGGCTGTAGAAGACGTTAGCCCGCTTCCAAACCGGCCCCTCCAAACTTTGGCAGCATACCCGATGAATGAGGCCTTGACAAGGCGGATAGCCGCATAAGACCTGTGGCCAATTCTGGTAACACTAGGCTGGTGTCGGCTCAAATTCGAGGGGTTCCAGGTATAGTCCGTTCACAGGCGAGGGGCGTACGAGTATGTCATCGAGCATCTCAGCCGCCTCTGGATGCATTGCCTGCCGCAACCCGGGCCTCGTAGCAATCTAAAGACCGACTCCGGCATAACGCCTAGTCTCTGATCTCTTTTATCTTGACCAAGTGTCGACCAAGCTGATACTCGAGCGAGGTAGTTGATCCGGTGAACAAGATTAGTCGCTTTGACTGTTGGTAACGAGCGTTTTTCCGCATCTGGACGCGTGCTTGTCACTCGCTGACCTGGGGCTCCAATCTCGGTATCCAACCAACCATAGACCCCAAACTTCATCAGTCGCCGTGTCTAGCGCAGGATGCAGGATGCAACGACGGCGTTGGCCCTATCGATGTTGCTTGGCCCGAGGCTGCGTCTGAGCCGTACACGCTGTCCGTTCGCTCGTAGATTCGTCTCGGCCATCACGGGATTCAATCAACATGCATCGAGTCGCCCATGTTTGCCTCATAGGTTCAATCGGGAGACTTGGAGGTGGTCGGTTCGACTAAATCGTCAAAATTGTCCGATTCCTGTCCAATTACATTATTGGTGATGAATTCTACGCTCCATCGGGCAATGAGCGGATGGTGACAACATCCACAATGCCTGCTTCGTCAAACATCGTGACCCGAAAGAAAGTTCGGGAGTCCTAGCTAGCACAGGAGGGGTCTTGCAAGTGCAAGAGTAAATCAGGAAATATCCATCTCAACAGAGACATCATGCATCAAGCGCCCGGGGACACGTCGTCTGGTGCGTGTTCACTGGGTGGCAGCACTGGCTGAATGCCTTTCTATCATCCTTTCCATTCCTTGGACCCTGACTTAGAATGGTGTGTGGTACCACAGGCAACCACCGGCTCTTTTGGTTTTTCTGGTTCCGATTGATGAGAAGATGACGATTCGCCAGATGGCCCACTACTACTCGAGCTGGACGTCGCCAATGACTTGGACTTCTCGTTCGACCTCTTCTTTTTCGACGGGTCGCCGCTCTTCTTTGTTGGACGAAAACCCGGATTTTGTGACTGTCCTTGGGCGATTCCTTCGTTAGTCAGACGTGCCTCGATCTCGTGGCCGCTCAAAGACTTTCCGTCGAGTGCCTTGACAGCGCTTAGTGCGGTATCTGGCGTCCGGAACGTCGCAAAGGCATGGCCGCCTTTTCTTTGGTTGTTGGAGCCGCGAGGGATATCAATTCTTTGAAGCTCTGATTTGCTCGATGTACTTTGCTGGATAAAAGCCCTGATCTGGTCATCCGAAGTGTTGCGACCGATGCGACTGACAACAATTCTTCTCTGTTCAGTAATAACGGTTTGGTCAGGGGAAGCAGGGTACATTCCACTGTGACCGTCGTACCACGCGACCGGCTGCTGACTGTTGTAATATCCTTGACTAGGATTAAAAGTATTCGGATCCCACTGCAAAATACAGTATGTCAGTAAACCTATCTCCAATGAACCCTCTCTTGCCGATGGTCCTACCTGAGGATATGATGCTCCTGGATAGGAATCATACGGGTAGGGGCCAGCTTGCTGATAGCCTAACGCTGATTCATGTCTTTGCGATCTCGCTTGCGTAGATGCTGAGTTCTCGTTCACCTCGACGTCTTTGATCATAATGGGACTTGATATATTGCGATCGTCAAACATGATCCGCCTGCCGTGAAACACGCCCTCTTTCAGGCGATCTCGAATGTATGTTAGCGAATGGCTTGACGTTGCCAGCCGGCCGGGTACACCCACTACATGCACCGTGGAAATTGTGTTGGCCCATCACCCTAATCCAGCCAGAGGTACTGGGCCCAAAGATTTGAACATGATCAACAACACAACCTTCGCGGAGCCAATCCTTGAATTGTCTCCAGTTTGTGTCGAAAGGCAGCTGTTTCGTCTGTCAGGATATCGTTTCATTTGCGGTGTAGCCGGTGTCACGAACGTTTGCTATGGGTATGTAAAAGGTTCCGGTTTCCAGACCGGGAGGGACCATTTGCGGTTGCATGTTGGCGCGGGATGACGGGAAGCAACTTCTGACACGGACTCTGTCCAACGTTAGACGCCAACGTCTTGACCTGACTGGTGATTATGTGACGGCGTGAAGAACCAAGCAGTGACAGGATCTCGTGGGACACAAGATCCAGTGATGAATCACAAAGCCTTGGCCGTCCTCGAATCGACTCGGACAAAACAAAGGGAAGAGATTATGTTTTGCGGTGGTGAGGAGAGAACAATGGAATTGGTCTTTTATATTGGGTTACTTCTCTCTATCCTCCACGTTTCCTCGTGGAGGAAACCACTGAGAAACCAGGTGATCAGATGGCCAATGAAGAGAAATCTGGTCCTTAGATCGAGGAAAGGGAGTTTCCTGCTAGTGCTGCCCCCGGGTTATCCCAGTCTGAACCGGTACTTGGCAGGCAGACATTCCATCTTCGTTGGAAGTAGTCGTCCTGGCTTGGGTACCCGACCCCATGCTCTGCGCTTCGGGGTTCCTTGTCTGTGCCAACCAACACATCCGCTGGTGAATCGGCCGAATGGTCAGACGGAGTCAGAAATGATCTGGTACCGAATACCCGCAGTGCATCAGCGCCAAAGAACGTCGCAACGCAAGAGGTGAAATGCAGCTCATTAGATCGTGCCACTGAGCTTCTCCCTTGCAACGCATCGTAAAACGACAGCCACCATGTGGGGTCCAGCTTGATGCAAGCTTGTTTTGGGCACAGTCACCTATCGCGCGCATATGCTCTTTGACTATTGTCGGGTCGAGTAAGACGGGTTGCTATCATTATCGAGTCATCCGAAAGTATGTGCCGTGAACCTGGTCATTGGAGGCTGCGATGTAAGCTGCGGCTCGGCAACAGACAGATTTTCTCCCTTGAGTTCGCGTCGAAGCCAAAAGAACGAACGAACAGGGTTACATTTTTTTTTGGTGATAGCCAAAAAGGCTTCCCTTTTCGACTGACTCGTCCCGATCCGGAGAGGGAGCTAGGGACACCATTGAGAGCAACGACCAGGGACCATCGGTTTCTCAGATGGTCCATGAACAGCTGAAAATGCTGATCAAAATCCGAATGCATTCTGAATCTTTGCCCTTGATCATCTACAGCCAATGGCAGGTTGAAGTAATAGGCTCGAGGGGAGCAGGCTCGGACTGAGAAAGTTCCATCATAGACCCCTGCAATAAGTTGGTGCGATGCTGTGCCGCTGTACGTAGCATGCACCTCCAACACATTGTGATGCCTGGGATTACGTGTGGTCGATACAAATTGGCGACAGTTGAGAGAGAGGCCGTGGAAGACAATGTCCACTAAGCGCGGTGCTGGTAAGCCACGTCAACCTGTCAGAATGACAGACAATTCCTTGGGGAAGCGCCGGTGTTAACCACCATAGTTGGAGCGACAAGCAGAGCAACGGTCAAGGTTTTGCACGATTTCGTGAGGCCCTGTCCTTGTAGCCATGTCGCGGCTGTCTGTGAGAGATGCGAACGCTTACCACTAGCAGCCTTTCCTCGCAAGAGCAGTTTGCACAATGTGACTGCGGCAGTGGCATCCTTGGGGCTTGGAAATGACCACCCCTTTCTGTACCAGGTCGGCGCGGATGCTATATCCACATCGCGCTCGGCTGCAACAGCGTGCAGCCGCGGGTAGCTGGGAAACCAATAAAATCTGCGCCACATCCACAGGTTTGTGGTCTGTCTCCGGATGGTTGTTCGGGGAAGCTTCTGGTGCAGCCGTCTAAAACCAAAGTGGTGGCGCTGCAATCGATCAAGTCCTTTTGAAAGAGAAGGTATCGTCTACCTCGGACATGTCTAGACCGGACAGGTCCTCGTCGAAATCGTCCAGTACAGGCGCCTCCATTTGCGTCTCATCCTTGCCAGTGGTCATTGTCAAATCATTGCGCTGCGCGTCTTGCCATGGGGCTCCGGAGTCCTCAGCGTCTGTAAGTGATGCCATGAGATGATGCTTGTGATCTCCCAGTAGGAGAACGGCAGAATCTCCAGCCCAGTCGAGCCATGATGCTTGAGGCTTTCCCAACACTTTGGCATCGGGTAGCTGCCCTCTAAAGTGAACCGTCTTCGGGCCGTCGGACAAGGGGTCCCAGACGAATACCAAACCTGCGTAATTGTCTCCCTCACACGTAACCATGAGCACTTCGCGCTGTTTTGGGTGCCAGGAGAGAGCAGAAGCTTGGCTGTGAAAGATGAGAACGGCGCGCAGTTCAGATGACGCCAAATCCCAGACCCAAACAGTGCTTGGCCACTCCTCCAAGGTGGTAGCCAAGAGGCTGGATGATGCATCAAAGACGGATAAGGTGCGGGCTAGCTTGGTATCGACAGTGCCGTTGCTCGCTCGGGCCGGGGCAGATACGGACTGGGTCGCGCGTGAAAAGGAGTGCTGTGAACCTGATTGGGTTGTGGCGATTTCCTCTTGCCAGATCTGTCCTCACTGTATTAGTCTACGCCAAAGTTATTGCTCAAAGGTAGGTTGTGTCACCCACCTGAACGGTATCTCTCGGGACAATGGTGGCAGGATGCTCGAGTCTCATCGACTCGGCAGCAGACTTGGTTTCTAGAACGCATACGCTACGGGTGTGGTCGCACACTGCAATGCGAGAGCCGTCCGGACTGACTTGGCAGTGCTTTACCCCCGCGCCGAGTTCGTAATGCTTCTCGTCGATCGTCCAGGGCGAGGGTCCAGACCACGTCTTGAAGAGGCGGCCATCGGGCGTGTAAAACAGGATCTTGTGTCCTTGAGCCGCAGACTCCCACATGAGAAGCCAGCGGCCGTCTGGGGTCCAGGTCAGGCCCTGAGCATCGACAGTATCGGGCTGCCAAGAGCGAAGGACTTGTCGTGTCTTGGGGCGGTGGATACTGGCAATATCTTTACCGGCGACGCGTGTGAGAATGGCCAAATGTCCTGAGCCGGGACGAAGTGCAAAGCCACGAGAAGCTACACTAGCTTGGTGGAACTTTGGATTGCTAATCTCGATGGTTCTCGAGGTGGCGAGGTCGAAGATGGAGAACTTGAGGCCGTAAGACGAGCACATGAAGATCTCGGTATCGGACGCGCCAAACTGAACAAAGGTGGGCTTTAGATTGGGGGTTGCGGGGTTTCGTATGACGCCACGATAGCCTGGACCCGAAGCCGAGTAGATGAGAACCTGATCCGAGAAGCAAGCGAGAATGCGTTTTGACGAAGGTGACCATCGTAAAGCGTAGACAGGGCCGAGATTGGACGACAGCTTGACGCTATGGATAGTCTCCAGGGTTTCTACAGATCGTACACTGACACTGGTGGGCGACAGGGTTGCAATCAGGTTACCATCAGGACTTGACGCGCAATGGGGCGATGCTGTCAACGGTAAGCCTTGAGCAAAGAATGGACAAGAAGATGTTGAGAGCCTTACATTTGAAGATCCTTGAAAAGTGCATGATGCATGAGGTTGAGAGTTGTGTGTTGGAAGGCGCGAGTGTGGTATGAAGCCTAGGTACGGTACTTTACGTCAGGTACCCAAAGACGAGCCTGGCTTGTTTAGGAAAGTCTGAGACAAGGTAAGTGAAGTCTACTCAGTACCGAGTATTCCTTCGGGAAGTATCAAGGGACGGGTGTTTCTGCCGAAACGAAAAGGAGCAGGGTTTCTTTTTTGCCTTAGGTGAAGATGAATTGGGCAAGCGTTCCTGAGTCTCGGCAGTGGTGGAGTCTTGAAGAAAAGCCGTTGTTGCAATGGAAGGAAACAAGGTTGCTTGTCTGCGTCGCGGTTGTTTACATTGCTTTCTGTTTTAGACTAGCGCGGGGCTCTCTCACCTGTGGTCGCAGTGGCCGGGCTGTCTCCGGCTCCATGGAAGTTGCCGGCCGGACGACGGTGGGAGAGGACGCCGGGAACCAATCAGCACTGCGCTATTTCGCCAGCACCTGCCAGCACCTCAATCGCCGCCGAACCCCGCCAGAGTCTGGACACCCTTCGCCCAGCTCCGTCCGCCCCGATAACCTGTGCTTGCGCTTGTGCATACGCCCTTCAGCGGCACTGAGCGGCTCTTTCCCCCCTCACTTAGTCTCACTTTTTGGTGCAGAGAAGTCGCTTTAGTGTTGTCTATCAACGGGCTTACCTCACTCACAGATAGGTAATCGCCACGCTTTTGCTGACTCACAGTGTCACATATCTCATCATCGTGATGGCAATTTCACTCTTCACCCTTGAACTAATCTAAATGTCATCCATCTCATAGTCTCCCTCCATTTTCATCTTATCAACAATCATCATCATATGTCAGGGTTATGTCAACCATGGGAATGAGCAGCGCGTGATTGTTCCTCTTTTCTCTTTTCTCAAGCTCATCTCACCCATCGCCTCTCACTCATATTTCCTCACACTGAGATAGAGCGGCATGAGACACAGCATATCATGGCCTCGCACTGCCTTGCGCAGCAGCGGCCAACTATCACAGCGATGCAGACTATCACAGGCGGCATGCATACCTCACACGCAGACGCAGACGAGATGTCTGAGTGCGGCGGCCGCTGCAGCCCAAGTCACACCGAGCTCCCAACACCAGCCACTCACCACCCGCCGGAGTCTCATCAAGGATGCGAAGCCCTTCTCCGACTTCCTCACCGATACCTTCCACCGCCAGCACGACTACCTCCGCATATCCGTCACGGAACGCTGTAACCTTCGCTGCCTCTACTGCATGCCCGAAGAAGGCGTGCCGCTCTCCCCGACAAAGGAACTCCTCACCACCCCGGAAATTGTCCTCCTCTCCTCCGTCTTCGTCTCCCAGGGGGTCACCAAGATCCGCCTGACGGGCGGGGAGCCCACGGTGCGCCGCGACATCGTCCCGCTCATGCACCAGATCGGCGCCCTCCGGCCCCACGGCCTCCGGGAGCTGTGCCTGACCACCAACGGCCTCTCCCTCCACCGCAAGCTCGACAGCATGGTCGAAGCCGGCCTCACTGGCGTCAACCTGAGCCTCGACACCCTGGACCCGCACATGTTCCAAATCATGACCCGGCGCAACGGCTTCGACGCCGTCAAGAAGAGCATCGACCGCATCTTTGCCCTCAACAAGGCCGGCGCTGGCATCAAGTTCAAAATCAACTGCGTCGTCATGCGCGGCCGCAACGACGCCGAAATCGCCCCCTTTGTCGAGATGACGCGCGAAAAGGACGTCGAGGTCCGCTTCATTGAGTACATGCCCTTTGACGGCAACAAGTGGAACAAGGGCAAGATGCTGGGCTACGCCGAGATGCTCGACGTCATCCGCGAGACGTACCCGACCCTAGCCAAGGTCGAGGACCACAAGAACGACACGAGCAAGACGTGGCACGTCCCCGGGTTCGCGGGCAAGATCGGCTTCATCACGAGCATGACGCACAACTTTTGCGGGACGTGCAACCGGCTGCGCATCACGAGCGACGGCAACCTCAAGGTTTGTCTCTTTGGCAACACCGAGGTCTCGCTGCGAGATATCCTGCGAAAGTCCAACAATGGCGAGCCCATTGACGAGGCGGCGCTCGAGGCGATGAAGCAGATTGAGATGGACCGCCGGCAGGGGCTGGCGGACGCCGAGAAGCCGCTGGGCGCGGCGCTCAACGAGGCGGAGCTCCTGGACGTCATCGGCATGGCTGTCAAGCGGAAGAAGGAGAAGCACGCGGGTATCGGGGAACTGGAGCATATGAAGAACAGGCCGATGATCTTGATAGGTGGGTAACCGCGGCCCCTTCTCTCTCCTACACTCTTGGTCTACTGGTTTTGGGGGAAAGATTGCCTGTTTGGATTTTTTTGCATTGGGCCGGCGTTGGATACCAGAGGGGATGGTCGAATGGCATACTCAGGGGGAATTTTACACGAAATGAATACGTGTATGTGTATGAATGGAAGGCTGAATCAATAGTTTATCTAGATTCGCAACCGCTTCAACCTTCTCGTCCACTATCTCCCGTCAGGGTCTCCAAGCCAATGTCCATGAGCACGCCCATCAGCTTCAACCCGGCACCTTCACGCCGTCCTCTCGGCGTGCCAAGGGTGCCCATTCACCTCCTCACCCCAACACCACATCACAACTCCCAACTCAGGCTCTTCTCCTCAACCACCACCCGCCGCAACGACGACTCCTCCGATGATAGCAAGACCAGCATCAGCAAAGAAAACAAGTCACAAGCCCCCAAACCATCCCTAACACACATATCCCCCACAGGCTCAGCCCACATGGTCTCCATCGCCACCAAACCCCCCACAGCCCGCATTGCAAAAGCAGCCTGCACAATAACCTTCTCCACCCCCTCACCCATCAACCTCATCCGCGCCTCCCAGATGAAAAAGGGCGACGTTCTCGGCACAGCACGAATCGCAGGCATCATGGCCGCCAAGCGCACTCCCGACATCATTCCACTGTGCCATCCGATCCTGCTCTCCCACATCAGCGTCGAGGTCGAGCCGGCCAGCTCCTCTGAGGAAGAGACGGTGATTTGCGTCGAGGCGACGGTCGAGTGTGAGGGGAAAACGGGGGTCGAGATGGAGGCTTTGACGGCTGCTGGGGCGGCGGCCCTGACGGTGTATGATATGTGTAAGGCTGTGGACAAGGGGATGGTTATTGGCGGGTTGAGGGTTGTGTTGAAAGATGGGGGGAAGAGTGGGCGGTGGGAGATGCCTTGAGGGGATACTTGCTTTTTCATGAAGATCTTCCATCATTTAGTATGGTTGAAAGGGGGTTGAAGTTGGCAGTTGGGTACTCGGAAAATTGCAAAGGACAGGAGTAGAAGATGTTGCTCGCTGTTGCTGAATTTTGTCGTAGAGCAGATCATCTCGGACAAATCCCATTTGGAGCCAGACCAAGGTACCCCTAGATAGCAAGAGCAAAATAGTAAGTGACAATCCCAAGTCAATCATAAAAACACCCCAGATGGCATCCAGAAAGCGACTTTAAGCAGAAGAATAAACTCCTTTATCCACCAATAATCTGAAAGAGTATCCTGAATCCAAGTGCCTCGCCAAACACATACTGCCTCGAGCACCAAGGTAGAAACCAGGCCTCGAAGAACCATATCAGTTCACACCTAGCCACCTACCTCAAACTTCACTGACCCTCCAAAGGAGAGCGCTGCGCGCAGCAAGAACAAGACCACAACCCCAAGGAGTCATGGCAGCCACAATCGGGTGACATCCAAGGCGGAAGTAACAAACGTGTCAACACAACAGCACAAACCCCCTCCTTTAATCCCTACATCAATGAATATACCCCGTCAAAGGAGTGATAAAAAGAGAAAACCAGGTCTCGTGGTCTATATCACTCACTACCAAGTACCTTGCTCTCAAAACGTATTTATTGTATGATACAGCTAGAACCAGCATGCCCTCTAAGAGGTGGCTGCTACTAAAAGGCAGTACACCACGCTGCAACATCTTTGTGTGCTGGATTTCACCATGTTGCCTTGGAATCTACTTATAGCTGACTACCTATGCATTGTCCCCATCGAATAGCGGGCGCATATATAGTTCTGTCGTCCACTTGCCAAGGAGCAGTTTAGATGAACTGATTATTGTATCGCAGAGATGGAAATATATAAGGTACCTTTCAACTGCGGCGGAATGAGGCGATGGAAGCGACTTGGGGAATGTCTTGAACCCACCGTCAACATGGCCAGGGTTGATCTTTCAGTATATGTTTATCTACCAAACCAACGTCGGGCCAAAACATACAATGCTCTTGCTTAGAATATGTACCGTATTAACATGCCATTCAAGAGAGGTGTTCAAACGCTGGGATGCTATAATCATGACACCAAAATGTGACAATTTGCTATGGAGTTGGGTATAGCTACAATAAAATGTACTCCACCAATCTCTCTCTCACTCTTTCTCTTCCATCTTTATACAATCTCACTACAATCTCACTCCAATCTCCCTTTCCCCCCACCTCTATCGCTCGTCACGCATCCTTCATCCTAGAAACTATGAAAAACCTCCGCCTCTACGAAAACTCAGCCTTTATCTCCTTCCCAACACACATCGCAATCCAATCCGCAATCGCCATATTCGTAATCATGGGATTCACCCCGCTCGCGCTAGGGAACACACTCGCATCCGCAACAAACAAATTCTCCGTACCCCAAACATGGCCCTTGGGTCCCACCACGCCCTCATCCTCGTTAGGCGCCATCCGACACGTACCCATCTGATGCGCAGACGAAAAGATCGCCACGGGCGGCGCGTTACCCACCCGGCGCAACTTATCCAGCCACGCAACGAACTTGGGATCGTTGACCCCGTCCAGAATCGCCTCGTCGCCGCTGTCTTCCGAAGCCGATGACACAGTCTCCTTTTCGGGAGGAGGTTCGGCGTGGTCCTCCTTGACAAACGGCTCGAGGCCCGGCAGACCGGCGTGGATCTCCGTCGCGCCCTCGACGTAGCAGATCTTGCAGAGGGCGACGACGCCCTCGAGGGTGTTTGCGCGGTCAAAGTCGGAGACGACGTAGTCGATGCGGGGGCGGCCTGAGACGGGGTCCGGGTACACGCGGCCCGGGTCGCGGTCGCGGGTGAGGGAGATGAAGGCGCCAAAGTGGCGGAAGCGGAGCTCGCTGAGCTTGGCCTGGAGGCCAGAGTGCCAGGGCATGCTGGACAGGATCGCGTAGGGCTATGAAAGGCGTTAGTGGACACATTTGGATTGCAAAAGGTTTTGGAGCTGGAACGTACAATCATGCAAGTAGGCTCCAGCTTCACGCCGTGGCCTGCCTTGTCGAGGTCCTCAAACGAGGAGCAGTAACTCGTGATGATACCGCCTATGTTTGCTTCACGTTAGTAACCAGGACGCAAACTCATATGACGTGTTGTTCAGTCACTCACCCTCCCATGGCTTGCAGTCCTCCTTCCAGTAACCTCCCACAAAGTTGCAGGGGTGCACGTAGAGGTTGCGTCCGAGATGTCGGTTCTAGACGTTATGTCAGTAAAGCGGACGAAGAAACGCGCAATCGAGTAATATCGACTACTCACCGTCAGACCGCTCCTCAACAGCACCAAGGGACTCGAAACTGATCCAGCCGACATGATGACCTTCTTGGCCTTGATGACAACCTGTCGCGTGGTCCGCTGCTCCAAAGGCGCGCTGGTGCTCCCATTAGCACCCCGCGACACCCATTTTCCAACCACACCCGTGGCTCGCCTGGACCCGCTGGACTCGTCAAAGGTAACCTTTTCAACCTCGAAGCCCTCCATAAATTTGGCTCCGGATCCCGCCGCCGCTGGCAGCCAGCTGACAGTGGGACCCTGCTTCTCCGTCGACCCACATCCGAGATGGCACTGCCCGCAATAGTGCTCCGTTCCGCCCGTGTTCTGCGGGGCCGTGGTAGCATGCCACCCGAGCTTCCGGGACCCGTCCAGCAGCACCTGGTTACGGTGGTTATGACGGACCTTGTCGGCGCTGACGCCCATGAAGTCGCAGACCTTGTCCAGGCAGTTTTGGAACTGGGGCGAGGTGAAGAAGGGCAGGCCGCGCTGCTCCGACCACTCCTTGCGGACGAATCCTTGCGTCTGGAGACTGACGCTCCAGTTGACGGTGCCGCCGCCACCCCAGCAACTGCCAGCGACCATGTTGAGCGAGTTGTCGTCGCTGGTGATGAAGCCTCCGTTTTCGTACAGGAACGAGCAGCCGGCATCCTGCGACATGGGGAGCTGACTCGGAGAGTAGTAGTACGACTTGTCGACAACGAGGACCTTGTGACCTGCCTCGGCCAGGACCTTGGCAGCGACTGCTCCTCCGCAGCCCGATCCGACGATGACAACGTCGGTCTCTACGACGGCTGGCGAGCCGGCCGACTCGAATTGCATAAAGTTGAAATCAAAACCCTCACCATGCGTCTGGAAGTCCGGCATGTCGGTGTAGTCCGTCAACTCTATGAACAAAGGGTTGGTCTGCACGGCGGCCTTTTGCGCCAAGAGACATATTGACTTTGATAGGACCCTGATTGTTGGGAGCCTGGACGTCTGCCAAGCCTTCAAAATCTGCTCACGGACTTCTAGCGGTTGAAGGTGGACTGGAGTCCAGTAACCGGTGAGAAACAGCGTACCGGCGCGCGTGCTGTCATCTTTGGTCAGTTGTGGTTCACAGCGAACATCAAGAGTGAAGCATCGTGGCCTCGTTCACTAGTCGTCACTTACCCAAGAGCGCCCATCGCGCCACCGAGCTGACGTTGCGCGCCAGACGGCAGGGCCGCGAGTGTCCTGGTGATGCTCTCGATAAATTTGGGCTCCTTTGCCGGGTTGTGCGCCATGTACTCCTGGAACTTTTCCTCCGAAGGCGGTTTCTTCATAGTGTTCTGTGCGAGTTGGAGCGCGGCCGCATATTCGGCATCGGACACTCGGATCTGGCTCGTTGTGTCTGTGAGAGTGGCCGGTCGCGAGATGGGCGGGAGGACCGCCTCGAGCAAGGACAGCAGAACGGTCCATTGAGTCTCGTTCCAAAAGTCGGTGGTCGGCAACGCCGGAAGCTGAAGCTCGACGGCTGTGCCAGGAATCGTCTTTGGCAGAGTAGCCATGATGAAGCGGATTGAAGCGTGATGGTAAGTAAATACAGAGGGATGAGAATAGTAATCAAAGGGGGACGGGTCAGTGGTACAACGCGATACAACGTAGAAATAGCTATAAGAAGGGGTAGAAGAACAATGACAACAACAAAGTTACGCAAGGTCGGATGAGGGGCAGCTTTGGAGTTAGCTATAGTTCCAATTGACACATGAGCGATGAAAAGGCACCTCGGAAGCTCATGCTCGACTGATGTCAGGATGTGTGGGAAGGCAACGGGAAAACGAGTCGTCGTTAGCAACCCCCTGCTGCTCGCATGGTGGTGCTGCAGGGGTTCGTGTTTGCCATGGATGCGGGGTCTGTGCGACGAAGCATCTCCATGGATCTCTCCATAGCCATCTCCTCTTTCTGACTCTCACTCTCTCCTTCGTTCTATCTAGCTATCACCTCAGGCAGATGGGACCCTATTCCCGATCCGGTATGTTATTGGAGTGGTCAAAGATTCAGCCAACCGCCAGCTTTGCGGCTAGAGATTGGATACCATGACTGGTTCTGAACCGTCTCTTTGTTTGTGGTTGCAGAATCCATCAAAAAGGAGTCTCGGACCTATGATTTCCCCCACCGGACCAGGCCAACACAGAGCTGTCAACACCATAGATGTGCAACTTTCTCTCTGCATTGGCGGGGTATGGCGCTACTGAGCGGCACTTGGGCGCATGTAACCCTCTCAACCCGGGCGCGAGTGGCGTAGTACGGGAATGGGGAGTTGAGAGAAGCTGCTTGATGCGGGGAACGGGGACTCAGGCTCGATGGCGACGGGGCCTCGTCGGAATCCGATAGTTTCTTCATCAGTCATCACCAAACGAAAGTCCCTTTTCGACGCCATGTTCACAGTATCCCACTGCATGAAGCAATGCTGAAGTGGGAGCAAAGAGACGCCCGATGCGGCATCCCACTGTCGAACGAATAGAGGCGCGGCTGCTGCACGTGTTGCCTCATGTCTAGATTCTTTCAAGCGTATTGGTTTTGAAACGACACAGCCGCGAGCTTATGTTTGTCGATAATTCAGCCACCATGGCTCCAGATGATGGACAGATTGTCGGACTCGCCCGTCAAGCTTGAAAGTGCACAGCGACGCCGACAGGAATGATGCTGGGTTGTCTGCTGCAGATCGTACGTTACCGTGGCTTGGGGTAAGATTCTTAGATTGTGGGGCAGATCGATGATGCGTCTCATCGACTCGGCCGGGAAGCATTGAGCCTCGGCTCGCATGGACTGATCGAAACGGGCAAGAAAACTCATAGGGTTCCCAGCTGTCCTTGTCATGAACTTGTTTGTTGAAAGCTGCGTCGAACGATCCGTTGGCGTGACCATGATCTTGATCCGGAGAATCGCGAGTGGCATCGCCAGAATCTAATGTTTGCACAAGTTGTACATTTTGGAAGAGCCAGGTCTGTCGTCACGGATCCGGCATTGGGCGGCCCGCCGCCTCTTCCGTCTCAAGCACAGCCGCTGTAATCCATGGCTGACAACTTGCGGAAGACCAGCGCCGTGTGCTGCGCCGACGCATGAGCCAAGGCATCAGTTTCCGGTCCGGCGCTAGAGAGAACGGCGTAGTCCGGTCCTGGAGTATCCGGGTCCGACTGCCGGTGGCGCATCGGGTCTGCCGCTTGGCACCATCAACCTCGCCGGGGGTCTACGAGCCCGGGCGAGCGGACATGTAAGCGGCGAATCGAGCTAACACTGACAGCAGGCGGACGTGTCCCAGTGGGTATGGTGGCCAAAATGCAAGATTGGCCCCCCCTCAAATCTGCAGCTACAGGCCGCGGCTAAACCAGACGTGGACACTTTTCAGGGTCCAGCGGCGGGCCTATCCATCCGTGCAAGGGGGGCTGGGTGTCATCTGGCGATGGGCGGTCTGGCGGCCAAGAGGGTTCAAAGGGGAAGCTGGGGCCGGGATTTGCCCTTGAAGCCGAATTTGTTGGGGAAAGGAAACGAGAACGACTTGGGAAATGCATGTGAGAGTCGATCTGCGAAGAATTGTTGACTGACGGCGAACAAGGCGCGTAAGCCAGCAAGCTCTTCCTGGTCGGGTGATTTCCGTGTTGCAACTGCGGTAGGCAAAAGTGAGTATCCGTACGAAGACAGAGTAGAGTATTGGAGGCGGCTTTGTTGTAGGTGCTTGGTTGATAATCTGTACAGCGTACAGAGGTATTACACAAGAGACTGTCATGTGAGTGCTACCACCGACGCATTGTATCATGTCTGTGTACGTTGACACTCGTTAGGGAGGCTTCAACATGTACTGCTAATTAGTACGAGAAAGTTTTGATATCATAACGCAATACTCCGTACACTCTTGTCCATTCCGGCCGGGTAGCCCGTCTGCTCCGAACTCGTGTGACAATATCATCATCAACAGATGACGGAATCTTGGTCGCGGACTGCTGGCAGAAGCACGGGGGGATGGCGAAGACCATGGCCCTTGTCGCTCACATGCCAAACGATGGCCATTCAGCTACTTCATGATGATTAGATAATGGGAGAAAGAGGGTCCTTGCCTTCAACAAGACCGTCCGTAATCGAGAAAGGTGGAAATCAAAAAGAGGGAAGAAAAAAAAACTTCGATACGATGAAGAGAAGATTGACAGCATTGGGCTTAGCGTTCCCCCAACAAAAAGGACGAAGGTCGGGTAGCCATGCTCCACGGCGGATGGACACTTGATGATTCGTGACGTGGACTACTTCATGCGCGTTAGTGTACGACGCCAAAAGCCCACGCTGGCGTTACCAGAAATTGCGTCCAACGACGGAGAGTACCTGTCGCATCCCCCACTAACCACCCACAACGGACCAGGGGCAACTTGCAAGGGGTGTCAGCCTGGGCTTCCAGAAGGCCGGCGATGGCCACGGGCCCCTGACAACCCGGCTGCGAGTCTCCAGGATGAGAATTGCGTTGCGCAGACTTGACTAGACTCGTGATTATCAGTTGCAGCCCTGATCAGGACTTCAGGAGTCCGGAGCTCCCGATGGGGGTTTGTAAGAGTCGGTTGTCCTTGAGGTCTTGCCCAACATTGATCTCATGGTGATCTCTCTCGTAGCCATCGCATAATGTCCAACGTAGCGTGACCCAAGGGCACTGACTGGGCACAAGTCAGTGAGTGCCACCGCGAATTCTGATAATACCAAAAGAGGTGTCGAGATTGGGCCGGCGAGAGAAAGCCGTGGCCATGTCCCGAAAATAGAGTTGGAGCTGGTGTCCAAAGCTCCCAATGCGCCATTGCCGTTGTCGGAAAGACAAATGTCTGGGACTCTGGGCTGGGCAATGGGTTCCGGCAACGTCCCCAAGCAAGATCCATGTTGCAGCTTTTCAACCGTTTCAAAGCGCCTGAGGAACTGCGCACATCGGTGAGTGAGAGGCTACGAGTTATCGTACGGAGTACAGACGTACGGATGGTACTGGCTGCCGCGGCGCGAAGACTTTTTTTTCTCTCTCGTTCAACGTGCGATGCTCAATCGGTTGAACCCTTCTGGGACATTTGCTCCGGGGCGTGTAAACCCGTTCGTAGACGCATTTCGGCGTTGCCATATCGCCGCCTAGTCCGTCGCAGATTTGCAAGAATGGTTGTCGACTCGTCGTCTTCTTCAAGGCTCAATCAAGCTGTTGGTTCCCCCCCCCCCCCCCCCCCGCCATTGTTCTTGGTAGCTTGTATCTTTGGTGTTGCTCGGGCCCATCCTGCAAATCCCCCCCATGCTTGCTTGGGGTGCCAGGATGGGCTTTAACGACGGAACAAGGATGATGTCGAAAGAAGCCGAGGCAAGAACTGAGGAATTTGGTCATTTTAGAGCAGGTTGAGCTTGGATGGGAAGATGGAACCGAACCGAACCCAACCCCCATCCATCCATCCATCCATCCAGTGGTGCCAATGTGGTCGAGGCCGTTTGACTTAACATGAACCGGTGATGGTTTGCAGTGCCTTTCGTCCGTTGTCAAGCTTCGAGCTGTTATTCATGTGCCTCTCAACAATGTTCAAGGTTGGTGTACCCAGCAAGTATCCACCAGCACTAGGAGTGACCCGTACATACCTGTACTCTGTATCCGTATGCCCCGGTCTTTCGTCTCCAGACAGCTGGTTACTGCCATCACTGGCGAGGAAGAACGGAAAGAACATGTGCCTTTAAGAGCTTGGCAGGACCTGCCGTGTCGAATCGACGGCTGCGGATGTCAGTGGTGGAATCCACATTGAGTAGTACCTCCCGCGGCCACCCGACAAGCCGGGCAAGCGCGCACGAGAGACTTGCGACTTCAGGAAGGCGGCGAAGGCCATGTGCGCCTGCATTTTCCCGGCATTTTTGGGGTTTGATCCGTCCGTTGTTGTCAGGTACTTTGGTACCTTGCCTCCTTACATGATGTATTCCTTCGCAGGAGGGGAGGAAGGCACCTTGGATCTCATGCTTTCCAGATTCACCGATTGACACCTACCTACGTGACCTACGAGGATTCTCCCAGACTTTGATTCTTCTTGTCTGCTGCTTGAAGACGGGAGTCGTGAGGGGGGCCTCGTTATGTGTGGTAAGGTACATGAAAGTGACAATGTACGTGCTTCAACGTCGCATAGCATTGAGAAGCTAGTGCGAGCAGGACGAGACATGACAAGGCAAGGCAAGACACCACGACATCAGATACCTCATCTCTCACCAAACAAGAGAGTACGGAATAGCCATCGTCACTCTATGGTCTGGAGCAGAGACAGACAGCCGCCTTGCCGTTGCCGTTGCCGTTGGCCGTGCCGCACCTGACACCTTCCGTTGTGCGGCGTGCCTTTGCTTTTCAGCTAAGCAAGAACTTGACGTGCGTGCACTTTGTATGGTCTTGACTTGCATCACATCGTCTCGCCTCGCATCTCATCCGTTCCGTTGCCGTTGCGCCTTGGCCCCAGCAGCATTGCTTATGACTAAAGCCCGTGCAAAAAAGACAAACCTCTTTCCACACTCTCTCCCTACTCCGTACACACTAAGTGCTGAGTGAGTCCTGATGAAGACACTCCCCGCCAGATCCATCACTTAACCCGGAGCTACATATATACTTGGTACTTGGTGTGCCGGGGTGGAGGGGGTTGACGAAGGGGAAGGCAAGGCACGGTATCCGTAAGGCAAGGCAAGGGAAAAAGGTGGGAGGGGAGGAGCCGCTGGTCTTAGTCTCAGCACATTTATCCACACCTCTCTCTCTCTCTCTGGTCTCTGGGTCACTCTCTCTCACTCATCCAGAATTTCAACCTTCCCCTTCCCCATATTAAGGCCTCGAGGATCCCTTCGCATTGACCTTGTCGTTTGTTGTCCCTTCTTCCTTCTCTATTCCCTTCTTCTCTCCCAAGCTCATCCGGCACTCTCATCCCCTTCGACAGCCCCTCGTTGGACAGGAACGTTGTCCTGGACTCTGTCTCGAGCCCTCTCTTTCGCCAGACCACTTTGTGCCACTCCGTCTAGAGGGAAAAAAAAGAGTTTCCATCTCTCTCTTATTTGTCCTCTCTTCTCTCCCACGTTCGTCCACCACCTCTTCCGGACCGAACCGCATACCAGTCGCTCGACGATCGAATCGACTACATACCGTCTCTTCCACCAACGAGCCAATACCCGAGTGTGTTAGCACTACAGCCGTCAGTCTTCGTGCCGAGACATTACTGTCACAAACGACTTTCGAACGTGCGTGCGTTGTTGTGTGTGTGTGTGTCTAGCTTGCTTAGCTTGTCACTCCAATTGCCGCGACTCAGCAAATTCCCCAACGCCCGAGCAATTCACATTGGCGGGACCGCAACTTTTTCCAAAAAACCAAGCCCCAACTCAATTGGTCAATTAACCCCCCACCATGGCCGGCGTCACCGTGCTCGGCGAGCTCCCGTCCGCATCCCTCTTCACTTTCCCGCCCGACGGCGCGCATATGGCCATTCCCCCACCTTTCCCCGGTTCCATCTCCGCCGCGCCCCCCGTCGAAATTCCCGACCACATCTTCACCGCTGCCCTCGACCCCAGGGTTCCCATCACCATCGCCGCTCTTTACGCAGTCACCGTCAAGCTCCTGAACAAGTACAACAACTCGACCAACCGTAAGCCTTGGGGAATCAGCAAGACCAAGCCTTTCTTCGCCTTCGTTGTCTTGCACAATGTCTTCCTCGCCGTCTACTCGGCCTGGACCTTCTGGGGCATGCTCGGTGGCATGCGTAGGAGCGTCGTGAGCCCCTTTGGCCCCAATGGTTTGGCTGCCACTGCCGACAGCTTCTGCCAGCTCAACGGCAACGGAGGTTTCGGCGCCGCCACTGTCTACAACGAGACTGTCGGTTACTGGTCCAGCTTGACCGGTAACAACGCTCTTGGCTTTGATGGACGCCCCAGCCGTGAGGCCACTGGCAGAATCTGGAACGAGGGACTCGCCTTCTACGGCTGGATCTTTTACCTGAGCAAGTTCTACGAGGTTCTCGACACCTTCATCATTCTCGCCAAGGGCAAGCTCAGCTCTACCCTCCAGACCTACCACCACGCCGGTGCTATGATGTGCATGTGGGCTGGTATGCGCTACATGTCCGCCCCCATCTGGATGTTCGTCCTGGTTAACTCCTTCATCCACGCCATGATGGTAAGTTTTGCGCCTATCTTACTCAGTTGAAGCGTTGCTAATAGTCGCCTAGTACACCTACTACACCATCACCGCTTTCAACATCCGCGTCCCCATGGCCATCAAGCGAACTCTCACTACTCTCCAGATCACCCAATTCCTTGTCGGAGCTACATACGCCATGGCCCACTCTTTCGTGTCTTACACTGTCCCCGTGACTGTCTACACTGCCAAGAAGGGCGCCGATGCCATCACCCAGTCATCCACCAGCACTGCCGCCGAGACCGTTGCCACTGCCGCAACTGGCGCCTTCGAGGCTCTCAAGGATATGGTTTTTGGCGCTTCTGCCAAGGTCGCCGAGGAGGCTGCCGCTGTCTCCGTCGCCGCCGCTGCTGCTGCTCCCCCTCAGCCCGGCTTCGTTGCCGAGACCATCTTCGTCACCCAGCCCTGCGTCACCACCAGCGGCGAGACTTTTGCCATCTGGCTCAACGTCCTGTACCTGGCGCCGCTCACCTACCTGTTCGTCATGTTCTTCATCCGCAGCTACATTCGTCGCAGCACTGCCGCGCCCAAGGGCAAGGGCAAAGCCCGCCGCGAGAGCAACGTCACTCTGGCGGAGAAGGCTGGCTGGGACGCCGCTCGCGAGGTCAACCGCGAGATCTACAATGGCTCTGCCTCATACAACGTCGAGGGCAGCCCCAAGCGCGCTGGCAACGGCAAGGCCAAGCACTAGGGAAAGCTGGCACGCATGGATCGGTCCTGATCAAGGACGTCATGGGGGAAAAACCGAACAGGGGAAACACGGCTGGAAGAGAAGCCTGAGAGAGAGAGGTTCTCGTGCAGGCGGCATGGTGTTTGATTCAACGGCGTTTTGAGCTGGGAAAACATGATTGGGGTAAAGCATTTGCATCACCCGGAGCGCTCGTTATCTAGTCGTGATCGTCTAGTGTCTTGCATTTCGCGCGCAGGGTAAATAGGGCGAGCCGGTTGTCATCCATCCGGTATTAGTATGTATAGTCATCATCAATATCAAGTTTACCAATTGCACTTTGGTGCATATCGATCTTGGTTCAAAAATGGTGTCCAACCCGGAACATTACGGCAGAGCAAAGACCATGCCGTGGTCATTCCAGTCACACGTGAGTGGTAGACCTCGCTCAGCTCTTGGTTGATACACATCCGGGGGTGTCGAGGCAGACGGATAACGACATACTCCGGAAACGGACAGCGGCGATGTGAAAAAGCCACCTCGTGTTGACGACGCGGCAGCGGCGAATTGTGGGGCTTATACCCGAGCTGTTGGGTCCGATCCGCCGGACCATCTTCTCCGCAGTTTTTCGTCGTCTTCCGGATGTGGGTGGGGCTATAACCCGGAGCTCACTCCGATGTGGTCGGAAAGGAGAGGGGGTGGGGGTGGATCTACTGAACGCGTGCCGTCTTCAGCCTCTTTTTCCTTTTTCTTCACCTGCAGATCCACCTTGTCGATCTCTTGATCGTGACTACCTACTGTCTCTGGTTTTTCTGGGGAAAGTGTAGTGTGTAGTGACTCACTTTCAAGATCCGAGTGTTCTGAGTCAACCATGCGCCCAGGGTCACGCGACACAGTCGTTTGCTTCAACTTCGCGACAGGGTAGAAAGGAGTGATGAGTCGTCGACAAACTTTTATGGTTCTGTCAAAGCGTCCAAGCCACCTCGGCTTTCTCAAGTAAGGAACAGGACGGGCTTTTGTTGTGTCTGGGTTGGGGGGTGGGGGTAGAAGTCGATGATGCTGGGAGTTCGTACATGCCTACGCCGGTCGAATCACCACTGCATTGTGCAACACGAATTCGAACAACATACCCGATGCCAACGGGCGCAAGGACTCATCCTTGAGAAGTATCGACACGAAACGCCATGTCGACGATCGCATATAGATGTCAAGTACCTAGTTTCCTCTGATTGTCTCGGGGGACGTTACGTCCCACTTGGGCACAACGCCGCTAATTGAGATGGGAAATGTCTCGGCCCTAGATGGGGGGGGGGGGGGGGGGGGGGGAGAAAGCCCCGGTGCGGGATTGTGGATTCGCGGGGTGGCATAGGTATCTGTCAAAGCCCAGCATTTGCAGATCGGCATTCGAGATGTCGCCGCGTTCGTCCAACTTTGTGAGACTATCTGGCGTGTTCTCTCGCGGGACCACAGCCGCCCTGGGGCGTTGTTATACCTTGACTCATCATCTCTTTCCACACATGAACAGATTTTATTCCCAACACCGCCTGTCGTAATATGACATGGTTGCCTTTTAGCCACAAAGAGAAACCGGCCTGTTTAGTAGACCACGAGTGGTAAATTGGGTTGTACGTAGCATGAAGGCCAGCAAGGTGAACGCGCTCTGAATGCTTCAAAACTTTGTTCCCGCCGCCACAAGCCTGCTCTATAACGCTCCTGCAGAGCTACTTTGGCTAACAACCCCTTTTGATTGGACTTGGCACTGCCTTACTTAGCAAGCCTGGCTTGGTTCTGTAGCACAAGGCGGAGAGAGGCGGATAGACGAATCACCATGAAGCTTACGGCGATGAATCATTCACGTACATACACGTACACACTTACCTACGTGCCTAGATACTACCATACACACGTATGCAAATGTAAATATGCGCCCCTCTCTCTCTCCCCGCGCGAAGGCCCAGCTAGGCTAGTCTCCTAAGCTTCGAGCGAGTCCCCAAGCTCCCCTTCGAGCTAAATCGCAACCGCACCAGGCGCGCAGAGACTGCCAAGGTATGCTTGGCCTCACCTCCTCCTCTTCTTTGCTTACCGTGACCTTGATTCCCATCTGGCCTTGCTCACCTACTTTCTTGTGAGGCTCCTTAGGAATTGAGGGGGTTACTAAGTCGCCTCCGCTTCGATTACCCGCCCATACACCACCGTGTTGCCAGCCTAGCCCAAGGTAGTCTTGCTAGTTTTAGTCAAATCCCGCCCTTCATTTGCAGCAGCCTCATGGGAGGCGAATCTAACTGCCCAAAGAGAGAGGGTAGAAAGCACAAGATAGGAATGCGTGGTGGAAGCAAACGAACCAAACAGTACATGAAGAAATAAACGTGAAATGTGAGCAGTCAGATGGCAGAGAGACAACAAGATCTGAGAGAGAGGAGGAAAGGATGCATGCCGTCGATGTCCGACGTTGATGTCAACGCTAGGTTACCCTCGGCTCAAGAATGATGGCCACCACCACCACCACTCACTCACCACAACCACCGACCGCTCACTGCCACCACCAGACGAACCTGACCTCTGACCTACCTGCCTTACACCGCACACGACCTACGCTGACTGATTCCACTCCACACAGCTCAACGACATCTGACCGTTTAAGCGGTGAGTCAAGCATCGTAAAAGGAATCAAGAAAAATCCTCCCGAATCTCCAAGCGGAAAAAAAAAAAAAAAAAAAAGATCATGACCTTCTGATGAACGTGTAAGCAACAGCTGCCATGTCATGACAAAAAGGTCCACCGTGTACAGGAACGTTTTTTATAGGTAGTCGTTGCGGCGTGAGCGTCGTGGGGAAAAAGCTGATGCCTTTCTTACTCCGTATGCCGAAAGGCGACAGATGACTGTGTGCAAACAAGACACACCTCACTCGTGTGTTATCTAGCTATAAAGTCCTCAGACAAAAGGAGAGGCCACTTGGACTCGCGACTTTCGCCAATTTCTCGAGTGTTGTGCTTCATTGATGTGCTGGGTCTACTAGAAGTAGCTATGCAAACCATGGGTTTCTTATTAACCAGCTACTCGGACTCACAAGACCTCGACAACACCACTTCTCAACGCTCGTGTCATATACAGCAGTGTATACTCAGAAGACCATACCCACTCCCAATGACAAACACCTTGATTCTTATCCCCGCGGGCAAGCATATATGACCAGACCTAAGGACCAAAATGGCCGAGGCCTGCTGATGTTTACCAGACATGTACACCGTCGAGCAATAGCTTCTTGGGTCAACGGGTACCAAGGGCAAGATGTGTGTTGTTTTCATCCACCGATGAGCCCACTCAAACGGTTTATAAGAAACTAGGTTCCGCATGCCTTCCGGGTCTACGCCGTATACACGCGGAAACCATCAAGTGCCAACCGATAAGCCACCCAAACCAAAACATTCACACCCCCAGATAGTTATCACACGCCATCACCCAAGTCACAAGTCACAGATAAGCCAAGGTTCACAGTTCATGAGAGAGTTTGTTTGCAATTGTTTGTATTTCTTCTTCCGAGACCTCAAGAGGGTGAAAGCGGCTGGACTCGGCCGCAGGCGCAAACAAGGTTGGTTGCAACGCCCGCCCGTCCGAGTTGTTTTCCCTTCCCCCTCCCTCTTCCCTCGGGTCTCCAATCCGTCAACCAATACGGTCACGGCAACTCTAAATACACGCAACGCCGATTCCATGAAGGCGTTCGGCCGACTTGCTCCGCCCTCTCGTCTCTTTTTCTATTCCATCTCAGATGTAAGATAAGTCATACCCCGGATGGAGATCAGAGTACGCGGGGGCGAAAAGCATGTGGCCGTCACATCAGGGTATAGAACCTTCAGAGGGGTATGCCGCTAAACTCCATACAAACTGGATTAGGTCTGTGAAAAATTAAGAGCCCGGTGTGTATCGCTTTCCCGTAAAGCAACCCTTTTCCATATATGGCAGAGTTTGGCAAAGCCAAATCCGAGTCCTTGAGTATCCGTTCCAACGCCACGCTGTAAATGCAAACCAGAGTCCAAGCCAATTCGGCCGGGCTCGAAAACCGATGAGGCGTTCTATTGCGGATGAAAGTGATAATGGGTGACGCGTAGTGCAGTCCATTAGTGGGTATCGGTGTGTCGAAGGGGTGTGAGTGTGAGTGTGTGGTGTTTTTTTTTCCATGTCTGGTATCGTCGGGGCGGTTGGTGAGAGTCGCCACCGTCGAGTCGAGTGAGTTAGTCTATGATTCTATTGTTTCGCTCTTCATTAAGGCCGTGAGTCGTAATCCGCAGGGTGTAAGGATACCCTTATGCTTTCTTTGTCGTCTCCGCTGCACAATATGCATCTAAAAGGTGCTCCAGTTCCAGTCTCGAGGAACGCTGGCAGCTACCTCGGGGCCCTTGGTAGGCGGGAGCATGCCAGGCATCATCGGGGCAATGGGGCTCGCGACGATGGGGCTCGACGGGGTGCCAGAGGAGTCGGAGCTCTGGTCGCTACCGCTGCGGCTGCCGTTACGGCTCTTCCATACCTTAAATTCGGTGAAGCAGTGGAAGCAGGCGCGAGCGAGGGCTCCTCGGGGGTTGTAGTTGCAGTCCTCGTCCAGAGGGATGACGTCGGCAGAGTGGGCGCCGCAGAAGATGTTGCCACAACGGCGGCAGTGATGGCGGCGGTTCAGGGCGTTGAACTTGCGCTTGCAAGTCGGGTCGTCGCACATGATGGACTCCGAGTCAGGCTATTGGATTTTAATTAGTTCTGTAATTCGAGGCAGATAATTGTAAATGTCGCAAGAGCTAACATACCTTCCAGTGCTTGCGGGTGGGTTCGCCAGCGACGTCAGGGAACAGCTCAGGGTCCAGCTCAAGGTCAATAACCTTGCCACTGTCGCCAGTAGAGCGGCGCGACAGCTTGGCTCCAAGAACGCTGAAGCCGGGGAGGCTGATGAAGCTGCTGTTGGCGCGGCGCAAACAGAGCAGATCCTCGCCGTCCAGGTCCTCGACCTTGGGGGCGCGCGGCTTCTTGGAGTGGTGCTGATTCGGGCGGAGGACGGCGGGTACGTAGACGGGGCGAACCGACTCGGTGAGGCACGACTTGGGCGAGGTGGGAGAACCCTCGTGAGGAGTGCTCAAGGGTGATGTGCGGTTGCGGAAGGGCTGGGGTTGCGGCACGGTTTGG
Source organism: Colletotrichum godetiae (assembly GCF_030913485.1). Classification (NCBI taxonomy): domain Eukaryota; kingdom Fungi; phylum Ascomycota; class Sordariomycetes; order Glomerellales; family Glomerellaceae; genus Colletotrichum; species Colletotrichum godetiae. The sequence goes on from NW_026851268.1 coordinate 144,326, forward strand.
AAGGACTGGGATCGAGTGTGCGTGAAGTGAGGGCGATCCTGGGGGTAGAAGGAGGGACCGCGCTGCTCGGCGAGGGTAGGCATTATGAGGTCGGTTGCCATTGTGTCGAAGCTCAGGGAGTTTGGTTTGTAGGTAATGTCGGTGTGTAAGTGAAGCTTGGCGGTGAAGGGTGCAATACGTTCTAGGTATTGGCGGCGCTCGATTGCTGGGGTTCGACGAAGCGCGTGGTTGGTTTCTCGTAAGAGTCTGTGATGGGAAGCAACGAGGGTTTGTTGCGACGGAGTGTTCTGTATTAGAATAAGAGAACGAGACGTGGATGTGGCGTCGCGTTTATTCGGAAATGCTTCGTATTAAACCTGGTGTAAGCCGTTGGGTCGAAGCGTGATGAAGAGGATCGGTGGAGGAGGTATGAGTATATTTGTGGTTGTAATCGCGTTGGTTGTCGGTGTAGAGATAAGGATACGCTGTGCCACCAAACGAGGTCGTACTTTGTCTTTTTGCTTGTGAATGTGAGGTGTAAGTGAGGTGAAGATGACCTGATCGAGAGTGGTGGAAGAGGAGGCAATCGCAGCAAAGATAATGATGCGTGCGTTGCGATGGAGGGGAGCGGATTGGTGAAGTAGTTTGGGCGGGATGCTTGGGGTCTAAATGGATGGGACGAGACTCGGGGGTGAGGAATGGGGGGGCGTGGGAACGAGGGACCAGCAGCCTTGAGGGCGATTCAGTCGGATGGAGGGGGGTGCGCTGTAGGTAGTACGTACCCCGGTATAGTGCCTACGGGTACGAAGCACTGCGTGTAGGCGGTGGGTAGAAAGGGAGGGGGGGGGGGGGGGGGGGGGGGGGCAGGATGCGGGAGCGGGTTCCCTATTAGATTTATTCCTGCGGCAATTGGCGGAGGGAGTTGCCCGCCCTCTTCTTCACTTGCCAGACCATCCAGTGTCCACAGTAGTAGACGGGACAGAGAGAGAGAGGAGAGAAAGAGAGGAATGGGAGGGGGCGTGTCTCTCACGCACTCACTCACTTTCTCTCACGCACTCACTCACTTTCTCTCGCTCTCTCAGTCTTCCTTCTCTCTACCTCTCTCTCTCTCTCTCTCTCTCTCTCTCATTCTCGTCGTCTCTCTCGCCACTATCCGTACCTATCTGCTCCAAGAGACGTGTTGGGTGTGAGACTTGAAAGCCGTATGTAGTGAACAAGATACACACCCTCTGCCTCTGCCTCTGTCTTCTCTCGGTATGGCTTTCCTTCCTCTGTGTGTACGCAGTAGTATGTACTCTCTCCTCCAAAGGTGGTCCATCGTCACTTTCTTCTGCCCACAACGCTCTGCCTCGCCGTTTCTCTGGGTTTCGCTACCAACTTATACACCCACCCGTTGCTGAGTTTAAGGTTTTTATTTACCCCAACTCCAACACATACAACCTTAAGCCCAAAACAATTATCGTGACCCAAACAGTATGCCATAAACCTACAATACTCACAGCCGCCCTCGTGAGAAACTTCAAAAAACAAAGGCACAACCAGAGCAGCTCTGGCCACCCACACACCACCTGGTTAGTAGTCAGTCAAGGGAGCGCGGTACGGCAACCCTGGGACCGCGGAAACGTGAGGCGCAAAGGCGGCGGCCACGATCATCGCAGCGGCGGCGGCGACGGCGGCGACCGCCCTTTCGCACTGCAAGGAATCCCCGTCCTCTCTCTCTCGCCCTCGAGTCTCTCTCCCAGTCCTCTTCCCCCCCTCCTAATTCCGCGCCGTGGTTCCACCTCCCCCGGAAGGCCATTCCCAAGTAAATTACCGCCAAAAGAGCCAGAGCCACAGCCAAAAGAGAAGAAGCCCAGAGGCCAGAGTAGGCCAAGCGTCTCCTAGCCTGGAAGCGGCTTAGCCACCGTCCTGGTCCTGTCGCCGGGTGGGCAGCGGCCTTCTACCCGGGTCGTGGTTGGCTGTAGAGAGGTCCGAACCCTTGTCCAACTCAGGACGATATCCCGGGGAGCCACCAAGTCCTTGTCTCGTCCCAACTGCCACCGTAGAAATTAGAACGGATAGCCTCCCGTGCCTTTGGCTCTCAAGGCTCTAAGGCTCTGGGCTCTGGCTCTGGCTCTGGCTCTGCTCGTGGAAGAATGTGTATCCACAGTGGCTCTCAAACTCCCTCCTCCGAAGGTGCCCTCCAAGCCTCCCGCCTCGCCTTCTTTCTTCGCTCCATTTTCAGCACGGCCCCCGGCATTGTCTCCTCTGTTGCTCGCTTCAGCTTCCGTGCGCTTCTCCGGCTCATTGTTCCCTTCGTCTCGTCTCGTCCGTGACCATCAACCACCCCCCCCGTGCCATACCCAGTCGAGAAAGCAAGGTCCGACGCTGCTTTGCTTACAAGACTCGAGAAAAGGGAAAAAGGACCCTGAAATTTGAAGCGGCTATTCTGTACGTAAGGCGAATGCCCTGTATCCACGCCGCTAGCCCGCGCTGCCCACGTCGTTGAATGAAGATCGCTAGGAACCTCCTTGACGTACGGGGCTGCTCGCGTGTCTTCAACTCAGTCTCCTTCTTCTTGCCGCAGTCAAGCCGCCGCTAAAACCCCCGGGATACCGAACCTATCCTTACAAACGGCCTCTGTACCTTCCTCTAAGGTTTAGTTCATAGGAGCTCTTGGCCCTTTTGCAGAGCTTCTAGACGGGCCAAGCTCGTGTCATTCGAGATCACGGGCTTTCAACTGCCCCAGCAACAAAAGTAAGTGGCTAGGTTACCCAGTCCCAAGGGTCTCGAAGACGAGTGTCCGTAATGCAAAGAGCAGAAAAAAACAAAAGAAAAAAACACGGGATAGAAGAAAAAAGCAATAATGCTTCTATAGCGCCTGTAGCCCGTAAATTAGCGGTGGGCGAAGAAGCTGTCGGGGTGAACCTTTGAGACAAGATGGCCCTCCAAAAACCCACTTCACGTCGCGCTCCCGCCTCGTCACTTTATTGCCTGGCTGGTACGGAGTACGAAGCTACGTCCTGCTCCAGTTCTCCAGCCATTCTTGACACTCCGGAGAAAGACCGCAATATCGCCTTGGCTCTTCTCTGGACGATGGCCGGTTTTGGCGTCTGCTTGTAAGTGCCGGCAGCTAGAGCCTAGGTGACGACGGCGACTACCTACACGAAGGGTGGGCAAGTTAAATTTTCTCAACGTAATAGCTGCTCTTGGGTTGGTCCAAGAAGGTTCATGTTATTGCCGCTTCACGATGCGGCTCCTCTTCCTCACTGCGGTTGCTGCATCGTCACCGCTGTGCCCGAAATACACATTGCCAGGGGCCGTCGGACAGAGACCGATCTGGACTCTAGTCACTGGTGTGTGTACTTCGTACCTTTGTTTTTTTTTTTTGTGCCGGCTGCCGCTCGTATCGCTTTCACGCTCGCATCGACCAGGCGGACTCGTCAACGCATATCGGGATTCGGGGATCCTTCCTCCACTACTTCCATGGATGGGGCGGCTCGCCGTTCGTCCAGCGTGAAGCAGGGGGGAATGAACCGAGAACTCACAGGGACATGGAACTCTCAATCTTGTGATTGCTCGTACGGACGCAAGACATCGAACTGCCATTTCTGTTTTTGAGTATAGTGCTGTCCGGAGATGTCCTTGCGGCTGCGTTCATTTAGCAATTTGCTTGTGTCTGGTAGCTTTGATGTGATGAATAGGTTGATGCTGGTTGTGCTCTTGAGCACATTTCCATGCTGTGATGCTGTTCCCGACAGGAGTCCTTCTTTGGCGGCGATCCGCACTCCTCCCCTCCCCTCCCGATGCGTGGATGCGTGGATGCGTGCGCGCATCCATCCATCCGTCCAGGACTCCAGACGTCCATCCTGCAGGATACCTTATGCGTGTGCACCGCGATAGGCGGGACCCAATCGTCCTGTGCGACGTCGGAACGCCTGGTCTGAGTGCCCCTCTTGGTAATGACGGACAGGTCGGATTTACTACATGTTAGTCGGTCGTGACCCAGAAACCAGACCCAGGCCCAGCAACAGGAGTTGCATTTCGACTACTCTCGACTCTTGGGATTGTCTCGAACTCGAGCCTGATGCGGCATGCAAACGCTAACCCCTGCGGCTCGAGTTGCTTGGTTGTCCAATGAATCAGCTCTACGAGGCGTGAAGTTGGCCTGAGCCACAGGTACGAATAATGCTAGACCGCTGCGAAGCGTACCGCCTGGAGTTGCTCTTGTTCTTCTTCAGACTTTCAGCAGACGTCGAGAGCGGTCGTGACGGGGGAAACTCTGAAGTTTGAACAACAGGAAAAGGCGCCAAAACCCACCGCTCATCTGCTCAATTGCTGCATTCGGCCATCTGGCCGGGGTCTCTCTGTTTCTCTCTCCCTCTCCACTTTGTGGGTATTCATCCTCCACTGGCACTGGTCGACCGGACCAGACGAACGCTGTTCATTTCCAATCGCCGTGACTCGCCGTCTCCTTCTCCGATCTCCAGCCTCCCCAGTCGAGGCTTGTTGCTTGTTGTTCGCCTGGTTGGCACGGTCGACGGTGTCCGTCATTCAAACTGTGGGTTATAGCTTGTGGGCGAGGGTGGCTTCGCTCCAGCCTTCAACACCACTTCTGAAATTACCGTGCTTCAGCCTCCGTGATGATTGATGCACCGTCCACTTTGCCAGGCTGAAGACGACGTGTCGTCTGTCTGTCTTGGAGCTGCAGCAACCAAAGCAAGTGTCCCGTCAGGTGCCAACGGGGTTGCTGCGGGGTGTGTGGCACAACGTCGGTGTGCTATTTGCGGAGGTGATCAACCACATGGCAGAGTCTGGCAGTCGCCTTTGCGGTGTCGCTGCCATTCGCCGCCGCCAGCTTCGTGGCTCCCGATCGCCGTCCAACGCTTGCAAAAGTGACAGAAGGCCGTTGAGACTCGAGTGACATGCCAAATTTGTCCGCAAGTCGCAAGCGGCTACATCTTGATGACGAACGCTAGGAATGTCCTGCTCTAGCCTCTGCCCAGTTTGTTGATCTCGACAGGCTCTGCCATCAAGACCACTTCTTCCAGGGCCACAAATCAATCAATCTCCAACCCAATACGTCAGGTTCGCTATGGTTCGGATTTCCAGTGGCCCATGAGGCCGATCTGGCGTGTCGGCCGAGTGAGAGAGGGACGGGAGTTTGTCTCATTGGCCCCCCGTTGTTTCGTGGCCTGAACTCGCTCCTCCAACGTTCGCAAAGACTCCGAGATGTACTCTGTAACTCGCAGTGTACTGTAAGGGTCCGTGGAGAAGTTGTCTCCAAGTCCGAGTCATTTCAATCACTGAATATGACGCAGGCAGTGCAACCTCCGATTCTCGTTGATTTTGGCCAATGTCCATCAATTCCTGGAAGAGTAAAACCCAATCCAGCCACAGATGAAAGATCTGCTCCGAAAACTTGACAAGTGAGAGAAATCGACAGAGGTCGACGTCGACACCCCACCGCGCCTAATGTCTGCGAGGAAGCCCCGGAGCTTCAGCAGCGAGATGCCACACTCTGATGGAGATTGAGGGGTCAATGGGCCCTGTATCTGTATCTGGATCCGTGCAGCGTACAGAGACCCAAAGCAACGCGAAGCGAAGCTTTCTTTGAAGCAGAGGCCAGATGGGCAACTGAGCCAAATTGAGAACATGGTGCAGGAAGAGGATCCAGAAACTTCAGCAAGAGAACCGCTCAGGTGGGGCTCTTCCACTCTCACTCCCACGATGCTCAGCTCCAGAACACATCCAGAAGCCTGGAGACAGTGGCCGTTACGGAACCGCTTTGGCTTGGCATTTGCAAATAGGTTGCTCAGAGGGCCCGCCCAGGACGGCGCTTCAACGTTTGCGGTCGAATTTCTGTGGTGCTGAGAGATATTACCATCAAGACAACAGGCTGAACGGCCTGCCGCCTCGCCCGAGCTGTGGATAGGGCCGCGGTGTCCAGTGCAAGTGTGGCGGGGATCCCAGCAGGCAAAACTGCTGCGCAGCATTGACAATGGGGGAAGCCAATGCAGCTCAAGCTCCAGCTCCCGCTGCCCACCCCTCTTCCCCTTCTTCTTTGCCACAGCCTCGCGACGCCAGTCTGTTCGTTCGCTGTCGCCGAGCGCTAGGACGCAGGAGACGTGAAGAGTCCCCGGAATCTGGCCGACTCCACAGCCTCTCCCGTCCGTCCACTGCACCTCGGCGGTTTTCTGGCTGTTGGCTTCGGGCGTCTTCCTCTTCTGACAGCAACGTCCGGCCGAGGCTCAATGCCGGCACCGACAAAACCGACCATGCCTTTGACGGGGAGGCGAAACACTGCACGACGACGAGGCCGCGGTTGCATTGCTGACGGAGCGGAGGATATGAGACGCGAGCGACAAAGACCAGAATGCGCTCTCTGTCAAACCTGCGCCACTTGTTTCCGTGGCTCCACGAGGGCGACGACGACGATGATGGCCGTGACGATGACGCCGCCGCCGCCGCCAGCCAGCCAACGGCAGAAAAGAGAGACACCGACATTTCAGTTGCTGAGTACCTGTTTATCCCTGTAAGATGATAGGGTGACTGAGTCGGTCCACTGCCAACTCTCTCCTGTTCGCGGCCGGCAACATCAATATTCGATAGGCTTTTTGCAGGTAATGGTGGATACCCCAACTGCAAAGCAAGCGATAGGCTTGGAATGTTGGGGTATCCGTAGACACAGATTCATGAGGGGAAAAAAAAGAAATTCTCCCTGAGACTTATCGCTGCCCGGTGGCTGTCTGTAGCTCTGTACCCCTTTGCCCAATGGCACGGTTGGTGGCCGGGACAAGATAGGTAGTCCAGGATCCCAGGGCAGGCGTTTCGCCGCCATCAAAGATGATCCCTACAGGTCAATGGCTCGCGTGTGAGCGACGTGGTCTTCCCCGGATTGAGGTTCAAATGAGACATGTCGTCGTTAAACGAGCCTCATCTCTCTCTCTCCAGCTGGCAGAGGGTCCTTTTGAAAAACCAGGGGGGGAGGGGGGTTGATCAACCGGAGATATGTCAAGCAGGAAGCTCCAAGGGCAATGTTGGTTTCATCGATAACAGAATTAGGTGAGGCTATCCGAGGGGATGGGACCGGCTATGGGCGTTGTGGATTGTCGGTGAGTTTTGGATTGGAGTCGCTTCGGCAGTGATCCTCACGCCCAGGAGGGCGGGCTGCCAAGCATACGATGGCAATCGTAAGATGTGAATTGTGAGGCCTTTTCTTCCGTCGGGGGGGAGGGGGCGGTTTCGTAGGCAGTAGTGTAGAGGCAGAGCGAAAGAAATGCCATGCAAATCTACGAGAGGTCGTTCGAGTCGGGCCACAAAGAGACGAGGTGACAAAGTTGAGGATGGAACCGTTTCGCTGGGAGGCTGACTCTGTGCCCGTGGTGGTAAGGTTGAGGTACGTACCTGGCCGTGCAAGGAGAGGGCAAGAGCGAATCGAGATAACGAACCACTTTTTTGCAAGAGTGAGCACAGACGCGCTTACCCCATTCGGGTATCCTTGCTGCATGCCATGCTCCAATATCCCTGCCATTAATCAATCGATGCAGGGTCCTCATCGTTCATTGGCTGTCATGTTTGCGCCGTTATCGCAGATTTCTGATTGGTCGCTTCCTCAACTCATGGTGACGCACTCTTGCCTCAGGCCAAAGGCAAAGGGCGTGTGAGGCCACTACGTAGTAAAAGACCTCGGGGCGTGCAGGGAACAAGCTCCGATTCCGGGTCCTTCTCACGTCGCTATCGAAGCGCGTTCCCGGGCTGGCAAACGCCTGGCGAGCGAATGGGCAGCTGGCGCAATGCAGGGCGTTCGACATGTGACGTCGACTCTGCCGGCATCCCTCGTCGGCGCAGTCGGTGACGGCTCGCTCACCGCCTAGTGACATTCCAACCTTTTACAGCGAATCGCAGACAGACCGCAGCAACACTGCGTATCCGTACAGCTGGCGCATTCGCTGTTATTGCTTTGCTCTGCTTTGCTTTTTTTCATGCCACCTTATCCCGGCCGGGGGTTTGATGCCGCCCAAAAGAGCGTTTGAAGTTGCTATCTATCGCTTTCCGGCATGGCGGAGGTTCATCCGTCAATAATCTGAATGTTCAACCTGGTTCCCCGAATAGGGCAATTGAGAGACAGGAGGGAGAGATTGCTGGACAACGAACGGGACGACAGTAGCCTGAAGTTCTGAACCGGATAACACCCCCCTCCCTCTCAATCCGACACCGATGCCAACGACGACAACGACCACGACAGCCAAGTGGAAGGAAGTCACCGACCGCTGCCATGTCAAGAGGGTGTTGCCAATCTGTTGCTGCCGCCGCCGTCGTCGATCCGTGCAACAACCTTTTCCTTCGCGTACACTGCGCCGCCCGGGCGATCTGCTGCTCAACGCATTCTTCCCCCAGGCTCTGATGTAAGGGCGAGAGGTCTTGCGTTCCCAAAACGCTTCCCAGCTTCCGCGACGTTCAAGGGGGATTTTCAACGATCGTCCGCGCGGGAAGGGGAAGGAATGTGCCGCGTGCGTGAGACGGAAGCGCCAGCTCCATACTAGCTAGTAAATCTTTCCCCGCGGAGACACCCAGTCGTGCCAGTCACCCCCGAATTCCTAAATTCGAACTCAAACCCTCCAAGAGCTGTCCAACATGAACCCTGCCACCGGCATGATGCCCGGCTGGCCCGCGCTATCTTACCCGACGCCGGTCGCACCGGCCGAGAAGTTTAGAAGGAGAGAGAGAGAGAGCCTCGCCCCCTTTTCCATGTTGAACATCTCCTTCTTCTTTCTCACCTTTCCGTCGGGGCCCCGGGGGCTCGGGTAACGGTGCGCAAATCCTGAGCAAGGCGCCAATGACGTACCGGAGGGTTGCTCTTCTTCCGCTCTAGGAAGGCTGACACGGGATCGCTTTGGGGTCAATCGAGATTCAAACAATGGCCCAGTGATTTCCCACGCCTCCCCCCCTTCTTAGACTCCAAGAACTCCAACTCTCTTCCAGGCTTTCAGCCTGTCTCACTGACTCAACATGCTGGACAATTGACGACAAGAAAGAACAAGAAGGAACAAGGAAGACAAAATTCCGCGATTGTCGGTTTCTGGCGGTGTTCGGCCCTTTACAAACATGACGTCGAGGCCGCGCGAACAAGCTAAACACCAAACCCCTAGGCGCGGTCCCTCGACGATCAGGATAACCCCCGGACGAAACGCTTGCAAGGATCTCTCAACCTTTTGATATCGATAACCCCGAGGGAAAACAGTACGTATGCTAGAAGTCTTGGAAATGAAGTAACGCACAGAAGGTGTTTTGGCCCTTTTGGTTGTCACTCTCAAGCTTTGTTCAGGCCGTTATCAGGGAAAGACTCGAAAGAGGCCCTGACAAGCTGATGCTCGATGTGTGCTTTGATTGGTTCTGCATCCTCAAAGCACTGTTTCCTGATTGCCTGAGCGGAAAGTGACAGGTAGGATTCTGCCTCATGGGAATTGCTAAACTCTGATAACGGAAGTTCCGTCCGCTCAGCGCTGCAAGAATTTAAGGTTCATCTAATGCCTCGTGTTTCTCCATGTGTGTGTGCACGGCCGGAATTAGTCTAGAATGTCTGACCCTGAAATGAGCAAGTCCGCTCAAAGGCTAACTGCCCAGAAGGTTGTAGGTTGTATTAAGTCATACCCATGGAAACTACGGAGTACAAGTCTATCTTGTTGCACCTGTGGGTTTGATCTCCTGCACCAAGGCACCCATCTTGCTGACAAGACTTTTTGACAACATTTGCTAACATGGCTGGGATATATCGCGAACCTGTGGACTTTAGACGTGATTATCCAAGGTGCACGCCAATAATAGAATCAAGTTTCCAGTATACTGCCCAAGAATAGGCCCGTTGCTTCTAGCCAGCGGTCTGCACCTATTCTATTGTGATTCCTCAAAGGAACGGGGCGGATGAGGGATTATTACTGCATAGGATGATATCGATAGATGAGCCCACGACGAGTCTCGAAAACACGAGATTCAAAGCGAAGCTGCTCTAGTCAACATTTGTTCGCAATCTGAACAATCTGGGTCACAATGGACGAGGCCAGAAGCACCGTCCATATTGGAGAACGCCCACGTCTTGCCGCGAGGAAGATAGCTTCATAGTTGGCGACCCTCCTGCTTGCTTCTTATATGCTCGTAAGCTTAGCTAGCTCCGATGAGCGGTTGAAGAGGGAAGGCGTCATTATCACTGCAGAGAGTGCGGAAGGAGGGAAAATGTTGACAAAAATGGTTACAACATCGCATATGTACGACCGACGTTGACAGCACAGTATTAAGGGAGCCAGCTAATGGTATAGTCATAGTTGTTGAGGGAGATACATGGCTTTGATCACTATTGATCTCTGAGGTTTCTCTCGATGCTGTAGTAGTTGGGAAGTTGATCGAGTCTGAGGTAGGCTGCCAGTATCAGGTACTCTTGTTCGACATTTTCCCGGGACGAAACTTGATCCCTCTGATGTTATATTTGTTGCTCTTCATCATTCACTCATCATCAACCATTTATAGATATAGCTGGGTATGCCAAGTAAGACCATTCATCATTCCGTCGTCCTACTACTGTTCCACAACTCTCTAAACATACCTCCCTCCCGATCCTTCAACACTCGCGGCGCCCCTTTCTCGACCACACTACCCTTATCCATGACTACAACCGTATGACAATCCAGCACCATGTCCAATCTATGCGACACCATGATGATCGTATACCCCTCAAACTCCTTTCGAATAATCTCCTGCATAACAAGGTCCGTAGCCCGATCAACGCTCGAGGAAACCTCATCAAGCAGAAGAATACCCCCTTCAGTACCACCACGGCTCTTCACCCGCCTCCTCAAGACCGCCCGAGCCAGACAGAACAGCTGCTTCTGCCCCTGACTAAAAGACTCCGCAGTGAGCTCGGCACCGATACCGCCTCGCTCTTGTATCCCCGCGAGTAATCCGACTTGCTCCAAAACCTCGAGACACTCCGCCTCGGTGGCTGCGTCGAACGGATCGAGGTTATCTCTCACTGTCGAGCCGTCGGGGAGGAAGATGGCGTCCTGCGATACGGCTATGATGCGGCGCCGCAGAGCATCGCGATCGACCTTGTCGAGCGGCATGGAGTCCACCACAATACCGCCCGCGCTTCCAGGCAGGGTCTCGATAAGGCGAAGCAACAAGAGAATGAGCGATGATTTTCCGCTCCCTGTTCTTCCGCATATCGCTACCCTCTCGCCTGGACTGATCGAGAGGTGAAGCTCCCGAATGGCTAGATCGGCAGGTGGCTTCTCCTCGGCCCCTGAGCCCAGCTGATCCCTGGAGACTCCATAAGACGCCGATACTGCCTTTATCTCGATCGCACCCTTCTCAGGCCAACTTTCCTTGGGAATCATATCTTCGTCAGGTCCGGTCTCCGGTGTCACCGTGTCGCTAAACGTCTTTAGGCGCGCCACTGCTCCTATACTTGTTTCCAGCATGGTGTAAGACTGGACGATTGTAGTCAGGGTATCACCAAAAGACATGAGAGTTACTAAAGATGCTCCCGTGAATCCAGAGCTGGCTCGCAGTTGCGTCGCCAGCGTCACCACGATGGTCGCAAGACCAGCTACGAGTAGCTGGAGGGCCAGCTGCAGCCAGCGTTGGATGATTGCGAGCTGGTACGCTGGCCTTTGGCTGGTGTCGAGGAGGTTGCTATTGATTGTGATGTCCGCGGAGATGAAACCAAGAGCTCTCAGCGTCGCTAAACCCTTGAGGGTATCGATGAAATGGGAACTGAGAAAGACGTTAGTCGTTTTAGCCTTAAGCTTAAAAGACCTCGAAACGACTCACTAGAGAGGACTCTTTGCTTCGAGCTCCAGAATACGCAACTGCATCGAGGTCCGGAGGTAAAACATTTGCACAAAGTACAGAATCGCCACAAGAAAGGGGTAACTGATCGCCAACCACGGCGACGAGACGGCAATAACGACAGCCATACCCACAGCGGCAAAAAGCAACACGGAGAAATTGATCAGTGCCATCGGCAGCTCGCTATCAATCAGCGCAAGATCCTGAGCAAACAGGTTCGTCACCGTCCCCGTGTCAGTCGTCGCGAAGAACCTCAAAGGCGCGCCGACGAGCGTCCGCAGGGCACGTTGGTGTAAGCTCGACCCGGACTGCGAAATCATGGTCTGCGTGTTGATGAAGACGACCACCATCAGGGAACCCAGGCACATGATCTGGAGAAGGGCGTAGATGCCCATGTAGAACGCGCCGGAACGCTTCGGTGTCTCGGCGGTGATGTCCTCGGACCAGAATTTGAGCCAGACGGTGGGGAAGTTCATGCAAAAGGCGTAGGCGCAGCACCAGAAGACGAAGACGGCGATCACCCATCTCGCCATGCTGCCAAAGTAATGCCTGTAGACTGCTACATCGCCAAGTTGACGTGCCTTGTCTGGTTCTTCCGCCAAGTCGGAGACTTGAGTCACTGTTTGCGCTAGGGGTGCCTCCTCAGGCTGGTTTGCCGCCTCACTCTTTTCTTCAGGGGTAGTCTCAGCCTCTTGGATCTTGAGGCTTTGGACGTATTTGCCGTTGGTCTGTAAGTCTGCGAAGGATCCCTGTTCGACTACAGTACAGTCGACACCGAGTGCGATGATGTGGTCCGCCAGTGGTAAATGGCGCACAGAGTGCGTGCACAGCACAGCCGTGATGCGCCTCTGGCGAACGATACCTGCGTTTCCGAAGACCCGGCTGAAGACGTGCTCTTCGGTGGTCGCATCGAGGCCGCTCAGAACGTCGTCCAGGATGAGCAGGTCACATTCAAGGTACAAGGCGCGCGCGAGAGCCACTCGTTGTCTCTGCCCACCACTAAGGGTTAGCCCGTTGCTGCCGATTTTGGTGCGATCGCCTTTGGGTAGCGATGAAAAATCGGTAGATAACATCGTGGCGTCGATTACTTGGCGATATCGTTCGGGGCCCAGTCCGGAGTGCCCAATAATATTGGCTTTGATCGTGCTGTTGTAGAGGAATGGAGATTGGTCGCAGTAGCCTACCCTGCGATGGTTGACGTTGAAAACCACGTTGCCGGAATGAAATGAGATCTCACCGAGGAGACCTTTCAGCAGTGTCGACTTACCGGAAGCCACAGGCCCTACGATGATAGTGAGGGAGTTGGCAGGGACGAGTACGTCGATCTCGTCCAAGACGTACTTCCCCTCAGCCCACCCGAACGACGCTTGCTTCACCGTTATTGATGAAGCATGCAGTTCATCACTTTCCGAACTTGAAGAACGCGGGGCTTCGGGCGTTTTGCGGTAGTCGATGCGGCTGTCTTTATCTAGGTACGCCTGAATACGACCCAAGCAGGCGAACGCCGAAACCAGTTGCGGAATGGTCTGGAACAGGCTGCCCAGCGGACCGGCCAAGAGCATGAGGTATGCCATGGAAGTGAAGATGCGCGTGACGTTGAGAGTCTGAGAAGTCACAGCAAAAGCCATAACGGGGCCGAGCTGAGAGGGCGTGTACGCGATTGTCACGGCCGCGAAGAGCATCAGGCGCCATTTCCCACCTACGCTGAGTTCCTTGAGGCGGAGATTGTGGATCAGGCTCTCAATCGGACCAGACATGGCCGAGATCTTGAGTGCTTTCATGCTCGAGATAGCTTTGGCAGTGACCCCGACTCGCTGCTGGATAGATTCCATCCACAATGTCTGACGTTTTCCTGTGAACTTGGCGGTCACAGTGGAGGCTGCCGCGCAAACGATAACGACAATGACGGGTGCAACAAAGGCCGCGCCAATTTGATGTTGCAGCAACCAACACGCCAGCGCAACTTCGACCGTGTTTGCCCAGTACTCGTGGATCGGCTGGAATCCATTCGTGACGCGCTCCACGTCGGCGTTCATGAGCGTCAAGGCTGCGGAATCGTCTGCGGCGGACAAGCTGATGACGGTTGTTTTGCGGTAGACGGCCGAGACCAAGATACCTCTTGCCATGTGGACGAAGCGCTCTTGGAAGTACCAGTAAATGGAACTGGACGTAGCCATGCCAACGTAGATGAGAAAAGCAGCACCAATATACCCGTAACCCTTATTCGGTGATGAAGTGCCCACGGGCTCCTGGAGGTAGTCCAATAGGCTCTCAATCATGAGGGGCTGACAGAATTTGAAGCCCATCTGACAAAGCCGTGGAATAATCGGGAGGACGAATGGTCCTACAAGCGTCTGTGTAAGACCCCTGAATAGAGCATGCTTGTGGCCCTGCGCTTTGTTATTCTCTAGGAGAGGCTCGAATTTGATGTACAAGACTTCGGCTGACATTGCTTCGTCGAGCGCATATAAGTCGTCGAGAATGAGAAGCTTGCGGAAGCCTGTGAGAAAGAGGCCATTGACCCAGAAATAGGTTGAAAGACTGATGACACCGCTAGTCACCTCTGGACTTTGCTGCTTTTCGGAAGCTGATGCTGGTTTTTTCTTCCGAGATTCGAGCATAAGAACGACGACTTTCAGAATAGCACTCGCGATCGATAGGCGAGCTTGGTGAGAGTCATTCGCAGAGTCTGCCGAGAGCCATTGAGTTCTCGTACGGGCAAACTCAAACAAGACGGTGATTAGGAGGTATATGCTGAGCAGCATCGACGGCCGTAGTGAGCGGGCATGCTCCAAAAATGAGAGAAGAATCAGTATCAAGGAGGCAACAAAGTTTAGTGCATCGGATGCGAGCCCCAACCGGGACGACCAGTACGTGCCACAACTTGTCAGAATTAGATGGCTAAGTTGCAGGCCACTGTAGGCTACAAGGGCGAACTATGAGAATATTAGGTGCTGTACAGTCACCAGCATTGTCGTTGCTTACAACTTTGAGGCATAGTAAAACAGTTTCGTCAACTACCCTTTGTCTTTTGAGCAATTGAAACAGTCGCGGCAATGAACACGAAATCAACACGGCTGCCGGAATAATTGCCAAGACGGCTTGCTCGAATCCGACGGTAAAGTCAAAGTCATCACGGCATCCGTAGACGACTGGGCCCAGCGACCTGTCGTTGACACATGTGGAGTTCATCGAGATGCTGCCAGTGCCGGTGTATGGAAAAGATCGCTGAAAGCGCGATGGCGCAAAGTTGAGACGCGTCGTATGAATCAAACAGAAACGAACAAATTTTTGACGAGATGTACCTTAGTATTAACAAAGTCCCCTTATCAACAAGTCGCCCCTTGTGCGGCGTAGCATCAGCCCGAGCAAGTAAGCATCATCTGTTTGGCTGAATTTCCGGCTCTATCGCTCGACATTTCAGTTCTCCACACGGAACTGTGCCTCTTGGGCAAGAAAAAAAAAACAGTCCACATCGTCAGACTGACAGAATACGAACAAGCAAACTGCTTTGCTCCTCGCTTTAGCAAGGGCAAGGGAAAATACAGAAGTTGCAAGGAATAGGGCAGGGAATGATGAAGCAGAAGCGTCCGGGACAAGGCCCGCGGCCATCATCACCGCCGCGAAGGCCCATCTCCATCTGCTCTGCCTGGGGCTGTGGGCGTTGGGGATCTTTTGCGCGGCGAGGCTGAGTTAGTAGGAGGTTCGACCTTTATGGCTATGAGATGGGGGAGGACTTCGTGCTCACCCATGGGTTGGTAAGGAGTCGGCTGTTGGGCGTCGCTCAATGTGGAAGGAGAATCTGCACGCCCAGATGGAGCAACTTGGCTAGATTGGTCCATTACGCTGTCGGAAGTCGGTGACTTTTTATTTGCAATTGCGCAAAGATTAATGCTGTTCTTTGGTTGCGAAACAGATACGAATAAGGTCTTTCAGAGATGAGAAATGCTGTCTGAACTTAAAGATGTTGCCGGAATGAGAAAAGCAAATGGCCATGACGCAGCCGCTCCCGAAAGAGATGGGATGACAGCAAACCAATGGGTGGCTGTGCAAGCGTCACGTGCAGATTCGATCAGGTGATCCTTATCATATTACGAAGGCAGCCAAAAGCCCCTAAACGCGACTATACGTAGAAATTTGGATCGTAAGCGGACTGTGTACAAGTTATTCTGTATTACAAACATGAGGAGATATACAATCCTCACGATGGTTGAGTCCTCATGCCGGTTGGTGGCTGCATATTGCTTCTGGAGTAAATTCCACATCGGACGAATGAGACGGGAGCCGCCTCGGAGGTCCGACCGGCCGATCGGAAGCGATTCCCGGCCCCGAGACCCACCCTCTTCCTCCGTGCCCGGTTCGGCCATTTGCTTGCCACGGCATTGTCTGCGCTCAATCAGTTTGTTGCTCCTCATTTTAACACATTAACCTTGGGAGAATGATAAGAAATCAAATTGAGAAGCCTGTTGGATTAGGTCAAATCAGATCCAACTTGATATTTTTGCTCCAATTCACTCCGAACCGTGCAGTGTGCCTGCCTACCTCTGTTTTGACACTCTTTGAATGGAGGATAGCGTAGCCCATCTTTCTACTGCCTAGATCGCACATGTAAACGCCGGGTAAGAGATGATACACCAAGATGAAGTGGATGCGGGATCGACAAATATACAGGACGTAGGTGCTCATTCGTCCATACGATACTCAACCCCGGACCCGTTTCATTCTAATCCCGTCGGACAGTTTCAAAATAAGCCTCTGGTTGCATTGGCTCTCGGGGCGATCACTGACTCGCCATGCAACTGTACAGAAATACCTACAACTGCGGAGCGACCGACACAACAACCAGGCAAGGATACAACCCCCTTTTTACTATTTTGACAACTCCCAAGAGTTGCTGAACCATTCGAGCCATTCGCATGTGGGGGCACCCGCGCGAACAACTCACCATCGTCAAACCACTAGCCATCGTGGGGGGTTGGCGACTTTATTTTGGTAGGGCGCTCTCGTCCTTCTAAATAAAGGCAGTGTATGAGACGCGGACAGCATCCCGCACCATGGTTGAGAGAGAGCCAAGAGAAGGACAAGAAATAATTGAAACGTTCATCGCCAAGATCAGCGCGAGAGGGCAGCCACAAGCTTTTTCTCGCTCTCTTACTCTTCTACCGCTCATAGTATCCGTAGATCCCCATCACTTGCTAACTAAGCCTACTGTAATTGTCGCCAGCATCCTTTCTACCGCCCTTGGAAACCGATAATACTCCAAACCTGCCAAGGTGCAGCCAAGGTTTTCGGGCCACCAGCCGATTGCACCGCCAGACGTCCGTGGCCGAGCCTCAATTGGTAGACCTCCAAAATAGACATAATATTCCTGGCTACTGTCAAAAGCGTAAATAAGAGGATGTGGATAGGGGAGACGAAGACAAATGGGCTCGTTGTGAATGAAGTATATAATCCAGACGAACGAACGCACAGTCTCGGTCTCATCTCTTCACTAGCTCATCATCACACAACAGTCTTCAGCTTCGACTTCATCCGATTCAAACGCCTCGAATTCATCTAATTTCCCCGCAACTACCAAACGCCAGACTACTTCAAACTCCCTATTCAAATCAGCAACCATGCGTGTCACCTTCTTCACCGTCTTCGCGCTCGTGGCCGCCGTTGTCGCACAAGCACCATACACCGGACCTTGCTCTGATACCGCCTGCGGCGTCGAGAGCGAGAACTGCGATGCCCAAGGCCGCCAGTGCTTCCCGTTCCCCAACATCGCTCCAGCGCTCCGCGAGGGCTGCGTCTGCGGTTCTGGTTAAATCGACATGCACAAGAATTGGAATTTCATAGGCGTGAGTACGGATCACTACCGCGTGAAGCGTCAACCATCAACTCATACTCGATGCAGGTTTGGGGATCAGACTCGGCAAAGATCAAAGCGGCAAGGCGCGCATTAAAAAGACCACCGGAATCTCACTTGAAATGGTTCGGTGGAACATGGCATTGGAGCATGGCACATGAGCGACTACCTCGGCGCTAGGGACATCGAGTACACCAGCATTGTTACTTCTACGGCTAGTTTTGGGCCCTTGATTACTTAGCGAATTCATTGCATTTGAAATTCCAGATGTTCACTAAACGAGAAAGAACTCCGTATTTCTCCCGGGCTCGATTCTTGACATAGTTCTGCAAGTTCTGCATACATTATCTCCTCTAACTGACGAAACTCCAACACTTCGTCTTCCGAGAAAAGGAGCTCGCAACCATCGTCAATCAACTCATGATGAGCTTGTGATCTAGTGCTTCGTAAAATTATGAATGACTGTCAATAGAGGCGAAAGACGCGATTCGTTCGCAGACTGATTCCGCTAGCTGTTTGAGTCAGTTTATGCCCGAGAGAAGAGCTTGGCGTTGCTTGACGGACATCATACCGAGCCAAACCGCCCAGCCCAAGGCCGCACGAAGCCATACTCTTAGGAAGCTTATGTCGCGGGTTTTCCAGAAGGATAAACCTGGCTGGCCGCTTGATGTCGAATGCGGAGAAGACCGTTGTGGCATTCAGGAGACGACACGGACCTTCAAGTTTGCTTTGCCATTCCCATGGCTCAGACTTTGGTGGATGTTCAATTACACCGTCGGCCAATGATTACTTATTTTTTACGTTCTTTATCGAAGGCCATTAACTGCTCGGTCGTAATGCATATTTCCTAACACCTGAGCGATAGCCGTTCCTCTGATCTCTGCACATTTGGGAAAGGCTTGCTGCGGAACCAACATGGTCAGGCTTAGCTAAATGGGTATAATTGTTAAGAAACCAAGGCCGTAAGGGCTTGTACGCCCTTGCTATTTTTTCAAAGAGCGGCTCTGTCAAGTCTCGACGTCTAACCAAAATCCCATGACCTTGCTCAAGTCTGTCTCAGCGGTATCCCACTCTCTCCGGATGACATCCTTCACCCACGATCCCCGAGGCTTAAGGCCGAACTTGAACTCAGAGGGCGCCGTCATGAAGCCGGTTACGCTCATAGCCATGCTGTCGACTTCCTCCAATGGTACTATCTCAAAGGCCCACAACAGACTGGCGAATACCATGAAGGCGTTGTCGAGAGCCACCCGCTTGCCCAAACAGCTCCGTCTGCCTTGGCCGAACACGGGCAGGGGCAAGTCAGTACGCAGGTTACCATCCAAGTCCAACCATCTCTCTGGGATAAAAGCTCCCAGGTCTCCAACTTCTTCACCAAACACCTCTTTATCTCGCCCAATGGCCCAAGAATTCGCAAACAGTGTCGCCCTCTTGACGATGCGCTGACCGTAGATCTCATCCTCTTTTTCGGCTCTGCGCGGGATACTTCCCGGTGAAACCGGTCGCCAGCGCATGACTTCCGACATCACAGCATCGATGTAAGCCAACTTCGTCCGGTCCGCAAAACGTGGTAATCGCTTCCTTCCAACGAGTTTATCCAGGATGGCCTGCGATCGCGCCACAAAATCAGGGTTCGCGTGCGCAGCGACCAAAAGCCAGAGCATCTGCCGCGGGCCAGTCTCCATACCGCCCTGGACGCTCGTTGCGATGGTGAAGGCCAGATCTATTTCCGGCACGGGGCCGGCCTCGGCGTACTTGGCGGCCACAGCTCGCGCCTGCTTCGTCGCGTTCCAGCCCGGTGAACCCGTACCCAATTCTAGAAGGCGGAGGTTTAGTTCGCTCTGTTCTTTGAACAGGCTGTCCGCGGCACGTCGCCAGGGTGAAATGATGGCCGGGAGATGTCGGAGGGGCGGGATGAAGTCGACTAGGTTGGGGTTGGCAGCGACGTAGGTGACCTTCTCATGCACGCCTGCGACTTCGTCGAGGAGAGCGTCACTGTAGGACGGAACTCGGATACCGTAGTGCAAGCCTAAAATGACGCTGGCTTGTGTGCGTTCGAAGTGGTGGTGAATGTCTGTACTTCTCATGGCTATCCCATCTTTGCCTCCTCCTTCGGTGGCATTCAGTAGGTCCAGCAGAAGCTGCTTCGACTCCAGCTCCATCAACGGCTGGAACTTCGGCGCGGCAATGGATCCAAGACTCGGACTTAGCATTCGGTGATGTAGCCTTAGGTGGGCATCATAGTCGTGCATGAGAGTGAACCTCGACTTGCCCGGCCCCGCTCCGGTGATCATCTCCATGCTCACAGAGCTCGGTCTGTGACTGTAGTACGCGCTGCGTTTCCCAAAGAGCTCCGTTGCTGCTTCGGCGGTATTGAGCACCACCATGGGAACGATTCCAAAGAGTTTCGTCGTTGTGACTGGGCCATTTGCGCTGACCCATTCATCCCAGTTCAGAAGCGGCCTTTCCAAAGGTGAGTGATGAAGGTCGCCAATGATAGGGAGCTTGAGGGCCTTTGGAGTCGACTCATCACTCTTGGCTGCTCTTGATACGAGAAAGAAAATTGTCACCAATGCGACCGCCGTCAGTATGGCTATGATTAAGTCACTAACCATTTTATCGTGCAGACGATTCACGGCAAAGAGTCGAGGCTGGACGTGGAGAGATAGCAACAGGACGAAACACGGATGGTACAGACAACTCATTTATACTAGTGATCGCACCATTCGCCCAAAAGACACATACATTTGAGCGGGGTCAACGACGAAATCACATCTAGGCATCTTCAACTTCCAGATCAAGAACTAATGACGGTCAGAATTTCACCTGGTCATTTCCTCACGCCGCAAGGACAAACATACTTACGCATGGAACCTACTCCGCACGTCATAAGTACAGGGCTAGCAGCGTCCGCCCAGAAGGATTCACACTAGCCGGGGGCGCTGCCTCACCGGCCGTATGAATGGCTGGTTGAGTCGGACGAACTGCCAGGATCTACTGTAAGCTCCGCTCCGGAAGCCACCCCGGGCGGGGCCGGACCGTTTGGACTAGCGGCCCGTTTTGACCAGCGGATGACGGAAGCGGGGCCTGCATGAACGCTAGCGCACCGATAAGCCGGGGTAACAACTTCAAGGCATGATGATGGGGTCTCAGTCTTCCTCATCAGGAGTGACTATGTTTAGAGTTGAGGGTCGCGAACAGTTTTCCATAGAATCTAGTGACGGTAATTCCTATGAATGCTAACCTATGGTCATACTAAGGAAATTGGACCTTGATACTGCTGTATCCCACCGTCTTACACACCTCATTCCTCTGCCTCCGGCTTCTGCGCATATACCACGTGGCTACAACGGTATTCTGTTAGAGACAGGCCATGATCCAGATCGATAGGCAATGGCGGGTATAAAAGACTCACAACTCAAAATAGGCATGGAAAGTCTTCGACTTCAGTTCGCGACGGACTTCGGCGAGAAGAACCATGACTTCCTCCTTCGTCCACCCGAGGACACCAGTGAAGAGCCTGAAGGTGAAGGCATCTAGTCCATCAAGAACTTGCATCACGTTGATCATGCCGCATTCCTTGTAGTGGGGGTCCTTGGGCCAGTCCCCGATTGGGATCTTGTACTTTTGGTGGACCACATTGACGTAATCACCGGACTCCCTGACCCAGCCTTCCAGTTGAGGTCCCGGGTTAGGATCGCGGCCTACAATCCTGCAAGCCTCGAAGAACTTATGCAGCCACTTCCAGGTCGAGTGCTGTTCAGTGAGTGAGCCATCATCGCTTCTATACTCCAAGTCGTAGTCCTGGAACTCAACCCAGCCGCCTGGAGCCACATTTCTAAGTTAAATCAGTATGCGAAACTTTAACTTATCAAATTCTTCTTGGAAAACTTACTCATAGACACTTCTCATCAGTTTGGGCCAGTCTGCAATGGAAGATGTCATGTATCTACTGAAAATGAAGTCGAATTTGCGTGTGTGAACCCAGGGACTCTCAACATCATCAATCTCGAACTTGACGTTAGGCAGGACCCTGACTATTGATAAGCACGGTAACCTGGTTGGTTCGGGAGACTGATATGCTTACCAAGTCGGTTGGATGGCGCTCAAATCGTTTCCCAGTATCTGCCGGATTCCATATTAGCCCAAAGACATTACGGCCTCACTGTTCTTGTCCGGGTTTCAAAGCTCACCTCAGCGTGCGGGAGCTCTTCGGCTACTTGTAGAGCCCCTGATATATGTCAGTTCATAGTACTACCCGCATGTGGACTCTCTCAACTTACAGACTCCGGTACCTGTTCCAATATCGAGAACTCGGTTGATTTTCCCCTTCTCAAGAGGGGCCAGGTAAAGTTTGTCGCCGATGGTTTTTACCATGAGCATGTGGTTGAAGTCAAGACGGTCACTCTCGCTCTTTGAGCGAAAGGGAGTTAGCTCTCGTCTCGAGTATCAGAACGGTAATTGAAATCATCGTGCCTCATCATTCGGACCCCAATACGCTGATTGTAATTAGCCTACTGTCGAACGTTGGGATAGAGTTAAACCTACTTCCAGAGCGAAAAGCGTGGTAGCGACGGCCATGCTCCGTAGGGTAGTCAACAACGCTTGAAGATAATGATGCCGTATACGAGGACCTGAATCAATATTTCAGCTTCAGCATAAGGTTCTGCAAGTTCGGATGCCTACCAACGACTTTCAATGGTCGATGCTGTGTCGGATCCCTGTTCATGAAGTTAGACCAAGATAAGAATCGCGTAGACTCATGGATAGCAGACAAGGCCCTCGTCGTCGATCTCAATTTCGCCGGCCTCCTCCTCGTGTTCACTTTCGGGAGATCCAGGTTCGGTCGGAGAGGCAGTCTTGGACCTCAATGGTGATGCGGTCTTGGACCTGGTAGGTGAGGTAGCCTTCGTGCGCACAGGGGACCCCGATGCGGGTGGGTCGCTTGTTGATTCAGCCATATCAAATATTTATATGAGCAAAGTTTGGAACCTCGGTCCTAAAAGTTATGCTCAGAGGCTATGTTGCTTGCAAAGACTGAGAGGAATGGTTGTTGAGAAAGAGCGCGTTCGACAGCTACAGTCGTACTACGGAGAATTTGTACTCAGTTGATTTCTCCTCTTTCCGCGGCCCCTACAGCTTGCGAACCCGTTATTGATGCATGCACAAACGTTCCATTTCCCAGAACCAACGCAGCAAACACGCATGTGCCTGAGGGGCAAAGACTAATCAGCAGCTTCTTAACGATTCCGTAGCGGGGGTTGTCAGGCTGTCGCAACCCATGCCCGTTGATTTGAGTCCAATAAAAAGAATATGCCCCAACCTCCCCGGTCTTCATGTGGGTAATGTGATGGGAAAGCAACAAGTCACCTCATGCATGAATCAGCTCAGAGAACACTTCTGCCACCCCCCTGTTGCTTGGGGCAGAAAACCGAGGGCCGAGTTCCCCAAATGGAAGGTGAAGAAACAACAAATTTCGAGCCTCCATAGCGGGAATAAGCACGTTTTGGTTTAAGAAAAGATCACTCAGATGGGTTTTGAGACAAATCCAATTGAAGCCTTGTCGACTACACCATACTCGTTCGTTACATGTATTCACTGCGTCTAGCTAAGCTGCCGCCTCTGGTTTCTGTGCGTAAACAACATGGCTATTTGTTCTCATAGTCAGTCAAAAAACATGCTAGGGGGGAACACCAAGGTTGGAAGCACGAATGAAGAGACCTACAATTCCATACGAGCATGAAAGGCGCCTGTCTTCAACTCATTCCGACAAGCCGCTAGCATCACCATGACCTCCTCCTTCGTCCAGCCAAGTACACCAGTAAGGAGTCTCAAATTGAAAGCTTCCAAACCATCCAGGATTTGAACGAGGTTGCAGAGGCCGAGTTCCTTGTAATGGGGATCCTTGGGCCAAGTACCAATCGGCAGTTTGTACGTCTGATGGGTGATATTGGTAAAGCCGGCTTCCGTGACCCAGTCCTTGAATAAGGGACCCGGACAGGGCTCACGGCCAATCTGCCTGCAGGTGCTGATAAATGTCTTGTTCATTTTCAGACTTTCGTGCTCATCGGTGATGGAGCCATCGTCGGAGCGGTAAAGGAGGTCCCAGTCTTGAAATTCGACCCAGCCTCCGGCGTTGGTGTTGCTGTGGCGACTTGTCAGTATCAGATTTTGACGACGCGATATTTGAGTGCTAACTTGTAAATATTTCTGATCAATTTGGGCCAGTCAGCGATAGCACCGGCCATAGACCGGCAGAAAATGTAGTCAAACTTGGTTGAGTGCAGCCAAGGGCTTTCGACATCGTCGACCTCAAATTTGACGTTTGATGGCACCCTATCGACCATTAAATATCATCCCACAAATGTAGCCTGTATTTGCCTCGTACCAAGCTGGCTGGTTTGGGCTCAGATCGTTTCCGATAATCTTTCCAACCTCTCGGTCAGCTCTTGATCTACAGTAAAGCCATTACTCATTTCTGGAGACATATACGCACCTCGGCGTTGGGAAACAAGTCTCCCATTTCCATAGACCCTGTATTCTTCGTCAGTTGATCGGAGCGAGAGAGATGGGAAGAACTGGAGCCACTTACAGATTCCAGTCCCAGTGCCAATATCCAAGATGCGGTGGGTCTTGTTCTGCTCAATTGGGGCTAAGTACAACTTGCCAATGGCCTTGAAGATCAAGGTTGAGAGGAAGTCAAGGCGGTCCATCTCATTCTGTTTCAATGCAATCGTCAGTATAGTTACGTCCCTGATCTGGTTCAAATGTGGCAGCACCTCATCGTTGGGAGCATAGTAAGCTGCTGTTTGTTAGCCCATGAAAATGATACACATCGGCGATAGTATACTGACCTCCACCTCGGAAAGCATGATACCGACGGCCATGCTCTACAGGATAGTCTACCACACTAGAGGCCAAAGAAGCTGTATAGGATGATCTGGCTCAAGTTGTGAGTTTCATGTCTGGGAACATTGGGCGAGGTGGAAGTCTACATCTGATCATCAATCGTTGAGGCCCCATAGCTAACCTGACCTCTTTGTCAGCAAGGTCGGAGTTCGTCCAAATCCATACAAAGAGACTACCAACACTGAGTCCTTCGTCAACCTCAATATCGTCAGCAGCTTCGTCTGCGACTTCGCCTAGAGGTGAGTTCTGCGCCACGGGTGAAGCAGTCTTTGACCGCGACGAACTCGGATTTTTTGGAGACGCGGTCTTGGACTTGGTGGGGAATGCGGCCGCTGCCACCGGAGGAGAGGCGGGCGCCGGCGATTGAACGCTTGGTGATCCGGCCATGATGGATTGCGATCTACTTAAATCGCCTAACTGTTAGACCCTTCGTCCCAAGAGTTCGGGTCAAGCGACGCAATTCAATGAAACCTGGAGGTAATGAAGAATAATTAAAACGGAGAACACCAGGGAGAAAGCTCGGTGGGAGGCAAATCAAGCCAGACAATCAGCGAGCTTTGTAGTTGCTGTTGGTTTCCCTGCATCCTGCGGGCTCCCGGCCGTTGGCACCTCGATGTTGGTGCGCGATATGTGATCTTCCATGCAGAATGTGCAAACAAACGTGCCATTCAAACAGCTTTGCTTGCATATCTCCGGGGTTAGAAGCAAATCAGAGCGATGCCAATGGCTCTAGCAGCGGGGCATTCGCTGCTGGTTGCAGTCAGGCTTTGTTTAGTCGAGACCAATGAAGACTGTAGGCTCCGGTCTCCCCGGTCTTGTGGTGGATACTAAGTCCATCTAACCCGGAGCGATGCATAGATCAACAAGCGTACCCCTCTCCATGGACCATGAGGTATCGTCTTTGGAATTCTCCCGAACAGCAGACAGGGGACAGTGCCAACCGAGACAGGCTGGGTCAACTATGGCCCTGCCTCTCGATAATGTGTTACGGCTGTGTGGCATCTGGGAATATGCACTAATGTTGATTCAGTAAGGTAGGATAAGTAGCTTAGAATTTAATTCAACATCAGCATACAGCCAGCCCCAACAACAGGTCTGTTGAAATCATTATGATACACGGATATCGATGATCACGTCCCCCTCTCAGCCGCCCACAGACCGCGGATATTATTCAAGACAGACTGGTCATGTACCTTTCACAGGCAGAATGGATCTTCATGCAGTTCGTAAGTTCTTACTATAGCTTTTGTCCATACACTACATGACTATTGGTCTTGTCAGCCATATTTGGTCTTCGTATCTTATCTTTGATAGTTCCGTACTCACAATTCACCATACGCGTGGAAGGCTTGCGATCTCAGCTCTTGGCGAACTTCGGACAACAGTGTCGACACCTGTTTCTCTGTTCTGCCGAGAACCCCACAAAACAGCCTCAATGTGAACGCCTCGAGCCCGTCTAGGAGCTGTATCAAGTTACCCAAGCCGATCTCTTTGTGGTACTCGTCTCTAGCCCACGGCCCAAGGGGCACCTGGATCGTGCGATGCACGATATTGGTGAATCCTGCATCCTGCACCCAACCCTCTAGCTTGGATCCAGGGCACGGTTCAATACCACAGAGCCTGGCTGCTTTCAGAAAGTCACGATCCCACTGATGTGTCTTGTGATGAGACTGTAGGCTTTCGTTGAGCGACGAGAATTCAAAGTCATAGTCCTGAAACTCAACCCATCCACCTGGCCGAAGATTTCTGTGCAAAAGAAAGAACATCAGATATCCAACGTCGTGCTGCTTTCATTTGGTGTCACATACTCGTATGCTCTGCTCATAAGTGTAGGCCAGTCGGAGAGAGATCCAGCCATGTAGCGGCTGAAGATGAAGTCGAATTGGTCTTCATAGAGCCAATCACTTTCTACATCATCAATCTCAAACTTAACATTGGACGGAACTCTTATAACTATTAGCCATACATCGAAGAATTTTGGGATAGTGGGAGTTGGCAAATCCTACAGCCTTGGTTGGACGGGGCTCAAGTCGTTGCCGATGATCTACAGACTCTCAGCTTTCGGCCGTACGATCAGATCCTAGTAGTACAAACCAGCGCGTTCGGGAAGGCATCGCCCATCTCAATAGCCCCTGCTAGTTATAAGCTTGAATAGCCTGGGAGGTTGTGTCTGGAGACTTACAGATACCTGTGCCAGTGCCGATATCAAGTACTCGATGCATCTTCTTCTCGTCAATTGGGGCTAAAAAGAGTTTGTATTGGAGGAACTTCAGGACGAGCTCGTGATTATAATCCAAGCGACCTAGTTCATCCTTGTAGCAACAGGAACCCGTCGTCAGCACAAGTACCTATCTTCGCGCACTACAATGTGTTTACCTCGTCGTTTGGAGCAAAGTAGGCCGTGCCATAGTTAGCAGGGTCCCTGGGTAGTAATAAGTTACAGCGGGATATTCAACAAACTCACATCCTGCTCTAAACGCATGGTATCGCCGCCCGTGTTCTGTAGGATAGTCTGTTGCGCTAGAGGTTGCCGATTTGGTGTACGAAGACCTACGTCGTTAGCTTCCATCGCGTGGGGTGACTTAGGTTCTACATACATCCGGTCGTCAAGGGTCGAATCGTTGTCCTCCTTGCAAGTATAAGCTGACTGCGGTGCGTCTATAATAGAGTGGTTTATACACATCTTACACTGTCGTCGATTTCAAGTTCGACACCTTCATCACTAGTGTCCGAGGCAGTACTCATAGGGGAGGCGGCATCGGACCTATCCGAGGAACTGCCTCCTGGGGCGCTCATCTGGATTGCCGGCCCCGTGCGCATAGAGGCCGTTCCGAGCGACTGGTTCAAGGCAACCAAATGGGTCTACACAGTAGCAAATTTACCAAGATAGTGGGGAGAAACACTCACGAGGGGGTCTCGACCCGGCTTCCATGGTTTTGTATCCGACGATAATGTGTGTCTCTTGCATACCACAACCCAGGCAACCGCGATTGAGTCTGTTGGTGATGGAATCGTACAGCATGCAGATAGCCCAAGCGAGAATACCTAAAGTCCTACACCGGTTGTAATCCTGCAGACTCCCGAAGTCGGGAGCTAATCGCTGGCCCGCGATTTGGCGCTTCGCTTCCAATGGCTGGGCACTGTCGTCCTTGGCTACGGTGAGACCAATCACATCTTTATGCGTTGATCGTCCCTGTTTCTAATCTGGACAAGGGTTGGGCGTATGACACGGCCCAACTTATGTCGTGGACTGTTGGAAGAGGGAAAAGAAACAACATGCATACTTAGTCAGGATCTGACGGGAGGGGAAACGAGTTGGAAAGATCTCGTTGTCTTCGATCTGTGCGGGCCTCAGAAGCCCGCAATAGTGCTACTGTATGAGCGGCTAGATAATATCAGCGCATTTTCAATCATTGGAGTGGAAACTGTCATATACCTGCTCAGAGAGTGACTTCTCCTTGCATCTCATATTCGAGGTCACCGCCACCTTGTCCGTCAACGCCCACTGGATACACCGAATTCTCGGTGCCTTCGGCGGGAATCCCGTCTCCGAAAGTCTGGAAATAAGAGACCTTCTCAAACCCCGCTCCTTCTCAGCCGACTCAAGAAGTTATCGGACTGCAGCTCGGACAAGCGTACGCCGAAAAGTGCTGCATATATCGGGTCAAGGTCGTGTGGTCCACAAGGCCTAGCATCTCCGCTGGCCCTGCGTTTGTCCAAGAATCCATTCATTACTGTCTTGATAGCCTTTTCCACAGTCAGCCCAATTATCCTGACTCTGAGGTCGCTGTCTTCATTTTCGCCGCCTTCGTAATTGACTTGAGTAGGTGCAGTGAGGTTGATCGGGAGGTCCACGTTTACAGTGGCTTCCCTGACTTGCTTGGCTTGTTCCTGATCGAAGTAAGGGCCACTGATGTAGTTAGCCTCGGTTATTGAGTTGATTCGTTGTTGCGCATCGGGATTCTTTGCTTCTTTGAGGAAATCGAGGACGAGAACTCGGATCTTGTATCCAAGAACTGGGTCGGTGTTTATAGATGAGGTTGTCAACTTGGGAGACGTCGAGGCTGGCGCTTGCCCCATGGCCAGGTTCATTTTGTTTGCATTCGGCATCTTGGACTTGATCGGAAGAATTTCCGTCATGTAGCTTAGGTCTCATGTTCCATATCTACTGTTGAATTTATATGTAGACTAGCAAGAGGGGCCAGTGGGCAACGGCAGGGTGGATGTGGCAACGGAGATGTTGCGAGACTTTGCCTTTTTTCAGCACCTAGAATTCATTCACCTTTATGTCTCTAGGATACAACGTGCACTCATCAAGGTTGTCGACCAGTCCTTCCCCTGGTTCTCTGCTTCAGAGGTGGGAAAACGTTCTACTTCCTTGTCGTTGCTTTCTCCGCCTTGAACGAGAGCAGGTGGTGGGTCTCAGACAATATGACCGAGAGTAAAGGAAATGTGTATCCAAGTACAGCACCGAAAGTGAGATGCTCTAGGTATGAGAGTCGGGAGTGCGTCATGGTTCAAATATGGTCGGATTTGTCATGCACATCAAGTACTAGCTAATCGGTAATGGATTAAATCAGTCTATTTGATGTGTTTCATCCTGATGCTCGAATCTGATATTGACCAAAAACCAAACCACTGTTCTTCATCAATCACGGGAGCACCCCTGACCACGGCTCTACAACGAAGGAGGTCTCATGTCGAAAGCCTGCGAGGCCCATGCCCAAGCAACCTTGCCCTCCTCATATCCGTACAAAGCATGCTCGTAAACCGTGACCTTCCCATCTGAACCATTCTTCTGCAGATTCTTATTCTGCGGCACGCCCGATATGGACAGCCTGAGAGCAATTTGCTGCTTCTTCTCATCAACCACAAACTCGTCAACCTCGTACTTAAGACCGGCGATGACGGGCAATAGGATCTTGCTAAGGAACCCTACGGCTCCTAGCGCCGGTACTGTGTTCCCGTGCATTGAGATCGTCTCCGCCCACAGCGCCGGCAGCACGGTGGGCATGGTGCCGTCGTTGTAGCTGTAGATATACTTGCGGTACCGCGCCTCGATCTCGGCGGCCGAGACTGGGTTCTGGGAGGTCTTGGCCGCGACCTCGGGCACGAAAGGCGGCGCGGGTACGGGGCCGACGCCTCGGCTCTGCTGGTTCGCGACCTGGTAGAGGCGCGCAATCTTGCCGTTCTCGAAGAAGACAAGGACGAGGTCCCAGACCTTGGCGGGGGTTCCCTCGGGGGCGTCGCTTATGGTTGTGACGAGGCGGGCGCCGAGGGAGTTTGCGGCCTCGTTGACGGTCCACTGGTCTGCGCTGAGGTGGCTGCCCTTCTCGGAGGTTACGGTGAGGCGGTTGATGAATTCGTCTCTGCTTTCTGAGTTTTCGTTGTAGGTTGCCCTCACTACCGGTTGGAGGTGGTTGTGAACTTCATCCCACTTCTTATTGTTCACTGCGTCCAGGAAGGCCTGGAAGATGGAAAGAATGTCTTGGGTCGCCATTTTGGATTCGACAGGAGAGTCTTCCTGCTTGACTTTCTGTTTTTGTTTTCCTTTTCTCAAACGATGAGTCTAGATGCCTACTGTGGTCTGCTAATAAGAGTGTCAGTTGAGGTCACGCTCGCCATTATTATATATCCGTAGCTGCATCGTCTTCTCGTACCTCTGGCTCGTCATCGTCGCCAAGAGCAGCCAAGAGACTTCGGTCTCGCAAAGCTGACGCTAAACGGGCGTTATAGACGTGTAAGTCGGACCGTCGGCAAGGACCGACGGGCCGATCTCACTTTCCCGCCATCATAATTGGCTAAGTATACTAAAAGGCCGGTCGCAGAGCCTCATGGTGTTATTTCCTTATTCGGACAATAGGAGTAGTCTGTACCGGCGGGGGTGGGGGCGGGTCCCGGATGATGCTGTCCTTCTTAGTAACTTTTCACCGAGCCTACGGGAGGAGATCTTCTTAAAGGAAACCCACTTCCAGTCTTCACTCATATAACTCTATTATACTTTCCCGAGCTTCTATGATTTACTTTTGCATGCCTACTAGTAATTTCCTTTCACCTGTAAGCGTAACGTAATCGTACCTCTCCTCAAAATGTAAGTTTACCACTGCTTGTTGTGTATGTTTACACGTGGTCATCCGGCAAGCTTAGAAATACACTTCTTTATCATCTCACCAGGCATGCTGAACAGACCCTGAGGGTAAAAAGTTGGAATATATCGGCCGACCGTCTCTATGATTTGGCAGGTGGGCCGCCCGAAAGCCCGGCCCGTTGCTGGTGGATCCCGGCCTCACACTGGCCCCACCTCCACACCCGTCTCCGGCCAGCATCCCGGCTGGGTTGTGATGACTTCGGCTCCTACGATTTCAGGTCGGTCGCTTGCTTTGAGTCTCGCTGAAGCTTTGGCCATGCCTATGTCTAAACTCTTGAATGTTGCGTCCATCGACTGTCTAGATTGCGTGTGCTGCATCTCGAAGATTCACCCTGCAACGGCGCTTGTCGCTTCGACGTAGCAGACCAACGAACATTATTGCTGGCTGGTAGCAGCAATCGAATTTCTTCACCGCATTTAATGAATCGCAGCGGGAAAGAGAAAGGACATGCTATTGCGTGAACGACTACACAGGCTAGTGCCCCATGCAAATTTCACCATGCTCTCTGAAGGCTCCTGGTTAGGAACGTTGTGCTTGACGTTGCCCTGGTTACAAACTCCGTGATTGATCTGAGTTCGCACGGGACTTCAATTATGTTGGTTGTGAGGTTGTGATGAATTTGTGACACAACCAATGAGGAGCACAGTCGCATTTCTCATCCTGGCAGGTCTCTATCACCATGTCCCAATTCATCAATGCTGTTGCCTGATTTAGGCACTGCTGAACCACCTGGTTCGTTTCCCTTGGTGCTATCGCTTGGTTTCAGCTCCTTGCATACCTAGTATGTTGTGCTCAGTCTTCGAAGCGAAGACCGAGGTTTTCTCATAGCCTGTCAATGTTGATGATTGATGTATGACCTGGAACTAAGAAACAGTGCATCCACGCTTGCGGCATAAAACCCCAGATTGCTTTTGCGGCCAGGCACGTCGAACTTCGTCTGCTTTCTCATCAACAACCGACTCATCTCCATCACCGGAACGCATTTATCTAAATCAACGTACCTGCCAACACTCACGCGTCTTAACAATAATCATGGCCGCCGCCGTCGAGTCTGCGCCCTACACTGGTCCCTCTCCCCGCGAGATGATCGAAAGCCACACTCTGGCACAGGAAATCATCAATCGCAACAACGACGCCTGTCCCATCCTCGACTCTGATGAGCTCTCTCTCCTCTCCGACTTTGTGAAAGACCCATCACAGGCCCGCGCTCTACTCGAGACACGCGGACTGACCGACGAACCCACCAAATCTGGAAGTCTTGTGGCCTACGTCATCTCACTACACGGCACCGACAAGGCCGCTCTCACTAATGATGAGATCAAGATTCTCAAGGAATGGTTTGAGAATGGCCAGAAGCTTTGAAGGAGATGGAGAAACGTGCAAGGCGGGCTTGGCGTGTTCATATATCGATGTCGTACCAGCGGCGAAGAGGCTTCCTTTCAACGTTGCAAACAGTCATTCTGTGAGCGGTAGGAGCTAGCTCGACTGAATGCTTGAGCAGTGATCGATCAAACTTGCCGAGTATCCAATAGATATTCTCATCGGTGGCGGTAGTGCCTGGACTCAAAACTTAAGCTTAAACGTAGTTTGATTACAGTGCCAGCGGCTTTTTTTTTTCCTCTCTTTTTTTTCTAAATGGTCCATGTGATGCCAATTTGTAGACACCTTCCGTCATATCCAAATCTATGAACTTATTCTTTAATTCAGACACTATCCTGCGGAAGCGGCACCTAGAGTTATCCATCCGAATTGGTTTGATTTATATAATTTGCGACTCTCTAATGAGGATGATGGTCTGGGTCACAAAAAGGGACTTGATTCTCCCTGCTACTTTCGCTGGAAATGGAAACGCAACAAGGGCTGCTGCTTCCAACTTCACCAAGACACACAGCGCAGCACCGCGGTACAGATTTCCAGAACGAAAGTGGTCCTTTCTTGCCGTAGATGCACCTCCTCCTTCCCGTTCTCCTTCATCGCTCAAAAAGAGAAAGTACTCAACTCAACGGGGTATGAATAGAGGGAGAGGGAGAACGAAAGACCGACGAAGAGACGGTTCAATTGAGTAAGTGCGAACAGTCCATAACTGTCGTCATCTAGGTACCGAACATTTCAAGATCTTCCTTTCCAACACACAACTTCCATCTACACAAACGACGCACATTCCGATGACCAAGCCATCAAGTCGACGAGGTCATGTTGCGACTCCTGTATTCTGTTTCCTTTGATAATACCTGATTTGCTCCATGTTCTCTCTGATCACCGGTTTCTATCATTTTGGCCCCTACGCGCCACGCAGGTCGAAGGCTGGCGAGGCGGTGGAAAGAAAACTCAAGCAAGGGTAGAATTTGACGTCCATCCAATCAAAGCCAGGCGCTGACCATAATTCCGAGGGTCTCGTCCGACCGTGCAGTCGTGGCCATATCTGCAATCTCGTCGCAAGCTGCTCGCGCATCGACAATAGTCAATTAATAAAGTCAGCTTGGTTCGCTGTTGTTTCGTCGATGGATAAGCAGGAGTGCCCAGGCTGTGAATCTGCAGCTTGACGAATATGCTGCTGAAGACCACTCAGCATCGATGATCAAGGAGAACAGAGATCTCAGTGCCAACACACCTGTGTCTTTGACAGGCGTCTTCGACGCCTCAATCATACATGCGGGCGATACCAGGATGGTCCTAGACCTGTCGATCCTCGCGGAAGAACTGCGTTTAATTTGTTGGAATGCGATACAGGATTCATCTAGATCCTGCAGGTAGCAGGCATAGACATCCAAGAGTTGACCATCCTCTCACCAACAGTCACCCGGCTCAAGCCGCCCATGCTCGACTTGATGCCAAGGAGCCGGCCTCGAACAGCAGCCGGGCGGGCCCCTGGTCGGTGTTCAACATCTGACTGTGTCGGGCCCAAGCCTCAGAGTTTACCATGGCGTTTACGCTCTTCCTATCGTGCGCAAGATACATGATCAACCTCACTTACAGTGTGGATGGTACGAGCAGCTCCCTATCTCGACAAAATTTCATCTCACAGAACGGCTGGTCCAAGTCCCTTTTCAACTGTCATTCTCCTCCAGGGCATGGTTGCCAAAGTGGTATATCTCAGATGGACCCCAAACTCGGCATCACGGATCCCCTCCAACGGTATCCAATGCCTTTCCCCACACTCGTCCTTGACCAAACCACACCAGATCGTGTCTCGTTATCGCGACCCAATAAGATATGGCGAGGCACCTAGGCAGAATTGAGTCTCGGCCACATCCGCAGGTCGCCCCCCCTTCTTGCTCGATGGCCAAAGTGGCAGATATGTCAGAAAAAGGCATGCTCTCCTCCGGAACTCCTCCGGAGCCCATTCCGTCCAGGACCCCGGTTTCGTACGCCGACCAATGTGGGAGCGAGACGCCTGTCCGTACGAATACTGTAATACAGGCTCCTCGCGTGTCCCCCACAGAATGTTTCGTTTCAAAGTGGGATGGGAGTTGGAGCACTGCGGACCTGCACAGCCACCAACACCACACCACTGCGGTTAACACCACGTTTGTCCAGGAGGGAAAGTCTTGTCGGGAGGGCACGCATCTTTGCACGGTCAGCAAGCAAGATGGCATGCCCGCCATATCACCCCACCATCCTCTTTGGGCGACTCAGCCGCAACTCAGGCTGGTATCCCTGCGAGCTGTAAGTGGCAAGCCACAACCTCCCTGCCTGTCTATGGTTGTCGTTGATCTCCTGGGTTGATCCCATCAAGTCAGTTCAGCATCACCTTGGCTTCCCTTCCCGACCCCTCTCTTTCTTCCGTCTCCGAATGCCGACCAAGGGGTGCGACATGGAACGTTGCCATTGCGAAGAAACTAGACTTGGCCCGCCAAACTCAGCTTTCCAGAATTGCACTTCCGGGGCAGTGTAAGTTCTCGTTGTCGGCATAGACATTCCGCACAAGAGGGAAAGCAAAACGGCGAAACAACGAAAAACAAGAGCAATTTTGCTTCGTATCAAGCGCGGAGCAAATTGTCCCCTCTTCATGCGTTGTAGCTGTCAACCCATGCAACGCTTCATGCGCCGCGAGCCTAGAGCCGCCAAGCTGCAACAGTCTCTTGTCGACACTCAGTTGACGAGTAAAGTCAAATGCCTAACTCCCACGATCTCTCAAGCAGGAGACTTTCAGCCTAAACTTTGTCCCCCTAAGCAACCTACCGACTGCGACCCTTTGTCCTCAATATACAGCATATTTCTCTTTACTCACTCAGCGCGGTGGCCCAACAGGAACGCGTAACTCTTCCTTCCGTGAAGCCTCAAACAACTCAGCAGCGCCGGATGGCACCATCCCTAGCACCCGTTAGCACCACCCGCGTCCCAAAACATGATAGATGCCAACCTGAATCTTATATATCAAATAACTAGACAGAAACCCATTTCCAAACACCCACCTTCTTTCAGCTGAGTAGCCGAGCTCGAGGCGCTGCGAGATGGGCACATCCCCCCTTAACCCCCTTTTCATTCTGTCGCGCGCTCGCTTCTAACGCCGCCTCGATGGCGAAACTCCTGCGCGTCGTAACCAGAGATCCGACTGCCATGGTTGAAACCGTGCCAAAGTTCCCTTGCTTCTATTTCCCCGTTCCCCGGAACCGGTTGAACCCATCTGGCCGCCCGTTACACCTGTCTCGCCTGTCGACATCCGACAGGACAAGAATTCCCCCGGCGTTCAGACGTTCCCCGTCCGTGCGAGCGCCTGCTAGCTAGCAAAGGGCCGACTTTGGAGCTGGACCGTGTTCCGAGAAGCATGGTGGTGGTGTGGTCCAGGTAGGGGTTGGGGTGGACATGTGTAGTGTAAGTTGAGCGTGCGACGACTGACCGACAGCGGCCAGACCAGGATGGTCGATCACGTTGTGCCCACCGGCAAACGCTCAGACGCAGTGATCAGTGATACCCGCTGATCGTCCCTAGAAACCCCCGT
This sequence comes from Colletotrichum godetiae, assembly GCF_030913485.1. Lineage (NCBI taxonomy): Eukaryota > Fungi > Ascomycota > Sordariomycetes > Glomerellales > Glomerellaceae > Colletotrichum > Colletotrichum godetiae. The sequence goes on from NW_026851268.1 coordinate 179,979, forward strand.
CTTCTAGAACCTCCCGCTCAGTGCCGCCCATCCTTCGGATAGGCTCGCTTTCTCGCAAGATTCTTACTCTCGCCCTTGTCTCGAAAGAGATGGCTGATCTAGGCGGGTGTGGGAGATCCAAGAATTCGATTACTATCGCGCGCCAAATCATGACGATTACATTGCCTCGATAGGGTTGGCTGTCATCTTACCTTGCCGCAAGTTCTGCCCCGAGACCGAAGAGGACGGGCAGCATCCTGAGCAGGCTATTCGTACCAAACGACTTCAGGGGTAGCTTTTTTTTCGTTGCCGCCTCTCGAAAACAATGCTAAAATCCGATACAGTCAGCTGCCAACTCTGAAGACGCTTTCAGCTGAGGGACCAGTCGCCCTCACGAGCAACGATGTCGGAGACCATGAGAAACAGTTCCCCCTTGGAGTGACGAACTCTGGATGGTGTAAGTGTCTTTGCCGAGTCATGCGTTGGATGCACAACGCTGACTTTAAGAAGAAGGAAAAGGAAAACCCCAAAGACCATCCCCAACCCGTCTGAACCTGGTCCTGGACCCTTCAAAACTTTTTGTATCTTTTTGACATTGGCTCTGATTTTCGAGGCTGGCCAAGTTGACCATCTGCCTGCCCAACTTCATGCGCCTGAGGAGACATCTCCCGTCCCCGACTCCCTGCCGAAGCCGCAGCCCGCAGCCAGCTGTGCTTGTCAGATTTCACGGGTCTAGATAGTACTGTTTCCCCAAGACCGGGATGGACGGTCCTGTCGAAACTTGATGCCCAAAATAGAGAAACATGCAGAAACGTAGAAACGCGGGGGCTTATTTTTTTTCAAGGGGAGAATAAGCACACCACAACTTTTGACACCACCCTTTCCTTCCCCCCCCCCCCTCTCCCCTCACTGTGGTGAAGCTGAAAAACGAAGAAAAAAAAGAACCAAAGATGGATGGGCAGATCTTTTCCCTGTTTCTTTCCCAAAAGTGCGTGAACATGCGAGCATCCCAACTCTGTTCCCCCCATCACGCCCATCAACCCACCATCTCAGATCCCCTCAACTTTAGGGTCTCGCCGGCCTAAATGCTCCTTGCGCTTAGTACTGTCAGGATACTCTTACTGCTCACACAGCCCACATGCCTGCTCACTTACCTCCCCACTTAGACTTGTTGAACACACTTGGGGATAGGTGAGGGCAGGATTTTCGAACTTTTCCAAAAAGTCACTTATGCATGATGGGAAAAGGCACACGAGACACAATGTTGGTGAACAGAATTTTGTTCGAATTAACTAATAGCGTAAAATGCAAAATAACCAGTTGAGCTGCGTGTAAGCCAGACCTGGGCCAAAAAACCTCCAGGGTTTGCCAAAGGTCGCTCATGATATTTCCCCCTTGCTAAAAAAGAAAAAAGGTTTTCCTGCACCCTCTGCCGCTGGAAAAAAAACGACCAAGTTAAGGTTATCTGTCCTGCACAGCAGAACCAGAAACCCGGCTGGTGTTCCCATGCGACTTTTGTTCCTCCGCCCAAGCAATCTAATGCTTCTCCGAGTCTTTTTTTCGGCGATGGCGGAGTCTCTCACGCAGGAGGGCGAGCTGCATGTCGCCTTTTCCGCCCTGTCCCTTGCTCACATTTCTCCCTCACCCGAAGCTGCCACGGGCGCGACCCCCCTTTCACCAGATTCCACACAATGACCCCCAAGCCCGGTAACAACGTTCCATTCACATCCAGTCCCGACTTGCAGGTTTCCGTAGTGTCGTACTTGTGTCCAGGTGGGGTAATCAGCATGGCCTGATTTGGGTTCGTTCGCGCCCGCTTAAGTCGAGCGGGGAAATTCGAGAGTGTGAGAGCAGAGAGTCCAAGGCTATGGCCAGAGGTCTCTGCATCATATCCTGCCCAGCAAGACGTCTTTTCTGCGATGCCCAGCTTCTTTTGTTCTGTTGATTCGAGTCCCATCTCTCTTCCAATTCCATGTCAGCCGTCTCTCTTTTGTGCCGCAACGGGCCTCAAGAAGACGGCTGAAGCCAAAGATCTTGTCGGACAAGCCAGTGTCTGCCTTGACAGTTGTATCCCTGATACAATCAAGTCACAGCTACGCGATGATTGTTGTTTGTGTACATCGACCTCTTGCAAAGAAGCGTTGCCATTATTGGATCCAGTCCGGTCTGCAAGCCTTTTGCTGTAACTGAAATTCGATAGCCTGTGCGAAGCGAAGAAAACCAAGAAAATCGTGTGTCGTGGCGTCGAGCCCGGAGCAACGTCATCTTGATTCGTATCGTTGAGCGCGCAGTCGTGAATATTCGTCATTGGTCGTAAAATTGTCGTTATGAATCATCCGTAAGACAAGAATCCAAGCCCAAGGAAATGAGAAGAAAGCAAAATGCGCAGCGGTTGGTATCTTCCGATCCAGTGTAATGCCGATGGGGGTATCTCTAAGAAAGCCTCTTGAACCAAAAAAAAAAAAAAAAAAAAAGGACAAAAATAGAAATCCAAAACGTGGGAATCGAGAATCAAAAGGTTGTCGGTTTCTTCTGTCTCGGGCTCCAGGCCTGGAGCCGAGCGGGGGGGTTTTGCATTGCTGCGTGTTCCTCTTGTGTAGATGAGAGAAGACCCAAAGGAAATAGTAGAGAAAGGGGAAAGGAGAACAGGCCGCTCAGATGTTCGAGAAACCCCCCAACCCAAATGTAAATGCACTCAAATGCCCGCCCCGGACCCAGCCATGATGAGATGATTCGAATAAAAAGGTGACCGAGCTTGCGGCAGAGTGAGTGGTGGTTGTTGTTCCCCGGATATCGAAAAGACTGTGAAAAAAATCATACGCTCGCTTGCTGCCGACAAAAGAAAAAACCCCGATTACATCTTTTTTGTTTGGTTGATCTCGCGAGTCCCGTAACACCGTTCGCTCCCCTGCTGATGCAAAACGCCGATATGCCTGTGGATGATTCTATGCGGAGCAGACCGAGAAGAATTCAACTTTTCTCCGGGAAACATGGGACCATCGTGCCTGGCAATGCTATGAGGTCGTTACGACAGGGTAAGTCTCAGATGTGACGGATTCTCGTTGTCACATCGTCGTCGTGTACTCCTGGTAGCGATCCCAGCCGAAGCCACCGTAGCCGACGCTCACGCCACACTGAGGCGTGAACATGCTGGGGAGAGGCAACGCTGGGATGGGCGCCGTGATTGCTGGTGCACTGTAGTAGAACCCGGCCGTGGAGAATGGTTGGCTGTATGCAGGCGTAGGGGAGGGGATCTGAACCTCGCTCATGCCAATGTTGGCCCAGATTGGCGTCGACTCGTGAGATGTTGATGCAATGCTCGGACTTGATGGCAGGACTCTCCACGCATCGACGGCGACCAGGCTGGCCGGTGTAGGGGGTTGCGACCAGATGCTTGCGTTTGCCGGTGAGCTGGGGAGCAGGGGTGGTTGTCTGATGACATCGACAACACGGGGAGGAGGAGGTAGCAGGGGCTTCATGAGACCCATGATGTTGTTCTTGACCTCCTCGCTCTTACCAGAGAGCAGCTCACCAGCGCCTTCCTCCTCAAGCCCCTCCAAGGCGGTAACATGTGTGCGGTAGACGAACTTGTTGATGGCTTGGACGAAGTCCTCATGCAGCTTCTTGCACTGTTGGTCCTTCTCAGACCAGTCGTAGGTGTTGGCCTTGCTGTCGACGCAGTGAATTTCCTTGTGGTACTCGACCAAAGCGTCTATTGAGTCGGTGGTCAGCTTGAAAGCGACCTCGTTGCGCAGGACCATGTCGACGTGGACGATGTAGGCCTCGATATGGAGAAGCTGGTAGTTAAACAGGGCTTCGACGAGGGGGTTGGCGTCCTGGCGCAAGTCGGATTCCGGGGCCTTGGGGAGCATGATGGAAGTGAGAGTCCAGATGGCGTTGGGTGATGAGAGTGTCTCGGTCAGACATCTTTGATGTTGAGGGACGCTGTTGAGTGGACGCTTGATCCGGTTGATGCGCTTCAGTGTCTGTGTCAGCCACGGCTCGACCTTGGATCCCAGCACGACATTGACTGATGAGGCTCTCGGGGCGAAAGCAGCCGCGGAGGCTGGTAGCAGTTGAACAGGCATGTTGTTGGTGGGGGATATCTGGAGTGGAGGATGGAGAAGAGTCTGTGACCGGAGGAGGAACGGGGAGGATCAGTTGGCGTGAGGGAATGATAAAAAAAAAAAGAGGTGGGTTTGTCGTTATCGTTGCCGTCGTCGTTGTTGTCGTCAAGGATAAGTCTCGGGTAGAGGGCCTCTCTTTATGGTGGTTGATATCTTGTGCGGTATTCTTGTTGATCTTGTCTTATTGATTTTGGTAGATACCTCGAGAACAGCGGTGGGGGGGAGAGGGGTGGGATAGACGGGGAGGGAAAATGAAGTAATAAAGGAAACAAGTGATGACGGAGCTGGGCGGTCCCAAGGATTCGAGAGGATAACAAGGGATGTTTGGCTTGCACGCCTGCTACCGCGAATAAGAAGAAGAAAAAGGAGGACGAAGAGCTCGTGAAGAGGAAGAGGGAGGGTGAGAAGAGACAGGATGTGGTGCGAGGGTGGTGGGGTGTTATAATCGCCCGAGAAGGAGACAGCCCTGGGGCATGGGGCTTGGTGAGAGAGATGGAGTGGAAGGACGGGAGAGAGAGAGCTGCGGTCAACCTTCTTTGCTCCTCTTTGCCCGCTCATGTTCACTGCTGTTCAGCGCAGTCAAGGCCTGTCTGTCATGGGGATGGGGGTCAGGATTTGGGTGGTAAACTCGCTTCCATCCGGTGTGGTGCTTGCTGCGGCTGCGGCTGCGGTACTGAGTACTGTGAGGTGACGAGTACCCCAGGACTTGGACTTATGCGTGGGACAGGGGGTACCTCTGGCGGTTAGGTCAAGTACCGGGGTACACAAAACTGAGTCTTTTCCCTTCAGAGGTTGTCCCGCTGCTACCCTTTTTGCACCTTACGCACTCCCGCTCACCAAGAAAAGTAGGTACTGACTGACTGCCCCTCTCTTTCCCATTTGCCTCGACCAGCCCGGTGGGCTTTCGGCAGGCGGTCCCCATGGTCCATGGTCCAGGAGGCGGGAAGAGGGCGCAAGCAGAGGGGTAGGGGGGGAGGGGGGGAGGGGAGGGGTGTGGCAGGTTACCTCCACTAGGAACTCGTCACTGGCTACTCCGTACTCCTTGCACCTCGCTCTTTGCACCCCGTACGAATTGGAGGAGAGAGAGAGAAAGAGAGAACCATGCTCCGTAGCCAGAACCAGATCTCTCAAGTTCCGGAGCTTGGAACCCAGAGCTTCGAGTCCAGAGTACGTGAGTACCTAGCTGGAAGAGACAGGAAGGCAGAAGATCCATCATCCATGGATGATGCACGCCAGCGGGGGCAGCGCAGCGCTCTGTGCAGTAGCATCGGATCTCCCTATGGCGCCGGGGACTACTTGCTATAGGTAGGTACCTCTAAGAGGTACATGTATGGCCATGGACCGGTACTTGCGTTTGATCCAAGGACAGGCCCTAGGCATACTCTGAATGACTGGCTCGCTCTGTATCCGTACGGATTTAGGTAGGTACGCAAGTAGGCCTTAGGTTAGGGTAGCCTCGGTGCGCGGTGCATGCATTTTGGGCCGGCTTCCAGGTCTCCTCGTCGCCTCACCCGGGACTCCATACCTCTTGTTTTTTCTTCTTTTCGTTTTGCCCTCTCTTCTCCCAACGAGGTCTTGTTACCTCCATGACGGGATACCAACACTATGGAGCTGAGGGCCGGCGGCGGCCGGGGGGAGCTGGAAGCTGGAGCCCAAGGCTTGCTGGCCTGGTTATTGGCGTTGGCGTTGGGGCCGGCGATGCTCGTCTTCTTCATGCCACAACCTGCCTATCCGTAGAGCATCCTAGCTTGTGGCGGATTTAGCAACAAGATTCAGTTGGACACGTCAAAGTCGGTCAATGGGAGGACTCCAACGAACATGGACCTGCGTTGGTCGTTGGCCTCTCGAGTCCGTTCGCCATCGCCATTCCACTCATGCGCTCTTCATCCTCTTTTACCAACATCGCAACCAAATTCGCCTGGCCTTACTATGCAGTAATGAGTTTTCAGCCCACCTCAGGCCCAGTGACTCCTTCTCGGGGTAGGCCCCATTTCACTTACATGGAGTAGGCAGCCAGACACCACACCTCCCGCTACTTGGCGTTTGCACGGATGTCGTGAGTCTGTCATGTCAAGTTGCAGAGTGTGTAAACCAAGCAGCCACACAGCTGAGTGAGCCGAAGCAAGGTTTGGCAGGTTGGCAAGCTTAGGCTAGATGGCCTAGGGCAAGCCAGGAGTTCCCTGACTGCTTCGGATGCCGTCGCCTGCCTGCGCCGCAAGCTTGGGCCAGCGCCTTTTTTTTTTTTTTTTTGCTTCTCTTCTTCTGTATTTGGGATTCCCTCTGCCGCCTGTGGGAACACCCTTCTGTGAGAGTTGTGAGAGCGATGTAACCAAACGTCGTCCCGTTGGCTGATGGTGGTGAAGTGCCGCTGACTGAGGCGAGGTGGCTGGCAGGCTGCCCGCCCGTTGAGTCGGAACGTTACCAGCAACCTAATGACTCTGGGTCACTTTTCTTGTTTCCCGCTATGCCTTTTGGGTTGAGGTTTGGCAGACACATATTTCCCGTCTTGGTTTAGACTGTTCAAAGTTGAAAGATCATGGCTTCTGAAATGCATTGTGTGAGGCGTGCGTTGTCTTTTGCACCTGCGCCACATTTCGCTATAGGCCCAACGCTGTGGATTACAACGTCCAACAACGACCTAGAGAAAGTCTGGGACAAGTCTTGAAGATCGTTCCAACATTTTCAAGAATTATGCCAGCACCATGTGAAGAGGTGACAAAGCGCACCGAACAACCAGGCTCGGCAATCCATTCGACCCCGGATAAGGCTTGCTTAGGCCGGGCGTGGTAAAGCGAAGAAGACAAACGAGAGGTTCCTATGGGCTTAGATACGGGGCACCGGAGACGGCGCAAAACGCTCAGGTAGATCTGTCTTTGGGTCAGAACAGACTTCGGCATCATACCCTGGATCAGTTCGGAGCCATGGACGGATACAGTACGTCCCAGGCAAAGTATCCGCAGACCGAAGTGTAGGGAAAGAATTGGGTATAGGTTATCTTCTGATTTGCCGTCCGCCCTCCATGGCCCCAATCCCGGTTCAGAAAGATTCGCGGCAGATTCGGTTGACGGCAATGAGCAACAGAGTAAACTGTAAATCTTTCCGCTTTTTCTGGAGCCAAATCAATGGAGACTCTAAAAAAAGGTTCAGAGAGGGGAAAAAAAAAAAAAAAAAAAAAAAAGAAGACTGTCCGATCTCTGTGGTCTGTACAGAGGACGTGCCGAGCTGCGCAGCGCATGCGCTTCTGCATGAAGCGAGCGAAAGCGACGGCGGCGCGGCGGCGGCGAAAAACTTGCGAGGAGACGAACGAAAAAAAAAATTGTCCCCAAAAATTATAGTAGGGACCGCCGTACAAGATCAGGGCTGTGCTGCGACCTGCATATGCTCAATGACAGAATCCGAGAGGCCAGGCGAATGGGAACCATCGGATCCCGCAAAAGAGCCCAAAATCCCCAGCAGCGAGCTGAGAATGACCGATGTCAGTGCAGATGCAAGCGTAGGCCTGGCCGTGCTGTCATGCCATGCTATGCCCTACCATACCCGAGTAAGGTAACTTGTATCTCTCGCCGCCGTTCCAACTTCCCTCCGCCTTCTGTAAGAACTCGTGGAAGCCATCCCAATCCGAATTTTTGGTCCGTTCTTTTAGCCAAGTGTCCGTGTACCTCTCCGCTGGTCTGCGCAAGGCTCCTGTGGCTTGTCGGTGTCGTCCGTGGCCCGTTCGGAGGCTTCTCGCGTCCTCGGAACGTTACGCCACATAGGTCTTTCGTAAAGCGAGGCAAGGCGAGAAATCGCGTGCCTCGGGATATCCAAGAGACTCAAACGTCACGGCTCCAGTGAAATGTGATGATGTGTTCGCGAGGTGGCCTCCCGACCTGGCATTGCAGGCGGAGCTTGTGCTTGAACACCTGTACGCCTGCGTTGGGTTCTGTCTGGGTAAGGCCGCCGCGCCGATATTCGTGAGGCAAACCGGACTGCTGTCTTGGTACTTGGATTCCGTGATTCCGTGGCCTGTGCGAACAACAAGAAAGTACGGGACAGCAAACGCAGCCTAAACTCAATCCTTGTTACCGACCCTTATACGCCCTCTGTCCACATTCCAGACAAGGCAGGTAAGTCGTCGTGGTAGCCGCATATTGCTTCCTGGAAATCTCGTTCCGTACAGATACGTTGCGATGCATCCGCTGCCTGAGATGCCTTGTTTTCCGATCGAGGACACCGAGGAAATCCGGGCTGCTGGGCCTGTCGTACTAGTCGATGTCCCCCTCTTGCAATTGTAAGTCGCCGCCACCCTCGGGCCAAGTACCCTCGTTCTAAAAAGAGTATGTCGGTCAAGTACCATCAGTCTATCAGCATCTCTTCACTAGGTCGATACTTTTCCCCTCGTGCCCCCTCTCTGTACTCTGTTGCATTCACAAAAGTCCACGGCCAATTGTCCTGATTTGATAAATCCCACGAGAAACTCGTCCGCATAAAGTCTGAATTCTGAATCAGAATCCGTGTCTCTCCGGCTAGAGACAGGCCCGATGAAAGACACCTCCGACTTGTCGTTGCCGTCGCACAAACTGCAAACCCAACTGCCAAAGTCCCCGGACAGTCGGTTGACAGAAAAGAAACAAACGGGACTTATCGCTGCTTGTCAGGAATGTTTCTGTCTCAAAGAAGGCCTACCCCTGCTTGCCGGCACCCACCAACACCAAGCGCCTCCTTTCACATGTATCTTGAGAAAAGCGTACCCCTGGCTGCTGAGGTGCAGGGTGTGTCCTGGTTAAGAGCTGCCAGTTTCTCTCCAAACCGATGCCCAGTAAAGTGGGGTGAATGAAGAAGTGACTGAGCCGTAGCCTCGACGCCCACAGTCCATGTACTCCGTGGCACTTCGTCTGACAAGTGTTCACGATCGGGTCAACCTCTTGCTGGGTCTGCACCGGGGCTGTCTAGATCGCTTCCGCGGTCATTTCAAACTATCCGAGCCGGGCCTTCTCACCAAAAGCAGTTTTCGATATATCATATTGCAAATATTACTCATCGCGCCCCTTCAACTACTCGCATGTTCCTTGCTCATGCACCTTGCTCTTCTTGCGAGGTATCAGATCTTCTTGCGTAGAGCCTTCGGCGTACAATCGTCGCGAGGGCAGCCAGGATTGGAATACATTTGTGATATCATGCTCACGGGCATAATAGCCCGCGCAGGTCCAGACTTCTTGTAACCCGGGATGGGTGTTACTGTAACATGCAGGTGTGAGAAATTCAAGCTGCCTATCTCGACTCGTCTGCCGCTAGGAAACTATCCTGAAGTTCCGTCCAGAGGTTGCGCTTATGCACCTGACTGTATCCGTCCAGCTTCGACGATCTGGAGACCGTGGCTTGATTCTTGTTAGGCAGATCAGGGACAAGGCATAGCTACATTCGACAAGCCCCTAGAGCCAGCACCATGGCCAAGACAACCATGGCGATCGAGCTCGTTGGTGATGGTCAATCTTGCACTGGCTTAGCTGAGACCTCGTCGGAGATGAATGAGTCGTCTTCTGATAGTCGTCATAAAATGGCCTGTCTGTCTTGGCCAGTCTTGTGGTCCAGACGCTGCCTTTCACCTTCTATTGATTCTTAGTACCATTATGACTTGCATGTGCCTTGAGGACACTTCTGCGTGTCGCCCTGCATCATGTAGGTTCTAGCAGGAGATCGTCTTTGAAACGACGCAGGCGCGGCCGCGACGGCGGGAGCTCCAATAGCCCGCATAGCATCGTATGTGACCTTGACTGGGCATCTCGATATGCAACTTAGACCTCCTTGGAGAGTAAGGTCGCAGTTGCTGGGCCGGCTCGACTTTCACGAGACTCAGGGCACTACCATGATTGGAGCGGCCAAGGGAAGCCAGAGGAAGAACCGCCAAAAGAACCAACACTAAATTCAACCGCCTGCAGTCCCGACCGGGCTCCGCCTTGGACAGCGACATCAGACCAGATGGCGCGGCGTACCGCAATGGCAGCGTTGCTATTCCGTCTGAGAACTGGCGTGTAGAGCGTTTCCGGAAGCGTGGGATTGCCCTCTTCCCTTCTGAACTTCGCATCGCCGCCGAGCCGAAGGGGGTTGGTCCGTCGAAATGGAACGGGATCCAACATCGTTGTGGAGAGATGTAAAAGGGTGATCAAGGACTTGAGGGTGTAAACGTCGAGCAATGACAGCCTGTAGATGACCTTTTACAAGGTCGGGGTCCTTGCTAGCGGCCGAGGTGAGCTGAGGTGTGGTTGGGAAAAAGCTGGCTTCTGGTGCCTCATTGGCTGTTGAGCTGACGGCCAGATTTGGACTATGTGGGCCTGGGCGGAAAAAGGCCGAGCGACTTCATCATGATTGGCAAAAATACTGAATTTCTGGCTTGATATTAAACCAATCATGAGCTAAATGCTCTAGAGATCCATCGTGAGGGGAGACGGTTGGAGTCAAAACGCTCCTAGGAACTTCCCCTTGACTCCTGAAGGACGCAGAGAAAGCTCAATGAGCAATAATGGCCGCGTTAATGGCGCAACGACTTTGGCGCCAGGCCAGGGGACAGGCGGATGAGCAAGGTCATGGTCATCAGGAGAGGTTACATACCAAGATTGCCAGATTGGGAAAGACCTTGCCCCGTTCGTGGGTGCTCGGCTGCAGAAACAACCGTTCTCGAACCTCTCCAGAAGTGGATTGAGATCTGTCACAATCAGTCTGCCGTCCAATCGAGTTACCAAAATGCCGAACCGGTTGCTGTTGACTCAAACAAGGGGGCATCGCCCAGAAACATGTCCAGAAAGCAAGCAGATATCCTTGGTACCATATCGTCAACCATGACATATTGGTATTGTGGCAAAATGGACTCGTTTGCAAACAGATCCGAACGCGTAATTCCAAGTTCCCTGCCAAATTCCACTATCCCATCCGGGCGGAAGCTGGCTGCTCTGCGACCCGGTGTCGGCATCGCAGGGAGACAGTGTGGGTTGGTAATGGTGCCCTAGACGGATGTGAATGCTCGCTTGGGAGTCTGAGAGCAGTGAGAGTGCGGCGGCTGTCCGGTCATAGACGCGGCAGAAGGCAACAAACGGGTCATCGTGGAGTCGAACGAGCGGACGTGGTGGAGTCCCCCTCGCAGCAAACTCGGCAGAAGTCGGCTCTTGTGCCGTCGCGGCAAGTTGTAGGTACGGATAGGTCTGCTGACTACCTATTTTTGGCCCCCGCGGCCTTCGCCTGTTGTCGAAGCAGGCGGCTCCGCCGTTATTTGCCGCACCTCGGGTGGCTGGCTTTGACAGCAGCCAGTGCCCGTTGGCCGTCAGAGCTCGTGACCACTACTACTATCACTTGACCTGAGTCACATGGAGTTTCCCATCGGTGAGTAAGAGGCTTGCCTTTGTCAAGGCTATGGCAGACCATACAGAGCACCTCAGTATCCCGTCTCCTGGGAGAAAGGGGTTTCGGACCCGGAATATTCTTTCAAGGTAGCACCAAGCCAAGCTTCACAGGCTGTATCGTTTCTGGTGTCGCCACACTCCGCGGCAGAACCCTACCCCAGTGACTGGGCCCGCGACCCGCAAATCTTGCTTTGCCGCACGGTTGTGCGGGAGGAGATCCTATGGCTTTGACGGAGCCCGGGAAAACAAGTCGAATATTAAGAGGTATCAAGCTCCTGCAGGAAGGCATCTTTGCTCTGCTATTCGTTTCCAGTGCAGACTGTTGCCCAAATTCATGGTGATCTCCAATGCGTTATTTGTTGTCGGACGCCTGTGAAAGGACATTGGCTCTTGCGAAAATCTGGCAAAGATACGTGGATCTGTCTAGTGACTCAGGCTGGGTCCGAAATAGCACGACAAGCTTGAGCCTTGAGCGCAGTGCCCAAGGTGAGCGGGACGGTTCGTTTTGGACAGGATTCCTACGCAAGGCATGCCTGGTCTTGAAGCCAACGGGGATCGTACCAATAGTCGCCACCAGCTATCGTGCCCGTGCCCAAGTGGAGGATGAATATCGAAGGCTGCCGCAGTTTGCTCGAGTACCACCGAGAGTTGGTGTGTTGGCAAACAAGACATGAATGCGTATTCGTACGTTAACGCGAAAGCAAGTCGATTGCGTAGTTGTCTCATGGAGTGAGGTGGGAAAATGGCGACCCCGAAAACCGACGATCGTCCTCTATAGGGTTTCCCCAGATCTCGAGGTTCCGAAAAAGCGAGTATCCAAAAAAAGAACAGGGACTGCCGGCCGGGGAAGAAACTGTGCGGCGAGTGCCCCCCACCCTGGGAGATCCGCGTGTGGCGCAGGCGTCCGGAGGCTGGTGAAGGAGGGTGGAGCGAGAGGTTGAGTTGACGAAACCGTTGAAAATGCCACTGCAACGTGGGGAACGCGAGGTTCCCGGCAAGACCAGGAGAAGGAGCATGTGAGTGAGTTACTGCACGGAGTGATGTGCAAGACTGTTAGCACCTAGTTAGACGCACAACTCAGGGGACCTATTACACAGTTCCTGATGAGAGACCGAATACGGGGGCCCCGTGGTTGGGTACGTTGCACCCCTTGAGCAGCTGAAATGTGCTGCTACCAATGCAGAAGACCCGCTGATCGCTTCAAGCCGACTGCTTGTCAGTGGACAGCGGGCACCAGTGGTGCATGAAAAATGCCACACGGGAGGGGCTGAGGGGCTGTGCTGCCCGCGGGAGGGCAAAAAAAAAAAACGGCAACGTTGACTCGCTCATGACCGAGATTTTAGCATTGACCTGACCCTCCACCTCCACAAAGGGCACAGGACACCAACAGTCCAGCCCGCAGGTAGTCGACACTCGACAGCCACGCGGCTCCAAGATGGATCAGTGTTGCCAGTGTGGGCGGCGGGACAATCCATACCGTTTGTGGCCAACATGATGCCATTATGGTTGTTTCCTCCCACCCGTCGATGATGGAACAATGTTTCACCAAAAAGCCCACTCAGTCGAGCCCGTTGCAGAAACGAACCAGCGTCTGGGATGCCAGGTTAGGATAGGGATAGGGATTGGAATTCTGTCGTGGATGCGTGTCGTAGTAACGACGACGTCCCGGCCAGTCGTGATAGCCCCGTGTTTCGAACAGAGAAGCTCGAGTAAGTTTGACGGGGGCAGATGCGTGTGCGGTTTGCACGGCAAGCTATGCTGAGGCCCGGTTAGGTTTGTTGAGCTTTGCGAAGTAGCTGTCTCCTTGTCAGATATGTGACGACAGTTATTGACATGTCGCGTCCTCGTCTCCATGACTCGATGTTGACGGCAAATAGATAAGTTCTACTCCGGATGGTTCAAGTTCACGACAGATAATCCGGGGGATTGGTGTGGTTGCAAGCGTGATGGGCGGCAGACGTTGAGCGAGTGCAGGTTACCGACGACACCTTACACAAGCATGAGCCTGTCGATCAGGGAAAAGTTGTCTACTTCTCGATTCGAGCATGAGCTAGACCTGAGTCGTGTGTCTGCCGGGCTCTGATCAAGGCGGACGGGCGTATGAAGACTGCTTCAGCTTCTGTATGCCAAGTGACCTTCAAGGAATGAACAGAACAATAAGTTCGTTAGGTGCCAGGCGATGTTTGATGTTGCCATGGCTGATGCCGACTTCCGGAAAGGCTTTGTTCTTCTTCGGCCAATGCAAGACGCATCGCATTGAGACTTTGGAGGGCGCAAACCATGTTTGAAGCTTGTTCATTCGTACGAGGATGGAGAAAATACTTTAGCAGGAGAGTGGAGGGGAAAATGGAACGCCAAAGGTTGAGTTGAGTTGAGTTGAGGTCTGTCTCCAACTTCCAGTTTGGAGAAGCACAGAATGGAAGGAAGGGATCGTTAATGGCATGGAACACTGAAGGGGAAGGAGTAGGGGAGCTTGGGCCATGTCTTGTCCGTAAAAGGAAAATTGGGCTGAGCTTAAGTGCCTTCCCGTTCCTTCAAGTAACTTGTCACTGCTTGTCAGGCCCCGTAAGCATCCCCCGCCTGAGGTAATCTCGCCAGCGGGTGGCTTCAGTGAGTCGTGGGGTGGTCTCGGCCGAATTTGCAGTGGAGCGCTCAGTAAACGCGGACGCTAAAGCTCGAAGCGAAAATGGTTTCATTGGCTCCCCCACCGCCGGGCTTCAGCCTATTCTCCAAACAACGAGGCGAGGCTTGACATTGACAGCACACCTCCCAAAAGTTGTACCCGTGGCTCTCCCCAATTGCGGCTTTCGCCGACGTCATTACAACTTCCATCCGCAACACAGCATTCTTCCGCTCCGATACATAAGATATCCTATCATCCAGACCTGTAGAGCATGCATAGCGCCCATCATAAACACAAATGATATCCCTTTGACCGACCGACCGAACGAACGACTCCCTAGTCGTCCCGACGACGACACCGTCGATTCTTACCTACGATGGCTGAGCCCGCGGCCTCTGTCGCCTTGGCTGCTGCTGCCGCAACAACAACGACTACGCAAAAACAAACGAGCCCTGCGATTCCCGTCGGCCTGAACGAGGCATCTCTCGACTCTCCCACCTTCCGTTCCACTGCGCAGCACTTTGGAGAACATATCGACAATGTCGAGAAATGGCTCGACGACTACGTCAGATCCACGTCTCGCGTCACCCGTGACATATTAGCCCTCGAAGAAAGCGTCAATACCTACCTGTCCAAGATTTTCCCACCCGCTGCAACCGCCGATGCCATCGTCGATCACGACTACACCCTCCTCGCTCTGCGCCGGATAAGCGACGGCTCAAAGGAATGGTGGACTCAGATTATGTCGACGGTACGGAAGATGGACACCATATCCGTCGACCCCATCCGATCCTTCGTCGCCGCCGACCTGCGCTCTTTCAAGGAAGTCAGGAGGGTGCTGGACCACACACAGAGAAACTTCGATCAAGCTATGGCTCGGTACATGAGCCAGTCCAAGACAAAGGAGCCGTCTGCTATCAGAGAGGAAGCGTTCGCTGTGTACGAGACCCGCAAGGCATATCTCAAGGTCTCCATGGACTTCTGCCAGCTTGCACCACAGATCCGCTTTAGTCTGGACAAGTTGCTTGTGCGTGTCAGCTCCGATTTTTGGAAGGAAATGAAGCGGTCGCGCGACGCCGCTGCTGTATCGACAAAGTGGGGTTCCGAGATGGATCGCATCCGTGGCTGGTCGCGAGAGATGGAAACCACAGAATTTGTATTTAAGAGGGAACTGCAGATTGCGCGCCGCGATATTGGCGAAAGTACCCTGGCAGCGTTCAAGCCATCCCGGGAGTTGGAGGATTACAGTGCGTCGACGGTCCAGTACCTAGGGTCCAGAGGTCCGGTGAGCGTCCAGCCACAAGAAAGCTCTGCTGTTGTATCGGAGAAGCAGGGCTGGCTCTTCCTCAAAACCCTTTACGGAAAGCCGGCCAGATCAAACTGGGTCCGTCGTTGGTACTATTGCCGGGAGGGAATCTTTGGCTGGTTGATCAATGGGCCCCAGGGTGTACTGCAAGGCGATGAGATTGGCGTCCTTTTGTGCAATGCCAAGCCTGCTGTTGCCGAGGATCGCAGATTCTGTTTCGAAGTCAAGACAAAAAGCCAGACCTTGGTTCTTCAGGCCGAGACCCAAAACCAGCTGACTGAGTGGCTGGAAGTCTTCGAGGTGGCCAAGAAGAGAGCATTTGAAGCCAGCATGGACAGAGACAGCGCCTCCTCTCCCGCCGGTGCCGATCCCGCCTTCTCTATCACGCCGCCACCGCTTCCCGAATTTTCAGCAAGGTCTCTGGACGCCGTTGTGGCTGGCGAGGAGCCCTCCGGTAGCTTTGACCGGGCTGGCACTCTTCCGGTTCCTGGCTCGGACGGCAGCATGGCAGGTCGTGCCAGCTTCGATGTGAACGCAGGTGCGCCGCGTCGGTCTATCACTGCCCTTGGGCGTGACCTGGGCCGAGAGATGGTGCGCGAGGAGGGAGAAAGCAATCGCGACCACGCAGCGAGGATCATCCAGAAGCTAGATCTTCACCGAAAAGCGACCTTTGGTGCGGGTGCCGAAGCTGCGGTGGCTGCTGGCGGAGCCCCCGGCGCTGGCGGCATCGCGGGCTTGATAGCAAGCCACGGCCACCTTCCCGGATACCCTTCCCCCCCACAAGCTGGGTCGAAGAACTCTTCCACTTCAAGATTACCTGCTCTGGATCCGGTACAAGGAACTTTGGCCCCTCTGACGCTGGCAAGACCACCTGCGGCAACAAACCTCAGCCGAATGGCTGTGATGCTGTCCGTCGACAGAAGTATAGGATCAGACACCACGAGCCACATGCCTACTTCTGTTCTCGCCAACTACTGGGGAAGTAGTCCTTGGAGCACAGTATACGGTTCAGGTCCAGGCCTTCCTCGTACTCCCGGCCTGCTCGAAGAGAACCCCTTCGGAATAGTAGTCCGAGAGGTGGGCAAGCCTGGCGAAGAGAAGCCTCCGACCCCTACTACCGGGCACAGGAAGACTGTCAGTGTCGACGCAAAACCCAGTCAAGCCCACACGCCGTTCAGGCAGCCTGTGGAAACCTTTGTTCCGGGATACCCTCCAGAGCTGAGAATTCAGCACCTCCAATTCCGGATCCTGTTCCCCAATGCTCCCCTAGACGAGAAGCTTGTTCTCGTCTTCCGCGCTGCTTGGTCAAGCTCAACAGGCAAGGACTCGCCTTCCCACGGACAAGGACTGGCAGGCAACGGCCGTATCTATATCACTCCAGACAACATGTATTTTTACGGACAACAAATGGGCCTCGTAGTCGCCTATGCCATCAGTCTCGACATAATAGCCGAGGTCACAGCTGCGCCCGGTAAGGAATGTGACTTCATTTTCCTTCATCTCGGAGAGGATGGCAATGAGACGGGTTACACTAGAATCACCATCAAGATTTTCCTAGACAACCTTCAGCTCCTGCACGCAAGAATGAACCTTCTCATTGACGACCTGCAATCTGAGGAGCCGATGGAGTTGCCGGAGCTCATCCGGGCACTGATCAATCTGGAGTACGAGGACTACAGCAAGCGTAGCCCAAGCATTGAAAGCTGGGAAGAGGTCTCATCAAATACGCCGTTCGATGATGGTACGCATTCTGGACGCCCAGCCAGGCGCCAGAGCCAGTTTGGACCTAGACTTCGCTTAGCAGGACCTGGTTCGAGGCAGACCCCCAAAGTGCAGGTGCCGGCTCATCCTGTGATCTTTGAACCCGAAGACATGCAGAGAATGGTCGCAGAGCGACACTTTGAGATCAGCGCCAAGGCCTGCTTCCATGTGCTCTTTGGAGACAAGAGCTTTGTCTTTCCCAAGCTTTACTTTGAGCGGAGAGCTCAACAGATTGCCCAAGGGCCCTGGGCCCTGGCAGACCATGGCCGGATGAGGCGTGAGTTCCAGTTCAAATTCGACTACAAGGATATGATCGGTCGACCCAAGACTGTTGACGTTGTCGACTACCAGACCATGGACGTCTTCCAGGAACACGTCACGTATGTTGTGACACACATCAAGACGGCGTGGCATCTCCCCCATTCTCAAGACTTCAAGTTGGTGACCAAGGTTGTCATCACCCACGTGGCCAAGTCGAAGTGTAAATTGGCCATCTACACAAAGGTGGAGTGGTCCAAGATACCGACATTTTCAAAGAACTTGGTAGAGCGGCAGGCCTTGAACGATGCTGAGGGCGATGCGGAAGAGCTCGCCGACGTTGCGACGGACCAGGTGCGCAAGCTCGGCCCACACAGCCGGACGAAGAGAGCAATCCAGGTGTATGGAAACATTGGGCAGCAGACGCAAGTTGTCGTCTTTTCTCCGGCCGATGCAGCCGCGTCAAAGAAGCAGCTCATCAAGCCGCGGACACTGACAGCCATGCTGCTGGAAACGCTGCGTTCCTTTGGTGAGAGTGCGGTAACATCGCTCATCATGTGGGCCATCGCCGTGGTGAAGACGTTCTTCAGCGTGGTCACGGCTCATAGACTCATCCTTCTCGTCCTGGCCGTAAGCGCATTCACCAACATTGCCTTGACCTCCAAGGAAAGCTCGACCTGGTGGACGGAGAGGCGAGCAGCCAAGTTTATGACCCGGGTCGGTGTTGGCCCGAACGTGATGATGAGCAAGGCCATCTATATGGCGGATCTGGGCGAGGCAACGGGTGCGGTCGGCCACAACAACAGTTGGCCCATTAACAGTGCGTGGTAAGTGAACCTTCACTGGCGGTTTGGAGTCTAGACACACGATGGCTAATTTCTTATCATAGCTTCACTACATTCCAACTTGTTGCCAACGCCACCGACCTGGATAGCCCCTACGAAGACGCCGGTTCGACGCTGTCATCAGCGACGAGCCGAGCGACCGCGCGTCGGCTGCGCCGGACTCGACAGCGTCTCGGATCGTACCGACACGACCTTCTCGTCGCGATGCGCATCGTCAACAGTATCGAGCGGGAGATGGTGCAGTCAGAGTGGGAGAACTGGCTCTCGGACGAGACAATGCGTTGCGAGAAGCTCAAGACGGTGTTGGAGGAGGACGGATCCGCCGCTTCTAAGAGCAAGCGTGGCAGCGGTGGCAGTGGCAGCCAAAAGGTCTTGACGTCGAATATGGACGCGGGCAAGAAGGAGGCGCTGCGGGAGTGGTACGATACATATTGTGGGAGCTGTAAGTTGGATCACCAGTCGTTAATGAGCGAGCGAAGCTCTTTGGCGGGGTTGTAGAAGAGTTTGTTGGTCTCCTTTGTGTTGCGTTGCCGTGGGTTTAGAGAGCACATGGAGGCTTGTAGAGCTTACAGTCTATTGTTCCGGGGTTTTTTTTTTGAGGATAATATTTGAAGACCTTGGATGATGACTTTTTTTTCTTGCTTTCAACTTTGTGTCCGCTTGATGATTTACTTATTTTATGACTGGTTTGGGGCTGATGAGATGATGTTTTGTTACGACTGATGCCTCATTCTCAAAACGGATTTAAATGTAGAGTAGATGGCACAGAAGCGACTGATTTACTTTTATTGCAACACCAGCGATTGAGGCGGACGGATATCGTTTGCAGATTACACAATGAAGCAGAATATAAAGGCCAATGCTGTATCATGATCGATATAAGTCAATGTCTAGTTCCTCTCATCTTACAACTTCAAATCGAGACGAAAAGGCTGCGATCGTAGATCGACGATAACCTTTTTCACCGGGAAGTTCGGTCAAACTGTTTAGTAGGCTAGTACTAGGGTCAAACAAAGACAGAGTCGGCCGATGTGAGAGCCGGGTCCGGAGACTCTGAGGTCATGCTCCTGTCTCGGGAATCTCGGCCTTGCCTGTTGGTATTATGGGTGCAGCTAATTGTGTGTACTTTGGCGTTTAGGCTGTATGCTGTGACGCCCTCCCTACCTTAGCACCTTGGGGTAGATCATGACGATGTGAATGAGGTTGACGTCGATACAGACAAGAGTTAAACAGGGCTTTGGTATCACGTATTCACCCCCAAATCACTTTTCTGCTTCGGCAAGGTTCTCCGTCAAGGTTCTCTGGCAAGGGAGAAAGAACCTCACGTGTCGCCTATAATCCTTGTAAACCGTTTGAAAACAACCTGGGCGTTGCCTTACGGGTAGGGCGAAAGAAAGCAAGGAAACCTGATGTGCCACATTTCCCCTCGAAGCCCGCATTCAACAGTGTGGCTCGTGGAGGAGGCGGCGGGGGCGGCCTTGGACGACGTAAGGGCCTCTGGTCAGAAGTTCCAGAACGAGGTCTCTGATCCGCTGCCCTTCCCTACTCAACCCCACCTTCCCCTCGATAACTGACAATCTGTCCCCTAAGAAAAAAAAAAAGAAAAAAAGAAGAAAAAAATGCAAAATACTGGGTCAGGAAAAGGGGGAAAGGAGCCGCATGGAAGGACTTTCCCCTCGTTACAATGGTTCCAGGGCCTGGGCGGTGGTCGCTCCATCGTCACGGCTTTTGCGAGGGTCGAATGAGAGGAATCCGAGGGCACGGAGGTCGAGCCCAGAATACGCGGATTCTAGACAATCTCTAGCGCGGCAGGATCCACTCGATGCTCTTTCTGGGAGACAGACCACCAATTGTGACGTCGAGATGGACGGGGGGAAGGGGGGACGGGGAAAAAGGCCTCCCCACCTTCCATTCTCATTGAGGGAGGGGACCTGGGCACCCACCGCACCACCGCACCGCACCTTCTCGTACTGTTCGTACATACATTGACGAGGGGATGACGTCAGCGCCAGGGTCAAGCCAATGCGAGGAAGCGCGGTGAAGGGGGAAAGCAAAGCAAACAGAGCAAGAGCGAACAGCTAAGAGCAGGACCTACCTGGCCGGCCCTTCCCATGTAGGCATTGGATGTCTTACTTCGTCATTGGGGCAGAATCCGAGGCAGAGATGAGATACGTATCTGTTGATGCCCCTTCCCAAGGACACGGAAGGAGTGTTGCACCGGATCAGTACCACACATGGAAGGACGGGAAGTACACTACACAGTAGAGGACAAGGAAGGACGCATTGAACATATGATGGAACATGGTCAACCGTAAAGTACCTTACCTCACCTTAGCTGAGAAAATGAGAGAGGACGGGAGCATCAGGTCCGCTCGGGTCGGCCAGAGACGTCAAAGCCCCTCCAAGACTCCAAACCAAACTTGTCCATCCCGTGCCGCACAAGCCCATGATCGGTGATCCCATCCCGTTGACGCTATCCGTACTCCATACTCTGTACTCCATACATACTCCGTACTTCGTACATGCAACTTTACTCCAGCAATTCCCAGGTACTGTGGCTTACGCAGCACCTTATCCTCTTCCAAGCCTGCCGTCTTCCCTCCTCGACTCTGTACTCTTAAGCCACACGTGGGGCACTATTTGCAGCTCACTCAAAGCTTTATTTCGTCTCCATTTCCGCACAGTAATCGACCACTTATCATCACATTCATCCGCAGACCACTAAACAGCATCTACCTTGCTCCCCCACGAACACTCCCCTTTGCCAACGCCTCGGTCGCGACCGGACCCCGACGACAAATCTACACTACACTAACCTCGCTACCTTTTGACACTTGAAAAGTTCCGTCCGTATCCCCCCCCCCTTCACAGGCACCGCCAGCCCAGTGTCTACACTACTCGGTTTCGTCGGACGACCTGGGCTATGACATCTTCTTAAACACGACACATTCCATTTCGCCTTCAACGCCAACCGCCACCCTTGGACACAATGGCACCGCACCACGAGCCCTTCAAAGGCCTCGCGCCCATCAAGTGGGAATCTGTCGCCGAGGAGGACCCAAAAGAGTTCATGACCGACGTATTCGCCAACGCCCAAACTGTCATTGACTCCCTTCCTGTCCCCGCCGCTGTCACGCAGGCCACTGCTTCCCACGGCCGCTCCCGCTCCCACACCGGTCCCCCGATACCTGTCGCCGACATCAACCGCTCTCTCTCCCAGCGCCAAACCGGTGCTGCGCTGAAGTTGTCGCAGGACCTGTCCAAAGAGTGGAAAGAGGTCAAGGTCAATGCCAAGGATAACCCGCTAGCGATCAACGTATATAAGCTTGCCGCCAAGGACGGCAAGGGCAGCTGGTTCGCTCGGCGCAGTGTTCACGATGGTTTGACTTTTGACAAGTGGAAGCTGGGCCTCGAGAGAGAGTTTGCCGAGTCCATGAAGGTGCAGAGCGGGCCCGGCGCCGGCGCCATCCGCGGCATTGGAGCAGAGAAGCGGGCGGCACACGAAGTTGTGGAAGGCTCCGGAAAAATGGAAGGTGAGTTTGGATAATCCCACTTGAGCCTCTTGCACCAAATACTGACAACATCTGCCCAGTGTTCCAGTTATCGGCGCAGTTCCCAGGCCCGACGGCTCCGAGAGACTTTGTGACGCTACTGTTGAGTTCCGACTTTTCCGGCGGCGCCCCGCAAGAGGGTGGTAGGCGGCCGCTCCGCACCTACATGATTGTGTCGAAACCATGTGTTCATCCCGAGTGCCCCGAGCGGCCAGGCTACATTCGAGGTCAATACGAGTCGGTCGAAATCATTCGCGAGATCCCGTCCGATAAGCCGGCTGCCATCACGCGAGCGCGATCGTCGATCGATCTCAGCCAGGAAGGCGCCAAAGAACGACAGGCTGTAGCTGAGTCTATGGGCAAGGAGGCTGTTCTACGGGCAGCGAAGAAGGCGGCAGATGCAGACGGCCGTCACCGAGGCGCATCTGTCGACAGTGCACCGGCCAGAGACGACGCCGGGCATACCGGTGAAGGCGTCGAGGAGGACGCGACGACGTCAGTCGAGTGGCTTATGGTTACACGTAGTGATCCCGGCGGCAATGTGCCCCGATTCTTGATTGACCGAGGTACACCGGCCGGCATCATTGGAGACGCGGGCAAGTTCCTCAAGTGGATGACTGCGAAGACCGCAGACGAATTTTCAACTTCGGATACCGAGCAGGAGGAGACGAAGCAAGGCGCTAAGCAGGCCGAGAGCGAAAAGGTCGCTTCTCCCATGGAGGTGGCCAAGCAACCAACATCGAACCTATTGCCCGAAGAGTCGGCACAGGTGCAGGATAATTCTGTCCCGAGTAGTAACGGCCTGTACGGCATCATCTCCGGCGCTTTCGGAATGGCCAGTTCCGTTGTTGCTAGTCGCCTACCAGATGGCTACGCACTCCCCGGAATTTTCACTGCACCGAGCACTAACGGCTCGATAGCCGAGGAAGACGAGGATGAGTCGGCTGAAAGCGACATATCGTCCATCCGAAGCTTCGCTTCGGCAGTCGAGAAGACAGATGAGGGTGAGCCCGTCACGCCACCAGAGGTCACACAGCCCGACAGCATGTCGCTCCACTCGTCCGGCTCCGGCGGCGGCGCGTCCCTCCAAGGGGGCAAGACGTCGTCACACCACGAGAGGGAGCTGAGGAAACTCCAGGAGCGGCGGCAAAAGATGCAAGACAAGATCAACAAGATGCATGAGCGCATGTCTAGCAAGCGTGACCAAGACTCGCAAAAGGAGGCTGCCAACCTGGTCAAGCTCCGCGAGAAGCATGACAAGGAGATGGCCAAGCAGGAGGACAAGTACAAGCGCGATATGCAGCGTCTCGAGCAGCGCCGCGAGCAGGAGCAGCGCAAGGCGGAGGAGAAGCGGCGGAAGCAGGCCGAGAAGGAAGAGAAGGGAAATCTGGCCCTAGAGCTCAATCGCGTCAAGGCGGAGCGGGACATGGCGCTCAAGGAGATTGACGTTCTCAAGGAGCAGGTGGGACAGCTGCAGAGCCAGAATACCATGCTGGTGGTTAAGATGGGCAAGATGGGCGGCATGGGTGGTATGAAGAGGCAGGACTCGACGTTGAGTGTACCCGGAGAAAAGGTGGCTCAGACCGTGTCCAACTAGGGACTGTGTAAAACGTACGACAACGACAGAGAGAGAGAGAGAGAGAGAGAGAGAGAGAGAGAGAGAGAGAGAGAGAGATGTTGGCTGCAGGACAGGATACCCAGCTTGATGCAGACAGAGATCTCTGTAGGCGGGACGGAGATGACGGATGAGCATCCAAACGGCGTTCGGGGCGTCTTAGCCTTCCTTTTATAGCCTTTTCTATTTACTTTTTATCTTTTTTCCATGTCTATTTTCCATGTACCTTTTCCAAAGCATTTGTACACGAAGCATCTAAACGAACTTGGACTTTTTCCCTCCCATCTAAGCCATGCTCCTTGTCCTTCACGTCATCATCCCGTCTTGATGCGTATGTATGACAAAAATCTACGGAATTCATGCATCCATCATCTCCAGCAACAATCCATGAAGTCTCCCCTGCTGGCCCACGCTCCGCAACTGTACCAACTTTTCCTTGAGCGCCTCGGATCCGTCGTCGCCGTTGATGGAGCCGACGTTGACGAGCGCCGCCGCGGCGAGGAGGACGCGCGCGCAGACTGCGTAGACGTCTGGGCCTGATGTCCAGCCTAGGGGTCCGTCGTCTACGTGGTCGGGTTGGGATGTGAGGGTGAGGAGGGCGTCTAGGCCGGCGGAGGTCCATGTTGTTAGGGCTTTGTGGGCTGTTGACGTGGAGAAGGTAGGTGAAGAGGCAGAGGAAGAGGAGGAGGAAGAAAAGACGTCTTGGAGGACTGCGGCCCAGCGCTGCGATTCGCGGACTTCGTCGATGAAGAGGTTTTGTTCTTCGATTGCGAAGAGGGAGTCGTCGAAGCGGAGGGCGGAGGCGAGTTGGGAGTCTGCTGTGGTGGTGGTCCATTGGGAGGTGTTGTTGCTGGTGGTGGTGTCGGTCTCGTCTGAGGCGTGCTGCTGCTGCTGCTGGACCTGGCCCGTGAGACGGGATGCGAGGAGCGCGTGGAGGGCTGGGGTGTGGCGGTAGGTGGCGGAGATGTGGGATAGCAGCGCCGAGGCGGCGTCGATGGGCGCGAGGGGGCGGGTGAGGATGTGTTTTGCGGAGAGGGAGGCGAGGTCGCGGACTTCGTCGTCGTCGTCGTTGAGGGCGTCGTAGAGGGCTGTGAGGGCGGGGAGGAGGGGTGCCGCTGCGTCGTCGTGCTGTTGCTGGTCTCTGCCTGAAGATGCTGGGGTGGTTGAGGAGGAGGAGAAGAAGGAGGCGAGGGAGGCTGCTGCGGCGATGCGGGTGTCAAAGGGGCGGGAGTCGTGGAGGGCCGAGGACATTAGGTTGCCCCAGCCGCGGAGGGATTGCGCGGTGGATGGGGAGGCGATGAGGGATTGGGAGGCGAGGGAGGCCATGATGGGTCCGCTGGCGCGGGTGATTGCGTTGGAGAGGTTTGGGTTTATTGTTCGCGCGAGGAGGTCTTGCCAGAGCTGTGTCAGGATCTCGGGGGCAGGGAGGAGGTTAGAGAGTTGTTGTTGCTGCTCGCTGGCATCACGGGAGGCTGCCAGGATAAGGTCGAGGACCTCTGCTAGGTTGACGAGGGCCGCGGCGCAGGAGTCTGGGTGCGTTGCGGAGCGGGCTACGTCTGTGTAGAGCGCGGCGTAGGATGATGCTTGCTCGGGGGATAGGCGCGGGTGATGGACGGAGGCGAGGGTTTCCAGGGTTGTGATTGTTGTCTCCACGCTTATTGTGCTTGTTGAGAGAAGGGTTTCGCGGAGGGAGGTAGAGGGGGAGGGGCAGGTTTGGGCGGCGTGGACTGCTGCGATGGCGAGTTGGGTGCGGAGGAGGGCGCTTTGTGGGGGTTGTGAGATTGTGGAGGAGGCAGCGGTCTGCGATGGTGATGACGAGGGGTGAGAGAGGGTGAAGAGGGAGATGAGGTTTTGGACTTCCAGGTAGGCGGCGCGGATGTCTGGGCAGGAGGCAAAGGAGTCGGACGCGCTGGTTTCGAGATCACTGAGGATCGAGAGCACGCGCGGGAGGCCAGAGGACAGCCTTTGAGGCGAGACATCAGCAAGCCGCTCAAAGACTGCCTTGACAGTCAGCAGGCCGCCGTGGATGTGATTGTTCCTGCTCGCGGGCGCCGCGGCGAGAGAGTCGTTGATGATGGCCTCGGCGAGGCGAACCCAGTCGTCGTCTTTCAACAAGAAAGAACACAGCGCGCGGGCAGCCATCTCCCGTACGTGCCAGACGGGGCTGGCGAGGTATCCCGCCACGAGGCCGTACAGCTCGTCGCGGGATGCATCAGGGGGTCCGGCACGGCGGATGATGTCGAGGGCCGGGAAGACGGACTCGGCGGCGATGGTGCTGCCGAGCGTCGTCGGCTTCATGACCTCGCGGCCGGAGCGGAGGAGGTTCAAGAGCACCGAGGGCAGAATGGGGAACTTGTGGTACTGCAGGCGGGTTGTGCGGCCGTCCCAGCCGGCCTCGAGGGTGGCTTTACTCTCGTTTGTGCCAAAGAGGTTGTCGAGAAGGGAGCGGAGGAAGAGGAGGCCGCAGTTGCGGATGCCCCAGACCTCGGACTTGAGGCTGCCGGCGGCGAGGTTGAGGCACTGCGGGATGTGCGGCGCCGACTTGCCGAGCTGGGTGATGAAGGAGCTCTTGAACATGTCCTTGAGGCAGTTGAGGGCGTGGACCTGGGGCAGCTTGGAGCCGTCCGACTCGGAGTTGAAGGCGGGTTTGCGGGCGATGGCGACGAGCTCCTCGATAACGGCGTCAAAGGAGGGCTGGGACGCATTGGCGGAGACGATGCCTGTGATCATGGCGGGGATCCCGGCGGAGCGGCGAGTGGTGGATGCTTGGGAAAAGATGCATTCCTTGGTTCCTCTGTACCAGACGTCGAGCAGGGTTTCGCCGTTCTCGTGGCCGGCTTGAGGGTCGTCCAGGTGCTTGACCAGCTGGCAGCAGGTTGCAAACGACAGCGAGACTGTGTTGAAGGCACCGCGGTGTCTGAGGCTTGATAGCTGATCAAAAGTCAAGGACCCGACGGTTGTGAAGAGATCGGTCGAGGGGCGCAGAGTTCCCTCCTTGGCCTTGGACTTGAGAGGCAGGACCATAACCCGCATCAGGGCGCTGGTAGAAATGTTAGCTGGGGTAGACAATGTGGCAGAAACTCTCCTATTTCTTACCTGGACTCGTGGATAGCGCGGAAGCTGTAGCTCAGCAGATCCTTGGTGTCGAGACCCTCGAGGTCTTCCAGCTCCTGAGGCAAGTGGCCCTCGGGTGAGTCGTCACACAGAATGTCCCTGACTGCAGCCCAGATGCGTTGACAGCACTTGACAATGCGGTTCTGTAGGGTAGTCATCGCCTCCATCTCGGACGGCGAAAAGTCCATGTCAGCCGCAGCTTGCCAGATATACCTAAGTCTTGGTCAGTCCACAACTCCTTTCAAACGAATCGCAGTATTTGATGCACCCACCGGAGAGAAGCAAAGTAGCCGTGCACCGGCGCCTCCAGAACGGCATTGCCCAGATCGGCCTCTGCAAAGGCAAGCTTGCCCTCGAGAAGGTCCATCAACTTTGCAATATGCGCAATTTGCGCCTCCCTACCGTCGTAGAATCTAAACAGAAGCTCGTTTGTCCGAGCCACGCCGTCAGCGTGATCGGCTCGTGCCGTTCTCCGCGCAATATCCTCGGCTCTTGACAAGAACTCTTCCAAAGTCGGCGAGACCCCCTGAGTGCCGACGAGACACTTGAAGCGCTTGTCGGCGAACAAGCTCTTGAGGACGGAGGTGCCGTTCTCGCGAACGTCATCGAAGGGGTCCATGATGAGGTCAAGCAGCGCGCGCGTCCACTTTCCGTCAAACAGATTGAAGAAGAGAGTCTCGTCCTCCTCCGTCTCCCACGTCTTGCCAGCATCGGCTTCGAGCTTGAGAATAAAGGCGACGGCCCTCAGCGCGGTAAAGTGCCGCTGGAAAGAAGCCGTGGGAATGAGCTCTGATCGCAAGAAGGCGATATACCACGCCAAGAAGTCTTCGTGCTGCTTCAAGCTCGCCCGCAGCTTGTCCTCGGGCCAGAGCAGAATGTTGGTGCGGTGGTTCGCCTGCTTCGGC
Organism: Colletotrichum godetiae; assembly: GCF_030913485.1. NCBI lineage: Eukaryota > Fungi > Ascomycota > Sordariomycetes > Glomerellales > Glomerellaceae > Colletotrichum > Colletotrichum godetiae. The sequence continues at coordinate 207,436 of NW_026851268.1, forward strand.
GGCGCCTTGGGGGCCTTTGGCGCACCTTTGGCGGCGCCGTCAAAGGCTTTGAGACGGGCCAAGCTCTTGTGCAGGATGAAAATTGCGCCTCTGCTGCGCTTGAACATGTCTTTGAGCTTGCTCAGCAGTTCCATGCGGAACTTTGCGTCCGACTCTGAAAAATACGTAGGGAGGTGAGCTTGCAGCAGGCGGAGGGCCACTGGTGAGTAAGGCCTCGTTGTCGAAGGGGAGGCGACGATCAGGGATAGCGCCAGCGAGCGGAGCTCATGAGAAGGATGCGACAAGACTCTCTCGAGCACCGCCTCTTCTAGGACTACTGCTGAGGAAGACTCCTCTTTGTAAATGGCACCAGGCTCCTCGACCATGCCTACCTTTTTGCCGACTTCGAGCACGGCGAGGTTCAGCTGGGCCAGAGTATCCAACTCAGCCACGGCCGAGCCAGAGGTAGACCACATGCTGTTGATCTGTTCCAGGATCTGGACCGAGTCCTTGCGGTCATCCTTGAATAACGGAAGGAAAACATATGTCTTGATGCCCTCGAGCAGAGACGGCGTCTTGGCAATGGCAGCCTGTACCCAGCGAAGCCACGTCTCGACACTGAACTGTTCGGCGCCTGCAGCTTGCAGTGGCTTTAACGACTGCTGCCTCAGTGCCCTGAAGATAGTCACGATAAACTTGCCCGTGGTCGGACACACGTAGTGCATAGTCATCCAGTCGAGCATCTGGCCGAAAAAGTCCTCCCACAGAGCAATATCTGACGCCCAGCTGCACTCGGGCTGCGTCCGCCTATAGCTTGCCGCGATATCATCGACGCTGAAGACGGACTTGCCGGCAAAGTAGTCCATGGCCTTGAGCGACGACTTGACCAGAGGCTTGGTGGACTGCGGCCCGATGATATTAATGAGGGTATCCAAGATGGTCGTCTTGACCAGCTCGGAGACGGCATGGTCGGGGTTGCGGCGAATGAGCGAAGGGAGCAGGTCCAGGACCAACTTCATGGACCGGTGCTGCTCCGTCTCATTCCACTTGATGAAGAAGTTGAAGAGGCCCAGGCTGGGTTCTTTGGAGAAGGCCCATTGTCGCAGGGCCTGCTTATCAGACTTTGAGCTTTGCTCGACAAATCCGCAGAGCTTCACGCACGCATTGCCCGAGACTCCCTTTGGCTGAGCGGCCAGGGAGAGGAGGTGGTCAAAAACATTTTGCGCGATGCTACGGGCACAACTGATGTTAACGAGCTATTACATGTGGACCACATCTTGGAGGGGTAATGAAGGGGGGAGAAAAGTCTTACGAAATCCACGATTCCTCGGGCTGCTCTTCAACCCATTTGAGCAGGTCACTCGGGTTGACGAAGCTCTCGTACTGGGGAACGGTATCCTGCTTCATCGCTATCTCATACTTGGCGAACCCGGCGAGTGACTCTGGGAGTGAGGTAAGGTAGAATGAGGGGCACCGAGGGGCAATGGCGAAGCGAACGAGTGCTGGCCGAGTGAGTAACAGGGGGGGTGTTTTTTTTTTTTTCTTTTCCCTTTCGTCTGTCGTCTAGAACTCGGCGTGTAAGTAACGGAATTGAGTGCACCCAAATTTCTGGTTGGCTCCGGATCTTACATAAGAATCTCCGATTCGGGAAGGCTTCGTCGGTGAAGGTATTTACCTATTGGATGTATTGGACACGGGGGAAAATGTAGGTACCACGAATTTTCAGCGAGCAGCTCACAGCATTGACTCGGCGCACCGGCGAAGACTCATCGCGGGGGGCACCAAAGCGCCAGGGTCCCGACACTCTTTTTTTTTTTTTTTTTTTTTTTTTGCGCTGCTCGCGCCCCCTAGTGACATTCAGCCAATCGCCTGCATCTTCTGGAACGTCGCGCGCACGGATCACCCCACCCACACACGGGTGGTGTGGCCAAACTTTTCCCCTGCCCTAATTGTGAAAAAGAAGAGGCGCCCCGCCAAAATTCTTGTCGCTTGCTCTTCTTTCCCCTTCAACCCCATCATCATCCAACATCTACCGTAAGCACCAGATTACTGGGAGATATCGCCAAGATGTCGAAAATTACGGTTGCCAACGTCCGCACTCAGGTCTCTGAGCTGCTCGAGTACTCTCTCGAGACCAAGAAGCGCAACTTCCTTGTCAGTCCACTCCCTCCAGTCCCTTCAATTGAGGGCCCCTTCATTTGAGCGCATCATTCGTGCGACCGAAGGTAGAAGCAGAATCAGAACCAGAAAGCTAATACCCCTCACAGGAGTCTGTCGAGCTTCAGATCGGCCTCAAGAACTATGACCCCCAGCGTGACAAGCGTTTCTCCGGCACCGTCCGCCTGCCGGTCGTCCCCCGCCCCAACATGAGCATCTGCATTCTCGGTGACCAGCACGATATCGATCGTGCCAAGCACGGCGGTGTCGACGCCATGTCCGCCGACGACTTGAAGAAGCTCAACAAGAACAAGAAGCTCATCAAGAAGCTCGCCCGCAAGTACGACGCCTTTGTCGCTTCCGAGACCTTGATCAAGCAGATCCCCCGTCTCTTGGGTCCCGGTCTGTCCAAGGGTATGTTGACCACCACTCAATCATTTATCAAATCTTGTAGCCCTGTCTAACATTCAATGCAGCCGGCAAGTTCCCCACCCCCGTCTCCCACGCCGACGATCTCTCTGGCAAGATCACCGAGGTCAAGTCCACCATCAAGTTCCAGCTGAAGAAGGTTCTCTGCATGGGTGTCGCCGTCGGCAACGTCGGCATGACCCAGGAGCAGCTGATTGCCAACATCATGTTGGCCATCAACTACCTCGTCTCCCTGCTGAAGAAGGGCTGGCAGAACGTCGGAAGCTTGACCATCAAGGCTTCCATGTCTCCCCCCAAGCGCCTCTACTAAGCGCAGCCCTCTTCTGGGACTTGTGTCGGTGTTTCTTCGCGAGGCGCCCTTGCACTAGGTATCGAGTACTGCTCGGGTTGGTTATGTCGATGGCTTAAGTGCTTATTCGCGTAACGATATACCCAAAGGTGGGAACAACTTTGTTCAAGGACCTTTCATAGGAAGCTCTGCGCATGGATTAGGAGCCATTCAATACAAAATCATCCTCTTCCAATCCATTACACATGTCTCAATATGCATCAGTGAAACGTGACTATCATAAGATAGTGCTTGTTAACACGGGGTTGCCAAGCCCCAGTCTAGGCATGGTTGCTAAATGGGGTGCCCAATGTGTGATTTCGTATACACAGTAGGGACTCCTTGCCAACTAGCTAACCGTCGAAATCCCTAAAATCCTCCCTTACACACAACGCTCGGAGTGTAGGGTAGGGAAAAGCTCGAAAGGTAAAAGTTTTCCTGATGGTGATGATGAAGAGTGCTTGAAATACACAGGGTTGCCAAGCCCCATTTTCGGCCAGTTCGCTCGCAGCGGTAAAAGCAACAGCCCAAGATGAAGACCGTTGCCATAAATCCGAAGTGCGAGCTCATCGTCAAGTCGTCGAAGAGAGAAGTTAATGAGAAAGGGCGCATCGCCGCAGGATTTCAATCAAACACGATGCCCAATCAAGTCGCCAAACTCAATCTTTGGCGCGAGGATAGAGGCCGCACCCTTGGCAGCCCTGTCGGCCTCATGGTTGAACTTGCGCGGGATCCACCAAAAACGAACCTTGACGCCCTTGTCGTGGAGCCTCTCGACGTTGAGCAAAAGTGCCTCCCACAGGTCCCGATTCTTGACGGGCTTGCCGGTGCTGCTGAGACGCCACCCCTTCCTCACCCACGCGCGCGCCCAGTCCGTGGCGCCGTTGACGACGTACGTCGAGTCCGTAGCGATGACGATGCTCCTGAACCCTTCCGCCGACCACGCCCTGTACCGCAGCGCCGCGACGGCGGCGCGCAGCTCGGCGCGGTTGCTCGTGTGGCGGTACGTCTTGCCGTCCGGCCCTTGGTCCTCGAGCTTAAAAGCCACGCGGCCACTCTGGTCGTTTGCGTAGACAGGCTTGAAGATGAAGGCGGAGCCGCCGCGGGCGGTGGCGTCGGCGCTGCCGTTGTTGAAGCAGGCGCCGTCGGTGTAGATTAGGGCCTCGGAGGTGTCGTAGCGGTTGATAAAGCGGAGGACCGGGGGGGAGAGCCTCATGCAGCGGCCCGAAGGGAAGAGGTCCTCGGGCGAGAGGGGCGTCTTCTTCTTGCGCTGGCCGAATTTGGTGGGGAACAGGGTGCCGGAGAACTCCATTCTCTCGCAGAGAGGGTCGGATGGCGTCGGCTGGAGGACGGGGGCGGGCTGCGGAGTTGCTTCGGGGGCGGCGACGGCGGCGGACTTGTTCGTGAAGCTATTCGAGGGCAAACAGGCGCCGATGAGGAAACGCTTGACCTCCCTGGGTGGCGTACCGTCGACGAGGGGCAGCATATCATCATCGGTGTCTTCGTCCAGGTCTTCGGCCCAAGTAGGCCGGAAGGACGCTGATGGACTCTGGGATCCGCCCGCAGCAACTCGCTCAGGACGGCCGTATCGGCTCTTCGCAACCTGGTCGAAGCTGACATCCCTAGGCACGTGAGAGTTGAAGTCGTAGCCAAAGAGTTCGTCGTCCTCGTCATCCTCGTCCTCGTCATCCTCGTCCTCGTCCTCATCATCGCAGTCGAAGCTAAAATCGAGACAGCATTTTCCACAGGTAACCATCTGGTGAGGTAGACAAACGGTGATCTCTCGCCCGTTGGGCAGCACCACGCGATCAATCTCCGGCCAGGCCATTGTTGCGCTGCAATCAACTCCCTGGGCTGAGGATAGAGGGAAGGGCGTGATACTTTCAGCAGTTAAGAAAGCTGAGCTCGGAGCTTTCGTTTTATCTCGGGGGAACTGAGCGGGGGCAGGTTCAATGAAACCCTACGAATCTTCTCCGTCAGGTAATCACTAACTTAGTGGTGGCTTCCAGAAGGACAAAGCATGACAGAACCTGCCAAATTGTCACAACATTCTTTGTTAGCTGAGCATTGAGCTTCAACAGCTGAGGATGTGTTCGGTATCATAAGAAGCTTTGATGGAGCTCATCAGCACGTTACACGTCAGGTAGTGCCGATATGTAGCTACTAACCGGGATGTGCTTGAGTAGTTTATTGTGCCTTGCAACCTGCAGCAGGTCTGGAAGATCCCTTTTTCTCCGCACGTTCCTGTGGAGAGTTTGCCGAGAGCATTTTGTCAAGTAACAACTCTTCAGGTGTAAACACAACTTCAAATCAGTAGATGCACAGCATGACATTGTTTTAGCAGCATGGGTATATTGACAGTTTCATCAGAAAGCATGGAAACGAAAGTACTAGCAATTGCAAATGATGGATTCAGCTGCATTCGCAGGCGGCGCACTCAAAACACCCAACCACCGCAGAGGATATCCATCCCCCGTAAGCCAATATATAGCCATGCCTAAAGCCAATTGAAACGCACCCGCAACAATGAAGATGAGACTTTTTGTACACTCCTGCCCTCAATCAGTCGCTCTCGTCGATATCCATCGACTCCTGGGCGGCCCTCCCACGCGTGCTCCGCGCCGACGTCCTCGTCGCTCTCGGGGCAGGCTTCTCTTTGGCTGCAGGTCGGGCTGGCAATTTAGTCTTGGCTGCTGCTTTCGATGCTGCTGCTGCCGACCTGCCCTTGCGTCCGTTAGATTTGGGCGGTGGCGTAGCTTCTTCCGGCTCTTCCTCGTCATCTGCTTCAACTTCCTCCTTTTCTGGTTCTTCTGTCGGAACGTCCTCGACCTCGGACAAAGGGGAGTCATCACCGCTGTCGTCCGCAGCAGCTGTTGGCTTCTTAGACTCCTCGCCATTTTCTTCCTCTTGGGGTTCCGAGAGAACCGAGGAGTCGTCATCATCGTCCGACACCTCCTCACCCGTCTGTTCTCCATCCTCATTCTCGTACGTCCACTTGCTGACACCATCCCACATCTCACGGTCGTCGTCAGATGAGTCGCGCTCGGTATACTTTGATACAGTAGTGGTAGCAGCACGACCGCTGCGTCTCCGGTTTTCCAACGGGATGTCAGACTCGCGGCGTGGGGCCTTGACCTTCGCCGGCTTCTTGACCTTCTGCTTCTTCGGCTTTGGCTCCCTCGGTGCCTTGGGCTCCTTGACCCTCGGGGCTGACCTTGCCTTCTTGGCAGGATGATGGTCTCCGCGATCATCTGTGGACTTTCTCTTCTGTAATGGTGTAAGCCGAAAAGTCCAAAGGACATGGGAGAGGGGGTCAGCTTACCTTCTTTCGATCAATTGACTTGAAGAGACCATCCAATTTCTCGTCAATCTCTGACGGCAGGTACTGCTTTTCGGCAATCTCCTGGGCAACCTGGTGTGAAGGCAACGCAGTGTAGAGGCCGATCGGCAAGCCGACCTTACCCGGGAACGCTTGGAAACTCCAATTCTTCCTCTCCTGCCATTTCCTTACAACAGCCTGGGCCAAATCGCTGATAATGTAGAGGTTTTCGCTCGCCTCTGGGCTGATGGCATCGCGAGTCTGCTTTACCCTCTCAGCGTACTTGTAGATGAGTCCCAGGTTGTCTTCCGTTGCCACATTCGTGAGATAGTACAGAATATAGCGGCCATGGTCCGCAAGGTCACTGGCGTATGAGCTCAATTCCTCCTCACTGGCATCGTCAATATTCTCTGGCTTGTTGAAGTCGGGATGGTGAGCCAGCAAAGATATGAGTCGCCCCATAATCGCCTCCATAGGGCGCTGTTCACTCGCCTCCAATGCGCGAGCCCGAGATCGAATCCAGGTCTCAACGCGCTGCTTCAGATCACTGTTTGGCTCGAATGCCGTCAAGAAGATGACGGTGTAGAAGCGTGTCCGAAGCTTATTCTGTACCAGATACTTTTGGAGCTTCTCGATAAAGCCCCGGCGGACAGTCAATTCGGTATCCTGGGCCGTAAACGCGAGACGGTTGAAATCAGCCGGTGCCAGGAAATCGTCGAAATGCTTAATGGTGCATAACTTCAGCAACAGCTGAGCTGCCAGCAGGCGAAGTCGCGACTTGTGGTGATTGGGCGTATCCTTCGTCTTGCAGAGCTCTCCTCTCTTTGCGACCAATGTCTTGAGCAGCTTGAAAACAGGTACAGCCTTCTCTTTGGCCTCTTCGACATCATCCATACTACGCAGTCGGTTGACGAGAATATGCAATGAGAGGCACTTCGCTTGCAACTCCTCGTCCACGCTGGCGTCATCCACCCACTCGGGGTCTTTGTCTGATGCGTCTGTTCGGACCTTGAGCAAAATTTGCTGCACCGTCATGTTGAGGATGTCATCGTCTGAATCGAGGGTGATCTTGGGCACTTGCAATTCCAGCTGTGCAACAGACTGAAGCTTGTTGAGGAAGTGCGATGAGCCGTAGGTCCAGTCTTCCATGATCTTCTCCAACAAGCTGGTCGCACTGACCAGACCCTTGTCATCGCCCTTGGCCAGGAGAATCTTGATGGCATACTTGGCAGACTTCACAGGCCGTCCATACAAAGCGTAGCTAACAAGCGCCTGTGAAAACTTTCGGTCTTGAGGAATCTCTTCGGGGTACTTTTTGGAGTATGAGGCACAAGCTTTCAGGGTATCGACAACGTTCGAGTCGTTCTCGTTCGTCTCCGTGGGAGCTTGCTCTACGAGACCCTTGCACAGCCCTCCCACATGGGTCTTGAAAAGCTCAGGGTTGCGTTGTGAGATTTCGTTGAGAATCTCATGGGATACGGAGCCCAGGCCGTCCTTGTCGTTCCTAGAGTAATCGAGAATCGTTGCAAGGTGGCTGCGGTTGAACAACAAGCAAGCCGACCGGTAGAGAAGCGGCAAAAGCGTGTCCAGGACAGTCGAGTTCTGGCTTGCATTGGTGCGCTTGACCAGTTCCTTGATGGCTTGTCGAACCGTCTTGTAGTCGCTCTCGGCACTGACTGAGAATTTGACGAGCTGATAGGCGCGTCGGTCATTCGCATTGGCGAATTTCTGGAGGTCGGTCTTCACTTTGAAAGGGTCTGGGAAGAACTGTACGATGTACTGCACTGTTCTCTCCAGGTTCGCCGTAACCTTCGAGCGATTGTCGTCAATCACACCTCCGTTGTAGCTCTCGCACTGCTTGACAAAGGCTTCAAGCACCTGGGCAAACTGAGGTTGCCGACCTTGCATAGCCATGAAGGCTCTCTTCGCCGCTTGATCCAGAGACTGGGTAAGGAGGAGAATTCTTTCCGCACGAATGCGGTCCTGGTCAGCAACGCCTGCGCTCTGAGAGCTTTGGGATGTTCCTCTGGTGTTTTTAGGCGCCTTAATGGGAGGATAGGACAGAGGTACCAGGCACTCAAAGAGTACACGATCAAGGAGGATGTTGAGCTCGGAGTCGTTTGCGTAAAACGCGTTGAAAATGCGAGATGGAATTCCAGACAGGGCAGCAACGACGCTCTCCTGCCCAGCAGCCAGCTCTCCCGACCCAACGGCCCAGAGTTTCGCGAGCAACGTCATTGCATCGACCCGAACAGCAGTGCGCTTGTCTCTACAACGGTCGGCAAGACTGCTGAGAACAGAGCCGTCCTTATCCACGCCGCCTGGCGCAGCCAACTTGGAGATGAAGTCGCGGAAGCTAAAGAGCTCCATCACTTTGACGGCAGCTAACCGGACCTTTTCGTCTCCATCGTTGAGCTTCTCTCCAAGATGCTTCACCAATTCGGACTGTTCCTCGCGACTAAGACCAATCCCGCCTGCTTCGGTGGCCAGAATGTAACCGACAGCGTTGGTCCAAGCTGCTCGAATGGTTGCCGTCTTATCGTTCCTCCTGCCCAAGAAATGGTTGTATGCGGAAGAATGAGTTTGCGCAAAAGACTGGGGCGAAAGAGGTGTAGTGAGGACGCTATCGGAGATCTGACTGGGGGCCTCATCGGCCAAGCGCAAGGGAGGGTACTGAGCAGGGTCCAACACGGGTGGCGGGGGTGGTCCAGCAGCACCAAGTCCAGAGATCATATCTCCAAGCGTCTCGGTGGCCAGCTGTCGAAGATCCACATTGTCGGCCGATAACTCTGCCTCGACCTGTGGTATGACATTTTGCAGAACGGATGGCGATGCACGCCAGAGTTCTCTGATGAGATAGTGGGCCTTCCTGAGTTCCTTCAATTCTGCATCGGTGGGACCCCTAGGGGCATCCTCGTCCTCTTCGTCTTCGTGCGATTTTCCAACCGTCTTCGCCGCGAATCGAGATGCGTCGAGAATGACATCACTGAAGTACTGACTTACATAGTGTACCATCTTCTCCGTACACACATTGCAGATCTCCTTCGCCATGATGTACGCAGGGGGCTCGTCCTTCGGCAGCAAGGTTGACTGGTTGCCGTTTTGCTCGCTACGCTCTGTGCGGCTCTGGAAGCCGCCCGGGGGTGCTGCTCTAAGGAATTGGGCCATGATTACTTCAATGACCTTGGGGTTCATGCCAGACGCCTCGTCAACCAAGGCAATCAGCATTTCTGTCATGGTGTTGCCGACCTCCTTCGAGACACCCTCTTCTGGACCCGAGTTCGAGCTTCCAGACACTCCATCGAAGAAGACTGAAAAGAGCTTCAGGAGCATGTCGTCGGCACCGTCGATGTCATTGATTAGGAGGATACTTTTGACGTCGGTCAGAGCTGTCAACACATATTTGTGCTGGCTGTGATAAGGGTGGGTTTGGTCGCTCAGCGAAGGGAAAACGTGCGTAACGACCAGATTGAAGAACATCTGTTGAGCTCGTCAGTGGGAGCTCTGGGTATCTCGATGGCATTGGCTTACCTTGGTCTGATCCGCAGTGAATGGCGCGTCGGGCGCACACAGGCGCAGAATGTCTGCGATACACACAGCCGCGTACGCCCTCACGCCCTTATCCTTGTGGGCTAGCAGATTGCGTTGACCCAAAGCATGAGCAACATCATTGAGAGATTCAACATCCGTAGTGTCCTGGTCCAGACCCCCAAGCTCCTCGGAGAGAGCCTGCAGACGGTTCAGAAGCTCGGTTGTGGGGATAGGTTTTCCGGGCTTCCAAGTCAATTCTTCGTCGAATTGAAGGCTGGCAAGCTCCTCTCCTTGTTCCTCCTCAACCTCGACCTCCTCTTGAGGTTCATCGCGAGCGCGACGACGCGCCATCTTGGAAGGTGTTCGGTGGGCGTTCGGCAGGTGACGTGTGGTGAAGCGGGGAAGATAATGTGTCGATGCTGTCGTCGATCGACTGGAACGTGTCAGGAGTCGATGATGCGCGCGTGGCCTAAGTCATGGATAGAATGTCGCGCGTCGCGTGCACGATGGAAGTACGCGGCAGATGTTGTGAGTACGCAGAATTAGAGACCAATTGCGGTGGTGGCGACGAGAAGAGGGATGAAGCTGGTGCTCTCGGTGTTGCGACGAAATTGGATGGATGGGAATAGTCGATGCGTGTTACGCGCCCGCGCCTGCAGTTCGTCGGGGTTTCGCGTGCTTACCTGAGCTGAGGGAGGTAGCACGAGGTACCTGCTCAAGCTCCAGCTGTATCATCCCTGCCCGGTCGTGACTTTTGCGTGGCCCCGGCGCAAGCAGGAGTGGAGCTGTGGCTGTGATGCCTCGGGTGGCTGATGACGGATGTCACCGTTCGGTGCTCAACGACCTGTCTCCACTAGGGCCCGGTGGTGGACTTCGTGATCCTCTCTGTCCTCATGATAGACTAGATCGCGGTCGATTCAAAGATGCCTCACATTTAATTCGATTTATATTAGAAGAATAATGTTCAATTCATTCAGTGTCTTTAGAGGATGCAATCAAAATAGTCACCAGTAGCGTCTTGTCAACAGACTGTGGCCTCCAGCAGAATCCAAGACGTTGCAACTTGAGCAGGATGGACGGCTACAGCAATGGCGGCGTTGGAGCCTTGGGCTCAAGTCTTTCTCTTGATGTTTCGCTATCCCAGATCCTGTGAAGTTGTACACGATGGTAACGACCACCGCTAGTCCTTTGCTCAGACGACCACTTCTTGGAAAAGGGGGGGAAGAGCTGGACGGTCAAGTATCGTTTTCCTTCCAGCCGATAGTAGATATGTTGCTCGCAGGCTGTGAAACTGCAACAGGTGCCAAACAAATCATGGTGATATCCATATTCTGTAAGTTAGCTCGTTCTACTACAATTAGGTACCTACTCAAAATTCAGCAGCTGACAAGCAGCTTCGATGCCAGCTTGTGTGTGTTTTTCTTCAGTTCGAGCCATGTCGTTCAGTGATATACTACAGAGAGGATCCTTTCAATTTTATAGTTACGAATGAAGTCAGGTCTTTCCTGTTGTTCTTGTTGGTTTTCCGTGACGAAGTTGAGCCTCTAGGTCATACCTAGATGCCTGAGATCGTGGGAATCTTAAGGGGCAAGTTGAATGAAAATATTTCTGCCTGCAAAGCCTTTCTTCACTAGGGTACACTAAAGATTGACATCATATTCCTGGCTTATATTCCAGTACTTCCTTAATGCCCTTACAATGTCTCATGGCGACAGTCCAAGTCTTGTTAGTGAATGCCTAGCAATGACTTGACGGTTAGGGATTCAAGTAGTAATTCAAGTAGTTCATTTCACATATATCTCCTGGAACTGCTACCGCATGTAAATCTGATCCTTCTTATGCCTTGAAGGTCAAAACTCCTTGCTCCGAAAGCCTCAGATTATCTAAATCACCCGGCCAGCTGCGGGGCAATCGATCTCCTGACCGAGTATCCCACTACCTCGACCGGCTGGGAGGTGAATAAATATCCCAAGAGTATACACCCTCTCACCGACGCACCCCGTTTTTGCATCCTGTCTGGGCCTCACGCTAGTTCACCCGTCTGCCTCTCTCAACTCCCATCCATCCCGATTTCGAAATCCTCTTCTTCTTCTTCTTCTTCTTCTTCTTCTTCTTCTTCTTTTTCTTCCTCTCTCACCCACCCACATCACGAGAACGCTAATCTCGCAGCAACTTTCGTTCGCCCACAGGCAGATTTAAGGTACGTCGGCGTCTTCTTCCCGAGTATTTGATTCTTCTTGTTCTGCTTTTTTCTTTTTATGGAATCATCTCTGACGCGATACAGCACGCTTCGCAGCACCTCTCGTTCGTCCGATCGACACTCTCTCAACCATCCCAAACTTCAGCGTAAGTCGAGATCACCAGCATCACGAGTCTCATCTCTACCGTCTCTGAGACGATTGAGAGATAACTTCTGTCCTATTTCCTGCCTACATTTGCCCTCATTTTCCCTTTCCTAGTGTTCAGTTTGAGAGATAGGGTCAGGCGATCCCATTTCCCTCGATCTTACAGTCTTGCGACGTCAAGAGGTACTCTGAGTGCAAAAACACTCATCTTCACTTTCCTCTCCTTCGATTTTCGGGCAGATCGAATTTTCCAGAAAAAAAATCAGATTCTCCCTCGTTCCTTCCTCTTGTCTGGACTTTGCACCCCTCGGTACAAATTTTTGCCCCCCAACTTGCCTTTGTTGACGTGCTGTTTTTCCCACCCACATCTTCTCGCGGTTCTTCTCTCACTGAGCCACTCACTCCCACTTCTACCTCTTCACCCCTTCAACCTCTCTTTTCCACCCACTTCACTCACTTTTCTTCATCACCAACTGACGGCAAATATTCTTTTGCAGACAACACTCACTTGTCACTATCACCATTCTTTCAAGAAGAGTAAGTCCTATCTCGTTCGCGTTCCTTTCATTTGTTTTCACGCTGGTCCTCTTTTTTGCGCTTGGCGATTTCCAAAAAAGATTGGTATCGCCTCTCTCCAGGTTCAGATCGCACTTGCTTGACTTGTCGCTTTCTTTTTCCCTACTACAGTCTAACAAAGTCCCAGATCCAGTCATTGTTCAAGAACAAGCTCAACGGACGCTCTCGCTTGACATCATGATGCGTAAGTCCCCCTCTCTTTCAAGTCGGAGGTGTCAAAAATCCAACTTACTGACAAAAGAAACAGCCAAGCGTCCCAACAACGACTATCGCGATCACCGCGGTTACTACCGCGAGGATGATGACCTCACTGTGACCGAGGGCGCCATCCAGCGTGAGCGCAAGGACTGGAGCACTTATCGCAAGACCGATCCCTTCCTCCTCATTCTTCTTGCCGCGCTCATCGCTACCTGCATGGGCGGTGGTATCGCTATCGGCATTTACTGTAAACATCCCCTCTTGAGCGTCTTTTCATTCTTCTCTTTCATTTTGCTAACAATGAAATTCATCAGATGCTACTCGTGGCTCTCCCAACTCTCAGGTTCCGACCTCTGACTCCCATGTCGTTGTCCCTCGTTCCGCCGGCATGAACTACAACGTTCACGGCTTCAATGGCACTCAGACCCACGGCATCAACTCCACCCTCTCTGGCTTGGCTACCACTGGCACTCCCACTATCTGCGAAGATGATGCCGATGAGACCATCACCGTTACCCAGTTCCTTGGAAACAACAAGACCGCCTCTGTTGACACTACTATCACGACCCACGTCCAGATGACTCTCACCCAGACCCTTCACAAGTCTCCCATGGGTACCACTGTCTCGTCTGCCAAGCCTGTCAACACCACTCTTCCCGGCTCTTCTGTTGTCACCCAGTAAGTTCTCCTCAGCTTTCCCTTTCCTTCTGCTTCCAAAGTCCAAATTGCTCATTTCCTTTTCAGGTCCATTCCAGTTGTCACCGAGGTCCTTACAACCTCTGTCACTGAGACTGCGTACCACACGGCCACCGCCCACCAGAGCAATGTCGTGTCCGAGTCCTCCGAGTCCCTCGAGTCCTCTGAGTCTGCCATCGCTTTCACGTCTTCTGTTGAGAACGGGCCTCCCATCATCGTGACTACCGGCGGCTGGCTCCCAACTGAGAGCTCTCACCCTGAGATCACCTCGGTCTTCCTTACCAAGACCCTGACCCAGACGCACAAGACCACAATCCATGGCGCTCCCTTGATCTCTACCGGAGAGTTCTCTTCAACCACCACGGTTACTCCCACGACTGTCGTCAAGTCCACCATCTACGTCACTGCAGGCCCCCTGAGCTCTACTACTCAGGCCCAGTGCTCCCACAAGGTTGAAGACCACACCGTCTACGTCACCGTCATCGAGACCTTCACTCCTGGCGCTGCCAGCTCTTCTTCGAGCGTTCAGTCCAAGAGCTCCAAGGCCTCCTCCAAGATGTCTTCTTCTTCTTCGGTTTCCCCTTCCACGGCCACCGACACCGTCTTGGTCACCTACACCGTCACGATTGACAGTCTGTACCCCCCTACCACGAGCCCCGTCATGAGCAGCTCTATCTCTAGCGAGAAGACCTCCTCCACACTCGTTCCCGCCTCCAAGTCGACCATCGTCGTCACCCAGGTGGCCACCCGGACCGTCATCGTCTCCATTGGACACGGGACCACTGTCTCTTCCCAGCTCGGCCACGCCGGCATTCCAATCTTTACCTCGCTTTCCTCGTCCGGAACCGCCCAGGCTTCGACCGCCACGGACGTCGTCGTCTTGACCAAGACGATCACCTCCAACGTGTTCAAGACCGTCAGGGCCTCGTCTTCTTCGCACTCGGCCGATGTCCAGACAGATACCCAGACCTCCATCGTCACCGTCACTGCCTCCCCTTCCAGCGCCTCCCCCTCCAAGTCATCTTCCCAGTCTGCTGAGTCCATTCTCACCACGATCTACCTTACCGATCGCGCAACCCAGACTGTCACAATTGGAGGCATGGCCACAGTGACCGTCCGCCCCAAGCCGTCTAGCACCTTCTCCTCGTCGTTCTCTAGTCCCTCCAACTCCACCAGAACCGAGACAAAGGTCATCACCGCGTCCGCGTCCAGAGTCGTCCACACCTACACCACCACGGTCAGCGGCCAGGTCTTCACGTCTCTGATTACCGTCTGGAAGAACGTCACTGCCACCGCCACCGCGACCCTCAGCGGCAGCGCCTCGTCTTCTCTTGCCTCTTCGTCCACCTCTCACGTGGGCAGCGGCAAGAACACGACCGTCACCGCGACCGCCACGTCCGTGGTCGAGGTGCCCATTACGCTGAACACCACCATCACCATCACGGGAACCCCCATGCTGCACCCCACCGCCCCGAGCCCCTTGGCCCCCTCCGTCAACGGCACCGCCATGACGTCGTCTACCCGCCACGTCCCCACGACCTACCACTACCCCACGCTCTCCTCCGCGACTGTCACCGAGCAGCCCAAGAGCACGAGCACTGTGGTCGTCGTCTCTGGCACCGCGGACAAGCATGCTGAGGGCATCATGGGCGGCTGTAAGGGCTGCACCACCTGGCTTGCCATCTCTGTGCTGGGCCTGATGGTTCTACTCTAAGAAGAGCAAACGCTTACCTTCTCCATTCTTTTTGTGTGTTTTTCTTTCTTTAGTTTTTACCTTTTTTGCGCTCATGGTTCTCCTTTCACTTTTTCGATTGGAGAACTGGCATCAAGGAAAAAACTCCCCTGTTTTTTGACGCTTTTCTTTTTACTTTTCTCATGGATGGATGATTGATACCCACTTCATCACGGAACGATAACGATTACGGACGGAACTCTTTCTCATGCGGTTTCATGGATTTGGTACTTTCGGCACGGGGAGGAAATTGCACAGAAGTCCTTTCTTTTCTTCATTTCATGATTTGGAACCCGCTAGGCTAGGAAAACTTTCTGGGTGTTAAGGAATAGTTTTGAGGTTTGGAGAGGGATCCGAGGTTGGAAGGGAGGATTGGGTTTAGCTTGCATGGACCAGTGCCTAAATAATACCAGCACGAACCCATTATTCCACACTTGATGACTTGATCTCTGTGATTTATGTGTTGTGATGTGTTTTGATGTGTTGTGAACGACGACTTGAAGAAGTGGTCTGCCACAAGATTCATATGTCAGCCCAAGTACTACCAGCCCAAGAAAGTCTTCCACAGTCCAAATCCTTAAACGCAACATGAAGAACGCTTCCTGACAAAATACAGTAGTGAAATCGCATTTCATTCATTCTCATAATCTATCAATCTAAAGCCCCACCCTCTACCTCCCATCACCAAACCCCTCCCTCAGCCACTCAGTTATGAGCAACCTTCAAAATCCTCTTCTCCATCTCCTCAAAAGCCCCAACAACAGGCTGATACCCCTCAAACACACCGTCCTTGTACCCCTCATCAACCTTTTGAATCGCCCCCTCCTCCTTCCACCGCTTCCCAATCAACTCGTCGAACGTCTCTCCCTCGCCCCTCTCAAGCGCCCAAACAGCCTTATACGCCCCGCCCAGAGCACACGCGTTCCCGCCCACGTCGAGCTTATACACGCCCTCCGCCCCGCCCAGCACGTCGCCCATGACCCGCGCAATGGCAGGGTTCAGCGAGCCGCCGCCGACGAGGTAAATCCGTCGCGGCTGCGCGGGGATCTTGGAGCTGGACTCGGAGCCCGGGCTGTGGACGAGGTTCTGGCTGCGCAGACGCATCGATAAGGCCTGCGACTCGACAATGATACGCGCGTCCGTCTCCTTGGACCACGATTCCTTAGCCTCGGCCAGCGCGCTTCCGTCCTGCTGGGCGGTATACCGCCACGTGCCGGCCTTGATGTTCGGCACAATCTCGGGCAGGTCAAAGTACAACCCCAACTTTGCGCCATCCTCCTCCTTCGACCGCACATCCAACGGCGGCGTATCGAGAACAGCCTTGTTGAAGTTGGCCCAGGGGTCACCGCCGCCCTCAGGCTTCGGCAACGCATCCCGCACGCGCTCGCGCGCCAGCCCGCCGTTCTTGTAGCACAGCATAAACATGTACTGGCCCGGCGTGCAGGGGTGATTGAAGAAGTGATACGCCGCGTCGGGCTTATACACGGGCGTGACCATCAAGAACGTAGAACTCGTGCCCAGCGAGACGATGGCGTCCATGGGCCGCAGCGGCAGCGCGAGGATCGTGGCCGGGTTGTCGCCTGTAAAGGGCGCGATCTGGCACTCTGCGCTGAAGCCGTAGCGCCGGACAAAGTAGTCCGAGATGCCGCCCATGGACCCGCCGCCGTCGTGGCGCGGCTCGCCGAGCTTGGCGCGGAGGTCTGCTGCTGCGCCGGAGTGGGAGCCGGCGGTGAGTTGGAGCAGGGGCTCGCTCCAGTTCCCAGCGGAAATGTCCCAGAGGTTCATGCCGCAGACGTCGCTGATGTCGATGGGGGCGACGGCGCCGAGGAGGACGGAGGCGAGGAAGGAGGAGACGAGGGAAATGCGGGATGTGGCGGCGTACATCTCGGGGAGCTTCTGGCGGAGGCGCATGATTTGCGTGCCGGTGAAGCGCTACAGCAACATGAACGTTTCAGTAAAGAATTTCACTCAACTCATGAATGCCATACAGTGTTTTGTGCATGGGTTCAAAACATGAGGGGCAACATACGTGGTGTGCAGCACTGCCAGTAACCTCAGCCAAGCGCTGCGCTGTCTCGAAATTGGCATCAAACTCATCGCACTGCGCCTGCGTGCTGTGATCCTGCCAATTCGGCGCATACGGGTGCGAGAACGCCCCCTTGAGCTGCTCGACGAGCGGCTTGTCGGACTGCAACCCGCCCAGGAGCGTCTCGGCCTCTTTACCCCAGTAGGTGCTGCCGTGCTGCTGGCACGAGCCGCTGATGCCCTTGATGCGATCCATTGGCGTCTTGGTGCTGAGACGGCTAAGAACGAGATCGATGGCCTCGAGGAACATGGCGACGGGGGCGTAGACCTCGCCCTCGGCCTCGTTGGTCAAGACGCCCTTGCGCAGGCCATACTGCTTGCCAAAGTCGGCGTCAAAGTCGACTTTGGCCTCGGAGACGACGGTCAAGTCGGACTGTACGACGATTGCTGTGATGAAGGGAGGTTTTTTAGAATGGGTTGTTCAATTCCGATGAGATGGGATTTCCGTTGGCTGGCTGACCTTTGAGTTGTTGGGTCGACAGGTCGAACCCAAGATACAAGGGACCTGAACTCATGATGAAGTGAGATGGATGAGAGGTATTGCACAACACTCCGGGGGGGGAGTCAATTAAGTATCGGTCTATCTCAAATTTGTCCAAGCAAGCAAGAATTGGTCAATCGTCATATGAAAGGAGAAAAAGGACACACACAGAATATCCGGTTATCTGGAATCAAGTTGACCGCTGCCCACTACTTTGTACATCACGTTGACGTGGGGTGTGTGTGGGCATGGAGGGGCACCACTTGTCACTTGGGACAGGTTGCATGGTGCCCTCAGCCTTGTGGCAATTCAGGCTAAAAGCGGGCAGACCAATCATGTGGCTCAAGATTGATGCGACGAATAGGCGCGCCAATGATAGTGTGACGTCTTGGCGGAAGCCAAGACAGCCTTGTCCCCTCGACTCGGGGGTCGGGAATAGCTCGTCCCGTGTTCTATGCGCCCTGCCGCCCTGCATATTGCCGCGTTTAAAGGGTCCCGCTGCGTGGAACGCACTTGCGAGATTGGCTAGGATAGACGGGCACTTTTTCAACGACTAGCATTCCCATGAAATACCATGATGCGACGGGAATAGACACAGTTCAGAACAAAGCAAATCTGTTATTCAGCAGACGAGAGATATAAAACAAGTCTCTCGAGACGACCGGCCTGTCGCTGGCCTTTTGTGATCCCTCCCTAAACGCCGCCCTGATGCAAATGGATGCCTTGGAGGACTCTCTCCAAGAATGCTCTCTATACATGGCAACACCCCCTCCCGTAGACCGAAAAAAAAAAGGACGGTGGCTTTACCACGCTCCCAGAAATGGTAAAGAAAACCAAGGGTATCTCGTCGTGAATGGCAAGCTCTTCCTCCAACTGTACATAGAAACTGGCTGCCTTAGTCGTGCTTGTGGCCATTGCCATTGGTGTGGCTGTGGTCGTCGGCCTCCTCGCTAGCCTCTCGGTTGGCTTCTCCGGGGATGAACTCATCGAATGGGCGCGCAACTTCGGCCTCCTTCGGGACGAAGCGCACCTTGATTCTCCGCACACCCCGGACCTTGGCACCGACAAGAGTACGGACCTGATCCTCCACTTCGCGGACAGCCTCGACGGACCAAGCTCCGGGCACAGCCAAGTCAATATCCACCAGGTAGTTCTGACCGGACTTGACACCCGAAACATTGCGAACATCAACCTCGTGGCCATTTGTGACATCAGAGAGACTTCGGAGGGCGTATTTTTGGACATCGCCCTTGATTTCATCGTCAATAGCGCGGTCGGCCAATTCGTATACAGAAGACAGAGTGTTCTCGGCACCAGCCTTGATGACGAGGAGAGAAATCATCAGGCCACCAACGGGATCCAGCCAGGTCGCATCCTTGAAAAAGTTTGCACCGAGGATAGCAAGGAGTGTGACAATGCCGGTCCAGCTGTCGACACGGTGGTGAATGGCATTGGAGGCGAGGACAGAGGACTTTCGTTCGACGGCAACCTTCATGGCTGTTTTTCTCCTTGTCAGCTTTGTTCTCTGCAGCCACTGAGGCCTGAAAGGATTAGGGGGGAATTGTGCTTACTAGCTCTGTACAGCCATTCCTTGATTGCGATTGTTCCCAAGGCCAACCAAGCAGCGTGCAAACTCGGAGTAGCATGACCATGACCATGGCTGTGACCGTGATGAGCGTGAGCAATGGCCTCTGCAGCAGCTGCAGGGTCGAGGAAGAGGTGAGCGTGGAGGGTGATCAAGCTGCTCCAGCACATGAACAGGCCACCGCCCAGAAGCATGCTGGAGACACCCAGAGACCCCAGACTCTCAATCTTGCCGAAACCAGTGGGGAAGGCTGCGGTCGGGGGTTTCAAGCTCCACGAAACGGTGGCCAGTGTCAGGACGTCGGAGGCCAGGTCCGTCAGACTGTGCCAGGCATCAGCAATCATGGCTTGAGAGCCGAATGCGTAGCCACCGGCGCCCTTTGCAAAGGCCATGCCCAGGTTGGAGTAGAGGCCGATGCGAGTGATGCGCACGCCGGCATCGTTCTTGTTGGCTGAGGTCAGGTAGACATTGTCGTGGCCGTGGTGGTGATGGTGGTGATGACCATGGCTCTTGCGAGACTGAGGCGGGTTGGCGGTCATGGTGGCAGTGGTGGTTGCAGACATGATGACAGTTGCTGGTAATGAAGGGGATGAGTTCTTCGCAGCCGTCAAGGTGTTGTTGAGGTGAGGGAGGGAGGAAGCAGAAGAGGTCAGGTGGAGGCGGGCGGCGCTGGGGGTTAAGTAAGGATCGCAGGGAGAGGCGGCCGGGCTGGATGTTTGATAGACGCGGAGGGAGAGGCGGCGCAGAGCTGGATGTGGTTGAGGTGGCCTAAAGGGGTAGGCAGAATTGAGGCAGCGGAGGAGGGTGTGCGTTCCCGTTCCCGTTCTTGGAGACGTCACCCACGCACTCCCACTCACAGCGGAAAGGCGGCGGAGCAGTGCCGTGGGACGCTTGGACGGGGTCGACATGCCTGGGGCGGGTTGAGGAGTAAGATCCAATACCAATATGCCCTCGGCTGTGTATGTGTGTGTGTGTGTGTATAAGGTATTTGCGTGTATGTGCGTATGTGTACGGATAGTGTGTACTCCGTAGGCGTAGCTAGGCGTGTCTCTGGGTCTCGCGCCTTCTCTTTCGCTGCGGTCTCTCAAAGCAGGGTCAAGGTAAATTGTGACGGAAGGGGGGAGGGGACGAATAACGGGTTGGGTAATTGCAAGCAGGCCAGGGACGCGTACATGACAAGCCCAGCCCGAAAAGCCGCGACACACACACCGAACAGGACCGTACCGTGCGGCAGGTACGAATAGATCGGTAGACGGAAGGTGGACGGAGGAGACGAGGGGTGTGTGGTCCAGGTGGAAAGGGAGGGAAAGGGTTACGGGAACGAATTGGGGGGGACTTGGGGTGCAGCAGGCGTAAGAACGGGGGGTGAGAGTTAATTCCTCGATTGGAGACTGACTGGTCTGCACTGTACCCAAAACGCAATGCCTCGGAGGTAGGTAGGTAGAAGCACAAAGTGCCAAAAAAGTGCGCGCGTGTGTTGTGTGTGTTGTGTGTGTGTGTGTATGTGTGTATTGTGCGAGACTGTGTCAAGTGTGTGTCTCCAGCAAAAAGAAAAGAAAGGCGACGCGGCAATTCGTTGCAAGGAAGACAAAACTTTCCAACTGACAAGGCGAGGGTCCGGCAGCGGCGGTAGCGGCAGCGTAGCGGCAGGGCGGGTTGATCTGATCTGCTGCAACTTGCGGCTAAGACCTCCGTTGGGTACCTTACAATGCAGGTAGCATACTCCGTACAGAGTGCGAGTACTTACTCAGATACAACTAGGTACATATGGAAATGTCAAGTATTTCCACTGCAATTCATGCAGAGGCAGTACCGGTACTCCGGACGTCTGCTGCGGTTCGGTTGGTTTGCTGATGTAAAGGGTACCCCTACCATGTACTTGTCCACCCCCGAGCAACCGACCCGAGCTAAAAGGCTGTGCCTGGCGAGGATGGGATGGCAGACCTGAAGACTGAGTGTCAGAGTGACTGAACAGTGAAGTGGGATGGAGAATCGGATGCCACCACCGCCAATTGGCAATGCACCAATGATCAAACCCCAACAAGGCGAGAGTTGAATGGATTGGCTCCATTTGATTGACGGATGCAACTTTTACGCCAAGAGAGAGGAACACATCCATGAACTCAATGGGGTCCGAAGCTACGTACCCCCCGTCCTCCCGCGGGTGGTAGCAAATTTCTTCGAAAATGACTTGTTCAGTCTTGCCGCAGATGTGGACAACATACATACGGCGCCGCCGGGAATTGCTATGGGGAAGAAGCTTGAATTCTCTCTCTCTCTCTCTTTTTTTTTTTTTTTTTTTTTTTTTTTTTTTGCTTTTCTTTATTAACCTTGCGCTACGGTAACTTTACTGCTTAATACAGTGCCAAAATGCTTAGTACCTTACTACCTTGTTAATACACCGAGGATTCGTACACGTTATGCTTCTCCATGCATTACCCGCTTTAAGGCAAGGTACTTGGAGAAAGCCACGACATGCATCAGCCACGCCCGCCCGCTGCTTAAACCCTCCTATGTATCCGCATACTACGTATGGAACCCAAAACTGCTAGCAGAAAAAGCTACGGGTGGTTTTCCTATTGTGAGTCGTCACGGATCCAGCACATCCCATCGGCTTGCGTCCGTATCCATAGTTCCATTCAAAGTACGGATACTGATGCATGCCCGTCTGTCCTGCCCACCAAAGAACAACGGGCATGGTCCGCTACAACCACCACGGTAGAGAACCAAATGTGACCGTCGGACTGTCTCTCTCCAGAAGGTAACTTCGTCCTCGAGCTGCAAGTCCGGAGGTGTGGTTGAACCAACTTGTCATTGGGCAATAAGGCCACGCAAGATGCCCCTGAGAATCTTACTGCGTAATCAAATATCACCCTCAAAGACCGCCGATCCAGAGTACATCTCAAAATGTAAATTCTCCGTAAAACAGATAGTCTGTACTCCGTACGGCTACGAATTCACACCTCTCTAATCTGACGCAGCGCCGTCTCTTGTCGCAGACACCCGATGTGGCCTGTGTCAAGGAAAAACCTCTAAAAGACCCATGTTACCTAAGCGAATGCCTTGACTAAGTCAAGCCACACTGGGCTTGGTCATCTTATGGGGTCCGGTGGATTCGCAGGCTGGCATGCTGGTTTCCCCAAATCATGACGAATTGACCACTGATAATCAGATCGCCCCCTTCGACTCAACCATGCGGCCTTGACTTTGAGCCTGTCGCAACGTTTCCATTAACACGCGCTTGTCAGAAATCTCCTTCCGTCCCTTGATCACTTCTATTCTTAAATTCAACGCCAGGGTTAACATGTCCACATAACGATCTCCTCCCACCCCCTTTCCCGTGCAACTCTCCTCCCTTTTTTTGTTTTGCTGAGCCTCCGCCGCAGTCCACGTACATCATCCGGAGCTACCTTCCCCCTTGACTCTTAAGCGGCTCCGGAACTCTCTCCCACATCCCGATAGGCCTTACGCAACCTCAACCACCAACACAACCATCATCGCCCCAATGCGCAAACCTCTTATGCGCATTCCCTACACGGAACTCTTGGCCCCTCCCACAGTCCGTCCAAGCACTGCAAACACCATCCCCGGTGCTGTCGCGGCCCTCCAGAACTTTTTTACGGCCCCGCCTCCAAAGGGCCTGCCGAGGTCGACCGTCGTATTGACTGGGGCGGGCCTATCCGTCTCCAGCGGTCTCGCCGACTATCGAGGCGTCAATGGCACCTATCGCGTGAACAAAACCTACCGCCCCATCTACTACCACGAGTTCCTCGCAAACCACGAGGCGAGGAAACGGTACTGGGCTAGGAGTTTCTTGGGTTGGACGTCGCTTCACAAGGCGTCGCCAAATCACGGACACTATGCCCTCCGGGATATGGGCCAGATGGGCCTGATTCGGAGCGTCATCACGCAGAATGTCGACTCATTTCACTCAAAAGCTCATCCTGACATTTCAACTTTAGAGCTGCACGGCTATCTAAGGTCCACAGTCTGTGTGACTTGCAGGAACGAATACCCCAGAGACGCCTTCCAGGATGAGCTTGCGAGGCTCAACCCGGCCTGGGCAGCCTTTCTCGTCGAAGCTTTAGCTTCTGGGGCTCTCGACACGGAAAATCCTGCCGAGCGCAAGGCCAAGGGCATCCGGACTAACCCCGACGGCGACGTGGATCTGCCAGGCGCGCCGTACACCACCTTTAGATATCCGGCCTGCCCGCACTGCCTCGCGAAACCGCCGGCCACGCCCCAAGGGACCAAGCACGTTGTCGAAGTCGACCACGATGGTGCGTGGAAACCCACTAGTTCCGGGGGCATCTTGAAGCCCGCCGTGGTCATGTTTGGCGAGAGCATCCCGAGCGACGTCAAGACGGCGGCCGAAGAGGCCATTGACGGGGCCGGAAGGCTCCTCATCTTGGGAACCTCGCTGGCCACGTACTCTGCGTGGCGGTTAGCTAAGAGGGCGCTGGATCGCGGCATGCCTATTGCGGTGGTGAACACAGGAGGCGTCCGAGGCGAGGACCAGATCTCGGCCGTGGAAGATCCGGAGCCCACTGGTGTTCGAGGAGTTCGGACAGAAGTGTCCACCGACGTTGTGCTTCCCGCGCTGGTAGAGCAGCTACGCCAGCTTCCGAAGAGCGCTTCGGGACCGGTTGGGACCGTAGGAGCGCCCAGAGAGAACCATGGCGTGTTTAAAGATATGTTGTCATAGAATTGTACCAATCCAAAGCGTTGCCATTCGAGAAAATCTAGAAAAAGCTCGACATGCCCCGCGCCGGCGGTCTCGCGGCTTCGGGTACCGCCGCAGTCGGTTGTGCTTCGGCCCTGCTACTCGCCGCTGCTGCCGCCTCCGCTTGCGATGCCTTTTCCTGCTTCTTCTGTCGCGACACGTCTTCTCGCTCAATCTCTCTCAGCACTAAGTAGCAATCTCGTGTTAGCAAAGTCGAAGCAACCTGGGCGCTTGTGATTCGTGAAAACGTACTCTCCTCCCAGTCCAACTCTTTCTGATGGTCACCCGTACCCAACTCCTTCTCCACATCAACCGTCTCGCCCCTCTGTAGCTTTTCAACCACCTCCCGCAAGACGCCGATGCGGACGTCTGCTTGTCGCGAGAACGCCTCGAACGCTTGCTTCGTCGACAACATGTTGATGGACATGGAGCCGATCAGGAGGAAAATGACAATGTAGAACGTGGCCGGGTTCCATTCCTTCTTCCTCTTTGGCTTGACTCGCTTGATCATGGGATCGTCGGTAAGTTTCTCTTCGCGCCTGAATGGCTTGGGAATGAGTCCCTTCCAGAAATCGAGCTGCGCTACGGTGGGAAGGGAGCTCGAGTGTCGCGACTGGACGTAGAAGGAGCGATTCGCGGCTTGCGCAAGGGCTACGGCGCGGAGGCCTGAGGAAGGTGCTGCGAACAGCTTGTGGGTCGCAACTCGGGACATCTTGAAGGGAAGTGGTCGACCCCTAGAATAAAACACGTCGTCGTCTTCTTCGCTATGCTGCTGTTGTCTGAAATGAATGTCTTCTGGAAGTAGTCAAAAAAGCTCGGGAGCCCTTTCGCGGTTCTCAACTTCCAGATGGCCCGTGCATCGATGGTCCCTGCTGCACGGACCGAACCGGGATTGCGGTTGCTCCGGGCAACGCTCCGGGGCATTGTTTAGCGAGACCTGACAACTGCCAACTGCAGGCCTTTGTGGACTAGCATGAAGTCACGCATCAAACTGGTACCTACAAACGGCTATTTGCCCATGTTTGGATCAAGCAACGATCCTACTTCCTCTCTACGAAAAGGCTTCATGACGGAACGACTCTTATGACACGATTACATACAACCCAATGACTTCATTACAAAGCAAAGTCGACGCCGTCAAGGCGGCGGCTGCATCGACTGCAACATGCACATCAACAACCACGGTGCTCCTCAAAGAACTTCTCACAACCGAGGCCGAGGCGCAATCGACAGCGCAGAAGAAAAAATCAGCAACGGCAACGACGCGAGGGAAGACGGCTGGTGCAGCGCGAGGGGCCGCGGCCGCGAGCAAAAAGGAGGAGCTCACGTCAAAGGAGAAGGCAGCGCTCGCAGCACACATCATCAACGTCGCCCTCAAGTCGCTCACCGAGGCATCCAAGCCTGCGCCTCCCGCCCAACCTTCGACCCCGTGCCGACGACAGAATTCAGGCGACGACCTACGAAAGCCCCAGAACAAACGGCCCCTGAGGCGGTCCAATTCCATGCCCATGACCCCGATGCAGCCACGTTCACTCAACAGAACCTCCACCTCACCCACAACTACACCGAAGCCCACGAAAAGCGCGACCACAACAATTCCCACAGTCACTTGCCTTGCGACGGTAGAGTGCCTACGGGCTGCTTTTGCGTGTTTGAGATCGCTCCATACCTCTGGCGCAGTGCAACTGCCCGACCTGCAACTCGAGAGCGGAATATCTTCTTTCGTTGGCAAGCTTGTCGGACTGGATCTCCAGGAGCACGCGCTGCGGGAGCTGACGCTTTTGAGGCAAAGAATCGACGCAATGACTCCCTCCACGAAACCGAAGACGAAAGCAGCCAAAACAACCGCGGCAACCACTAAAGTCAAAGGTCTCGCAGAAATTTTGGATTTTGGTGATGCCAAGTTCTCCGGCCCGACTCTGGGTCTGGTCATCACGACTCAGATGCAGATCCTGCGCCTGATGTCTGCAAACAAGAAACCGGCCACGATCGAGGCAGCGTTGCCATACTTGGTTCCTTCCCATCCGACTTCACCAATCAACCTCCTCCTGGAATCTGGGAAAGAGTCCGGCCAGAAGACAAAGGCTGCCCGACAGCTCGACCTCCTTTCACAGCTTCTCCTCTCTTTGGCCCCGAGCTTGGCAAGCAAAGACGATGATGTTGCCATGGACCGCCGCCTAAGCTGCTCTCCGGCCACCGCACTGGAATTGCAAGCCATAGGATTGGAGGCGCGTCTGCATTGGTGGCCCATGGCTGGCCACAAGGCAGATGTTGACAAGGACATCATTTCGCCGCTTTCTCGATGCATCACCTCATACATTCGCAGGGTCAAGACTGACTCGGCCGGTGCCTACCGCAAGTCTTTCAACGCTTTCGATCGCATCATCGCCATGGTCAAGAGCCAGCGCCTCGAGCCGATGCTTGCTTCGAAATCGCCACTTGTTGTGATTTACCAGGCCTTGGGCACGGTGGCTCAGACTGCACGCCATTACAAGGAAGCAGCCGAGTGGATTTCGAAGATCAAGGGGACTTTGGACCCGGCCAATGATTCACCAGCAAAGTGCTGTGCGATTGCTGCGCAGCTCGTCGCTGTTTACGGGAAACAGACGCCGCTACCCCTGGGAGAACTATCTGCGCACCTGAAGGAAGTTTATGACGCGCTTCAGGGGACACTGAAGGGTGACGTTGCGGAACTTGAAGAGCTCATGGTTAATCTATCAGCTGCTCGTAGGTCGGCGGTGGGGATTTTGGCTAGTAAACTCACGGATAAATCTCAAAGCATAGACGAACTCCTCAACAACCTCGTTATTCAATTTCCCCGATTCGCTCTTCGATGGCTAGGAAAGCCGCCAGCAAAAGACGCTTCCCCCAAGGATCACGTTCGCTATGAGTCGAGAAAGCAGCTACTGCTCACTTCGATAACCCAAATCCTCGATTCAGCCCTGATGGTCGCTAAATCTCAGCTCGACGACGACAAGATGACCTGGGCGGTGCTCGACGGCCTTCTTCAAGAGTGTCTTATGCTTTTGGACTTTTTGGGCGACGCGAGTATTGCCCTCTCAAAAGCGGACGCTTCAAATCTTTACCATGTCAAACTCTCGCACCTCTACTTCATGTTCTTCAACTGGTATCGCCGTAACGCAGAGCCTAAACCCGGAGATAAGACTCCCCTTCGAGCTCTGAGACGATCTGTGGATTGTGTCAAGGGCCGGTCTTCTGAGGAGAAGGAGAAGGCACAAACGACAGCCAAACTCGAGTACTTTGCGGACCTGTGTAAGCAGGCCGGCCGAGTCAACGACGCTCGAGACGCGTTGAAGCTCATTTGCACGAACATGGTCGAAGACGGAGTGTTGTCTACAGTGGCTGCCTCTTTGGCTGAGAGTTCCCCTGCAGTGGCCTGGAGCGCCAGCGTCAAGGCCGAGACATTGTCAAGGACAATAGGTACGATGGTGAAGCTTGATCAATCCTGGAATGATTGGACTTTCTTCCTTGCGGACGTTGAGAGAGCCGCGGTTTTGGAGCGCATCATTCAACTCATCCTCTCCAACTCATCTAGCGATCCCAAGCCCAACGACATCAAGGATTCGGTTACCGAGGCTCTTTTGAGGATTTACGCGCCCGACCGCTTTCCTGTCCGCCGCCTCCGGACGTTGCTGCAACTGCTCACCATGTCAATCGGCGACAAGGACGAGTTCCAAAGCCTTCGAGAGCAAGCGGAGGCTGCTTTGCAGCTCTGTCGTGACCACAACTTTGGCGACGACGGTAGTCTGGCTGGATACGTCCCTGACCTAGAAGCAGGTCTCTCGTCCACATTGGCTCTTGTTGCAACAGAGACAGAATGGCGTACGGCCGACTTCGAAGAGTCAACAAGCATCTGGCGCACGATTATCAACCAGTGCCAGACCAAAGATGATCTTTTGTCAAAAGTTAGCGACACTGAGGGACTCGTCAGGCAGCTTAACTCCATTGCAGAATACGCAAGACTCAGGGGCGAGGATGAGTTCTTGTTGTCCGTCTTGACATTGTGTGCCGACATTGCGTCCAAGCTGTCCGACTCCTCCACGGACCTACTTCTCCAGGCGCATAGCAACCTCGCGGATCAGTACACACATCTCGGTTATTCCGAAAAAGCCGAGGAAATTCTCAATAAAGCCAAGAAACTCGCAGAAACCACCGCCGCCAACCCAGACTTTGGTGCTATCAACCTTCAGATCTCCCTTACTGAGTATCAGCTGGCAAACCAAAACTCTGATGCGGCGTAAGTCTTTTCTCTCAAAACGAACCTGGATATTGAGCTAACAACAAGTAGTCACAAGATGCTCCTCCAAGGTGAAATTACCTTTGAAAAGTCTTCAAATGCGAGAAAGGCTCCCAGGCTCCAAAGAAAGTTGCTCATGGCAAGAGCTGCCTGTCTCTTTTCCCGAATCAAATGGGAAAAAGGCGAGTACCAACATGCTTTGTTCCACGCCAAGACTGGGGTCCGCATCTTATTTCAGGACTGGACGAAACTAGAGGCTCGCTGGAAAGGTGCGTCCAAATCAGAGTCTAAGCAGGCCTCGAGAGAAGGTTCTCCTGATGCGGAGGAAAGTCTTGTCACAAGTGACGTCTCAACGAATCTGATCGAACTATCCGACGGCCCCGACAGCTGGGCCCTTACTTGCGGTCTGCTGAGAGCCATGCTGCACCTTTCTTCAGTCTACGCTCATCTGGGAATGTTCCAAGAGACTGTGTATTACGCAGAGAAGGCGCACCAGGTTGCCAACGCCACAAACGCCTCCATCTACAGGGCTCAGGCTGCTACTTGGATTGGTTCAGTATGGTTGAAGGCCTGCAAACTCGACAAGAGCCTTGGCTACTTGAACGAAGCCAGACAGCTCATGGCCACAGCTGTCAAACCAACTCGTCAGGCGTTCCAGCTAGCTTGTGAGTTGAGTGCTTCATTTGGAGAGATGAGGGACCACGAGAACGAAACCCTGCTCCTCGAGCTTGCCGAAGTCACACTTGGGACTTTGAACAGCAGCAACCGAGGCGCAATTACTGGTGTGAACGATGAGCAAGTAGTCACTAAGATGGCCAAGCTCACGATCAAGGCACCGGCTACGCGTAGGACACGAGCGACCAAGCCAGCGGTCCCCACAGCGACGAGAGCCACGAGAGTCACGAAGAGAGTAGCAGCACCGAAGACAAAAGCTGCTGCTGCTGCTCCCAAGACCGCCGTCGTCGCCGCAAACGATAGCACATCTGACCTCAAGGCTTCCATGCTGTTGTACAAAGCACTTGTCCACCTTAGCAAGGGCGACTGGGCTGCTGCAGCAGACCTTCTGGAGGAGGCGAAGCAGATGTCCACCAGCTTGCGGGAGTCTCTGCGAGTCCAGATTGGCGAGGCCACTTGTTTGATTGAACAGGGTATCAAGCAGATGGAGGGTGATTCGGTCTTCTCGGTCGTGAAAGAATCGACCATCTCCTACCCGTCCATCCACGCTGCTCCCGACAAAAATAACACGGACAAGACGCAACCGACGGGATCCTCTCCACGGAAGGCTCAAGGCCGAGCGACTTCTGCCGAGCGCAGAATGATGAAAGAAAACGCAACCTTTGTCGAAACTTTGGAACAAGCGCAAGCTCAGCTGATGGAAGCTCAAGCTGCCGCTGCTATTTCAGGAAACGGACACCTGGTTCATCGCATCTCAGCGTTGCTTCAGAGCACGGGCATTTTCCTATCGGCAGCCTCTCATGGGACGCCCAGAAATATGGGAGGCTTTGGATATGCCACCTGCTCTGTCGAGTTTGCACGAAATTTGACTTGGAAACGAGAACGAAACACTGTGGCTACGGATCAACTCAACCCCAGCTTCAGCGAGGCGGGCTGGCCACTTGCTCTTACGCTTAAGGATGATAGACGGGCGAGCATTGTCACTGTTGACGACATGGCGAGATTCCAGCGCGACTACATTGACATCATTCCTGAAGCGTGGAGTGTCTTGTCGGTTGCGCTGAGTGACAACCGCAAGGATCTGTGCATCACCAAGTCGCAGTCCGGCCAGAGCCCCTTTGTCTTGCGACTTCCGCTGGAGCGTGTGGCTTCTCGTGATGGCGAAGACGAGCTATTCGACTTCCAGCATGGACACGACGAGCTCATGGACATTATCCAGGCGACCAACGCGAGTTGCCACAACTCTGGTGACTACTCTGCAAAGGGGGCCAAGTCAGCCTGGTGGGCTCAGCGCGAAAACCTGGACAACAGGTTCAAGGATCTCCTCGACAATGTTGAGCAGGTCTGGCTTGGCGGGTTCAAGGGCATTTTCTCTCAACACCGTCATCGCGCTGATCTCATTGCCAAGTTCCAGAAGGCCTTCTCCAAGATTCTCGACAAGCATCTGCCTTCACGTAGGCAAGTTCGAGGGAAAAAGACTAGCAAGTCCCCCAAGATTACCCTGGAGCCGCGTATCCTCGACCTTTTCGTCGGTCTAGGAGATCCGTCTGTGCCGGACAGCGATCTTGAGGAGCCTTTGAACGATCTTCTCTACTTTGTTGTGGATATTCTCCAGTTCCATGGCGAGAGAAACGCCTATGATGAGATTGACTTTGACTCCATGGTCTTGGAGACGTTTGATGCCCTTCAAGCGTATCATACCGCAGCCAAGACTTCGGAGCCCGAGGAAGGCGCACATAGCATTCTGATACTCGACAAGGCTCTCCATGCTTTCCCTTGGGAATCGCTCCCGTGCATGGAGGGGCTAGCGTTTTCCCGCGTTCCCTCATTGTCCTGTCTACGTCGACTGCTCCTAGAGCAGCGTGAAGCCCGGAATTCTGATCAAGAGAAAAGCCATCACCGACACACTGTCTCTCCTGTCGGTGGCACGTACATTTTGAACCCCGGCTCCGACCTCAAGAACACTCTCGCCACTTTCGAAAAGCCCCTGAAAGAGAAGTTGGGGGAGTCCTGGACGGGCATCGTCTCGCGCGCACCGACCGAGGACGAGTTCGAGGGAGCGCTCAAGAAGTCGGATATACTCCTCTATTTTGGCCACGGCAGCGGCGCGCAGTACATTCGAGGCAAAACGATCCGCAGGCTGGAGAAGTGCAAGGCGGCGGCGCTGCTGATGGGGTGTAGCTCGGCGTCGCTGCAGAGCGTCGGCGAGTACGAGTGCCACGGCCCCGTGTGGAATTACATGCTCGCGGGGTGCCCCGCTGTCGTGGGCACGTTGTGGGACGTGACGGATAGGGATATTGACCGGTACGCGGGCCGGCTGTTTGAGGAATGGGGACTGATGGAAAGGGGCACGTTTGTCGAGGATAGCTCGAAGAAGAAGGGCAAGGGCAAGGGGCTTTTTGCTTCTGCTACTGCTGCTACGGAGAAGAAGAGCAATCCCAAGAAGGAGGCGACGAAGGGTGCTACTGCTGGGCGTGGGAACGCGTCACTCGTGGAGGCCGTCGCTAGGGCTAGGGACGCCTGTCGATTTAGGTACATCACGGCTGGCGCGGTATGTGTATACGGCATTCCGGTGTATATTGGCAAGGACAAGGGAGCCGATGGTGCTTAGAGGGGTTTTACTGTTGATTAGTGTCTTTTTCGGGGAGGCAATACTTCGGAAAAAGGGGGAGTATTGGTGTTTTGGTGTTTGTTCGTACTCTACCTAGGCTGCGGGAGGGAGAAAACCGGAAGCATAGATTAGCATTGCATTGGAACGTGGAGTTTTTTGGATTCAACGTTGCTGTTATTGTCAATATGGACGGGTTTTCCGGGAGGTGAGGTAGGCATTCAGGGGTCGCGGGATATTGTGACTTGTCCCCCCCCCGTTGTCGTGACTATAGTGTTGCTTATGATAATGGAATGGTAGAGGTTGTGATGTGACCAGAGTTTTATTTTGTTCCTCTTGGATGATGGGTCTTTTCCTTGCTGTGTGTGATGTTATGTGCGGGAGTGGTGTACCGGAAGGGGTCTCAATAACCTGGTGGTAATGTTCTATTCCATGGTCTGTCTATGTGGTAGGGTATCAGGAAGGAAGGATGAGGGAAAGGGATTAGTGAAGCTTCATCCTTGGAGACAGAGGGGTGTATACGGGGTGGATTTTATTGGGAGGGATCGAGGTCGAAGGGCCAAGGGAGAGGAAGGGAAGGGACGGGATGGGATGGGGTGCGGAGGCGAGGCTTCGGGCAGGGAGGAGAGGGTGTTTCGGTGCTGTTGGTTTGGGCGGTTTGTCTATATTGTCTCCCACGATATTGGGCCCTGTGTGGTTGTCATCACCGCATACTTCTTGGATCTTGGATCATGTGTATCGAGTGAATCAGGGGTTTGGGGGGAGAGAGGACGTACATTGGGAGGAGGAGGGAGGGAGGAAGGGGAAAGGGAGGCGGACATCCTGGTCTGGACGTTGTATACGAAGGGATCAGTCTCTGGGGAGATGGAGTAGGTAGGTGGTGTTGGTGTGTGCTTCTGGTCGATTGCTGATGTTGATATTGATGTTGATGCTTGAGATGGGGGGGAAAGCACGGATAATCCAGACGAGAATAGGTCCGAATCGGATCGCCATAGTGAAATGCTTGACTTGATAGACAGATTTATTTTCCTTCTGACTCGCTCTGTCTCTTTCTTTCTCTCCCGTTGGGTATCACTCCACCGAAATGACTCCGAGGGAGGATCTATCGAGACGAGGTGTAGATGGAAAACAGAAGAATGGAACCTCTGTGACGATGGGAAAGGGGTTCCCCGAGTCCGTGTTCAGCAGTTGGCATTGAACGTCTGAAGTCTCATTACATCCACGGTCCGGGATAACAAGATCAAATTCTCATAGCCCCTGAATGCGTTCCCGTGGAATAAGGAGGGGGGGGAAAGTGAGAAAGGAATGGAGAGGAAAATGTGAGATGGACAACGTGCTGTTTACTATTTTCGTCCGTCGTTTGGATGCATTGGCGAACCAGATCCACGGGAACTCTTTTGCCGTTTGACGACTTCGATACCAAGAAGCAAGATGAAGAACTAACGTAGACGTAGACAATTCCGAGAGAGAACCGAAGGAGGCTGGCTGATTGCCCGGCCTCGTTGGATGTACCTAGACGATGCTTCGATAGGAATAGGGGGTAATGAGCGTCGGATATCTATAGCATCGTCCACTACGAACTACGCAAAGGCGGGGATCGTGAAGATGGAAGGGCTCGCGTGTGTGTCAAACACTCACTGCTCATGCTCGACCACGTTCAACGATTGGATGTTTTCCCTTTTGGTCTCACAGAAGTTGCGTCCCAAGAAACTGGATCGGGAAGACGGGATGACCGAATGGATTCGGAGGTTCTATTCTTAACTCTAGATCCGCGATGGGAAGCCAGATCTTGGGATCTGTGATGGTGGTGGTGTGTATACATGTCATCGAATATGCTCTGCTACAGATGAGTTGATACCGAAAGGGGGCTATGTCCCATCTCCAAACCTGACGAGACGGAACGGCCGAGATTCCCGCTTCTGTTCCTGCCTGGTTTGCAGATGAGATGCGCAAGTGGTGGGTGGTGGGTGGGAACCACGACCGGATGTGATGCCTCCACCGTCAGTGCAGCAACGACGATGTCGGATGAGAGAGGAGAGAGAGTCCTGTCTGATCCTGTTATTGGGTGATCCAGAGAGTGAACCTCTACACCGACGACTCTATTCCTGTCTACAGAAACAACGGACATCCCTCGGACTTTGCTTGTTTGGTGACTGGTACGCACTCCAAGGAGTGACGTGGACGAGGACGTCCAAATATCGAGCATTAAGGGGTTCGTTGATCCGTCTTGTCTCGCCATTGGTTTCCTGAAAGAGATCCTGTCCAACCCTCCTGGAAGGGTGGCCTCTCCGAATAGCGACCGGGAAACGCGAGCGCTCGCTCTATCCACGGAGACAAAAGCTCGTCCCTTGGACAACACAACCCCTGCGAAGACGTGGTCGCGAGATGAAGTTGCAGACGGGCCGATGAGAGACACACAGTACGGAGTACGCGGGTTGGATCTCGGGGGGCGATGCTGCCGCTTGGGCAGACGCGGGAGCTTCGCGATGGATGCTATATCAACATCAGTATGGTCCATAAGGGGGAGACACGGTTGAGCCTCGCATCGAGGCTCGTAATGATGAGATGAGGCCTTCCATAGGCTGCCGCGGCCCCAAGGCCCTGCATTCCGAGCCTAGTACGACAGGCACGTCTAACGGCGTGGCCGTGATATGTGGGCAGAGAGATGAAGAGGATGTACGCATACGGAAGAACGCATCTGTGCGTCGCCTACGCCTGTAACTCTTGAAGCGCGTGGGACGTTCGTTCCCAAAGGAGAACGTCAAGATAGCGGATGGGAAGAAAAAGGCGTTCTGGTCAAAAATTAGCAACAAGCCCTCCTGGTCCTGTCTAGTCTCACTGTGATTTGAACATTATCTAAACTCATCCGTCGGGCGATCTTAGCTAGCCCTCTTCGGATTCAAGACCGAACGGCTGCGGCTACAGGCAAGGCTGCGGAGGAAAGTTGGTGGCCTGGCGTCCATCTTTGTGAGACTTGAAGAACCAGTCGCCTTGCTTCGTCTCCGCCTCCCTCCGAAGCCTGCCACGCCTGTCAACCCCTTCCTTCCTTCAGCCCATCAGCCCGAGCAGCAAGGAGGGATTCGGAGCCTTGTCTCTCGTCCTTAGTAGTGTAGATCGAGGCGTAGGGCCGTGGTTGTGGCGTTAATGTGAAGAGCCAGTCGTATCTTTGGACGTGCGAACGGAGGTGGATCCGCTGGGATTGATTGACGGGGGGGCTTGCGCGGGAGAAAAATGGGAATGTCAGGGAATCGGATGGGGAGAGTGGAGTACATCCCCGGGAGGGGTGGGATATACGGAGGTACGTGAAAAAGGGGGCGTGTAATAAAAGTCTGTTTCCCAGGCTGGTGTCGAAACGTCGCATATCCTTACCTGTGTCCTTACCTCACGGTTAGCTAAGGCACCCACCTAGGCAGGTAAAGGAAAGGCACGGTGCCGACAGGGAGCCGCGATGATAATTCGCCAGTAATAAGGGTGAGGAGTGGATTCTTCCGTCGAGCGGCCGGATCACCGGGCGGCAGGTGCACGCTTGAACACTCCAGATTGCACCGAGAAGACGCGCCGTTAGTGCCATTGCATTCCTTGTAGTGTATTGCGTCTACTGGTAGGGCGAGCTGAGGAAACCAATGGCGAGTGACTGTTTTCTAGGTTAGCTATATTAATTATTAGGTTCCGGGACGAAGACCGTTTGGGATCATCGGTAAGGCCTTAGTAAGGCCAGCTAGGGCCTCACTTTCCAAGGCATCTTTGCCCTTCTGGACCTTCTCACGCTTTTGAATCTGTGCTCTTCAAACTTCGCCCTGTCTAGCTGCGCACAACCGAGCAACGTCGACGCTAACGAGGTCTCATGGCAGACAATTTGTTGTGGGTTCCGCCGACGACGACATTGTGGAAAGACATAATCACTCCGTCGTTCCTACGCGTCGTCTGCGCCTTCAGTATGTACGTGCTTAACGTTGCTTGCTGCTCAGAGTCTGACGGGATGCGGTCCTGAACATGTTGTCCGTCGGGGACCACATTTGGTCTCCGGAGCTGAGATCGTCCCGTCTTCCAAAGTCAATATCATGCGGGATCGCAAACGGTGGGCAACGGCCGCCTATGAGGAACACCTATACGACGGATAGGGCATTTGCAACGGTTGCCCATCCATCACAGCTGCAAGGCCCTATGTACTTCCTATTCGTCCCCTGTCTACTATGTAAGCGAATGGTAGAGACTCCTTTACCTCAACTCCATGTGTCTCTTTCGAGGCGTATACTTGGCTGATCGAGCCCAAACACTCTGCCTCGAGCCAAATAATCTGCTTCATCCTCGTGTTTGACAGCTGCATCGATCCGCAAGATGTACGTGTTACGTTACGCCTGAGCAGTTTTTCTCCTTCTGCGGTACGCTCGGCCCAAAGCTGTCTAAATTCGCAATGTGACCCGAAGCGAAAGTTCGTGAAGGCCTACGTGGCACACACGCCGACCCCTTTTGGCAGCCATGAGGCAGCCGCGTGGGCACTCCGTAGTAGCTTGTCCCGAACACCAAGCATGTCGGTCCGTGTTACACAATTCGATACACCACGCCTGATTTATCGCGTGCCGTATACTCTCGGAAGAATGCGCCAATCTGGCTTTCGCTGGCACGTTTACAACGTCGGGTCGAGGTCGGCGGCAGCCGGGCGACCGGCAGACGCCCTTCCTCTACCAAAGCTTGTCTACTCACAGGCTAATACAGCTCAATATCCTTCGTCGGCTGCGAGGAAGCTCGGTTGCGCTGCGTTGTTCCTGAGCAACAGGGTTCATCAGTAATGGCAAAGGGTCCACCAGGGCGCAAATGAAAAGACTGGCCAGCCATGGTTGCTCGCAGTAGAGGCATCGCGAATAAGCATGACAAGGGTTTGATGATTGTCCCTTTGTGAGGTGTCAGGAAGGGGGGAGGCGATGGAGATCATCCGGCGGGGGTTCATGGAGAAGAACGGGCTTGCATGTATGCTTACATCGCTCGATCCATACGTGACTACGCAGGCTGTTGCATCCTTGATTGATGAGCCTTTCTTGCCGACATCACGCAGATTGCATAGCCAGTTCCCGTCATGACCGTACCCAAGCATCGACAAGGAGCAGGGCGGTCGGGGAAAGGCAGAGACTGGGGCGCGCGGGGGATGTGTGCAATGTACCCGTACCCGTCCGCTACGCAACGAGATGGGATTTGCGAGAAAAGTTCCGAGGTAAGTGACTGTTTTCTCTGATAAAATCAACAATGTCACCTCGAAGGAGGGGGTGCGGGCAGATGGCACACGAATATGCCAAGTAAAAACCGCTCGTAGTCTCGGAGTGTTGTTGACCTGATGAGTTGTCCGTTGACTACAGTGAGAAGTACAGAGTAGAGGAGTACCACCATGGTTCAGCCTGTATCTGTAAGGGTTGGCAGCTTGGGTAAGCCAGAGCAAGGTTGTAATGCCTATGGATACGACGTCGACGAGAGTTTGTCGCCGCGCCGCTAGCCCTCCGTCATGACGGACGACGGTGACAGGTGAGCAAGCATAGGGCTTGTCACAAACCGGGCAATCCTGTAAGAGGATGCGAGACATCTTCGCAGTTGGCTTCTCTGGTCGACAAATGTCATTAAAACTCGGGCGAATTGTGGTGACTCTGGGGTTCAACAACCCGGCTGGTACTCTGTATCAGCGCCGGGAGCGCCGGTATTGGTGATGATACATTAGAACGACGGAATAAGAACGAGAAGAGGTCGTGTACTTGCCTGGGATAGGATGTCTTGTTTGACTCTGTTCCGTCCAATCCAAACCATTTGCTGGCACCAAGCAGCTGGCATCGCGCGGGATCTAGAGGTCTCAGCAGCACCGCCTAGAAGGCGCGATTTCTGAAGACAGGCCGCATCAGCAAGTCGTCATCGCCGGGAGGAGGATGAAGAAGACAACCATGGAAGTCGTCAGGGGTTTCCGGGGAGGGATGGGGGGCTTAACAAAATAGCGTTAAGGCAGGTCTCAAGCACGGAGGGTGGGTATGAAACCGGAGTGACTCTGGGGGCAATCCCAGTGCAGTCGTGCCGCCTCGACGCTGATGAGGTTGAGAAAGCGTCGATCCTGGGAAGCTTTCGGTGGTGGAAGGGCATGATTGGGCTCCAGCTCTCATCTGAAGTCGGCCTTTCTCGAAGGGGACTTAGAACGAAGTTAAGAATAGGTGGGCGCGGCGTGGCGTGTCAACGGCGGTTCCCACTCCTGTTGCGACTGACATTTGATGGTCTGGTTGGCGGCGTGTCAAAGTCTTCTAGACAAGTCGATCCAAGACGGCGTCATGGACCAGCTAGATTGTCGTTCAGGGGCTCCGCCAGGGATGTAGTCGCCAACATGGTGGGAGGGTTTGGACCGTTCCTATATTTGTATCGTAGATTGTAGTTTTTGGAGGGGAAGACAAAATCGATTCCCGTCGTCAGTCAAAGCAAGGCTGGAGCGGGGCCGTGAAGGAGAAGTCGAGATACAGTCGATGAGAGAAGAGATGTTCAGGAGGCTGATGTGGAGAAAAGCCGGCAGACGAATCGTTGACGCTGGGCGATGATGATCTTGCAGCCCAAGATGTTGCGTACGGAGTAATTTAGGTTGAGGTTGAAGTGGGTAAGTAAGCCACGCATCCACGCATGTAGGGAAGTCGCCATGTGAATGCAGCTCATCTGAGGCCCGGGCACACTAAGGCAGGAAATGTGGAACATGATTTGCCTCTAACTGCTAACATCAATCGTTTAGGTCGGAATTCCACAAGCCGGAGCTGGAGAAACATGAGCCGCGTCGTTCTAGCGGACCTTGAAGGTCGGAATGCGAGTGACCTAGGAGGTGCCAATGCCCGAGTAAGAGCATCCAGATACTTTGGACATGAGCTGTCCCAAGGCATCAGATGGAAAGCTTGCAAGGTAAGGTACCTTGGGCAATGTGACTGCCTCGCTGTCTAGGTAGACTCTAACGTTAGAAGAAACGACTTGCATTATATAAGTCTTCAACGACATGCTTAAGAGGACGTTCCAAGGAAGGTTGGGAAGGAGGGACGGACGGGTTGGGGTAATGTGAACACCACCTTCCGTCAGCTTGTCGGAGGCACTCTTTCCCTCGAATGGTTCTCTGCACGTACCAAACAAAGTACCTTTATCTAAAATGCCAAGCACAGAATGCTGTAAACCAAGATAAGTCAGGTGGGTTCGGTCCCTCTGTGCTCACGGGGGAATGATTTTTGAATAGTCACTTTGTGGAGGAAGGAATTAAGCGTGCTTCGTTTCGATCTCGCTGCAGCCCCTGGTCCTGTGGACTGGTCAATCATCGACCGTCGAATGAGGTGGTATTGGCTATGCCTGCCCCGAGTACTAGTCTACCTTGAACAATGGAACTCGAACGATTTTTTGATATTTGGCCGACATTTAGGACAAAGCGATAGTTTAGGAGAATGTACCGAAAGGTACCTGTTTGAGAGACGTCCAACGTCGACAGTCATCAAGACCTTGGGTGCTTGGTTACTTCCAGCCTCGAGATGATGTCAACAAAAACCCTTCAATTAAATCCTATCGCCGACATGGAATGTCGAAGCGGAAATTCCTGCCTATCAATCCGGAGCTTCTACAGCCGCAAAGCCATGACATTGAATTAGATAGCCCAAGGTTTTGATGGCTTGATAGCTTGCGCGGTTGACTAGTTTGGCAGCGTCACGTAATTGCGCCGTTGAGCTGTAGCTCAAGAGACTTTACCACGTCTGGTGATAGAGCCCGGAATGGTCCCCGAGCCTCGAACCCCGAACCACATCGTGCTTCTCTCTTGCCGGGGCCAGTTCCGTAGTACAGAAAGTGGCTTCTGCTGGGGTCAGGGCACAAAGCACAAGCCAGAGCTCAAGTTGAAGGTGGTCATCTCCAGATACGCCACTGTTGATCACTCACTGATCGTGTGGCTTGAGGAATTCGTGTTAGTGTCTGCGGCAGCTTATTATCCGTAGTGATCTTCAGGACCTGTGGGTACCGTATCCTAGCACTGCTGCAGTATCGCGGAGCTTTGCAAATGAAGAGCTTGTTTTCATCGACCTATGGGGGATCTGTATAGTACCGTTTAATATTGACCTCGATTGATGAATGGTAGGGTCATGCGGATTCCAAGTGCCGTTGAGATCAAAAGGAGTGTAAGGAGTACCAAGCAAGAGCTTCCGCTAGACTTGAATCTGAGCCTGTTCCTGAATTGTTGACCTTTCTCCCGGGACTGCTGAACGTGGAGGTCTCAGAACTGTAATCTTGGCATGCGTGGCTTCCCGTCCACGCCGTCTTCTTTGTGTTGCCAGGTCCCTTCGTGCTTTCCACGAGGAACGGAAACAATGCGAGCAAGCTGCGCTTTGGAAGTCAAGACAGCCTACACCGTCACAGCCCAGGCCGACCTCTATGTACCTATGCTACTCATAGTGTATGTAGACACGCCTTTGACTCTCCACATGGCGTCTCTTACATCAGCAACAATAATCAAGCCCCAATTTGTAAATCGTGCATTGCGTTTCGACTACCAGCCGTGCCAGCCACAGCGTCCTTTCCCAAAACAAGAGGGGGGAGGGGCATGGAGGGGACAGCTTCGGTGGGTCCTTCCAATTGGGCTCTGCTCTGCTAGCATCTGTCCTCCACACTTCGACTCCCACTCCCACTCCCACCACTTCCTCGCTGTCGTGCAGACAGACGGAACAGACACCCCCAACCCTCACAACCCTCCACCAAAACCCTTCCCTCCTATCAGCGCTCAGACATTATCACGATCTACCTGCTCCATCCCCATCCGGTCCTCTTCTCCAACTTGTCTTGTCAACCCCGAATTTCGACCGCTCCAGATGATCCGCCACTCTGATGAAATCGGTACGCCTCATCCTCGCCCTCGTTGGCTCAGGCCCAAGCAGTTCTTCAGCTCAAAGCCATCAGAACTTCTATGTATCCTTTCTTCCCACTTGCCCGGGGGGTCCATATCTCAAAGCGCTGGTAACATTAACCAGTCGTAACCGTACACAGGACTTTGGGATGGAGGACTGAAGCTACCCCATTCCTCGTTCAGCCGAATGACGTCCTTTACATCATCTGAGCCACCGGCCATCCAGAAGATCGCCCTTGGGGGTCCCTTCTCGAATCCCGATATTCAAACCCAACAATGCTGGGTACGAATACATACGTCGAAAGAAGAACCAAGCAATCATGTACGGGGGTCTCTCAGATGCTACGTTTCGAGGTCGCAGTATGCCTCAATGTGCTAGTCCCACGATCCAACTTCGGCCAAACCAAACGACCAGGCCGAGGTGATTTGCCTGCGCGCCTACCTACGCTTAGCTATCCGTACGCCCCATTTCGTTGGCGCCGCTGAAACCCGAGCTAGTGGCTCTCCAGAGGCTTCGTACTTTTCCCCCCTCCGCCAGATCTCGTCAGAGTTCACTTCAAGTCTTGTCCAAACAAGAAGTACTGGCTACAGGGGTCGCAATCGGGGCGCCATCCCGTACAGATCCGGTCGTCGTCGACAAAAATCCACCACACTTGACTGTGAATCTGCAGCAGGCGAGGCACCAGGGCTGCAGGGTGGTCTGGGCCAGCCCGAACAAACACGGATCATGGCCAAACCGATGCAAGCCTGCAGTGCTGGCTCCTGGTCCGTCTCCGGGGTCCCTTGGCGGCTGCCGCCCTGCTGTGACCGTTCCTGGTGGAACTCACGGCCGACTACCTAGGTAGGCCATGGCAGGTTGACGGCGGCCTTCTTTGGCACTTTGTTCAGAGATGCAACACAAGCAACGGTGTAGACACTGACGTGACGAGGGTGAGATTCCACCACATATCTGAGGCCCCAAACACGGTGGTACCGTAGTAGGGTTACAGGGGATCAGCCGCAGGCGGCCAACCACCTTTCATGATCCCTCTTGGAATGCGTCTCTGCGGCGTACACACACATGGCCGCAAGGTCACCTGCTAACACCTCGTAGGATGAGATGGTGTTTGCGATACCGTTGATGCACCATTCATAGAACGGCGAATTACTATCCGTTTCTTCGCCAAACATTGGTGTTTTCCCTAGCTCGATGCTGGAATGCGGCTGTAATACCCATACCAAACCGATAGCCACGGCATGCCACCAAATGCAACGGCGGACCTCTGAATTCTACACACGCTTGGCACTCGGAACGTTTATTCCCCGTCCGCGCACCTTGACGATATATGCCACACCACAGAGGGGTGCGCAGTCGAACTCGGTCTCCTTTGATCTAATTCGATACCCACGTCTTTACACTCAATAGAAATTGATCAATATCAACGGCTCACCAGAATCTCATGGTATCCTCGTACTCCGTACTCTACTGCGGTAGTATCTTGGTCTGGACACGGAGCATAGGTACCCACTCGCACCGGGAGAGTCTCGGAAGTTGCCTCTGGTTGCGGATCCACTAGGCTTCCGGCTCTCCCACTTGATCCCCCCGATTCATCCCTGATTAGGCGCGTGCTCCAGGGGCCCCCTTCGACTTCGTGGTCCCACATTCTAGTGTGGATATCCAGTGCCCCCGGCTCCCACCCACCTTTCGGTGGTGGAGGCATCCACATCTGTTCGCACTGCCATCGTGGGTCTTGAGCCAGGATGGCACTGGAGAACCTTTCATCTGCAGCGGTCACCAGCAAAATTCAAGGGGCAACCCTAGTTAGCCACTTAGCTACGAGTGCTAGGCCAGAGCCGGCGAGAAGTCAACCAGCGAAGACTTTAGCAGTGTCTGGATTGACTTATCTGGAGAGACGCAAGGATCATTTGTGGTCTATCCATGGCCGAAGATGCGAGTGCAAGAACAATTGCTGTCCGAACGCGGTCCGACAAGTGTGCTTACGCGGATCGCAACCAGCTCAATGATATCAATTGTCTCTGGCCGTGGACGTTGAGTCCAATGGACTACGGACACAGCCGATACGTTCGTTGGCTGCAGTGAATCGAGGTATCAACCATACAACGCAGCATGTTTGTCGTTGGGCCGCTGAATGTAACGTTCAGGTCGACTCCAGGGACTTCATGCTGGAAGTCTATCTCTCAGGTATCACCATGTTGGTGGGCGTGTCTTTACTTTGGAAAAGACGAGCTGGGTTGTGCCTTTCTTTTTTTGTTGCCGCGCACCCTTCATA
Source organism: Colletotrichum godetiae (assembly GCF_030913485.1). Classification (NCBI taxonomy): domain Eukaryota; kingdom Fungi; phylum Ascomycota; class Sordariomycetes; order Glomerellales; family Glomerellaceae; genus Colletotrichum; species Colletotrichum godetiae. Next base: position 250,283 of record NW_026851268.1, read on the forward strand.
TCTGGCAAAAATGTCTGACCTCGATATGGAACCTCGGTCTATCTCCCACATTTGTTCTGTTCACGCTGCCGGGGCTTCCAAACCGTCTCCTTTCCATACAGGCATGTGGACGTACGAGACACTTGAGTCGGGCTGCAGGGACTGGGCTTGTTGATGCTGGCAGTGTATGGAGTAGGTGTTTTGTGGTTTGTAAGTGAAGTTCATTTCTGGCTGTATGATGTTTACACCATGTCAGGCACTGTTGTATCTCGATGAAGTTGACCCTGCCTCTGCAGTTGTACCTTTCTGATTAGTATGCAGCTTCTCTTTCCATACTCCGAACCATTGTTATAAAGCCCTACGCCCTCTCTCAATTGGGTTGGAACGGGTACCTTCTCTGTACGGCATGACGGATTCCTCCTGCGCGCTCGGAAAAGCTTGGCAGATCTCGGAGGCATCGCCCGCACATCTTTACACACGTCACACTTCTGCAGTTTATTGTTCTCGATTGTACTAGCTCGCCTTTTCGACTTGATCCAAGCCAACACTGAGTCTCAGTTGTGAAAGGGCGGAACAATTCTCTCCACGGTCAAAGCCACAGCCACCCCAAGCCTCTAGTGCTGATACATGGCAAAAGTACTCCGTACTTTCCACATCGCAATTCCACAGCAACACCACACCTGGGCAGCCCGATAAGCCACGAAGAAGACAACAATACCTAACCTATCAATCAACCTGAATCACGAAGCGCGATTGGACCAACTAGCTACACGCACACTCATCCTCCGGTGAGAGTTGCCATAGAGAGTTGGTTTTCGTACTTTGTAGCGATACCCCCGTCTGCGGTTGGGTTACCTTACTGTGTACATAAGGTTTCTGGGCATCTGGTCCCTCATCTGGACATCACGAGACGAGGCAAGAGAGTCCACATCCAAACCTGGAGAGACATGCACACAGCCCCACCACGGAGGACGACGGGGATCACTTTATTCTTTTCCGTGGGCCATGTGCCTGAGACCCCATTGTTGGAACAGTCAGCACCGGTGTGAGTATTCTGTCAGCATCAACAAGCAATAGGCCCAGGAGACATCTCCTGACGAGATTCCAGGAGGAGCAACAGCAGCAGAACCTTATTTGCTGCGAATGAGAGAGACAAGAATAGCCAGCAAGGCTTGCGCTGTTGAGTCCGTTGAAAACGGCCGAAAGTTATCATCGTATGCGAAATATTTCAGGATAGGGAGAGAGACAATTGAGGGTGAGTGAGTGCGGCACTTACCGGGTCTACAGAGAGCACCTTGGCTACATTGACTGTGCACTTCGCAGAACCAAGTACGGATACTAAAGAAATCGCAGGCGCATCCGTAGACGACGCAGAAGCAGAAGCAGAAGCAGAAGCAGACGCAGACGACAGACGCACATCCCAAGTGACCTCTCCGTGCGTCACGGCGTCACCCGCCTAACTCCCCCCGGCCGTGTTCCAGCACAGCAACCCACGCACCCACGATACCCCACAATTTAGCCGCCGAAAACGCTTCCGAATCCATTCCCTAGGTTGCTTGAGCCCTGCAAGTTGACGGTGCGGTGCTGAGAAGAAGTGTGGGAAAAGTCTCCAACTCTCCCACTTGCACGCCGTGCACGCCTCCCCACGCCTGGCGCAAGCTGCAACTCCACAGCTGCGCCCACTTGGATTGGTGCATCCGCGGCCCTCCCAAGCAATCACAGGTCGCCGATTACCACACCCCCCCTTTCATTCCTTCCATTCTCTGTACGACCCCCCTCCCCGGCTGGCCGTCCCTCCCCAACCCCAGTTTTTGCTGCACGAACAAGCCGGCGACATTCCCCATCACCCATCTTTCTCCTCTCTGGACAGTGAGCATCACAAATCTGCTCCGCTGGTTGCTGGTTTGGTTTGGTTCGGTTTGGTTTTTTTTCTCATGACCACCTAGACCTGGACCTTGACCTTGACCTAGACCCAGTCTTGCGCCCCCCTTACGTGTCTCTGGTAGGAGGGTTTTTTTTTTTTTTTCGTCCTACGGGTTACCTATTCTCTTATTCTTTATTTGCTGCTCAATGAGTGGCCAAGTCAGAGTTCCTCTTCTCCGACAATTCTCGACTGGACGCCTCTTCTCCTCTCCGCCCCCCGCCCACCCATCAAGTCCCGGTTCTTTCTTAACTTTGTGCTACTGTCACCAGCTTTGTGGAACATTCCTCTTCTTATTCTTTCGAGAACACTAGACGGGACGAGAACATCATCATCATCGACGGCCAAGACGTAGGCACGCGACCGGATTGCTTCTTCCTCGGCCTTCAACATTAACATCAGTCATCACCGAGTCTTCCCGCCGCCTACTGCCTCTTCCTTGCGACCGCTGTGACCCTCCCCCCACTGCTCCAACTCACACTTACACTGGTGACCGCGGCCCAAAGGCATAAACAGGGACAGGGACGAACGCCGTCCTCAGCGCCGGCGTTGTGCGGGGAGCCAGCTTGCCAGCTCGCTCGGCACCGTCTTCTTCCACTGTCGCCTCTTCGTTGATCTTTCCCTTGATTCGTGCATGACAAAGGACAATGTCATCTAGCCTGCAGCAGCTCCAAAGCCAACAACTCAGAGCTGTCAGTCTCGAATATTCGCAGCAATACCCGCACGCTCACGCTCACGCCCGCGCCCTCGACTCGCCCGGCGCTCATTCTCATATAACCACTTCCTCAGCATCCCACCAACCCTTCTCCTCAGGAACCCCAAATGACGGTATGCGGTCCACCAGCGCGAACCACAGCGTCGTCGATGCTTCCCACTTTGCCGACGACTTTTCTTTCCCTCCCAACCCGCTGGACGACCAAAACGCAATGATGTTCCTCGGCGAACCAGATCACGCTGCCGATATGTTCCCGACCTCGCATCGCCCCTCCGTCTCCTCCATCGATGGTCGCCAAAACTCAATAACAGTCATGCCTGTCGGCTTTGGGAACGCCATGAACCAGCGACGCCATAGTATCATAACTTCGGAAGATGGCAGCCAGGACAGCGGCCACGCCGAGCACAACCCACTCGAGGATGCCGGTGCCGACGAGTTTGGCCTACCTACGCAAATCGCCGGCAACGGGTCCGACCTAGGCGGGAAATCCAAGGACGACAAGACAGACCAGACGCCCGCTTGGAGCGAGTTGAAGACCAAGGCCGGTAAAGAACGAAAGCGACTTCCTTTAGCGTGCATCGCATGCCGACGTAAAAAGATTCGATGTTCGGGAGAAAAGCCGGCGTGCAAGCATTGCCTTCGATCAAGGATTCCCTGCGTGTACAAGGTGACGACCAGAAAAGCTGCGCCGAGGACCGACTACATGGCCATGTTGGATAAGCGACTGAAGCGCATGGAGGAACGCATCATCAAGATTGTGCCGAAAAACGAACAAGACTCCAATGCGGTTTCGCTGACCCGCGCCGTGGTTAAACCGGCAATTCCGGGAACCCTCCCCGCGGCTAAGGCCAACTCCAAGAAGCGAGTTGCCGACGAAGCATTTGGCCAGGATCTCGACCACTGGGCAAAAGCGCCGGCCAAGACGAGAATTGACACGCCGAATAAGAACTTGTCGTTGCAAGCGCAGGAAGCGGAGGAGAATAAGCTCTTCCTCGAGGGGCTCGATGCACTTCCGTCCAAGGAGATTCAGGAACATTTAGCCGAGGTATTTTTCGAGAACATTTACGGCCAAGCATACCACCTGCTCCACAAGCCCAGCTACATGAGGAAACTCAGGTACGTTTGTTTCTCTTATGAGAGTAATCTACTGAGTAAATGCTTACTTTGAGAATGCAGAGCTGGCACTCTTCCGCCAGTACTCATACTGTCTGTTTGCGCCGTAGCCGCCCGCTTTTCCAGCCACCCGAAACTCAACAACTCTTCACCAAACTTTCTTCGCGGAGAAGAGTGGGCGTCACACGCCCGGGATATCTGCACCAGGCGGTATGAGTGGCCGAACATCACGATACTAACATGTCTACTTATCCTCGGCCTGCACGAATTTGGTACTTGCCATGGCGGTAGGAGCTGGGCTCTCGGAGGCCAAGCAATCCGCATGGCGTTTGCTCTACAACTTCACAAAGATTTAGACCACGACCCCCTGAACCGCAGCGGAGCATCGCAGCTGAGTTTTATTGACCGCGAGATCCGACGCCGGACAATGTGGGCATGTTTCCTCATGGACCGGTTCAACTCCTCCGGTACCGAACGACCAACCTTTGTGAGGGAAGAGACGATTGAAATTCCTCTACCGATCAAAGAAAAATATTTCCAGCTCGACATGCCAGCGCCAACGGAAACCCTCAATGGAAAGGTCCCTCATCCCGTGTCTGCCGAGGATGGCCAAATGGCCGATGCCAAAGAGAACATGGGCGTTGCGGCTCACATGATCAAGACCATCGCTCTCTGGGGCAGGGTCATCAACTATTTGAACCAAGGAGGAAAGGAGCTCGACCCTAATCCCATCTGGAGCCCAGAATCCGAATACACCAAGCTGCTGCAGCAGTCTGAAGATTTGCTCGATAACCTTCCAGAATTCCTCCGCTACTCCCCAGAGAACGTGGCGCTCCACGACACGGAAAAGATGGCCAATCAATTCCTGTTCCTCCACATCGCGATGCAACAAAACGTCCTGTTCCTCAACCGAGTTGCCGTTTCAACGCCAAACAGCCCCGCTGCCCAAGGCGTTCCTCGGGAATTTGTCGCCAAGGCAGGCGACAAGACGTTTGCAGCCGCCAACAGGATTTCCGAGGTTCTCAAAGACGCCGAGTCTCATATGGTGACTGCCCCCTTTGTCGGCTATTGCGCCTTTTCGTCTGGAACGATCCACATACTCGGCATCTTCTCTGGCAATCCTGCCGTTGAGGCAACATCGAAACGAAACCTGGCGACGAATGTCAAGTTCCTTTCAAAGATGAAGAGGTATTGGGGCATGTTCCACTACATGTCGGAGAACCTGCGTGAGCAATACCGGACATACGCCGACGCCGCCAGACAAGGCAACTCGACAAAGGAGACGTCAACGGCTTCCCCCATCTTCCAGTACGGCGACTGGTTCGACCGATACCCCCACGGTGTTTCCCAATCCGATTTTTCCGACCCGGCATCTACGAAGAAGAAGGAGAAGGGCGACGACGCTGTGTTGGAGCAGAAACCGGAATTGCACACCGTGGAGGAATACTTTACGAGTTTGTCGCCACCGCGCAGCACAGAAGGCAATTCGTCCAGGCCCAACCCGCTTAAACGCAAGTCTTTTGTCGGCAAGAAACTCGGTACTCCGGGCATCAGAGCAGATGGAAGCCAGCTGGAACCCCTTTCCACCGAGAACATTGCTGCCACGGCGCAAGAGCAACTTAGCGCCCGCATGCAACAACAAAGAGGCATGCAGCAGGGCTCGCTTGGCGGCCAGACCAGCGGGCCGACCAGCTTCAACCCGCTCACCGTGCCACATTCGCAGGGTTCCAACTACCACGCCCTATCTCCCATCAGTCCCATTGCCGTCAGCCAGTACGGGCACCACCACCCGGGCACTACGTCATTCTTCTCTCCCGACTTGCTCAACATGTCGATGAACCAACAGAACGGCATTTTGCAACCCCTGGACCGGCAGCTCGTGTTTGGCGGGTACTCTATGGAACAGGGCAACATGAGCCACTTTGACGGCATCGACTGGGACGGCATGCCCAGTAGCGCCCACAGCGCACCGGGAGGAGCGCACAGAGAAGGCGCCCGCTCGCGTCCATCGCGCGGCGGTCCCAACGGCATGGGCGGGCCCGGCCACGGACACGGAGACGGCATGGGGTTTGGAGGCCAGGAGGCGTCGACGGCGTGGTTCATGCCCTTTAACATGGAGCCGCCCGAAATTGGGCAGGACATGGGCATGAATATTGACGGGTTCGGCAACATGTTTGGCAGTGGCTTGCATCACGGAGCACGATGAGCTCGGATGAAGTGTGTCGTCGCCAGGAGTGTTTGTGCCCCTGAGCATTGTATTAACTTTGCATTGCACATCTGCCTCGGAGAACTTCTTCTCCATATGATCTTCCTCTCTCCAAGTTAACGACATATATGATGGGAAAAAAGACGGATGGCATGGGATGGCATGGGATGGCATGGAACATGGACGTGGGGAAAAAGGAGACAATCTCGCGTGTTTTTGTAGCTTAGCGATTTCCTGAACATTTCATTCTTGTGAGATACCACCACCAAAATTCTTAATGCAAAATATGAAAGAAATATCTGCAATTATTTTGAATGTCTCTTTTTTTCACTCCCTCACAAAGTGACTTTTTTTTTACAACCGGAAAACCAAAACCTGTACATGGTATCGTTTAGGTCTAAATGAACTACTTTTTTTGGTACCCGAACGAAGCAAACAACAACTGACAAGAAAAGCGTGTCACACTATAAGCTTCTCCTTCTTCTTCTCTCATTTTCTACTCCTCCGCAGCGACGACGCCCTCATCAGCCTTCTTCTTCCCCCTAGACCTCTTCCGCTTCTTCCCACCATCAAGCGCAGCACCACCATCCTCGACATCCTCCTCCTCTCCCTTTTCTCCATCACGCTTCTCCTGCGCAGCGCGCTTCGCACCCCTCTTGCGCCCCTTCTTCTCCTTGACCTCCACATCCTCCAACCCGAACGTCGGTCCCGTCCTCTCAAACTCCTCCCCGAAATGCTCCCGCCGCCACTGCCGAAGTCTCGCCTTCTTGCCCAACCTCTTCTTGTCTTTGCGCTTCTTCTCCTGGTCGCGGAAGGTGGCCAGCTTCTTGAGGCCCGCGAAGCTGTTGAGCGCCGCGTCCGAGGGCGCGAGGAGGATGTCGCGCGCCGTCATGCCAAAGGCTTGCGGGGATGTTTCGCGGTAGCGGAAGGCGGGGGTTTCGTTGGCGGCTGCGGCTTCGGTGGCGGATTTGTGGAGGGAGGCGGAGCCGGGGATGGAGTCTGCGGCGGCGTCGATGTCCATTTTGGCGTCGACGAGGGCTTCGAGTTTGGCGCGTTGGAGTTTGGATGCTTTTTTGGCGGTGAGGCGGTCTTTTTTCAAGTCTTTTTGTGTTTTGCGCTTTTTGGAGGGGCGGGAGTCGGAGTCGTCTGAACCAGAGTCCGCGGCATCGTCGCCTGCTGGTGCTGGTGCTGCGCCGGCCTCATCGTCGGAGAGTGTGATTTGGGGGTTTTCCGTGTCGTCCTTGAAGTCGGGGATGATGTCGTTGATGTCAATGTCGTCGTCCCACGTGGGCTTCTTGGGCTTGCTCTTCTTCTTCTTGCCATCGTCCTCCTCCTCCTCATCGTCCGACTCGGCAGCAACGCCCTCGACCTCGGCGTAGTAATCCTCGCCGAACCGGCGCTTCATCTCGCTCTCCCACCGATCGTCGTCCCACGCATCATTCAGGAAACGCAGCCACTCGTCGTCTTTGAGCTCCTCGCCCCGCAACCCGGCAGCGTGCTTAATCTTCTTGAGCTTCTCCTCCGCCTCCTCGAGCTTAAGCTTGCGCAGCCTGGCCTTCTCTTCCTTGCGCTCCGCCTTCTCGGCCTCCTTCTTCTCCTTCTCGGCGTCGCGCTGCTTGCGGCGCGACGTGGCGGCCTCTTTGCGAACGGAGCGGGCGCTGACAATTTCACGCGAGTACGTCTTGAGCGCGGCGTTGGACTTGTCCGGGTCCTCGAAGCGGAGGTTGTAGGCCGCCTCGAACTTGTCGTAGAGCTCGCCGTCGTCGCCCTCGCCGTCGTCCGAGTCAAAGGCCTTCCAGTTGTGTTCGCCTCCCTCGGTCCAGGCGCGGGCGGCCATGAAGTTGGAGAGGAAGAGCTCCGGGTCGCGGTCGGCGTTCTTGATGTCTTCTTCGGTGATTTGCTTCTTGGTCTTCTTGTTCACCTGCTTTGCGCGGGCCGGGTGCACGCCGTCGACGGCGGGGCCGTCTGCTTCCATCTTGGCGACTTTTTGTCCCGGTTTCCGCTTGACAAAGTCCTCGTCGTCGGCGCCGCCGTCGGCTGCCCTATTGATCTCCGAGATGATGGACTTCTTGAGGGCGTCCTGCTCCTGGTTGTACGTCTGCGGGGGCGCGTCGTCGTCCTCGTCGTCCGAGGCGCCGACGCCGCCGGCCAGGATCTTTTCACGGTGGTAGTCCTTGAGGAACATGGGCTTCTCCTTCTTCGTCTTGGCGGGCGTGACCTCGCCACCCTCCTGGAAGAAGGAAAAGTTGCTGTCGAGGACGCGAGGGTCCTTGTTCTTGATCGCGTTGAGGGTGGCGGAGATCTGGGCGTCCAGGTCCTCCGTCGCGAGGAAGCCGTCTTCATCTTCGGTCTCGTCCGAGGAGGATGAGTCGCCGTCAGAGTCGTCGTCGGCCTGCTTGCCGTTGCCGGGTTTCTTGAACTTTTCCTCAACTGCATATAGCCTTCTGTTAGTATACTGCCATCACTCTTGCTAGCGACAGCAATCAATTGAGTTGGACCTACGTCTGTGCATCTCCTCACGCTTTTTGTTGTGCTCGAAGCGCCTGGCGAACTCCTCGTTGACCTTCAGCGTTGGCGCCGCGATGTCTGCCCCTCCATCTTCGTTGTCCGAGTCGCTGTCGTCCAAAAGGTTGACCCTCTTGGGCGCCTTCTCCTTCTTGGTTTCCGATGCCATTTTGACAAAGTTACTTCCCCTGGTAGGAAGTGTAGGTGCAAAACACTTCGTCAAAAGAAAGAGACAGCGAAGAAAGTGAAGTCTTGCAAGTCGCGGGATGGACGCTCTAGAATTGAAGATCCCAAAGGTGGTCAAGCAACTTTTTTTTTTCTGCCGCTTAGCCCAGCAAGCTGCTGCACGCTGTTTGAAGGCCCCCCTGCACAGGGTGGGAATCTTGGCGGGGCCCGCCCATGGGATACGGAACACCGGCGCATTGATTCTCCGCCGCCCCTCCAAGGGACTCACCTCAGGTCACTGGAGCTGAGGTGCGAGGGAGAGAGCATTGGCCAGCGGCGCCCGGGGGGCGGGTGCGCTCTTCGGGGGGCGCTTCGTCATTGTTGCGCCTCACCACACTCTTCGTTTCAGTGGCCGAGCTGCTGTCCTACCTACCGCTACGAAAACCGTCCTACCACCCACACACCCATCGCGAAGGCAGCAACTTACAACTTTCGTGCGTCCCTGATTCCATCCGAACCGAAACTTCACATCATTTCACCCACCGGCTCAAATCGCAACAAATCCCTTGGAACAGCTGTCTTTATCGACCTGACTTACCGAACAAGATGGACGGATCCGGCGGTGCCCCGAAGCCGAGCAGCAGCGTCAAGCTGGTCCTGCTCGGTGAAGCTGCCGTAGGAAAGGTGCGGCCACCATCCGAACCCAGCATCAGAGCTTTCTTGCTAAATAGCATCGCAGTCATCGCTTGTATTGCGCTTCGTCAACAACGACTTCCAGGAGAATAAGGAGCCCACCATCGGAGGTACGAAACGCTGCCCGCTGCCATCCGCAGACAGAGACCAGTCCGTTTGAGAGCGAAAAAGAGCTAACCTGTCCACTCCTCGCCCCCTTGCAGCCGCCTTCTTAACACAAAAGTGCAACCTACCGACCCGGACGATCAAGTTCGAGATCTGGGATACCGCCGGCCAGGAGCGGTTCGCCTCGCTGGCGCCCATGTACTATCGCAACGCCCAGGCCGCCCTCGTCGTCTACGACCTCACGAAGCCCACGTCACTCGTCAAGGCCAAGCACTGGGTGGCGGAACTCCAACGACAGGCCTCGCCAGGCATCGTCATCGCCCTCGTCGGCAACAAGCTCGATCTGACAAACGACGCCGAGACCGGATCCGCCGGCGATAACGAGGAGGCCGACGGAGAGGACTCTGGCGACGCTAGGAAGGTTTCGACAGAGGAGGCCAAGACGTACGCCGAGGAGGAGAGCCTGCTCTTCTTCGAGACCAGTGCCAAGACGGGCCACAATGTCACCGAGGTCTTCACGGCCATCGCCAACGCCATTCCCGAGACGTCGTTGAAGAGCGCGCGGGGTCCGGGCGCATCGCACGCCGTGAGCCGCGGCGCAGAGGACCAGCAACGGGTCAACCTCACGGGCTCGAGGGATGCGGCGGCGAAGGAGGGTTGTGCCTGTTAAAGTTGTAGAATGGGGAAACTGCGTGCTTGTGTAACATCTCGAGAAAGGATGATTATTGGTTTTGCAAAGGAGGGATTCCTTTTTTATTTTTGGCCGTTTTTCCAACCTCCCCCTTCATCATTTTGGAGTCGATCAGTTTTTATGCGCTGCATTTCTGCTATAGGGTTTCATTTATGGGAGCGTCCATCCGGCAGTAAATGGAGAGTTCGTCATGAGTCGAAATTCAGACACAGTCGCTTTGCACCACTTTACATGCCGACTCCCCCGTCATGGTCGTGGTGTAAAATGGTCCTACTTGTGCTGGCAAAGTTCGCGAAGAAGACATTGGGAAGGATTGCGGGTCAGTTTGAAGCTGATGCTTCGTAGTGCATTATGTAGACGGAATCTCATCATTCAAGAATACTTATGGCATCGTTTGTTCTGTTTGGATTCACCAATGCGGTGGTAATCTTGACTTGCGATTTACATCACCCCATGCATGCTGCCAAAAAAGTGAAGTATGCGGAGGTATGGCCAGTGGGCGAGTAATGCACCACTTCGCTGGTGGCTGGATCAAGTAGGTACCTTACGGACCAACGTAAAGGTACGGAGAACCTAGGCAAGGTGCTGTAAAACACTGTAAAACCAGCAGGCCGGGGAAGGTGAATCAGCGCAGCTGGTTGGTCAGTCACCGCCCACGCGTCCCACTCTTTTTCTGGCCCTTCCCGCGCCTCGTCCACCTCAAACTGCTCCGTCACTTCAGAATCTTTTTCACGACCACCTGCTTCTTTGCGCAAACAAGCTCAACAACAAGCAACCGTCCGTCATGACAGCGTCTCGCGCGACACGCTGAAACAGTCCTCATTTCTCTTTCTTCATACTAATACCAGGTCGACGGCGACGCGGCCATTTTTTGTTGTTGTACTTTCCCACACCCCTCCTTCGCCCATGTATCTCTCTTCTTGATATTCCTTTTCCTCCATTACGACGACAGCATGGCTGTTCACCTCACCCCGGCCCAGGTCGAGCTCATCAAGCAAGTCTTTCGCGCCCGTTTCTTGATGCCGATCCATCTCAATCGCATTGCTAACCAGGCATCTCTAGCTCACTTGCGCCCGACGACATTCCGATTAAGCTGCGATGCGCCAGCTGTAGCAAACCCGCCGTCAAAGCATTCCGTCTTCCCTGCTGCGAGCAAGCCATCTGCGAGACTTGTCAGTCACCCGAATCCCATTTTCGCTCCCGCATGCAGCTTCTGACCGATCCTTCCAGGCCAAAGTTCCCTGCCCTCATCCTGCCCCGTTTGCGAGCATTCACCCGTATCCGCCGACGACTGCACGCCGCTAAAGTCACTCCGAACGACGATCAAGGTTTTTATTCGAACCCAGGAGAAGAAGCGTGACGAAGCACGATCAAAACAGGCAAAGGACTCTGCGCCTCCTACTCCAATTGATGCGAAGCCGAATGCGCAGATCGCTGGCCTCGATGAGACTCCTGCCGCCGACACACCTCCGCAACCCGCCGTGGTCTCCGACGAACGCGAAGAGAGCGCCGTTGCCCAGCCCGAGCCAATCCTAGAAACCAACACGACTGACGATGCGGATGCTGACGCCACTACGGCACAAGACCAAAACGTTGGTGTTCCGAAGACGACCCTGTCAGTGTGACGTTTTGCTAACACAATCGATTAGGATGCGCCCAACCACGACGAAGAGCCAATCCTCTCTAAGGGAGAGGATGACGATGACGAGACGGTCATCATCACTGGCGATGAGACCGCGGCCGATGGCAGCAAATTAGTGAGGCCGCAGGAGGAGGACGTTACGGACGACAACGACGGCACAGAGGGCGACGACGCGAATGCGAACGGCAGCGCCAACTTCAACGGAATGAACGGAGGCAACTTTCAGAATATGAACTTTACTGGGAATGGTGACTTCAACCAAATGCAGATGATGATGGCCATGCAGAACGGCATGGGCTCCAACTCGTTTGGCAACTTTCCAATGATGGGTAAGCTCTCCCTCCATGTTCGCCCGTCAACGGCCGAAACTAACCTTGCCAGGTATGCCAGGAATGGGTATGGACCCAATGGCGATGCAGAACATGTACATGAACGGCGGCTATGGTCCTCAAGGCATGGGCATGGGAGGCTTCAACGGTGGTTTCGGCTCAGGCTCCAATAACTGGAACGGGCAACAGTCATGGAATTTCGGCCAAGATAATTTCAATTCTGCTAATGCTGCTGGCATGGGATCTGGTGACTATGGCAACTATAACTCAGGATTCCAGTCAGGGTACAATCAAGGTAATTATGGTCACCAATTCAATGATTACCGCCGCAACAATTACGGCAACCGTGGACGAGGAAGGGGACGCGGCTTTTACAACGGTGGCTACGGTCGAGGCGGATACCAACAGTATGGCGGCTATGGTGACCAAGGCCACGCGCAACAACAGTATGGAAACAACATGCAGGGCCAGGGATCCGAGGATGGAACCCGTGCGGCAGGCAATGTTGACGAATTTGGCCGCGAGCGCCCAAATGGCCAAGATGCGACTTCTAATGCAGGAGGTGGCGACAACCCAGATGGCGGTGACGGGTCCAGACCTGCGGACGAAGGCGAGGACGAGCAAGGCCAAGCGGATCAGGAGAACGCTATGAATACAGACATGGCACAGGCATCCGGTGACTACTCTGCGTACAACGGGAACGGCATGTCGGGAGGATATGGTCCTCCAGGATTCGCGCCTGCAGCCCCTGATGTTCCTATAAATGCTCCGACAGGTCCCAAGGCTATGCGTCAGGGTCTGCCGAATACAAGTTTGCACACCTTGCGAGCGCGAGGATACGTTGTCCCTGATGAGAGAGGCCGACAATCGTCGGTGGACGCACTCGCAATTCAGAGTCCCGTCGTGGACCAACAGCAGCAACAGCAGCAGCAGCGATCCAGAAGCAACTCGTCGACGCGCATCAAGGATAAGGACAGGAGCCGTCGCCGAGATGCGAGCCGTGATCGTGAGAGAGAACCTGACGTCAGGTCAGAGAGAGACCATGGCGTAAGAGAACGAGACTATTCACGCTCACCCTCACGCAGCAGAGACCAGAGCCGCGAGCGCAAGAGCGAGCGCGGCGGCGGTGACCGAGATCGGGAACGCGATCGCGGCGATCGCCACCGGCGCCGGCGCAGACGCTCGGAATCGAGATCCGTCGTTGACGATCGAGACGATGAGTATCGTCGCAGGAAGCATAAGAGCAGAAAGCACACCTCATACAATGACGAAGACGACGTCAAGTCCCGGTCCAGAGACGACGGTCAGCACGAAGAGAGGTCCAGGGAGGCGTCGCCTAGTGACTCGAAACGATCTAGCCATAGGAGCCGCAGAGACCGCGACGAGAAGCGTCGCGATCGAGAGAAGGACAGCAAGCACCGGGACGACGATTATGACGACTACCACAGAAAGTCTAGCCACCGCTCGCACAAAGAGAGGGACCGAGACCGTGACCGGGGAGATCGGGACAGAGATAGGGATCGGGATCGGGAACGTGATCGCAACTATGACCGTGATCGTGACCGCAAGGACCGCGACCGCGAAAAGGATCGGAAGCGCGACAAGCATAGGGACCGGGAACACCGTCACCGCAGCAGCCGGAAGCAGTCGGCAGAGCCGCCTACCCCCGTCGACAGGGACTTTAACCCGCCCACCGGCCCTCGTAGCGGCGGTGGTTCCGGTCTCGAGATCAAGGGCGTTGGCTCCAAATCTGGCAGGTCGTCCGACAGACAGGACGGAGGACGCCGAGACTCACAGGCCTCCGTCACCAGCAAATCCGCGCCCAGTGTCCCTACGAAAGACGCTCATGCCCTAGAGCGCGAGGCACGGGATCGCGAGCGTCTGCTGAAGGAGACGCAGCGCATGGCCGGTCTGGCGGGGCTGGCGGGCGCGAAACGCAGCAGGGACGAGAGTAGTGGCGGCGGAGGCGGTGATGACGGCAAGCGGAGCCGGCGGAAGGGGCGCCGTAGCGAAGCTATTAGCATCGACGAGGAGGAGGAGCGGATGCGTCGCATGGAGGCGGAGCGCGAGGGCAGCCGTTGGGGCTAGAAGCCTGGCGGCCCGCCTCATTCCGGTGCTGGTGTTTCGGGTACTGCCGGTTCGCGTGCGACGGAGGGGACGATTGGCAGGCTTGGTCGTCACAATGTTCGACCTACCAGGTCTCAGAGGGCGGACAATCGAGCCGATCACTACTGAGCATGGGAGGGGGAAGATATTTCCCACCCAGAGGTCGGAGGGAGAGTCCGATACCGCTCTCATGTCCCGGGAAGCCATCATCCCAGATCCAATGGTTATTACCATGTGCCAGCGTTTGCTTCGTTTAGCATGATATCATAACAGCGGGCCCCCTCTTGACGATGGTCCTTTCCGCAGCAAGGAAAGACTCGCTCTAAAAGGAAAGGGGGGAGGTGGAAGAAAAAAAAGTAATAGCGGCTCATGGGACCTCAAAAGGTACTAGGTAGACTTATCACGCTTCAGTAGCCGGCATTGGGCTGTTTAAGAGTCTCAACACAACTCTTTGACATGATTAATTTTCTTTTCTTCAGTGTGACTAGGGTGAAGTGCTCGTCAATATGTTGTAGGGTAACTTGAAGTTAATTGAAGCTACTTGATGAGAAACCACTGGAAAAGCACACTCCGCCCAGCAGAACCCCTTTCCCCCGCGACAGTTATGCACCTCTACTTGTATTCCCACGACTCTTTCCAAAGAGTGTCACCGATAGGATGTATACTCTGTAAGCACTTGTGGTCGATATTTTATGACCACTCCCTTGTAAGCTCAGGCTCTCTGAAGCGATAAGGCCGCCGAGGTTTCTCGAGCGCCCCCAAGGCCTCCCCTTGGCAATCTCTATTGAACTCGGAATTGATCAGGCGAAACTGTACTGTCATCGCCTTTCGAGGGTCGTCAATCGAGTAGAGAGTCTGTATCTGTCGTTTTATGGCAAACCAAAGGTCTCCGTCGGATACGCCTGCAAACTCAGGGGTATTGCGAGCCTCTGCCCAATCCGGCAGGGGGTTGGGTCCTGCTGCTTGAATTTCCTCCCATGCCTTTTCGACCAACAGCTCTCCGTCTTCTGCAAGCCAGTCGCGAGTGGTCGCAATTGTGAGTGATCCGAACCCATGTCTGTAGTCGGCGGGTATCGACAGTGCCGCGAGCGCTGCGCGAAGCTCGGCTCTGTGCCTCACTGGCGTGCGAAGGTCGCCGTATGGACCCAACCTCTCTAGGCGTTCAGCAACGGCTCCAAGGGGGTAGGGCTTGAAGAGGTATGCCCAGCTGCCTGTTCTTGTCTCTGGACGACAGAGGCCCTGGATGTAAATGAGAAAGTCCGTGGGGTCGTGGACGTTTATGTACCGCGTGGCAAGTCGCCCAATAGCCGACTGCTATGGCGTCTCTGGGTATTGTAACTGCGGATACTCGATTCTCGGACAATCCATTAATGGGCTAATTCGCAGATTTGCACTGCGTTCGCGATCCGCAGAGGAGCCATCAGAGAGTTCCGGACAGCTGTCCATGCTCCAGTCTGAGGAATCGTCGTCCATGGGGTGATCAAGCTCTCCTTCAATATCACTCATCGCATCGTCTTCTTGGTAAGACAAATAGGGGTCTCCGAGTTTTGGACGTCGGCCCGAGTAGAAGACGTAGATAGGTCGTGCTGCGCGTACGAGATCGGCATCGCTTGGCCCTTCCCTCGGCGGCCGGGGCTGGGGCCTCAGAGATCTTAGATACTCCGCTGCGTAGGCGTCGCGGGGCTGTGGGCAGTCCTGGCATTCAATTTCACGATGCTCTAAGCATCGAATGATGAATCGGGTTCTCTCGTATGGACGTCTCATCGCGTACACTTCCTAGTTCTCGACTGGGGTCCATGGGGTATCCAAGGCTCGCGTGGAAGGGGAAAAGCCGGGTGGTGGGAGTGTCATGATGTATGCTTGCGATGGATTCGAATAACGTATTTGCAGAGTAGACCAACAGATTCTAATGGATTAAACTCTATGGGGTACGACGAGAGGAAAAGCAGTGGATGGGAAAAATGTTGGGAGAGGAAAAGAGGTGGCATTTCTATTACCGAACTTGCCGCTAGATTGCCCAATCGGCCTGTCCCCCTCTATTGCAAAGTCCATGGGCATCACCTTCCTCAAATCAGGCTGAGAGGTAGTCATTGAGTTGTGAACCTTCCCAAATATGGGCACATCACGTTTTGCACAACTGGTGCGGCAGGGACGGGAGGTGAAGAACCTAGTAAGTTGAGCATGGAAAGTCCTATGCCAGCTCACCTAGCATTCTTTCCAATCTTCAGATCTTTAAGCTATCCTATCGTACATGAAGGCTCGTCACACATCTAGCATCTAGCTTGAGTCTATGGATATTCAGATATGACTGTTGCGGGGGCGAGCTTGCCCTTACTTCCAAGCACAACATGACGGTGCGGTGAACTCTCACCAAGGGATAGTCCCATCCCTATTCGAAAACGTCCCCGACACAGCACTCCCCTTCTCCAGCGTAGCCAGCTCCACAATCCTCTTCGCCCCCAGCTCAACCGAAGCAGCGCCATAGTTAGCCAGCAGATCCTTCCCCATAAACGCCGTCATCTTCGTCTCAATCAATCCCGGGCACACAGCATTAGCAACGCCCCCGTCACCCTTTAACACTCTAGCATAGCTGATGGCCAACATATTGACCGCAGCCTTGCTGGCATCATACGCCTTGACCGCAACGTCGTAGAAGCCGGCGCTCCCGTCCAGGGCAGCGGCCATGGACCCCTTAGTAGAGCTGACGAAGACGATCCGCGGGAACTGCGCCTTGCGGAGGAGCGGGAGGAGCGCGTCAGTCAAGACGGCGGTGCCGACGACGTTGGTGGAAAAAGTGGACGTCCACTGCTCACGCACGGAGAGGTGGTCGTTCATGTCGAAGTGAGCGCCGGCGTTGTTGACTAGGACGTCGAGTTTTCCAAACGTCTCGGAGATGTAAGCCGCCGCTGCGAGGATGTCCTTGTCGGCGGTCAGGTCGAGCTGGATGGCGGACGCGGACAGGCCGCGAGATGTGAGCGAGTCGGCCACATCTTGGCCTGCTTTGAGGCTGCGAGAGCCGATGATGACGTAGTAACCATGAGCAGAAGCTAGGACTTCGGCAGCAGCGCGGCCGATGCCGCCGTTGGCGCCAGTGATGAGTGCGACTGTCGGGGAGTTCATGATGCCGGGTTGTTTGGTGATGGCGGGATGCGAGGGTAGTGACGAGAAGTATGCGTGATACTCATTCGAGTCCGCCGCCTTATATGAGTCGTTCTCTACATGCTTAAAAGTATCGTGATGCTTGGTTATGAGCTAAAATGAATCATAATGATGTCTCTGCAGAGACAAAGTAAGTAGAATTGCAGGTAAGCGTTTCGCCAGCCTCCAAAGTGATAAGATCGGAGCTAGATGCGAGGTCTTCGCACAATTGACTTGCGGAGAAGAAGTCCAGACCTCACAGAATCGTCCGATACGCGAGCATTTCAAAGCCTGTCCTATCTTACAATGCTCTACCCGCTTGGCATCGTGGACTAGGAAAGAGTTGAAAACGCTCCTCTGTGCATGGAAACCGAAACCGAGATCCGCTTTATATAAGTTCGGTCTTGAAGTCTCTCCGGATGACTCTTCGCCGCTTGCACCAAGACCAGGGGTACCGGAATCTTAAAACTATCCGTCCGGGCTCGACCCGCTTTTGCGGCCTCTCAGGGGTGAAGATGCCGGCTCTGTCAATCGGCGCTGAGCATAAGTCTCAAGCAGTGTGCAAGAAACACCACACTCAAGATGGAATCGAGCGTGGTCGAAATCAGTCTAGGACATCTCATCGAGGAGGATGACCGGATCTATTTCAAGCCATGAATATCATAGTCCGCATTGCGCCTAGGCTTGGCTGCCAGGACAAACAATCGACAATGATGGCCTTTGAAGTGAGAGTGTTGGGATCGTGTGAGATATACGTGAGGTACAAGCCCATATTTGCTCGACTAGACGCTTGAAAATGAGGATAGGCTCTCAATCCCGTCAAGTCCACACTGTGGTCAAGAATGGGCTCAATAGACCACACCAAGCTGTCCAAGCATCGCCCTCTCCATTGCCTTCACAACGTCTCATAACCGATTGAAAGAGTGAGAAAACAAAAAGTCGCACTTGCCACCATAGTTGGCGGTGGGTATCTATCTAACATACTTGCTCATAAACCGCTTGTGGAAGTCGGAGCGCAGGAGATCCTATATGCAAGTCAGCAAAACCATCATCACACCAGTTGCACTCACCCTTCAAACAAGTGCTTAGACCAAGGAGGAAGGAAATACTCACGTTGACAAACTCCTTGCCCTTACCCTTCTCCTCCGTTCCCCTCGCCTGGTTCTTGAAAACGACATCGTCGTCCCACCGCCTCTTCATATTGAAATCGGGTTTATTCAACAGCGGGTTCCCCAGCGCAATGTCTCTCTCTCGCGCCTCCTCCTCAACCTTGGCCCTCTCCCTCTCCTCTTTCTCCCTCTTCTCCGCCCTCTCGCGTCGAATCTTCTCCATCTCACGCTGCAGCTCCGCTTCCTCATCATCGCTGTCCTCATCACTATCATCATCGTCGTCTTCTTCTTCGTCTCCTTCCTCATCTGAAGATGCGTCCACATCCCGCGACTCTTCCAATATCCTCCTCCGTTTCGCTTCGAAGCCCTCTTCCGTGTCTGCTTGCGACCCAGCCTCGAGGGCACGCTTCACGCCGCCGCCCGAGGGCGCGTCCATGTCGGTGTCGGCATCGTCGTCTGCGGATGGGGGAAGCGCGCCGCCGTTCTTCTTGGCAAAATGGGCGGCCTCGGCGGCCAGGAGCTCGGCTCTGAGGTCGTGGGATTCTTCGTCCGCGTTGCCGCCCTGGCCTGCTTGGCGGAACTTGAGTTGGGTATGCGCTGGGAGGAGGCGTTGGTGGTAGGCCGGACCGCGGAGGGCTTCTTTGCCTCGGGCCTAATTAATTTGTTAGTAATTATTTCTCGTCGCGGAGATTGAAATGGGGACAAACCGGGTCGAAGGTCGGACGATGGGCGGTAGTCATGTTGGCAGTTTGCGACGGGTCGTGAGAATTGAAGATTGGTGGATGTTGAAGGAGGCTGAAAGTACTTCGTAGATTGACAATTGACGTTTGGGTTGTGCCCCAGCAAATGCAATGCGACGCGCGCAGCTCGCTGAGCGGGTCCAGCTGCAGGGGAGGCAACACTTCAAGGCTCCGACCGCCCGGCAGAATTTTTGCAAGCGCCCCACCAATGCGATTGACCTCACTGAACACTTGCAGGTCACTATTGAATCCCATGAGTTTCTCAGTCTTGAAATTGCCCTCACATTTTACCAATTTCAACCGCCAAAATGCCCAGAGAAGCCGAGCCGTCAGCGAATGAGAAGGCTTTCGTCACACAAGCTCTCAAGGAGAACTTGAGACTTGACGGCCGGGAATTCGACCAATATCGAAAAGTCCAGCTCACATTTGGCGATGAATATGGAGTGGCCAACGTCGAACTTGGCAAGACGAGGTTAGTAACTCACGTCATTCTCACTCACCAGATTAATCTTTCTAATCCGCATCACAGAGTCCTCGTCAAAGTCTCGGCAGAAGTGACGGTCCCCTACTCAGACCGCCCCTTCGAGGGCGTCTTCCAAATCACCACCGAACTCAGCCCCATGGCCTCTCCAGCCTTCGAGGTCAACCGCCCAACCGAAGCCGAGGTCCTCCTCTCCCGCCTCCTCGAGAAGACGGTCCGCCGCTCAGGCGCCCTCGACACGGAATCCCTCTGCCTCATCGCCGGTAAAAAGGTCTGGTCCGTCCGCGCCGACGTCCACGTCCTCTCCCACGACGGCAACCTCACCGACGCAGCCTGCCTCGCCGTCGTCGCCGCCCTGCGCCACTTCCGCAAGCCCGACACTTCCAACGAGGGCGAGGCCTTGACAATCTTCACACCCGCCGAGCGCGAGCCCGTGCCCCTGAGCTGGCTGCACAGCCCCTTTTGCGTAACGTTTAGCTTCTACGGCGACGAGGGGGAGATTACCCTTGTCGATGCCAACTGGCTCGAGGAGCAGCTGCGGACGAGCAGCGTGACGGTCAGCTTGAACAAGCACGGCGAGATTAGCCAGATTTCCAAGCTCGGGGGCACGCCCGTCGAGGCGGTGACGCTGCTGCACTGCGGCAACGTGGCGTTGCAAAAGGCCAAGGAGTTTTCGACGATAGTGGACGAGAGGTTGGCGGATGATGTGAAGCGGAGGGACAAGGGCGGTCTTATATCAGAGCTTTTGTCTGCGGAGAATGACAGAGTGGTGGACGCATAGAACAACGTCAAGCAGAGGAAGATGAAGCAAAAAATTGTAAAATGATACCCAGCCAAACACGCTCTCAAAACCCCCCATGCTCTGCAAGAAGAAGCGAGTGACCAATGTGGCTCCACCCGTTTTGTCCCTCGACTTTGAGCCTTCAACTCCAACTACGCCAGTCTAAAAAAAAATTAAAGATAAAAAGGAAATTCCCGTATACTATCATGTCTCGTAAATGACGACAAGCCAGCCTCAACTACCGCATCACCGGCGGCCTAGACTCCTTATTCCACTTCACCCGCGACCTCACCCACTCCACCGCTTCCTTGACTCCCGTCCCCGTCAGCGCACTAACAGGCAACACCCTCGAGTCGCGGATACTGCTCGCCTTCTCGCCCTCAAAGACCTTCTTCACGAGCCCCTCTTTGATCCTCACGACCTCGACGCAGTCCTCGCGGTCCTGCTTGTTGGCCAGCACCAGGACGGGCACGCCCTCCGTCTCGGAGTGCTGCAGCACATCCTCGAGCACGAGCCGGCACTCGTCGAGCCGGCCGGAGCCATTGTCGTGCTCGAGATTGCCGTCGCCGATATCGGTCGAGTCGATAATAAAAACGATGGCGTGCGCCGAGGCGTAGTAGCTCTGCCATAGGCGGCGCAGCGAGTGCTGGCCGCCGACGTCCCAGATCTTGAGGTACATGTCCGGCAGGGATATCGTCGAGACGTTTTGGCCGACCGTCGGCACGGTTTTGAGTTTGGGGTCTGGGCGCGACTCGAGGAAGAAGTGCTTGATTTGCTCGTGGAAGGTTGTCTTGCCGGCATTGTCAAGGCCGAGGAGGATGACGGAGTACTCTGCAATGGGGGGAAAAGAAGATTAGCTGTGGGTTGTGGACGATGGGCTCTGTTTCATCATGCGCGAACCTTCTTTGCTGGTGGCTAGGAGGTACAAGCCCTTGGCTAGGTGATACATGGCAGGCAAACGGCCGACTGGCGAGCGGCACTTGGTTTGCGACGACTTGGACGAGCGAGGGTTTGGAGGATCGTGTTGGCGCCGGGACGGGTGGAGGGTTTCGATGGCGGCGCAATTGGCGGGATGTGGATGGAGGAAGTGGATGGAGCTACGTGCGAGCTGGAGCTCAAACTGGCGTTGGAGCTTGTGCTGCTGTAGCGCTGACACGCTGTCCGCTGCGTGGATGGTGGGGACGCATACAGGGGTTTTAGGGGACTTAGTGTCGGCGGCTCCTCAGCCCTACGTGCCCGGGCAGGCATGGATGGCTCCGGTTGCCTCTTGTCACTTTTTGAGGCGTGAAATCCGTTGAGGACCTTGATGTCACACGATACTTATTTAGACATCCCTCAAGTGAGATTTGGAGTCTTTCCGGTGGAGGCAATCCTCCTTCTCTTCCTTTTTCTGCATCGACGTTTGTCATACTTATTGTGAAGCCAATTACTCAGTCAATTGTAGAGCACTAGTGCTGCTGCGCTCACGCTTAGGCATCTCGGCTTGAAATTCGGGAAAGACGCAAACATGCGGGCGAGTCTATTCATTCACATCTATCATGACGTCTAACCATGTTCGCGAGCCTTAAACCCTGGACAGCCCTCCATCACCCTTTCTCACATCTTTGGCACGGCAGTCGCATAACCCTCAACAACAGCAGTCATCAAACGGTTCGCAATAGCCGCCGGAGGAGGCAAACGAAGCCCTCCCTCCTTATACCCCTCCGGCGCAGGCTCACCAAGTCCACTAACACCAAACTTGAGCGCGTCCCGCACCGTCTCGAGCGGGAACCACTGCGCGTCCTCCAGCTCGGGGTCGTTGCCGAGATCAATCGTCTCGCCGTCGGGCAGCGCCTGCGCAATGGCGCCAATCATCAAGCTCGCCGGGTACGGCCACGGCTGGCTCGAGTGGATCACCACCCGGCCCACGCGCACGCCGGCCTCCTCAAGGACCTCGCGCCGGACAGACTCCTCAATGGACTCGCCCGGCTCGATGAAGCCCGCGAGCGTGCTGTACCAGTTTGGAGGGTACCTCTTGTTCCGGCCCAGGAGTACCTTTGTGCCGTCCGAGGAGATGACGGCGGCAATCATGGTCGGGTCCGTACGCGGGAAGCTGATGTTGGAAACGCCCTTGCGGGTGGCGCACTCGGCTCGCTCGCGGGGCGTTTCTGAACCGGCGAGGTCGGTGGTCGGGCAGAGGCGCTTGTAGCCCGTGTTGCCTGACAGGGACGGCTGTCCGCACCCGGCGCAGAACTTGTTGCGCGTGTTCCAGTCTGCGATGGAACGGGCCTGGGCGTAGATACCAGCTGGCATTTCTTCATTAATGTCTGACATACAAAACAGGGTTGTTCATGTGAGAGTAAGTCCTTACCATGATCCGGCTCGAGCGTCATCGGCCTCATTCCCTCGAGGAACTTGTACCCCTTGCTCGACTGAGCCTCGATAAGCTGGTTAGCGGCATCGGCGTACGAGCCCTTGGGCGTCACATCAACGGCGAACCACGGCCGTCCCTTGAGTCCCTTGTACTCAAATGGCACCTTTGCGCTCTCCTCGAGCCCTAAAAAGATGACGAGCGGCTTCGTGACCGTCGAGTCAAAGTTCTTAATCAGGTCCTCCTCGGACGGCCCGAACGGGTCCTCGGTGGTGAGGGGCTTGACGTCATCATACGAGACGAACTGCACTCTTGTCGGGGCGCTGGTGAGGGGGCTGAGGTCCTTGAGGAGCATGAACTTGGTGTCCTTTGACTGGAAGGCGGCGCGGATAAAGGTGTGGTCGGTACGGAGCCAGCCGACGCGGTTGAGGACGCTGCCGGCGAAGTAGTTGACGGTCTCCCGCCCGAACTTGCGAGACAACATGGAGTCCGGGTCGTCGACTGGTGCGGGGAGGTTCCAAGCTTGAGAACCCATGCCGAGGTTCTGTAGTGGTTTTTGGCGGCGCGGGCGGTGAAGCTATCGCGGGGTCCTTTGGATTTACGTGGGGGTCCGCCAATGTAGGATATGTATGACGTAGATATATACCCCGTACCAAAGTTAAAAAGAAGTGAGGATATCCGTGAGTCTCTACAATAGGTCGATGTTACGCAAACAAAAAAAGACATGCGGCGTCTAGAAGTGTGAGATATCTCAAAGACGTGCGGCAGGGACGGCAGCGGCAACGGACTGGTCCGGCTGATTAATCAGATTGACGAGGGACGGCAAAGAAAGATGGGGGAACCAGAAACGCAATGCGATGGATCTTTGGAGCTTGTCACGGTGAATCACGACTCGCCGCTGAGCTCCGATAAATGGAGCCCCCCCCTCCGGCAGATCCCTCCCCCACATCAGAGAGACTGTGCGGGAGTCGGAGACGAAGAGACAACCGGATCGACTGGTCATTGTCAGTCTCCGGAGCTGTCACGGTATTCGGGGCTACTGCACAGCCCGTGCATGGCAGCTGTCCCCTAGACCTTAGTATTGGAATATCTCTATCATTGTTGGGTAAGGTATGGCATGGAGGAGGAGCTGTAACGGGGGCTTGTTGGGCAGCTGTCAATGCGACGTCTCAGATGGAAGTGAGATACAATGGACTTAAGCTTATCCAATCGCCTTGGCTCCCCGGGCTACGCGTCAGATCTTGCCGAGGTGCGACGGGCGTATTGTTTAGTCATCACTGGGACGCTACCTTACCTAATCAGTGTGTGGAAACAATCTGTGGGTCACTATGCTCCCATCTGTCTCGTTGCTGACCAATTTGGCCGTTAGTACCTGCATGAAGAGCTGCTGAGAATGAATGTCTTGTTGCAGCCGCTACCCTATGCTAGCTCACCATTGCACATCGTCACTAAAGCCATACGATAGATCAAACTAGACTCGTGCCTTGGTCTCACTTTCACGAACCCAATCCCCAACCGTCGTGACATTCTCCACAATCAGCGGCCAGATGAGGTTCGTCGCGGCATCCTTCCCAGCGGTGGTGAAGCCGGCAGTCGCATCGGTCCTGTGTAAGTCAGCAAAAAAGCCACCAACGCTGTTGAGGTAAAGTAAGGGGCCAGAAAACTCACAGAAGGGTGACGTGGAAACCACTGCACGTTGAAAACGCATCTATCGTCAGTTTACGCCCTCTTTCCAGGTACTTCTTATGCCCGATTTCAACTTACAGCTCTCTGGCATCCCGCGCCGTAGACTCGAGACAGGTATTGGCAACCATGCCCGCCATAACAAGGTGCGTAACCCCCCTCTGCCGCAACTGATAATTCAAATCCGTGTTTGCGAATCCGCTGTTATTCCATATCAATAATCATATTCACATTTGCTCCCCTCTCCCACGCACGCAACAAACTCACCTATTATTCCAATGCCTACTAGCAATCACATCCCCATTGCCCACCACATCCGGCTCAAGACCCTCGAGTATCTCGGCGCCCCAGCTGCCTTCCTCGAAGCCATGCCCGGCGCCGAGACCCTTGTGCGACGACGTGAGGTGGCTCCAGCCGGCGTAATTGCCCTCCTTCCACGTCTTGTGCAGGGCGTAAAAGATGGGCAGCTTCTGCTTGCGTGCCGCGGCGACCAGGGTCCGCAGGTTGGCATTTGTGTCTGTAGCCTGGAGGGATTCTTTCACGGACGGGTAGATTTTGCCCTCGTGATGGAGGAAGTCGTTGTAGGGGTCGACGAGGACGATTGCCGTGTTGGGAGGGGCCATGGTGTGAGTGTTTTGTTGGGGAGTATTGGGAAACTTGACCTGAACTACTAAGAAGATGGGATACTATCTGTCAACTTCAGTCAGAGGATAGCGAGTAGACTCGTTATATACCCAAGGTAAGGAAGCAAGACAGCGATAGTCAGCATGCAAGTGAGCCGAACGACGGATGACAAATTTCGGACATTGAATTGAGTGCGGGGTTCTGACACAATGAGATGGCAAGGTACAGACAGCAACAAGCATCCATCGATTAGAAGAACGTCCCGAACAGACCCGTCAGCATCCACTCTACAGTGCCGTACTTGAAACCTGTGTAAATGAGCTTTGTTCCGCCCTTTATCCCGACGATGGATCTACGTATACGGTGATGGCCAAGAATCGTCTCACACAGGGCGTCACGCAACCGCGGGGTAAACTTGGATGACCAATTTCAGGAATAGGACGGGCTCCGTGAGCGCAACCATCCGTTCCAACGGACTCGGTCGGATAGGAAAGTATTGTGCAATCATGATTCGGGGGTGTAAGAAGGGCCACGGCGTAGACGTAGGAGAGTGCTCCCCCTTTCCCGTTTGGTTTCGTGAAATTGGTCAGCAAAGTGGTGTTATCAGGACTTCGGCGTCCCAAGGCACACTGTGTCGAGGGATTTCCGGCCGAAGCCACGGACGCCAAAGTCCCGGCAATATCATTGGAGGTCTTCATGTCTCGCCAGGGTTCAAATTTCCGCGCAGGATCAAGGGCGCGCTTGACATGAAGGGTCAAGATTAGCCCCAATCCCCGATCCACAACCTGGGATCAGGAGCACACTGACATGTCGGAAATGGTATGCACAAGCACGAGTTCTGAAGCGTTCCCCCAAACATACCTCTTCTTGTCTTGAAGCTCCCCACCTGAATATCTGCACAAAAGGTCTTGATTACAAATTACGCAAGATGAAGCATGCCAACCACATCGTTCGCCTTGCATGAACTCTCAGCCTTCCAGCTACGACATCAACGCCGAAAGCTTTCGCTTCCACTCCTCCAGCGCCCGATTACTCTCCGTCAGCTTCTCGCGGCTCGTCTCCAGCTCGGCGCGCAACATCCGATTCTCCGACCTCAGCTCGACCGCCTCAGCAATGGCGGTCTCCCCCAGCGAGACCCGCTCTCGCAGCTGCTCCATCTCCGTCGCCGAGACGCGGCTCACGTCGGCCGCGCGCCTGGCCACCGCGAGCTCGCTGTTGCGCAGGTGGAGCTCCCTCTGCATCTGCGCGACCTGACCCTCGACGTCGCCAACTTTGTGCCGGAGCTCGTGGGCTGTCTCGAGCTCGGCATACAGGAGACGCAGCGCGGCGTCGACGTCTGTCGGCAGAGTTATGTAGCGAGACTTCCGCGCGGCTGGTGCCCGTCCTACTGTGGATGAGCCGCTGCGGGGCTCGTCCCGTGAGGGTGCCGCCGCCGGTAATGTGATGCTTTCGATGCGAGTGTTGCTAGATGAAGGGCCTGCGATTGTCGCCTCCCTGGCAGCCGAGTGGGATGCCTTGATAGTACGAGTCTTCCTGGCCGCCGTACTGGGCGTGGCTCTCGACGCCTCGGTCCCACTTGCCTCTTGGTCCTGGCGGAGTTGATGTGAATCAGGTACATCTTGCCGAGCCTTTCCCTTAGTCGAGGGTGTACTTCCCAGTGCGTTGACTGTTTCCGCATGGGTAGGTGATGATGATGAAGCAGCCAAAGGTCGCATCTCCGGCATCAAAAACGGAGGATCTTTGTGCCAGTTCCGGTGGACGCAGACTTCGCAAAAGAAGCAACTGTTGCCCTTAACGACAGAATGAGTGCTCTCCTGGGGCCTACAAGACTCATGGTATGACCTCTTGCAAGTGACACAGTAGGTGAGACCATTGGTCTGCCGGCAAATGAAGCAAAATTCATCGTGTTGCGCACCGGCTTCTTTTCCCCCATGCGCTTGTCAGTAAGGAGGCTACCATAGCGAGGTTCTTGCAAGGCTCAACTTCTTACCTTTCCAAGCTTTGTATCTCTCCAGAGCAGCGGGTATGGAAAGCGATCGTGGATCAAACGAGCTGTCGGGCGCCTGTACTTGCTGCTCTGTTGATCTATTATCAGCTTCGTCCGACCCCTCTCTGGGAGTATTGCCATTCAGGGAGCCACCGCCCCGTGCAACACGAGACCTCCCGCGACGAGTTGGCTGTGCTGAACGTAGACGCTTCCTTGGTGGCTCCCTGCTTCCGTCATTATCCATGGTGATTCTACAGGTGTGTACAATTTCAGCGAAAGAGACGGCGAAATAAGATTTATTCAGCAAGTGTATACGTTTGTCGCTGCTGAGAGGGATGAGAGCGTCTCCCGATATAGTAGGAAAATGTGGAAGATGCGCGTGGCTGGGCAGTTAGCAATTTCGTTGTGAGGTGAACGGGAGCGCTGACTAATGACACAGACGCTGCTACCTCCCTCGCAGCCTCTTGTCCAAAGTACGGATACGTCCAGCAGATACAACCCAGAGACCGAATGGAGGATAACAACCCCAGATGAAGGCTGTTATCTGACTGAACTTCTTTTGCAGCCAGCAAGCCAATCCGATTGACACAGTGCCGGAACAGGGCCGAGGGGTGCTTTTAGAACAAAAGTACTTTAATCGAGGAATCGCGCTATCTGAGATTCAAATTTGTCATCGAAATACGAGGCAGATTGCTCAAAAGGGAAAGGAATCCCGCCGTTGGCTTGGGTGGCTCCCTGCTGACCAATTTGAACCACAAGAGCGGGTGTTAGTTGCCGGCGAAATATCCTCGGTTCTTTAGGAGAAGCTCAGTTCGCTCCCCTCAAGAGAACTTTTCCCAAGAACTTGTCCGAAGTGATTATTATTCATTTGCTTCGAGTACGCCTCAAGACAACAGCCTTAGCGAAGAGCAATGTCTAACACAAGGACCAGTGGACCGGCGGGGTCAAACAACAACGAGAAGACGCTTGAAGGGGGTGACCTCGAGAATAATGGCGTCAAGAGTGAGTTACAGTTGGAATCGACCGAATCCGACAGCAGGAGGGATTCTTTCACGTACAACACGTATCGCCAGGACGCCATGACCGGCTTGCCGAACCAGTCGGCAAGTCGAGTTGATCGTGTTGTAAGTCGTATTGCAAGTAGAGTAACTTCGCGTTCTACCATTAACCCTGGGCCACCGCCGGATGGCGGGTTGAGGGCTTGGTTATGTGGTAAGTGTCCCAAGACCAAAAGTCTGCACTAAGAAAGCTCCTTGTACTCACCTCCCATTCTCAACAGTCTTTGGCACCTTCCTCGTCGTTATGAACACATGGTAGGGTCCTCGAAACAAAACTCTCTCAACCAACAACTAAGAAGCCGATGTTAGGGGCATGATCAACTCATTTGGCGCTTTCCAGAGCTACTACATCACACAACTCAACCGCAGCCCCTCGGACATATCCTGGATCGGTTCCATAGATATATTTTTCCTCTTCTTCATCGGCACCTTCACCGGCCGCCTCACAGATGCGGGCTACTTCCGGTCCGTAGCGATAGTCGGCTCCGTCCTCGTCGTCGCCGGAACCCTGTCGGCGTCAGCATGTACACAATATTGGCAGCTTCTGCTAGCTCAGGGGGTCTGCGTCGGCCTGGGAAACGGATGCCTGTTCTGTCCCGCTGTTGCCCTCGTCTCGACGTACTTTGCCAAGCGACGCTCCTTTGCCATTGGAATCACGGCGTGCGGGAGCGGTGCGGGAGGCGTGATCTTTCCTATCGTTATTCGGGAGATGCTGCCGCGGGCCGGATTCGGCTGGACGATGAGGACGCTCGGGTTCATCCAGGCCGCCGCGCTTGTCACCGCTCTTTTTTGCCTCAAGCCGCGGGTGCCGCCTCGTAAGACGGGGAGCTTTGTGGAGTTGGCGGCCTTCAAGGACTTGGACTATTCGTTCTATGCCGCAGGGGCATCTCTGGTACGCGGATCTCCCATAACCTTTTCTCTCCTCTTGGCTTCGTAACCGAAGGAGCACATCTCCCCTGCACCCTGAGTGTGTACTTACCTCTTCTGAACTGCAGTTCTTCTGGGCGTCGTACATTGTCTTCTTCTTCCTAGCTGCATATGCACGCGACATCCAGGGCGTCTCCTACGATCAATCCCTCGACCTCCTCATGATCACAAACGGCGTCGGCATCGTCGGCCGCCTGCTCCTGAACCACCTCGCAGACCACGTCGGTAATCTGACAATGTTCGTCCCCACTATCGGCGCCGCTGCGCTCCTGGCGTACTGCTGGGCGCCCATCGCCTCACGGGCGGGTCTTTATGTCTGGGCTGCGCTGTGCGGCATCGCCCTCGGCGGCATCCAGGCGCTCTTTCCCTCTGCGCTAGCGTCGCTGACGGCCGATCCGCAGAAGCAGGGGGCGCGCATCGGTATGGTGTTTACGATTGTGAGCGTAAGCGTGTTGACAGGGCCGCCGATTGCCGGGGCACTGATTTCTGCGATGGGGGGCCGGTATCTAGGTGCGCAGATGTTCGCGGGGAGTAGTTTGACCCTGGGGATGGTGTTTATATTCTTGGCGAGGGAGGCGAAGCGGAAGAGGATGGGAGAATCGTTTTGGGCAAAGGTCTAGTACGATGTGGTCCATCTGTTCTCCATCTAGAGCTGGAGCTATCAAGCTTCTTGGATTCGTGTCTCGTCTCTTCTTTCGCCAGTGTCAGTGACAGAAGCAATGAGACTTGGTGCGATGCCAATATCCAATGCCTTTAGACATTGCCCTGTCTGAGATCGAGTTACGGAAGAGACACATCGGATACGGCATGCTGGTGGCCTGTCGAAATTCAAGTACGGGAGTTCTGACCGTAGCATTGACGCTGCTAGGATGACAAGTCTCAACGATGTGATGTGCTTTACTGGCACCACAACTAAGAGCCGGTAACATAGAAACGAATATTACAATGTGATTATTGGGAAGAGGGAAAGAAAAGGACCACACGGCCAGAGTTGTCGGGGACTGAAAAGGAGTTTGATGTTGCTCCCACTGAGGTTGTCAAATCTCGGCTCTTCGTTTCGATGTCAGCTGGAGACAACCTGGAGACAAAACATTGTTTCTTCCAGGTGAGGACGATTGCGTGTAACAGAGCAGATGACGGTTTGCAGTCGTGTCAGCAGCAAGCAGTAAGAGCCGAAGAGAAAGGACAACTCGTAGGTAGGTAGGCCCGGGAGACTGAAGTCATTTAAGGCAGGTACAGGTCCAACTTGCGAGACACAACTAGACGACGCCAGTGGCATTGGGGCGTAAGCTGCAGCTGTGTCTGGAGCTGTTCCTTCCTTGCTGGGCGGGAAGGAAGGAAGTACAGACTCACAGGGAAGAAACATCACAGCCATCACACCCTCTCAGCATAGACAACAAAGCGCCATCTTTGCGATTTAAACATCAATTATGATGTGTTTGCATCAAGTGTAACCTCAGCTGATTCCCAACTTCTCATGATAGTCAAGACGACTGCTCAAAGCCAGGTGCCCAGCAACGGGTTTTTAAAATAATTGTTCTATGCCAGGAGCGAAAACACCAACGTCGAGTGATATGCGACAGTTGATGCCGATCTACGTAAAACGTAGGTCTGGCAAATACATCACGAAGCGAAGGAAAGAAGCCACATCGATGACTGGTTATCGCATTGCAGCAAGATCGTCGTCGCCAGTAGCTCCTTCGGTCATATGGCGAAAGGAAAATTGTTGTGAAGCAAGGCGAGCATTAAGCCTCATGACTTTTGAGGCTCATGGCAAGGCCCAGGATTTGACCAAGCGCATCTCATCGCAGGCAAAGGCAGCTACTGCGATAAACTGCAACGTCTGCCAGTGCCGGCTTTTGACTTGCGAGTGGCAACGCAGAAGTGGTGATAGCCTGGGCCAAATGACTTGAGGAGAGGTTGGGATAAAAGTTTGTTGTTGGAGGTGGAAGAAGAAGGAAAATTTTCGCTGGGAAGAAATATGTAGACAGTGGGCGGTGCGGGAGGGAAGGAACGTGCGTGGGGGGAGGCAATCGGGAAGGCGGTCCAGCTGCCGCCTGTGGGGCGCCCTCGACCTGAGGCATACACACATCTGCGAGTGGTTTTGGAGCCGCGGGCCTGCGATTGCGAGTGACCTCTTCAGGTGGTCAAAAGTGTTGCTGGTGAATGACAAGGCCACAGCGAGTGGCCGCTGTATGAATCCATACGTAGCAAGTAACTGAGTGACTCGATTGAATGGATCATCGCATGCTCCAGAGCCTCTATGGAATTGGCAGTTCCGTATCTGCGCCGTCCTATAAGCTGATCTCTTCGTCCCCATGCCTGGAGATTCACACAACGGAGATCAATACCGTCGACCTCGAAAGACCGCCAGTATTCAACAATGCCTTGGCAGTTTTCTGGGAACAAAGTTTGATCGCCCTTTCTTTCTCGACGTTGGTTTCGCAATATAGCAGTCTGTATTCTGATAGCTAGCCTAATTAAAGGCTACCTTATCATTCACTGGAAGTCGATAACAAATATCGGACATCAAGTCCGTCACTTGGTCCCGCAGATCAAATGTTCCAAGCTCCAACAAGCAAGAAAAGCTTTTCCCAGTATCAATATCTGGATCAGTTGTAAATTTGACGAATAAATGAACAAGGCACTGCTTTCGAACTCACTGATATGAAGGTATCGCGGATCACACATGTAAAGGTTGTGCAACATAGTCAACGATATCTCACAGCAGCATCCATATCTGTGACTCACTCGAGACCATGGTAAAGATGAGTATCACAAGGGATACAGTTTCTAGAGATAGGTATGTATTATCGAGACGACGTCGCTCGTGAGCAAGCGGGATACCAAGCCGGGCACGGCACACAGCCAATGGCGACATGGCGAAGTGGGGCCAGGTCGTCGTCAGTGCCAATCGGCAACTCCTCGGAAACGCAATCAACTACACCTCGGCCAAGTTCAGTTGTATCAACCTTCCCTCGTCGAGTGGAAGAGTTCTAGATCATTTGCTTTATCTTGGGATACATTAATCCAATAAGACCTAACCTTCCGTCATTTCTACCAAAGGTGGAAGTAGACACAATGGGCTCAGAGGGGATCAACTCTAGCGATAGGTATGCCCCCTTTTCACGTTCACAATGAAGTGACGGCTTCATGACAGGACTGAAACTGAACCACCCCATTGTAGCGCTGTGAATGTCATTTTCATCGGAGCTGGCGCCGTCGGGTGCTTCTATGCTTCGCGACTGCATCATGTAAGTATCCAAAACCCCTTCATATCACTTGCCTGAGCCAGACTAACTCACGCGCCTAAGCCCGACCGTAACATCCACGTCTCACTCGTCGCAAGATCTAACTACAAGGCTCTGAAAGAGTCGGGCGTCAAACTTCAAACCCACACTTTCGGCGACTACGTCTTCCATCCCCACGCCGCCTTCCCATCCGTCGATGCCGCCGCATCCTCCCAGACGCAGTGGGACTACGTCTTCGTGACGACAAAGGCCCTCCCAGACCGCTCAGATGACTCCGCCATGATCGCGCCCCTCGTAGGGAAGAACACGAGCATCGTCCTCATCCAAAACGGCGTCGGTGTCGAGGAGCCGTTCCGTAAGCGATTCCCCAACAACGCCATCGTGAGCGCCGTGACGATCGTCAGTGCCGAGCAGACCTCGCCGGGGGTGATTCGCCAGAACCGCTGGACGAGGATCAGTATCGGACCGCACACAAACGGCCTCGGCACAGGCGACGCCGAGCTCGGCCGGCGCGGCACCAGGGCGGTTGAGCAGCTCGGCACGTTGTGGGGGCCCGGCTGGGGCGGTATCCGCGACGTGGAGCCGCACGACGAGATTGGGCTGCAGACGGTGCGGTGGCATAAGCTCTGTATTAATGCCGCGTTTAACCCGACTGCCGTGCTGAGCGGCGGGCGGGGCAACGCGGATGTGGTTACGGATCCGGAGCTGCGGGAGCATGTGGTGGGCATCATGAACGAGATCAGGGCGGCGGTGCCCAAGATTCTGGGACGGGACTTTCCTGACGACCTTGCGGGGCCGGATCGGATTGTCAAGAGCACGGCGCGGAATACGGGAGCAAGGCCGAGCATGTTGTTGGACTGGGAGGCTGGACGCCCGTTGGAGTTGGAGGTGATTTTGGGGAACCCGGTGAGGATTGCTAGGGATCATGGCGTGGAGATGCCGCGGTTGCAGACGTTGTATGCTTTGTTGAGCAGTGCGCAGAGGACTCGGGAGGAGAGGGCGACCAAGGGGAAGTTGTAGGATATGAATCATGAGTGGTAAATAGTCTAGATGGCGTACTAGATAGACTAAAGTCAACTTTGCAACTTGACTTCACATTTCCCGCTCAAAAGTCCGAGGTACGAATTTTCGATTCGCTGTCCTGCGAGATGATGTTCACAGGTGCCAGGGGTTAAGGGCACGACGTGACGGACGTGTAAGAATTGTCTGATCGCCTATACCGGATGTGCATATACCACTCACCTCACCTTGGGGTAGTTTCCTCTATACATACCACGTATGTTAGTTTGTGAGAATGAGAATCGCTTTTCCAGGCGAAAATGGCAAGCTCGCAGAGGCATGTGTGGTTGCATTTCTATATACAAGGTGATGTATGTCAGTCTGTGTGAATGAGCGCTGTTTCGTACCTTACCTGAGTGTTCAGGTATGAGGTAGACGAACATCCCAAATTATAAAATGTTAGTTTGTTAAAACCATAAAACCCTCAAACGCTTCTGTCCATCATTATGCCGTGGTGGCTCCATACTTGGAAGACCGGCCTGAGAGCCATGTCGATTCAAATAGTATTCGTTGCTCACAAGCCAAGACGTCGATCCTCATGCCCACGGTTATCAAATCTATGCATAGCTGGTTGGCAGGGGAAATGTCCCCCGTTCCTGCTGCTATTTACGTGAAAGCGTTCTCAGCGTAAGACTGAACCTGGAAAAATGCTATGGGTACCGTATATGCCTGACATGCATGCATCGACTTAAACCATGCAGATTGGATGGGTGTTCAATATCACGAGATTATGCTTAAACTTGTGAGTGCTCCGAACCTCTCAGGGGTCCAGACCGATCCAGCGATGGCCCGTCAGCCCCAACGGCATCCGCATCTCGCCTGGAGGTGGCACATCGTAGGATCTTAGATGGCGGATCACGGACAGCGGGATGGCTCATGTCTAAGGTAAAAGGTAGGGGCCGAGAACCAGGAGCGGCCAGAAAGCACGTGAGTGAGACAAAGTCGGGGGCGTCTAATGAACAAAGGACGCAGCGTGCCGTGTGACCCGTGTCTCCCGCTCAGGAGGTCTCAGCACGAACACGGGCCCGGAACGGGCAACCGCTCCCAAAGCTGGGCCCCCCGGTATGTGCCTCGTTTCTTGTCAATTTCTAGCGTAGTCGGCCGAGGAGAGACGGGTTCCCGGTGTGTGATGGGGTAGTCACGGAGTCGACGCATCCCCTTCAACTGAGAGGCGTAGCGGTCAACGGCCTCAGCTATATGGGCTTGAGCGAGCTCAGGATGTTAGGGTCGTTGGACGGTGGCACGGTGGGCGAAGCATTCCAGCTTGTCAAGATATGTGGCGGTGGCGTCGGTTCAAGAGAAAGGGTCCAGGGTCACAGCTGCAGCGAACAACGTCTACACTAGCAATCCGGCAAAGAGGCTTAAGGTTAGATCATGAACCCAAAGTCTCGGAGCGTCGGAGAGTTCCGTCGATAAAGTGATACCTAGTAGCAAGATCCGGTGCGGTTGGGGAAAAGGGAGTCTTTCTCCTCCCGGGTCTTCACCGAACAGCTGTCATATTCGGGTGGCAGTGGCTGGTCTAGGCGGAAGCTGCACTGAGGTGGTTCGGATCTGATGGTGGGGTTGGTGAACAGGCTCTGATTGGAGCGAGAGATCTGAAAGCAAACGTGCACGGATCAGATGCTATGACGTATGACTTGGACAGGGCTGAGATATCGCGTCGACCGAAGACATCTATGTATGTGCTTACCTAATGAATTTTGCTGCTGTAGAAGAAAGCCAGCAGGAAGAAACTGCAGACCGGTTGCCTTAGCCCGAGACTCGGCTACGGGGTGGGGGGAGAACTGTCATCGGGGTTTGCCGGCAGATGAGAGAAGAACCCAAGATAGCGGGTGCCTACCGCTTGCTGCTCGCCTGCCTAGGTGCCGCACTTGAGATGTAGTCCGGTTTCGAGACTCAAGTCGACAAATGGCCCGATGGGCATGGCTTAATAGGGAATGTATGGAATGTGGATGGTGGACTACGTATGTTGGGCAGTAAGGTTGTCTTGGTTGTGTCTGTAGATTTGCTCAGGTACAGACCGCGTTCCAGACCTCACTTCGATTTCTGTGCAGGCTGTGGCAAGGGGGGAAGTTGAAGTGCATCAAAGGAAAGGCTGGGCCAGAACCCGGCCCCGTCATGCCCAATTTGGGGAAGCAACTTGGATGAGGCCTGTTTCCCCTCAGCTTGAGCGTGAACAGCCAAGGAAGGCAGACAATAGTCGCAGGGACAGAAAGATACGGTTTTCAGCTGTCCATCAGCTAAATGTCTTTCTTCTTCATTTCACGGATAGACGTGTCCCTTTCGGAGTTGCATTCCTCCGTATCCTCGATCGGAATGGCAGTATTCGTAGGTGCTTAACTACTATGTAAGGTGAGGAGTAGGTAGCAGACACGATTGGCAGGCAGGATTGGCAAACGTGACAAGAAGCAGGCACGGCAGGTTGTCCGGGCGGGCACGTGCAGCTAGGGATCCATCAGAGGGGACGCGAGTGGAGAGTCAACTCTTTCCAAGCAAGGATCGACACTGACGCAGCCTTTTGAAGGATAGGCAATTCTGAGAATCCCATCCGCGTCAACACCACGAATTCTGTGTTCCCCACTTGCTCACCACCCACGCCCACTTGCTTCTGTGCTTCTGGTTGCCACCTCTCCTCTCTCTTTCTAAGTCTTGCGGATTGCCGGCCACAGCTTGAGGCCAGGCGTGCCAGGCTTGGAGAAACCTGACACTCGCGACTCGGCAATGGGCGCTTGACGCCAGCCACAAGCAGGAGAAGAACGCATCATGAAGCCGGGACACGCCTAGATGGCACCCAATCAGGTGAGTTATCTCAGGACTCCAAGTATGCATAGTCTAGGGGTCATCCCAGTCGACACCCAAACTGCCAAAATCTTTTCAGTCACCGTCATTGATTGTCTCCGACTCTGCGTGGCGAGAGGCAAGATCCGCCTTTGCGATTCCCGCCTTTTCAGCGCGTTGGAAACCCCGATCCCTTTCACCCTTCCCCTCCACCCCACCCACTTCGTGCCGCTCTTACCTTAACTTGCTTAATTACGAACTTGCTTAGGTAACCCAGCACCTTGCGCATGCGAGAAAAAACCATCATTCCGGCTAGAACATCCCCATTGGTACGAGCTCCGTAACGGACGGGTGCTGCCAAGTAACTTCTTGGTCCATCGCTGCTGGGATTCCAAAGTTGTCTTTCCACTCTGCGGTTAGCAGCTCCGACTTCCAAGTCCTGGCAAGTTGCGACGGTTTTCATCATTCTTTCCACCCGAGACGAAGATGCGTCACATATCTTAATTGCGAACATATCATCCCTCTGCCCAAGTCTTCTATAAAAATAGGCGGAACGAACAGTATGTCTGACATTTGGTACTGGAATAAGACAAGAGCCCTGCAGCGAAGAGAATCATCGTCGATGCGAGACTAATTATGACCGAGGCACCGTGCGCCAACAGACGCCGTCATCTCTCTGTCTTGTAGCACATGCGCCGACTTCACCGCGTGTTGAGGGGCCCATCGCACAGTATGGAGCCAAGATGGCAGCTAAGCAGCGCATGAGAGCAAGCCTGGTGTCGGGACGTTGGGCTAGCTCGGGTCCTTGGGGCCTCGTGTTCGTTGCAACCGGACTGAATGCTCCTACCTTTATTAGGTAAGGAACATAGCCAGACATACTTTGAGGTACTTTGGATGCTTAGGCAAGTCACGAAAGGTAGGTACCGCAAACGGACGAAGCACCTTTAGGAGACCTCTGATTATGGAGTTGCAATTGTTTCTTCTAATCTTCGGTGTCTATCCTTTCACTTTGTGTCTTTTCAAGGTTCCATGTGTGTTCCCCTCTATTTGGGGGCCACTGGGGGCCTCTCTGCTACTCAGTACACAGTGCAGTGGTGCCAATTTGACAGGAAACACTGATGAGTGGGCTTGGTCCGCGATTCCAACATGTCCCACGAGGAGCCACTTGACTGATGATCGGCGCACTAAACAGGGCTAGACGGCCCATCCTGGATCCATGATTTTCATGGTCTCGCTCTCATCCCGACTTTGTATCTCAACATGCTGCTGTTGCTGCTGAATGCTACCAAGGCGTGCTAGGTACTGCTGCTTGCTGCTTCTTGCTGCTTGAATGTACTTTTGCTGTCTTGTACACACTGCAAAGCATGACTGGCGTGCTGGCCTCCCAAATTGACCGCTCCATGACTGGGTGACTGGATTGTGGATCGTGGTTTCGACTGGACTGGACTGGACTGGGCCGGGAACAACTAGGACTGGGTTTTGACCGTGAGGACTGGCAACTGGATCGGATTGGGTTGACTGGACCGGGCCACGCCGCATCTCATTCCTGTTTTTGTTGTCATCTCGTCTTCCCATTTCAGTGCTCCTCCCCGTCTCCCCGCCTGCACTTTGCTGCTCTCCTGTGTGCGGCGTGCCTGCGCAACTGAGGTGCGCTGTCTGTGTTGTCTGCGTCATTACTGTTTTGGTGGACGGATAGCGCATCTGCTCCGAGGCTTGCCCTGTCCCATCGAGATGCATTTGTCTCGACACTGGCTTTGCACTCTACATTTGCGCCTGCCTCTTCGATTTGCGCCTGAAGGTCAATGTATCGTTATTGATGTTTGTAAGCATATGAGATAGATTTTCCTCCCTTGCCTTGTCTCTGCTCGTAGGTACTCAGGCACTTTACACTAAAACGGGCGTAGGTATCTGGGTGTAAACACGCATTTGGAGCAAATACTTGTTCCATCACCCTTGATGTACCTGACCGTTAGCCAAAATAGCTGTCCTTGCGTCCGTACCTTACGAATATCGGTCCCTCTTTACGGAGTAGATATCTCAGCTACCAACCCTGCCCATTTGCCGCTCTTCTTTTCGCCTTCCCCTTCCCTGTACGGTGATAATTCTTCATTTGCCACCCTCGGATTGGGGCTTGCACGATTTCCCGTCACTGACTGTCTACCACTTTACCACTCTGTTCGTACCTGCCTGTCACCTGTGTTCACACGCTGCATGTTCCATCAGCCACTGATACTCACCGGCCTCGACTCTTGCTGGTCTTTGCCTCGTTTTCCAACTCGACTGGACTTTCCACAGCATACCTTACCTCACCATACCGCTTTCCACTGATCGCATTGCATCGCAACGCCTCTCCAGCAGATCCAGCTCTGGTCCAAGGACCTTTTCTGCTACCTACCATCTACACCCCATGAGCCCCAATCATGTGAATAAGGTCATCGCATTATACTGGAAATAATGCATCAAAATAGCGCTTCCTGCAACCGTGCTGCTTTGGCCACCCTCTCCCGTCCCGCTCCATCTCAGCCACGAGTTTATGGCTTGCTCTGCCACTCGCCTGCCTGCCTACAGTCCTACACACACACATCCCTCACCTTGCCTTTCCTTCATCGATCGATCCAACCCGGTACACACACCACACCACCACGGACGTAGACTTGAGAATTGAGGAATTCCGAGGCTGGAGTGCCTACCTCTAGACTCCCTTCTCTTCACTTGTTGTCGCTCTTTGCACAAACCACACGACACCGAGCAGGCGAGGCTCTTCTCTGGAACCCCAACGACCTTCGGATACCTCAGCTACCTTAACTCTTGCACGGTCTGGCCAAGGTAGCTCTACCCACCTCACCTTACCACGAGCTCGCCCTGCGCCCCCAGCTTTCGATTTTCCCATTTCCCAACCCCGGCCCACTGCCACCAAATCTCGACCCGTCCGCGCACAATTGCATCCCAGCCCGACATCCCCATCCCGCACGCCCCTCTTCGACGACCGAATGATCGAGTAGGCAAGTTTTACGCACCGCACTGCAGCCAGGGGGGAGAGCACGCATACAAGGGAAATTCTAGATCACGGCGAGCCTCTGCGCTCTTCTCGAACCCTTGGAGTTTTGTTCTAATTCTTCCTCACCAACGTTTGCGCCACATTTTGCCTTCTTCGCCTTTCCCTCCCCCTCATTCGCCTCTTCCTCCTTTGAGGTTCTCACGTATTCCTGCATCCTCGCTCCCTACCAGCTGGTTGACCCCGTTATTCTGCGCGCCTTCGCTCCATGCCAAGTATCACTGATTACGGACCTTGGAGCCTCTTCCGGCGAGGCCTCGTTCATATAACTGCGTCGGAGTTGATAGACTTTTAGGTCTCTTACCAGTTTCAACCGAGGACATGGACGCCCCGTCCGACGCACGGCGGCCCTCCGTTTCCTTCGCCAACCGCTCCTCCACGACAGATTCCTCTTCGGAGGCGACTCCCATCCCCAGCGTCCGTTCCGATACCGTCACGCCGCACATGCCAGAATCATCCGCAGCTCCTACTCCCGTCTCCGTCAACGCTCCCTTCAGCTGTTCTTCTTCATGGAGTGCCAGTTCTGATCGTCAACTCGGCCACAATGCGAGTCCCGATCCTTCAGATCGCGTTTATCCGATCCGCTCCGTCGTGCGTGTAGACCGCACCGGCAGGACCTCTGGCGAGCATGACTATTTCCCTAGAGCCCCCGATCATGGCCAATACCAAGCCCCCCGTCCGAGCAATCCTCGAATCGATACCGCCGCCTTCGAAGCTGTTTCTCGTCGCGAATCTACGTCCACACCGTTGTCCAACGTAACTTCGCCTGGCGATCGTCAAGGAGTCCAAGCGAGGAGGAAGAATGTCGGGTCTGGTCCCATGTCCAGCGTCCAAGCCGATGCTGCACGTCACAACACCTCACAGCCACTGGACATATTTCATGATGTTACGTCGGACGTAGAGGAGGATTCCGTACCTGGCGACGACCATTCGCAAAACCAGACATCATCAACCAGTGCTCATGAAGACACAGCCAACGACAGTATCCTAACAACGCGCTTCAAGTACGTCATGACGGACGAGGGCCATCATGTCATCACAGGCACCGACAATGTCCTACAATGTTGCGAAGATGAGCCTATCCATACCCCCGGAGCCGTGCAAGGATTCGGCGCGTTAGTGGCCATCCGCGAAGAAAGCCACGGTCAATTTTCTGTTCGCTACGCCAGCGAGAACACCGAGACATTGATTGGATACTCTCCACGGCAGCTTTTTCGACTCAAAAGTTTCTTGGACATATTGAGCGAGGAGCAGCAAGATAACTTACTAGACCACATCGACTTCATTCGCGACGAAGACGCAGATCCAGCCGTTAATGGACCCGAAGTCTTCAGTCTGGCCATCCGCCCTCCGAAAAAGAAGAGCGTCAAGCTGTGGTGCGCGGTTCACATTAACCCCGCGCATCCTGAACTCGTCATCTGCGAATTCGAAGTCGATGATGATCATCAATTCCCATTGCGACCACCGGAAGAGGCCACACCGATGACCCCTGAGGACACCTTGCAGTCAAATCCCACATCGGAAGAGTTGGCAGAGAGTACTGAAATTCTGAGCAAGCCGTTGAGGGTGTTGCGAAGCGCACGCAAGCGCCGAGGCGATGCTGGTGCCATGCAGGTATTCGACATCATGTCCCAGGTTCAGGAGCAGCTTGCCGCGGCCGTAAACCTTGAAGGTTTCCTCAAAATTCTTGTGGGTATCGTCAAGGAATTGACCGGCTTTCACCGGGTCATGATATACCAGTTTGATTCCTCCTTCAACGGAAAGGTGGTTACGGAACTCGTCGACCCCTCGCACACCAAAGATTTATACAAGGGCTTGCACTTCCCCGCCTCCGACATACCGCGACAGGCTCGCGAATTGTATAAGCTGAATAAGGTGAGGCTCCTATACGACAGGGACCTGGAAACTGCCCGTCTGGTCTGCAGGGCGAAAGAAGACCTCGAGGTACCACTAGACCTCAGCCATTCTTACCTGCGTGCCATGTCACCCATTCACATCAAGTACCTGAAGAACATGGCTGTCCGATCCTCAATGTCGGTATCCATCAATGCCTTCAACGAACTTTGGGGCCTCATTGCTTGCCACTCATACGGCCGGAAGGGCATGCGTGTCTCCTTCCCCATCAGAAAGATGTGTCGCCTCGTGGGAGACACTGCGTCTCGCAACATTGAGAGATTATCATACGCTAGTCGACTCCAGGCCAGGAAGCTCATCAATACGGCACCATCAGAGACCAATCCCTCAGGTTACATCATTGCTTCGTCCGACGATCTCTTGAAACTCTTTGATGCTGACTTTGGTATGCTCTCCATACGAGGAGAAACGAAGATTTTGGGCGATATTGAGCATTCGCAAGAAGCATTGGCCATGCTGGAGTACTTACGCTTGCGGGAGCTCACGTCAGTGGTCACCTCTCAGGATATCAAAGAGGACTTCCCAGACCTACGATACCCTCTTGGATTCACTGTTATCGCAGGCTTGCTGTATGTTCCGCTGAGTGTTGGAGGAAACGACTTCATTGTCTTCTTTCGCAGAGGCCAAGTCAAGGAGGTCAAATGGGCCGGAAACCCGTACGAAAAGACCCTTCGCGAGGGCACTCAGGCCTACCTCGAACCAAGAAAAAGTTTCAAGACTTGGCACGAGACTATCCTCAGCAAATGCAGAGAATGGTCGGAGGAACAGGTCGAGACAGCCGCCGTTCTTTGCTTGGTCTACGGCAAATTTATTGAAGTATGGAGACAGAAGGAGGCTGCCTTGCAAAGCAGCCGTCTTACACGCCTCTTGCTGGCGAACTCAGCCCACGAGGTTCGGACGCCGCTCAATGCTATAATCAATTATCTGGAAATTGCGTTGGAGGGCACCCTCGACCAAGAGACGCGCGATAACCTCGCTAAGTCACATTCCGCTTCAAAGTCGCTCATCTACGTGATCAACGACCTACTTGACTTGACGAAAACCGAGGAGGGTCAGAATTTGATCAAAGACGAGGTGTTTGATTTCGGCATGTGCATCAGAGAAGCAACCGATCCTTTTACCAACGACGCCAAGAGAAAGGGCATCGAGTATCAGGTCATTGAACATCCCGGATTACCACAGCAGGTTTGCGGTGACAGTCGACGCCTCAGACAAGCCATCTCGAACGTTGCGGCCAACGCAGTGCAAAATACAAGCAGCGGGTTCGTCAGAGTCGAACTATACGTCAGCGAGGTACTTGAACGACGGGTACGCGTCGAGATTGTTGTCGAGGACACAGGCAAGGGAATGACGGCTAAGCAGCTCGACACACTTTTCAGGGATCTTGAGCAAGTGAGCGCCGAGACAGACGAAGTCAGCGTTCTATTCCCAGATGATGATAAGGCGAGAAGTGACACTAGGATACTGGGTCTAGGCTTAGCTGTCGTTGCTAGAGTCGTCCGCAACATGGACGGCCAGCTGCGGCTAAAATCAGAACAGGGGGTCGGGTCTAGGTTCGTGATTCAGCTGCCGTTTGAGCTGCCTGGCGATGTGCCTGCTGCACCCCCAGATGGCGGTCAGAAGTCTGCGAAGTCGGGCGCTACTTCAAGTGTGGCTTCTGTTACAACCGCCGTACCAGATAACGACGGCGAAATGATGCTCATCGATCGCGGCAGCAAGTTACCGGTGCTTGAGGAAGGCGGGACGGGTGCTACAGGTGCTGAGACGCAAAGCCTTGAGAGCCAGAAGACGACAGGGACGGCGGGCACGGGTGGAAGCAAAGCCAGTGGCCGAAGCTCGCGAAGTGACGCGGATCGCTTGATCGACGCGATCCAGATGCCACTTTCCATCGGCGAAGGTGACTCCAACCAACCAACAACGATGCGGCAGCATTCTTGGGAGTATTCACACAGACCGAGGTCTTCGGAGAGCCACAATACCTCGGCCGCGAGGCGTATGGCATCCCCTACCTCGCTTCGAAGCAATCCCAGCGTCTCAAGCGTCGAAGCCCCGAAGCTTCCAGAGGTTGGTTATGCGACAGTTACAGACGCGAAAACACCCGTCAGAGCTGTGAAGGTGTCGGATGAGTATACTGATCAGCCATCAATGCAACGCGACTCCTCACGATTTCTATTTGAAGTCAACAGCAGCTCAAAGTTCGGGGGTACGTCGGAGACTGGCACATTCGGTAGCACCACCGGCACCGCACCAAGCGTCGTTTCGGTGTTCGACGAGACGAAGCTGCAAGTTTTGATTGCGGAAGACGACCCTATCAATTCGAGAATTTTACGCAAGCGCTTAGAGAAGTCTGGCCACCAAGTGACCCATGCTGTCAACGGCGAAGACTGCGCTACTGTCTACAAGGAGAGGCCCGAAACCTTTGATATTGTGTTGATGGACATGCAGGTATATTATGCTAATCGCTAGAAACTTGTGTGATGCCGACTAACGTCTCAACTCTATAGATGCCAATTGTGGATGGCTTGACAAGTACAAAAATGATACGAGCCCACGAAAAGTCCAGCGACCATGGTGGACGCTCGGCGATTGCAAGTCGCAACGGCCGTATCCCAGTATTTGCAGTGTCTGCATCTCTCATTGAACGAGAGAAGGACAAATATATCGATGCCGGATTCGACGGGTGGATCCTTAAGCCCATCGATTTCAAGCGACTCAACACATTGCTCTTGGGAATCGTGGATGACGAAGTGCGCGCATCATGTTTATATGCACCTGGGCAATGGGAAAAGGGCGGCTGGTTCAACACTCGAGACACCGAGGAGGGAAAGGACGATGACGTGCCAACACCTACAGTATCTCCAGCGCCTGTAAGCATGGACACGTCTGCGGAAACCCCAACGGAGGCAACAAACGATTCGTCGCCAAAGATGGACGGTGCCAGCAAACTCGTCAGCACTTAGTACAACAACCGAGCCAGCAGCCGAGACCAGCAGTCAACACCGGCGAACGCGTAGTCTCGAGGCTATGCCGTTCAATGGCTTTTCTTTTGATTTCCCACGGAAGACATTACAAACGGACATCGGTGGTAATATCGACAACTGCCATCTGTATAACAGCAAGACCTTGGTGGATGCTGCTGTCTGAGAAGGTGTGCAAAGCTGGCATTCAGCCGAGCAGCGAGGAAGGATGATGTCAAAGACGACATCAGCGACATGGCCATAATGTCTCTTGGCGAATATGGAGTTAGTTCATGGGTCACTCAAAGGGACGGGCTCAAAACAGCACACAAGCTTGTTGAAATATGATGAAAATAGATTTCAGGGGAAAACGGCAATGATACCACGGCAAAAGCATACGGATTGCATGTGGATGGGAGCCCAGGAGGGACTGAAAGTCTTAGAAGACTCAGCACTGGGCGGCGTTTTCGAGTTTTTGCGCAGTGTACATGACATATCACGGTGTTCATCAAAGCATACCATTTACAAGTCTCACTTGGGAGGCATACTTCAGTGTTTAGTAGGAATTACCATCTGACGGTCCCGACCAGCATGATTTCGGCCTTGGAGGATGGTGGTGTTAGCAGGGGTTGTCGAAGCATTAAGAGTGACAAAGA
Source organism: Colletotrichum godetiae (assembly GCF_030913485.1). NCBI lineage: Eukaryota > Fungi > Ascomycota > Sordariomycetes > Glomerellales > Glomerellaceae > Colletotrichum > Colletotrichum godetiae. The sequence goes on from NW_026851268.1 coordinate 295,001, forward strand.
TACTCTGCAAGTTTCGATTCATCTATTGAACTTGTAATCGAGACGCGAGACAACTCCTCGGCGGCGGCAGAACTGGAGCGCGCTTCATGAAGCGCGCTGTTGTATACAAGACTACTACGGAAGCACCGTCGATAACGCAACACTGGCACGTGGTAGGCGATCGTCTGTCGCGACGGGCGATGACACGGTGACTGATCAACAGAGAGGTATTGCAGACCCTTGGACATATTTAGTCTAGGGATTTAAATCTGCCCAGCGTATGGGGAGGATAATATTGTTGCACATATGATCCCGTGACATCAAATCAGATTCAGATTGATGTTCTAAGGGTGTTCTTCGAGGGTCTTTCAGTATTTCGACAAAGTTTGATTTGCATGCTGCGTTGCCATTCAAACTAACTTGGCACGTTGAGGGTTTGTTCAGATTTTCGTCACATGTATCAGATTTTTACCCGGCTTCAGGAAGCGATGATCCTTCTCATGCTCACGAGGGGGAGAGGAGGGGATGACTTGAGTCAAGTCTTTCTGCTCAACCACAACCTCAAAGGTGTCTGGAATAGTATGTATCTGTGGTGGAGGCGGCGGAAGGTTATGCTATATAGTCTGTGAGATGGTAGGTTATTAGGCGAGAAGAACAGCTATTCATTCATTCCAGGTCAGGCGCTTCCTATGTCTTCTTCGTCCCTGGTCAAGTGTATTGGTTCAAGGGTGAGGTTTTTGCGTTGCCGCCTTGCTGGGGACGAACTGCAAAGTCACGACGGAGCGGACGACCAGCGACATTGTTTTGCACAGACATACGTCGAGACAGGACGAGACAAGACTAGATGCGACAGAGCAGTCAATCGTAGACCACCGGCCCCACGACGGGGCCAAGGATCCGGACTCGGGTACGGCAGCTGGGCAGGGGAGAGACGCATCAGAGGCTGGCATGGGTGCGACTCGTGCTTCTTCTTCCGGTCCGTCTTTTGTGCTCATACTATGCGCGTCTATAAATGCGTATTCGTTGGATGAACTTACGTGCGCTTCACAATGACGGGAGGTGTGCATTCAGGTGACTTACTCGACTCATCGTCCTTGTTTTTACTCATTTTGCTTCTTGATCTATATCTGGCAGAATAAAAGGTGAAAAGAGAGACTCGAGAGCAAGTAAAATCTTGGAAAAAATGAGAAACATTGGCATGCGGGCCGTGCTGGGGTTGCATGACTTGAATATATGCGTTGCAGTAGCTTCCGAGGTGGCCCGCTCCCGCAAAGGAGGAGTCTGGGTTCGCTTTTTCGCATCTCCAGAGGTTTGAAAGCATGACCTTTCTACGGAGTACAGTCCTCGCACGTGTCAAGCATATTAAGTCGATGGAAGGGTGTATTGGTAGGGGGAAAAGGGTGGAGCAAGATTGAGTTTCGAACGGGTGAGAGAAGCTGATATAGCAAGCCTCAATCGCTTATAAATCTCGTTGTTTTCTGTTTACTCGCGAGGTCAGCTTGGTTAAAAACGATGTTAGACTCTTTTCGTCTGGTAATCTTGTGACCGATCATGTTGACAAGTTGCCCGGGAGAATCAAGTGCCGTTCTTCGCGGGAGCGGGGATGACGAAAAAGAGTTCGACAGGATGGGATCAAGACAAGATTTCGAGAAAGAAAAAAACAAGACATTCAAGGTAAGAACTCTACAGAGATGACCGTCCTAGAGCCGACTGTTTCCATCCGAGATGGTGGGATGATGGATGGCAAGAGAGAGAGATGGAGAGGACTGAGCGCAGTGGAACAACTGCTACCCGGTTGGGGTCTCTGCCAAATCGCACCATGATTCAATGTCGCAACCTTGCGTCCGGAGTCATCGAGCAAGGTCCCCCCGCTGTCATCGCAAAGCCCTCGACTGCCCGTGCAGGTTTGTCTTTCTGTTCCCTCTTCTTGTTCTTCTTCGACAAAGTACACCCCGTGGCCACCCCCCCCCGCCCCGTGGCTTCATGCTGGCCGCAATTCTTACTTTGGTTCATTTATGTCTGTGTGTCGTGGCAAGGGCCAGCAGGTGATCTAGAAGAGCCGCTTCACACAAGAGGACAGACAAGCGATGGGAAGGGATGGGAAGGAAAGGCAAAAAAACTCTGATGACATCCGATCTTTGTACCCATGACTGAGCCTCGTCTTCTCTACTCTTCCCGAGATAACTTTGGTGCTATATATGGCAGTCTGGTCTATATGCCCTTCGCCTTTCGTTGGTTCTCGCCATTTAAACTCTGGTCATCCCTCGGGAAGTGTATTAAGCGTACAAACCCCGCTCCCTCGCTCCTTCTACCACAATACCTATCTCGTGTGTTCATACTGGTCGAGTTTAGTGATCAAAGGAGTTGTGGACATGGATATATCTCCTACTCATGAACTAGAACCTTTGGTTCGGATAAGCCTGTTTTTTTTGGAAGCCTGTATGAACCATCAGCGAACCCCTCTTTCTCGCCCCCGATGCTACAAGACTCTGGCAAGGAACTGAAGAGAAAGAGTCAGGACAGCTCCTGGCATCTCTTCACTATGTCGTAGGTTTGCAACTCTACATGTGGAGCCTCACGCGATGTGGGTGGGTTGAGTTGACCTCCGGGGAAGGGAAAACCCCGTCAACCTGTTTCCGCCTCCGTTTCTTCCATGCTGGAGTAGCGCGGCTGCGAATCCGGCCGCACACGCACACACACGTTCTATGTACGGATAGTCTGCCACCTCCCCAGGATCAATTACTCGGCGTTACAGGTCCTCCATGTGAGAGAGCCTGAGAGGAGGGGATGCTGTGTACTTGCGTAGAAGATTGAATGACTCGATTACGATGGGCAGCGGTCACTGGCCTGGGATGGTGGTGGGCAGCTTAGACCCAAAGGCAATTACCTCGCGCAAACGCTGTTTGGAAAAAGTCTGGGTATCTGCCCGTTCGTGTCGTCTTATTTCGTGAACCCTCCGCTCCCTCCCCAGAGCGCCTTGTACTAGTTCGTTTGCGTTGTCCCGTTCCTTTACTCATATCTCTCGTGTATCCCCGACAAACTTGTGGACAATCTCCGACCACATCATCCTGTTCACTCGCCGTTGCTTTCATCCTCCTCTATTTTTCATCTGTCTACGATCCTACACGGGCAGTGCCCGTCAGTCCAGTTAAACAATCTCAGCGGGAAATCTGGTCTGGTTCACTATTGGCTATTCTCCTCCTATTGACGCAACCATGGACACAACAATCCCGCCAGAAGTGTATCAAGATGATCGGAGGACCACGGTGGTCGCATCTGTGGTCTTCTGCATCCTCTTTGTGACAGCAATGGTTGGGTTGAGGATCTATACGAGAACAAGGGTTATCGTGCTCTTTGGTATCGATGACATACTCGCTGTTGTGGCTCTGGTAAGTGACAGCGATCGTGCCTGTTTCAATATTGAGATGCTAACTCTAGATCTCGTTATTAGTTGGCAACAACAGGTTGCGGCATCGCCATCGCTCTCAGTAAGTCATATTTCCATGCCGTTATAAAGTGAGAAAGATGAGCTGACAACTGTTGAAAGTGACCAATTATGGTCTTGGTAGACACATTGTCGTCCTCAAGCCAGCGGATATAGTAGAATACATGCACGTAAGTAGCCTCGCTCCCACCTCATCACCCTCTTCGAACTAACACTCACAACCCATAAGATGTTCTACATCTCCATAGTCTTCTACAACATCGCCCTCCTCGCCATCAAACTCTCCTTCCTCTGCCAATACTACCGCATCATGGCCGTCCCCCGCATGCGCAGAATCTACGCCCTCGCCCTGCTCGTCGTCGGCGCCTGGTCAACCTCCCAAGTCTTCATCGCCGCCTTCCAATGCCTCCCCGTCGAGGGGTTCTGGGACAAGTCCGTGGTATCGCACTGCATCCCCAACCAGCCGCAGTGGTACGTCAATGCGGCGGGCAACATCATCACCGACGTCGCCGTCTTTGCGCTGCCGCTGCCGATTTTCTGGCATCTTAGTCTGCCGAGAAAACAAAAGGCGCTTCTTATGGGTATCTTTAGTCTTGGGTTCTTGTGAGTTGTCGAGCATTGATTCTTATCTCGTGGCATGGAAAATGGTTAACGCCCAGTCTAGCACCGTCGCCATCTCCATCGTCCGCATCCAATACCTCAGCACCCCAGCAGACTTCACCTGGACAAACGTAGACGCCTCCCTCTGGTCCATAGGCGAAATCTCATCCGCCGTAACCTGCGCCTGCCTTCCGACCCTCCGGCCCCTCCTGACAAAAATGTTCCCCGGCCTCATGAGCAGAGTCAACATCACCTCCCTCCACAGCAACCAAACCGACACGCGGCCGGGCACGCACGCGGCAGCGACCCGCCCCTACTCGAACCTGCCCAAGAGTTTCCCCCGAGGCGACGCAGAAAAGGGAGGAAGCACCACGGCCTCGGGCGTCTCCAGCGCCCGATCGAGTCATCTCAACAACAAGGACGATGGAGGATCCTCCGTCACCTACGGCGGCTCGTCGCCGTACCAGCATCACATGGGCCACCACGCCAACGAGTCGAGCGATACAATTTTCGGACTGGCTAGTGTGCGCGGAGATTCCATCACGCCTGTAAAGTCCAACTTTAGTCCCTTGAGTCCTAGGCCGGCATGGACTGCTTCTACTTCCACAACGTCGTATCCCGTTCGGAGAGATGGAACGCCCTTTTGAAAAGGGGGAAGGTGGAAGGGGACTTTTGAGATGTTGAGGTGTCAGGACGAGGCCCAAGACTAGGGTGTCTGCTTCAGCTCATCGTATGGATGGATACTGGATGGGTAATATCTCTGGGGAAATCTAATCAGATCTTTGGCCAGTGCCCCATTTCTGGCGGCGACAGAAAATAAGCTCGACAGTCTACGGGAGATGCAGGCGTCGTCACCCGAGATTGGCGGCCACATTTAGAGAATTCGGTTTGTTTGGTACTTCGATGTGGATTGGGACCTGCTTACAGAAACACGACGGGCAACCGCTGCGGAGGTATTTTAATGGCGCTAGTGTCATCTTGCGTCCGAATAATGATTATATAATGATGTATTATGTCTAAAATGTCTGCTTTTAAACGGCACCGTGTATGATTGGGGGGTATCTCAAAGCCGCAGTAAGTGACGACGGCACATGCTGGCGGCTATTCTCATCGCCCAAACCGCCACCATGGCTTCTTCTCGGGCTCTTTGTAGCCCTCCTCTTGGACATTGTTCTTACCGACAATATTCAAAAACACCTGGTCCAAGGTGGTCGGCGAAACACTGAAATGGTTGATACCCAGCGCCCCTTTCTGTTCCTCCAGCATGACAGCCAGCTGACCAACCGCACTCGACGAGTGAGTATCTGCCGGGGTGATGTCTCCGACTTTATCGCCGCCAAACACTTCAAGAACCTGTTTGCCGGGAACGGAGAAGCGCATCTGACCATGATACGTCTTTTCCTCTACATCAGCCCCCGGGAATGTAGATGTCACCCAATCACGAAGCTGTGCAGTCTCCTCCGGCGTTGTGTGTGGTGCCGTTTTGCTAATGAGGTGGACGTGAAGTGCGTCGCCAAACCGATGACGGAGATCATCTGTCGTGCCCAAAGCAAGCATTCGCTTAGCTAGAATTCCCGCGCGGTCTGCGAGAGCATCGGCCTCCTCCATACTATGCGTAGTGAGGAGCAGGGACCTGCCCGGAACGATGGCTGCCAAAGTCTTCCACATAATTCGCTTGGCGGCGGCGTCCAGACCAGAGGATGGCTCGTCGAGCAAGATCACGCTGGGAGATCCCATCAGTGCGATACCAAGACTCAACTTGCGGGCATTCCCGCCACTCAGGGCCGCTGCCATTCGATTTGAGAATGCCTGAAGACCAACGGCGTGGATGACGGTATTGACATTGTGGTGAATATCGGGGACGCCTCGGATGCGGGCGTAAAACTCGAGGTGCTCACGGACAGTCATGAGATCCAACGCATCGTGCTGAGGGCAAACACCGAGGTGAGATCGAGCAGCAGGCAAGTTGTGAATAACGGACTGATCTTCGACGAGGATCTCACCACCGTTACGACTTGGCTTGAGGTCTCCGCGAATAAGTGAGATGGTAGTTGACTTGCCAGCGCCGTTTGGCCCCAAAAGGGCAAAAACCTGAGAGCGCTTGAGTCCAAACGTTACGTTATCGACCGCTGTATTCTTGCCAAAAGTCTTGGTCAGATGAATCACCCGGAGGCCGTCGTCGCTGCCCGATGTCGTAGTCACTCTTTTCAGTTCGTTTGTGACTTCCTCGTCTGCGACGCTATCATCATCCGATGGTCCGTCATACTTTCGCTGCCAAAGTCGCCGGACCGAAGAGCCAACGGAGCCGCTATCAGCCCACAGCAGAAGTGCGAACAGAAGGATGGACTGCAGGACCAAGTACAAGATTGGCCCGCCATATTGAAGAATGCCACCGGGATACGCCGCTAGTTGTCGTCCATCGCAGGCTGTTGAGAATAAGTTCAGGACCAGGAACATAGCCCGGACAACAGAACCAATAGGTGCAAAAGCCGAGATGACGAAGTGAGCAACGAGAATGTTCTGGTCGACTTTGGGAACTGGGGAATAGGTGATGGTGCACATGTAGGCTATCAAGTAGACCAAGAACAAAACCGCCTGCCCAGCAGCTACCCAGGCATAAGTTGACAGTTGCGTCTTGCACCAGAGAGATATGACGTAGGCCAGTAGAATTGCAGTCAACCCGTAGAGCATGAAGACGAGAAAGATGTATCCGATGTGGTACCAGATGCCGGACGAAACAGCCCAGATGATGGTTACCAAAGTCGTTGACGCGAGAACGATGATGAAGTCAAAAGCCAAGTAAGCCGCCCACAAGGGTAAAACTCGGACTCCATTGCTGTACTGCAAGGCACGAACCTGGCGTCGACGCTCCAGACTCGGGTACAAGGCGAAGAATCCGGGGTAGCATGCAAGTGCGATTCCGGTGTATACAAGGAATTGTAGCGAATTGCCATCGTTGGGCTGCCAAGGTGTAGCGAAGGGCGCCCATGCCATCATGACCGTGACGTTGCTGAGGAGCATATTTAAGAGGTTCTGACTCAAAATAGGATTCAGTAAACCGTTGTAGTTCGACATGTATGCGATGGTGGGCACCGTGGAGTCATCTCCTAGCCAGATGCCGCCAGGAACAGTCTCGACTCGTCGTGCCACGATAGTATCCTGGAAAGCTTTAAAGCTGTCCGTAAAAGTGGCGTTCTCTGCCAGCAGTTGCCTCGCGAAGTCGGTTCCGGTCCCAGAGGTTGAACCATTGCCAGAGCTACCGGCAGCAGCGTTGAATACTGGCAGGAGAACGCTGGCGGCAGTGTTGAGGTCAAATCGTGAGTTTGGTCCAAGGACTAGTTTCCACGTAAAATCTGTCAGACTGAAGCCTTGCGTCTGATCAAGCGAGCGCTCTTCCGATGGAGCGCAGCCGCTTTGTGTTTGGCCTTTGATAAACAGGGTGACAAGACCAGCGGCTGCTACCGGTAAGATCAGCGCTGCAAGGTAGGGAATCCAATTTGTCTTGAGGACTGTAGTTCGTTTCCGGAAAAGAATAGCAGCCTGCCGCATGTATCCAATTTGCTGACCGCTTAGGAGTTGAAGTCCAGCTTGAGGAGTATCGCCGACGTCGCCAGCTACCCCCTTCTCATTCAGGTCTGAACCTGAGTCGGGAATAAACTCGCTCGCCTTGGAATCACGGATTTCTTCCGCCAATTGAAGAAAGACGTCCTCGATGGTTGGTCCAGAGAAACGGTAGTCGTGGAAGCCGTTGGCTTCCAAAGTGCGAATCACCTGCGCGGCAAGCGACGAAGATGGGGCAATGTAGCTAATCAGATCGAAGTGTATCTTCTTCTGAACTCCTTCGACGTCGGGTGTATTTCCCATACCTGTCTCCTTGGTTACGTGGACTCGGTAACCGCCGCCCAGGCGATCTTTCAACTCAACCGAAGAGCCGTCGGCGCGCAGCGTGCCTTTTGAAAGAATAGCGATATGGTCGGCTAGAAGATCGGCCTCGTCGAGAAAGTGTGTCGTAAGGATGATCGTCCGTCTTCCGCGCTCGGCTAGTAGGATATCCCAGATCTTCCGCCGTGACAGAGGGTCGATACCACTCGAGACCTCGTCGACGCAGCAAACCGCGCTTCCTCCAGTGAGCATCATACCCAATTGCAACTTGCGTTTTTGGCCGCCTGAAAGAGACTTCGACATAGCTTTCGCTTTCGTCTCCAGATCAATAGACTTGATGAGGTCTTGAATTTCCTGCTTGCTTGCACGTTTCCCAGGAGACTTGAGCCTGTTGAATATCTCAATGTGCTGCTCCACCGTTAGGTCATCCCACATGACATTCTTCTGCGGAGCAATTCCTAGTCCACCAGTACCGTCGATGGTGATGGTACCGCCAGTGAGCTTGCTTGTGCCAGCAATAGAGTCCAACGTTGTGGACTTTCCGCTACCGTTCGCACCAAGCAAGCACAGGATTTGTCCTCTCCGAACATCCAATGTAAGGCCGTCGACTGCGCGGACGGATTCGCGTGGGCGTGAAATGAAGGAAAATAGACTTCGAATCGGAGAAGGGCTGTAGACCTTGGTGAAGCCTTGCAAGCGCACAGCCGGCTCGTCAACGTTGGACTGATTTTGAGTTGGGCTAAACACAATTGTTCTGCCCTTGGTAGTGGTGCCGTGCAAGGAAGACTCGATGACAGCGCCAAGGAGAGGGTACACAAAAATCTGGATAATCAAGAACACCCAGAGAATGATGCCGGAAATATCCCACGGGCTCTTGGGAGCGACCTTGGACAGGTCGGCGGGGAGGTCTTCTCGCTCCCAACGTGCCATCCAAGTAATGAAGTACACGTAGTTGCACGGCGTGAAGAGAAAGGCGAGAACACCAACGGCAGCAGTGCTGGGGTAGGAGATGGATTGTGCGAGGATTCCCAGAAGGATTATGGCAAGTACGGCCGCAATGCCACTGATCTGAGCCTTCTTGAAGAGTGAAGATGCCAGAATAGACAGGGAGGCCATGGCTATGCCGTTCAGGACATGATATACAAGCACGATCCCAACGTTGGTACGAGCAAAGACGCCGGCACGTAGCACCAAGGATCCTATAATCCAGCCCGGAAGGTAGACAACGGTGAATGCGGCGTGGTAGGAGATGATTCGGGCAGCCTGGGAGAACCATCTGTGTTTGACGGGCATCATAGCATCGACGAGACGGATCATGCCACTCTCGCGCTCAGTAGCAATGAAGCCAGTGAGGTGATAGGTGATGAAGAGAACACTGGTCATAAAGGCAACGCCCATCCAGTTGGTGATGGCGCTTTGATAGTTGATCCTGACGCGGACGGCACGCTCTTCCTGCGTCAGGCTGGTAAAGGGATATTCGTCGACGGTGCCGGGGAGGGGGCCCTGCTGAACAGAACTAGAGCCGGAACCCGAAGCGGCCTGGACGGAAGCAATTGCCTCATCAACAGCTCTCTGCAGTGGCAACAGGTAGATCTGGGCATCGTTCTTGTCCGAGTCCACGTCAATGACAATGCTCCGCAGGGCGCCGTCGCTGCGAAGAGTGTAGTTCCAGTAGTCTCCGGGTCCTTCTGAAGGTGAGGCCTGGAAGACAACGGCTCCGTAGCAGTTGGATACACCGCGGAGGTTGGTAGGACAATCGAGCGCAAGATCAGTCGTGGACGAGCGGCGGAGAGCAGTTTTGCCAGCGCTTTCGACAGAGGTGGCGAGTCTATCGATGACCTTGTCAATGTCACCTCCAGAAAAGCCGCTATTCACAAAAACGAGCTTGTGCCTCCCAGCGCTGGCGGCAGCATCGAGAGCGTTGGGGAGAGTGCGAATGTGCCTCGGATCAGAAACGCCATAGACGGCCGGGGGGACGAAGAGGTTCTTTGCAAAGCTGAAGAAGGTCGTCAGAGCTATGGGAAGAATGAAGGCGATGAAGATGGCGGAGATGGCGTGGCGGAAGATGATTTTCCAGTTCTTCAATGTGAGTGTCCAAGTCTGGCGTAGGAACGCCATGTTTGGCGAGCGTCGGCCGATGGCCGTGGTCTACTTTCCGTTGTCTGCCAGTGTCGTCCGCAATCGGTGCTTAGGGAGGACACCCAGGTCGACGGTGGAGGCGAAGGAGTCGGCTGGTAGAAGGAAAGGAGGTCTGCAATATGAGATATGTACGATATTGAGGATGTCGTTGAAAAGTGGTAAAGGTCCGGGGTGCCTGGACATGAAAGAAGGAAGCGAATCGGGCAGGTGCAAAGTCAATGCGACGGGAAAGAAAACAAGTCGCGATGCCGCTTTGTAATGAAATGAAAGTGGTCCCTTTGAGAGTCGGGACTGGGCGTAGACTCTAGGACTGATAGAAGACTGGATTACTTTGTGTCTCTCTGTCTCTACAGAGTCAGAGTCAGACGAAGTGAAGTTACCCGAGTACTTTAGAGTCAGAACTTCTTTCCCTCGCACCTGAGATGAACATGAGAATGTACGTTTCGAAGTTTGCGCAGACTCGGGATGAACGCGCCGGACGCCACCCGGACAGGAAGGAAAGGCGTTTACTGAACTCCGTACGTCTGCTGCGCCTGTAAGGTTACTGAGTTACGGGATGACAGGGGTGGTGCGGCCTCCACAACTCGCTTAGAGCCTGGAGATTAACGTGGAAGTAGCAGCCACGCAGCCAACAGTAACGCTCCCCGGGCAAACGCTGATTTGCGTTTCGGGCGATGCCTTCTCCACTCAACCTAAAGTGATAGGTAGGTTCCCAATCCCGGCGTGGGCCACACTGCCCACCGTGCGCTATCCCGTATTATCGTCGTCGTCACTACCTTCAACCCCAAGAATCTCCAAGGAACCTTGGCACATGCTTTCCCGGAATAGGTTACCCTACGGATACTATTGTTGGGAATCCTATTCGTATAGCTGGCTTGGTCACACTGAGAGGATTGGAAGATAGGTATCAACACGATCAATCTCGTACGATGGGCTTTCGGACTGGCCTTTTTTTTTTTTCCCACAACACTATTCATTTTCAAAATCCTTCTAAAGCAAACCGTAGAGATCAAGCTGAAAGGACTACCAACGAGCATCCTACACATACGGGCCAAGGCAAAGTAAACCGCCATCGGCTTGGCGCCATGCCTAGGCAGAAAAGTGCTCATAGGTAGTCGTACCTGTGAGGCTTGGACGGGATTCGTGCAATCCCGATGTCAGACAGCTTCGTTGCCCGACTCATACGCAGTAGCAATTGATCACACATGGCTCAGAAGTGATGATGTCTTCCACCTAGGCCCACGAGTGAAATATTGATGCCCCACACAACAACGGATTTGCCTCTGAAGTCTTCGCCGTAGGACTTTATAGCTGGTCGGCAGCGTGGTTCAAAGTTGATCTTTTGCCTCCATGGTAATTGAGGTTGACCGTGAACCTACCTGGGTGAAGAAGAGGTTTATTCCACAGCCGTGAGACATCGACGTTTATCTCAAGTAGATCAGTGTTGAAATGGGATTGGTAGTTGCTGCGGTAGTGTGATTGTTAAATATGCAATTTGGTGGAATTTTCTTTTGCCTTCGAGGCGCAGAGGCGCAGACATTCTCTCATGGTAGTTGGCTGTGACACTTGCAGACTGCATGGGCTAGAAACCCCTGAGACTCAGTCGTTGAAATCCTTGCTTTCAAGGGAACAACTTGGCATCTGCTCTTGTTTATCTAATAAGCCAACAAGTCGTCGTCGTGTTTTACCTGCAAGTACTCTTTAATACGCCGTCAGCCCAGGCATATTTACACACAGCCGTCGTCGACCTTGGGCACGTTGTGTCACCAAGCCAGGCAGAAACAAATTAGTAACATCGGGCAAGAACCTCATAGCTCTTGATGCTGATCAGTAAGGCAAATGCTCTCTGACCCATCTTAACCTTAGTATACCTCGATTTGGGACGGGACGAACATCAACATCAACCACTTGGACAGTGATAGATCAAGAACAAGTGACCCATCGCCATCTACATGTTCATATTATGCTAATCCCATTTATACAACAAAAACCCTCAAACCAAAAGCCACGAAAGCCCTAAAAACCTCATACCCCCTCCTCCTCCTCCCTCCTCCTCCCCCAAAACCCCTTCCCATAACTCACCAAAATCTCCTCCCCCTTCCCGATCCCCCCTTTCCCACGTCCATTCCTCCCCTCCGGCAGCACCCAAACAGCCATACACCTCTGCCTCCACCGCTCACACCAAATCTCCCGAAACTCCGCATTCGGCCTCTCCCCGATCCCGCGATAATCATTCACAAACCTCGCCTCGTTCCCGCCCTTATTCGCATCCACCGCCACCCCGGAATCCCGGTCCAGCCACAGGTCGTAATCCGACTTCTCCCCCTCCCCCTCCCCCTCTTCCGTCCCGGCCTCCGCCGGGTCTACCACCCCCGGGTGCACCATCCCCAAATACGGCAGCACAAACGTCCCCGGCTTCAAATGCCTTGTAGCAAATAACCCGCACTGCCCTTGCGCGGGGTGTCCTGCCACCGTGATGGGCGTGATTTTGACCAAAGGGCTGGGCAGCACCGTGGCTTGCGCGGAGATGGAGGGCACGACGTCTGATGGTGGCGGTTTTGTCGCGATGGCTTGTCGTTGGGTTGGGGTTAGGAGCTTGGAGTGTGTTGGCGCCGAGAGGTATGGTAAACCCGCGGGCCAGTTTTTGGGCTGTTGTGACATGGTCGACGGTGGCTGGTTGCAGTGTTTTGGCGAATGTGATAGCTTTAGTTGAGGTACCTAGGTGGGTTGAGATGGGTTCCCGGCTGAGCGGAAGGTGAGGACTTTTCGACTTTGTGATACTGAACCGCACGTGTTGTTGAAACTTGAAGGTGAGAGACGGAACTTCAGCACCACCCAATTGGGGTGAATTAGGTTTCAAAGTGGGTTGACTCACATGGCTCATGAACCTACAATCGACCTTTCCATCCCACGACCTCAGATTGTAGCAATAGGCAAAAACACACATATCACACTCATTGGGGGTCATTCAATTTGGTATACACAATTATTTTTTTTGGGCTGCGTTCGACAATACAACGCCTCAAGCGGCAAAACATATAGGATTCTGGATACGCCAGAATTCAGCTACTACGCCTTACAACATACATAATACATTATTGCTTTCCTTTCCCTCCATCTTGGGCAGTCAGTCGTGACGCCATGCCCAACTCCAGAAAGCAGTCTCCCTCTATACCCTTAGCTTCTTTCCTCTCTCTGCATCCATTTTTTTTTCTTTTCACATCGTCTACCTCATCTGGCTCCGGCCATCAATCCTTCATAGTAGGAAAGACCCAGTTGCAGTGAGTGCTTGAGATGACCGTCCTCTGTGACGGGGAGACCCAACACACGGGGAACATCCTGCAAAGGTAATTGGTTAGTATATAGAGCAAACAGAAAGTGATCCTTGAGCATTCTTACCTGATCTTGTCTGGACGTCTCCACCATAACCTTGGCCACAGTTGAGCTCATCTCTGAGATGGCTGCCATACTCGTCACGTTGGCACTCTCCGCATGCTCGCGCATGGCAGGAAGGCCTGCAACCAGCCTTTCGAGAGTAGACGAGGCGACCTGCTGTCGCTGCCTGCGACGGTCCACAAGCTCCAAGAAGGCCTTGTAGACCTCACCACCCAGAGTCCAGCCTGCAATGTCGTTCTTGTGGTCCTCAAAGTGGGATAGAATAGAGGCCAGTTCATTGTAGTCGCGGCTGATGACGGCAGAAGGTGCGACTTTGTGCACGAAAACCTCGTGGGCCTCAGAGTATGAGCCGGCACGCAGAAGGCACTGCACTTCGGAAGCAGCATCTCTCTTCACCGCTCGCATGTAAAGAGCCTGAGCATCCCAGATCCATGAGGCCGGCACCTTCAGAGTATGAGCGAGCGTGGCGAAGTTGCTTCCGTTTTCCGGACCCAAAAGAGCAGCGTGGCGGCAAAGGTTATCTTGAACAGCCTTCGCTCTTCTGTCAGCCTGGCTGAGATGCAGCAACACAAAGGTAGCCTCCAGCCAACTGCCCTCGTTGATGAGCTGATCGGCAAAAGAAATTGTCAGAGCGTCAGCCTTCTCTGTCGCATCGCGGCCGTAAGCCACCTTGCCGGTAGAGAGGAGCGCGCGGCTGAGTTGCCAGCTAAGACGGACGTCCAATGGTGATAGTTGACTGTTCTCTGGCCGCAAGACAGCCTCCAAGTCGGTTTCGCTGTCTGCGTAGAGCTTGAGCAAGCCCCATAGGAGATCCTCCCGTAGGTCTTGGTCTTGGTCTTCCCAGAGTGCGGGAATGCCTTGCTCAACATACCAAGTCTGTGGGCGCTGCTCGCGATCCTGGGCCACATCCTCCTCGAACACCTGGACCGCGGCAGAAAGGTCATCCTTGCGCGAGATTGAGTACCACAGGCGAAGGCCAAATGCTTGCTTCCAGTCCAGACCGAATCGTTCGGAAATGACAAACGACTCGATTCGGTCATGAAGGGGAACCTCCTTCTTCCCTTCACACACGCAAACGTTGCCGCTAAGAATCTCGTATATCGCCCGGACAGGGTCGGCAAACTCAGATAGGAAGTTGGCATCTTGCCACTCGCTGAGTTGCTCGCGCATGTCTTTCTTTGACTGGTCGTTGCTACCAATCAATGATACCAGCGTCGCAAGGTGAAAGTTTTTCCCGTCTAGCAAGTGCTTGCAGGCATCTTGGACACGGTGACCAGACAAGGCTGCAATGGCCTTCTCTTCGCTGGACTTTGCAAGAGCCACAGACCGTGATGACGCAGAGTCGACAAGCGATGCCCAAAATTGGGACAGAGTGCTTCTGCGAGACTCGGGGCCGGCTTCACCGTCAAACAGAATGCAAGCAAGATCCCAAACAAGCTTCTCGTGAGCATTCGCAGGGTTGCTCGAGTCTTGATCATGGAAAATAGACTTGAGCGAGCCAGGTTGTAACGACAGCTTCGGGACGCCCCCAGTAAGCTCAACGTTGGTCATGCGAATGTGGTTTTCGAGGGCCTTGGCGGAGTCCTGATGTAGATTAGCTGCTGTACTCTACTCCATGGCATGTCATGTCACCAGACGAGCTTACCTCGTTAGAAAACTTGGCTGCCTGGATTTCTCGTCCTTCGGCTTGGATGACATTCTTCGTGATCATCAGGTTGCTGGTTGCGTCTTGCTTGGCGGCATCCTCAAGAGACGAGCGGCTCGATGTGAACAGCAAGGTTCCGTCGGGTCCCCAGCTGGGCCTCATTGAATTGTGAAAGGCGTGGTCGGCATCACTCATGTCGGACTGGTCAACGAATGACTTGGTTTGTCGCTCGTAGGGCCACTAGAAAGAAATTTATTTTAGTCAATTGATCTTCATCTTAAGTACAGGATAGTCAATCAGAGCCCGAAACCGTTTTGCCGAGTTTTGGCAACCCCTAGACCATGAAGTATTCACCAACCTGAACGAAGCCTCTCGTCGGCGGAGGCGCAGGCGGCGCCTTGGCTTTTTCAAACAGCGAGTTCATCAAATCGATGCTTGTAGCGAATCCACGCCCATCTGACACAACTCGGCCTCTCTGGCTTGCTGCTTCACCTTCCTCGGCGGTAGGGCGCAATGCTGCCTCATTCACACTTCGCAAAAACGCCCGATCTCTCTTTTGAGGGCTGACGGACCGCTGAAGCATGTCCATCCACTCGTCTCCACCGGCGACCTGAAGTTTCATTGGAGTAGCTGAACCCTTCAGTGCCCGCATCCTTGCTCGAAGAATGCCTCCTGGTGTTTCGCTTATTGGGGCAGTACCATCGCCGTCTGGCGAGTCGATTGGTTGCTCCGCGGCAAGATGGCGTCTGACTGGAGTACCCACCATGTCCTCATCCTCAGACGTGCCATATCCGTTGTCCTGATCGTCTGTCTCCTCTTCAGTCGACAGAATGAGCGCATTGGACGTCGAACCCGCGAAGCTATCCCCTAAAAAAGACTGGCGCTGGGAAGCTTCGACGTCACCAAAGTCTTCATCACGGTGGTCGAACGCACCGGGAAGAGCGCGGCGCTTGTTTCTGCGGAAGTCAAAGGTGTCATCTTCTCGTGGGCTGGACTCCGAGTCATACGAGTCTTCCTGGGAAGCGTTGCTGAAAGACACCTCTTCGTGGGGCTGCTGGACTGCAGACTGCTCAGGCTCGTCGTCATCCTCATCATACTCCAAGCCGTAAGTAGTGAAATGCTCAACTGAAAATTTCCACACGCCAGTGTCGGTGTTGTAGCTTTCAAAGGTCGTGTCTTCGATGCGCTTCAGGCGCTCAATGTGCTTGGAAAACCGTTTAGCATCGTTGCTAGGACGCTTGTCTCTACCTCGTGGCCAAGACTGCTCCAGAGAAATGAGAGCCGGAACATTCAGCCCCTTGCCGACAGGAGGCTTCTTGGCTGCAATGGGGTAGACAGTCGCAGACCGGGTTTCGAGGATGACGATTCCGCCGTAGATCTCATCTAGATCGATGTTGGTAAGGTCTACAGGAACCTTGAAGCGAACGCTGCCGACGTTGTCTCTGCCGACAGTGAAGTTTGTGACTTGCTGACGCTGCATTCTGTTCATGTTGGCGAGAGCTTCCTTGGTCGGACTCATCCAGTAGGCACCAGGGGCAGCATCGAGACCCTCCTTGTTGACTTCGGGTGCATGGGAGGACGCATCCTCCTCGTGGACGATAGCGAGTTCCTTACCCTTACTGGCATCAGCATCTGCGGAAGCAGCAGCGGGCTTGCTTCCGTTGACATTGACACTAGCCGGAGTCGATTCTTGGGCGACGGCTCCGCCTCTCGGGGTAGATCCCATGACACTGTCGTTGTCATCGACTTCGGGGGCATCCATCGTGCTAGTATCGAAGCTAACCCTCTTCGACAGCTTGCGAGAGCCATTGACCAGATCAGTAGAAGGCTTTTCCTTGGTGGGTGTAGAGAATAGGTCGCTGCGCATGTCCTTGTTGATGATCAGCTTCTTGACACTTCCGTTTTGTCCGTAGTACCGGGGCCCTGAGCTGGCAGAGAAAGCACCAGGTGCAAGGATGCTATCCTCGGCATTGAAGCTTCTCCGCAGGTTGCTGGTTGACACACTCTTGCTCAAGCTGCGGTTGAAGCTCGAAGAGCCCAACAAGCTGCGGCTGGCACCGCCAGGGGTACTCGCTGCGCTTGAAGGACTGCCTCCAGGTGTACCATAGGTGCTGTACGAAAATCCAAAGCCTCGCTTTTGGGGAGTGACGAAGCGAGCAGCTGACGCGGGATTCAACTTGTACATGGGCAAGATGGAGCTGCGTCTAGGCTTAGACTTGCTGGAAAGAGGTGTGGCAAGAGGACCGGGGTTGGGCGTCTCTGAGCCTCCCAAGTTGGAGAAGAGGGAGGGCGAGCCATACGCAGACACGTCGTTGATGTTGGCAGTGAGAGACTGGGGACCTTGGCTTACTCCTTGGGAGTTGCCCAGCAGTGAACCACCAAAAAGCGAGTTCTGTGGTTGCTGTTGCTGCTGGTTAGCACCCCCGAACATACCGCCCTGCTGTTGGTTGTTCTGTCCACCAAACATGCCACTGCTAGCGGGTTGGGATGAGCCGAACAAGCCACCAGGCTTGGCCTGGTTTTGGGCTCCTCCGAATAGAGAGCCTTGACCTGTTTGTTGCTGAGCCTGGTTATTTTGGCCCAGGCCGCCGCCGAAGAGACCACCACCTGTGTTGTTGGTCTGTCCTGCCGGGTTGGATCCGAACAGGCCGCCGCTGGTAGCTGCCGGTTTCGCCCCAAAGAGACCACCGCCCGTGTTCGTGTTCGTGTTTGTGGCACCAAATGAGGTGGAAGCAGTGTTTCCACCACCAAAAAGTCCTCCGCCTGTCGTCGCGCCGCCGCCTCCAAAGAGACCACCTCCCGTTGCTGGCTTCTGTTGAGTGTTGCCGAACAGTCCGCCGCCGCCCGTTTGTTGGTTTTGCTGACCAAATCCTCCTCCAAAGGCCGAGCCGGTGTTCTGCTGCTGAGGCTGTGCTTGGCTGTTGCCGAAGAGACCACCACCGCCTGCGGCTTGTCCGGTGTTGCTTCCAAACAACCCACCCGTGGTGCTGGTGTTGCCGGCGGCATTGTTGTTCGCTCCGAAGCCGGTGTTCGTGGTATTCCCAAACCCACCAGTAGTTGCTCCAGTGTTTCCGAAGCTGAATCCTGACGGCTTGTTCTGGGTTGCAGTGTTGTTGTTCGAGCCGAAAAGACCGCCACCAGTGTTGTTGTTGGTAGCCCCAAACCCACCAGCGGTGCCGGTGGCGCCGAAACCTCCGGTAGAACCACCGCCAAAAAGACCGCCGGACTGAGCAGGTGCCGCTGTGGTTGCCGCTCCGCTACCGAACAGGCCTCCCCCGGTCGCCGGCTTGGCTGCATTGTTTCCAAACAAGCCGCCGCCGCCAGCACCGAAACCTCCGGTAGAACCACCGCCAAAGCCACCGGTGGTAGCTGCTGTGTTTGTGGTGTTGTTGGCTCCACCACCAAAAAGGCCTCCTCCTGTAGAAGCGCCTGTTCCGAAACCTGTGGACTGCTGTTGGTTTGTTGTCGCTCCGAAACCACCACTGCCAAAGTTGGAAACACCAAAGGCACCTCCTCCACTGGCATTGCCGTGACGACGGCCCTGAGCGTAGTCAGCCAACCTCAACTCATCGGACGACCACTTCTTGTACGGTTCCTGGAACAGGAGATTTTGGAACGAGTTGGACTGGTTGCCGGCTCCAGTAGTCTCTTTCTCTTGGTGTGCTTGGAAGGGAGTGATCGCAGTGCCTGGCGGGTCGCCAACGTTGGATCCGATGCCGGGGTTCATCGTTGCGCCGAAGCCACCGCTGGCAGTAGTCGTAGCACCGCCGAACCCAGTAGATGTCGCACCGCCGAATAGCGATGTGCCGCTGGTAGCATTGGCGGTGCCGGAGCCGAAAGCGGGCTTGTTGGCACCGCCGAACAAACCCCCGCCCGAAGTGCCTCCGAAAGGCGATGAGGTATTCGTAGTCGTGGTGTTTGTGCCAAAGCCGCCGAAGCCTGTAGATGGAGCGGCTGTTGTGTTGGTAGTGCTGGATGCACCGAAAAGGCCACCTCCGGTAGATGGAGTGGCCCCGAAGGCGGGTTTCGCGGCACCGAAGGTCGAGCCCGTGTTGGCGCCGAAGCCTAGAAAGTACACAAAGGTTAGCATGATACTGATGGAGCCCGCGCATCATCCACTCCTGACAGCGGCGAGATCAACCTACCCGATGATGTGCCGCCAAAAGCACTGGTTGTGTTGCCGCCGCCGCCAAACAAGCCGCCACCGGTATTGGTGGTACCGGCAGACCCAAAGGCATTGTTTGTAGTGTTGCCAGAGCCGAAGCCTTAAGCACACGGAAGTTAGTTGGCAGGCAATCGGGGGAGGAGTGGGATGGAACAGGACGACAAATCGAAGTGATGCGACGAAGATAGTTTCAACTTACCAGTGCTAGGAGCGGCGGTGTTGTTGTTGGCGGCCCCAAAGCCGCCAAAACCAGTAGATTGCTGGTTGTTGGTCGAGCCGAAGCCGCCGAAGCCGGTGCTGCCAAAGCCGGACATGATGGGCGATGACTAGCAGCGACGAAGTCGTGATACAGTCGTGGCCAGGTGATCGATGGCGCGACGAGGGCGTAGGTCCAGGGTCGTGGACGCAGTGTGTGTCGCCGACAATCAGTTGCGGACAGACATCCAGCGCAATCGAATCGGAGGGGGGTCGATGATGTTGATGTTCTGTCGTCGCGTCGGCGGAATCGATTGACGACGTGACTTGGGTGAGCTGTTGTCGAGGTATACCTAGCTCAGGTTGTGGTCGAGTTTTTTTTCCACTTTGCGAAGCGCGCAGAGGAACGGAGAGATACGTGGAGAAAAAAGGCTGGGGTGGGTGGGAAGGGATGCGCGCTGCCCAGGTACTGACTGGTACGAAAGGGGCAGGGAATTGAACAGCCCAAAGAAGGTACTGGGGAATGCAAGTTCGTCAAGACGTCGACCGAAGCAGCAAGACAACAAAAATGCAACGGTCAGAATTGCTGTCCAACTCGCCAGGTGAAGTTTGCGGGTTAGTCGCGTGTGCCTATGTGAAGGGCGAAATGATTTAAGTAGGTAAATCGCCTTGGGCTCATATCTCTTCGGAGAGGTAACTTCCCAAGCTGGCGCGGTTGGAAAGGTGCCCGAGTAGCGCGGGAAGCTTAGGTAAGTTGAGGTGATAGCTCCCGCGGGCGAGATCTAGGCGTGCTAGGTAGCTTCCGGCAACTGCTGCCTGAGGACAATAGCTGTCTCCGGTTCGACGACTTGAAGGAGCTTGGTCAAATCAACCAATCATCAAGCTAGGAATCTGTTCCAGGCAGTTGTAGGCAGAGCCACCCGCAAAGTAGCCTCCGCCTAGTTTTATTAGTAAGGGTACATTTGCAATCATCCAGTCGTAGACACCATCGAAAACCGCGAGAACGCCTGCTAGGTCATCAGATCACGTTTCTCCTACCTATGTTGATTCATACTCTAATATGTAGGGCTCGCACGGCATACTTAACTACTCAAACTCCCCACATTTCGGTCTCAATTGGTTGAATTATCTTTCGTTGGAGAAGAAACAGCCTGGATTCCATGCATTTGTCAGAAATCTAGCTGCGCATCATTCATCCATATCCTACACACTCATCGTGGTCATTCACCTAGAACACAATTTCGCCGTGCCCCTTTTACCAGGAACCCATAGTCACAGGGACTATTCGGCCAACATACTGGGCAGGAGTGATCTCAAATCTTGCAAATAAAACCTAGCGTCGTGCGCAGTCGTCATGAGATGACATCAAACTCCTCTATAACTCATCACTGAATGCATATGCAGGCAACCGTTCTTGGCTTCGTGTTACATGCCGTGGCGAGGTTCAAAAAAAATCATAAATGGCTCATTGAAGAGCACTATAGGCAAGCTGTGTAAATGTAAAATGAAGCAAACCGCCGGCCAACTATGAACAGGAACAAGTTGCGTCCTCTGACGGGTATGTGACCGCACCGCAAGATAAAACCTCCGCGTCCCCCAGACTCTAAAAAATAAAATAGAAAAGAACCCTTTTGAACCTTAGTGCAGACAATCGTTGGCTTGAATGGCGCCGATGATCAAGCGCCTGCTTCAGCCCGGCAGCATATCCCCAGTAACGTCGTAACCTAGAACTGAATAAGGTCCTGCGGCTGAGTATTTTGCTGCTGTGGTCTTCCGACCGCGAACGGGTTGTTACTGCCATTGATACCTGCGGGTCCTGTAGCAGCCGGCATTTGCTGCCCATATGACATGCTAGGCATGCCTGTGAATTGTGATCGGAGGAACGGGTTGCTTCCTGTCGCTTCTGCAGTGAGTCGCTGAGCCCCAGAGCCGGCGCTGTTGACAAACGTCCCAGGGGCGGTGTGCTGCGCGGGAATACGTGTCTGACCGGTGTTGCCGTATGTGTCCATGCCATCTCCTCCAGCAAGTAGCGCATTGAGCTTGGCTTCGTGGTCTGTAAGCTCCTTTTGAGGAGTTCCGAAAGATGGCTGTGCCGTCAGTTGAGGTTGCTGGATCTGCTGAGGCGGTGGCTGCTGCTGCTGCTGCTGCTGCTGCTGCTGCTGAGCGAAGCTGGGTTGGCTGAAAGCTGAGAGTGTCTTCTGTTCCGGCAAGGGGGGCATAGAAGATTGTGTCTGAGGACGACCAAATGAGGACGCGAATGGGTTGTTGGAACCCGTTTGCATTGGCTTCATTGGGTTGCCCGTCTTCATCGAGCCTGTTGACCAAGGGTTGTTGCTTCCTGGCTGCGAAGCAGTCTCCTGAGGGGTAACATTCTGCTGAGCATAAGGGTTGTAGCCCGTTGGCTGCGGCTGGAAACCCTGTTGCTGTTGTCCATACGGGTCCATCCCCATGCCGAAACCGTTGCCGCCGTAGCCGTTCTGAAAACCTGTCGCCTGCGGCTGCTGGAATCCGGTGTACGCGTTGTTCATGTAACCTGTGGGCTGCGTCTGAAGCTGGTTCTGATCGATGGGGTTGGCGAAGAAGTCTACAGCACTGCCTTGCTGGTAGCCTTGGTTGAATCCGGTGTACTGTGGCTGGGTTGACTGCACAGGGGTGTCATCGAAGAGGAGTGAGGCGTTGTTGCTATCTTCCATTTCTCGTCTGCGTCGCTCGTCCTCCTCTTTGCTTAGTTTGATCGCCTTAGCTAGGTCATCGTCCTCAGTCTCGTGGGCGCCACGACCCGCTCGTTTGCGGCGGTCCTCTTCCTCCTGGTGCTTGCTAGCCTCAATGGCAAGTCTGTACTCGGTATCGTCTTCGTTGCTCATACGGCGGCGGACCCGCGGCTGAGTAGGGCTGGTGTGCTGAGGAGCGAACTCTTCGAGACCAGTGACGCGGGACTTCCATGACTTGCGATCGCTTCTCTCGGCTCGAAGCCTCTCCTCGTCCAGAATGAGTGACGTAAGTTCCTTGGCGGCAACACGCACTGGCGACTATGTTAGAAATACCGAGGATTGACTCAAGTAAATGCACCGGGAATGGTAGGAAGAGCGCATACCATTTTGACCAACATCTCTGCCGTCTTCATCAATGTATTGGAACTCGCGCAATGTCTTGATGATGTAGATGCTCTGTCTCGCCCAGGTGACGACAAGTTCAGAACCCTCATGCAGACAGTAGTCGAGCACCTTGAGAGCCTTTAAGACGTGCCTCCAGTTTTTCCCCTTGTCATTCAAACGCTTGTCAAGCATGTCCATGATTTCGTAGAATTCGGTAGATCTGTTTTATAAATTTAGCATAATCCCAGGGTCTGTCAGTCAGGCAAAGCCTACGTGTTGTACGTGAGCTGAGCAATTTCGCTCATCTGAGTTCCGGTAGGCCCCCATGGGTCGTTGCTGGTTGCTGAGAGACGATTGTCAGAAAGAAATCCGGAGAGGAGAGGAGGATAACTGCTTGGGAAAGCTGCGACTCACCTTCTCTGACTTTGACCTGGACACTGGAGTAACCCTTGGTCACGTTCTTGACACTTCGCATAACCTTCGACATTTTGGCGGTATTATCGTCGTCAGTCCGTCCGAAGGTGTTGTTTTGTCAGTGGATGATGTGCGATGGATTGGCAGGCGATGCCAAGTCCGGTTCCCGTAAGGTAGGGAGGTTGGGTATTGTTCGGGAGAAAGTGGGCTGTCGGATGCGCAGGGAGAAAGTGACGACAGCGACGTGATGTAGCTGGGTGCGATTGAGGCGGCAACGGAGAGCTTGAGCCCAACGCAGGCGATTGCTGATGCGACGAGCAATAGCACGGGGAATGATTGACAGTGTTGTCGGAAGGTTGGATAAGAGCGCAGCGGAGAGACAGGCTGATGATGGATGGAAAGCAAAGGTTGGAGGTGGGAGGGGCGCTTGTGACGACAGCTTGGTCCGACGAATCGAAGGGCGGCTTAGCGCAGAGCGTTGGCAGACGAAGGGTCAGGTCGGCGGAGGGGGGTGAACGGGTCGTGAAGGCCGACTTCGCCAGTGGTTGGGGTGAGGAGACAGGCCAGATGACGGCGGATAGCGGAGCCCAGCAAACTGCAGGGACGGAAGGGCTTCCTAGCTAGCTACTGGGTTAGATTTTGTCGACGAAGATGTCGCTCGTTTGTGTTTGAGAGGGTCGCGTTGGTCGGAGATGGAAGTTCTGGAGATGAAGCATTAAAGTTTGTAAAAGTTGGGCGACCTGAGGGAAGCAACGTGGAACTTGGAAGGCAAAAGGGCAGCCCGAACAGCCAGAAAGGTCCCGGTTCGGTTGGCACTGGCAGTCTGGCACTGACTTTGACACTGGGCACTGGGCACTTGGCACTGGGCGGGAGTGACGACCTGAGTGTCACACTTCACGTCTCTGGCGGTGCGGCGAGTGCGTGTGCGTAATGCAACTTGGCCGGGCGGTCGGAGACGGAGACTGCGACTCGGGGGGTCCAAGACTCTGGAGCGCTGGAGCACCTTCTGCCGTCTGTCCCACGCAATGGAACCTGGAAGTCCAGTGTGGGGCCAGAAGGCTGTGTCGGTACCTCATCCAACAAAGTACACGTACATTGACTGACTTTACAATCACCTGGATGGGATGTGAACTCGAAACGATCTCACTAGAATGAGAGGTTATCAACTAGACATATGGTGAGGTAAGTTGACTCGAATAATATCATGTCGTGTAGCGGATGCCCCAAGTTCCATACTGGGAGCGCAAAGCTGGCGGTATGCCTCGAACAACATGCGGCAGGATGTACTTCTGCACGTCTTGAGTACGAAAGGTACCTCACATCTCATAAGCGAGCAGAAAGCTACCCGACCTACGTTTTTAAGCATGTGCCTTGTGGTTAAGGTATAAGTACGGAGTAGACCCGATCAGCGACGCCTACGGATACGCGGCTGGCGGATACCCTGATGCCGGACCCAACCTTGCCAACCACCCAAGGTACTTATCCATGGGCAGTTATTTTTACCCAAGCTAATACCTTTTACCAATGTATTGCCTGCGGATAAATCGACGCATCGCCCTTTTACTGGAAGGCATATATATTCACCTCCAGATATCCCCGCGGGAAATTTGTCTCTGCTCGTCCATATGGACCTCCATACAAGGACTTCACGTACTTACCTGAACTGAGAATAATTACGCGTGCTCAAATCTCTGGCGGTTGGAGAAGGTCGCCACATCGGAGGCTGCGGCCATGTAATCATGGGAGGCTGAGTGAGTTTAGCTTCGGCTCCTCTGCGGTCGAGGTAGCTAAGTAGTGCGGAGGTACAGTACCTATCGTAAAGTCCTCAGGTAGCCGGAGACACAGTCGTGAGTGACGGAGCAAAACAGGAAGCCAGTGTCCCCTTATCAAACGGAGCATCACGAATGTTGAGATTCACTATACCGTGTGGCTGGCAAAGTATGGGTGCCACAGAAATCAGAACCAGACAACAGTCAGCTACAACTCAATGCTCATTAATGCCCACCTCTAGGTTATTGCCTGTACTGACCACACTTAATTCAAATGGCGCGCCCGTTACAAGACTTGTCTGACGTCGCCTTCACGTATGCAAGGTGCCTAAATATACGTGTAAACAAAAATCAATGATTTAGCTCCAAGGCATGCATCTACTGATAGTACTGCTAATATCTCTCCATACTACCTTCAGCCGCAATAGAGTCACTGACCGATCACGTCGCCCCAGTGCTGTCAGGTTGAATAAGAACCGTAGAGAACAGAGATCGACGAATAGTTGCTGCGCTTGCATTACTAGAAACAATATGTTACAGGTCGGCTCGAAATGAGACTAGGAATAATAATAGTGTCAGGGGGTATCGGCTGTTAGGCATCACTCGTTCTCTGCTTGGCCGCCAACGTCACCATTGAGGTCGCTTCCTGCTTCCTCGGCGCCAGCGTCCTTGTGTTCGCCTTCCTGAAACTGCACGCGAACCACATCCATCGTCTCGTTGACCTCAGCGGCGAGGCCTTCGACCTCTTTGCCATTCGTCACCGGAAGGCCAGCCAGCCGCTGTTTCTCTTGTTTTTCTCTGAGCCAACCCGGCGGGAGACCGGGCCCACTGTCGGCATTGCCGTAATCGCTTTTCTTGGTACCCTTCGGCCAACGGCCTGGTCCACGGCCCGTTCCTCCCGTTTTCCGCCGTGACGACGACGATGAGCTTTTGCTCTTGGGACGGCTCGATGTGGTCCGTCTCGCGCTGCTGCTGCCGCCGCCACCCGACTGCCGTTGCCTGGAGTTGCTGCTCGTTGTTCGTGCAACAACAGGCCGAGGTACACTGGGTCGCGGCCGGTCGGACCGACGACCGCCAGGAGGCGGATACACCTCGAACCTCGATGGTGGCACGTCTTTGTACAAGGTGGCCCAGTCGCCTTCGAACGGTTGTTCGGGAGTGGATTTGAGCACTTCCTTGAGCTGGGACGGCTCTTCATCGCCCTGTTCTAGTCCAGCCTCGCCGTTCACCAGACCGTCTTGATGTGGCTCTGTGGATTCGTAAATGTTGGGCTCCACAGTCGACCCAGTTGCGTCTGCATCAGCATCTTCAGCGATGGTCGATGAGCCGCCTTCGGCAACAGAAGGTTTGTCGGCAGTGCCATTGGCTGCTGTCTCTTGTTGAGGGGCTGGTAGCGATGCACTCTGTACAGGTTTGTGAATGTCATCTTCCTCCCGTGGTGCAATCGCGCTGATAGCTGGGCCCAACTCAAAGTTTGTAGCATTGCCTCGCCCCATGACGTACGGAGTCCAGGTGAGCGCGTCTGGATTCAGTTTGACGTAATTCTTACTCTCCCATTTTGCTATGTATTCGTTACAGTACGAAAGGTCGACACGGAAGGCATATAGCTCCGTAAATGGATCACGGACGAGACACCGGAGACCTTCGAGGGCAGAAATAACATCGTCAGGAGTCAGTCCTGTATCGTCGGACATTTGTCGAACACTGAGGCCCGGTGCCGTAGATTTATCCTCTTCGACATGGTCAAGGAGATACCGGCAGAGTACCAGCCTCCAGTAGTTGCGGTACGAGACGAGACCCATGTCCGAAAGAGGCTTTTCAGGTGATCCAGTCTTGCGCTCCACGCGAGTGAGCAAGTATGAAAAGTCAATCAGGAGGTTGCCGTAGCCTTTTCGCTGGTGTATGGGCAGTGTTAAAATGCAAGAAACGTTGTTCTGGCTGCTGGCTCTTTTCTCCTTGGAGAAGTACCCAACGAAATGGTAGCCAAGAGCATCGTATTCGCATAATACGTAGAAAAGGAAAGGCTCGACATCGTAATAGAGCGTTTTGGACCCCAAGAATAGCTTGGCGAGGAGACAGAGGTTCTGGCAGTAGACCGGGTTTTTCCGGCCGTCAACCTCGAAGACGGAAACTGATCCATGCCGGTATATCTCGTCGCCCGGTGGGTGCTTGGCTGGACACTTGAGTTTGTGACGCCAGGCGACATAATCCGAGTTCATGTACTTCAGACAGAATTCGCAAATGTAGAGAGTGCGGTTCCGGCTGTACTCCTCGGGATAGGGAGCGGCATACCAAGTGTCGATTTCCCAGCCTCCAAAATCAATGCACTCAATCTGGCTCGCTGGTCCAGCATTTTTCTTGGGCCTCTTGGCCGGTGTCGCTAGGTTAAGTTGGATGCTGTGAAGGCGAGCTCGCCATACCTCCTCGGCTTTTTGTTTGGCCTCATCGAATTTTCGACGGTCATCATTGGTCGGTAAAGTCCGTGATGTGTCAGCTTCGTTCTCATCGAGAATGCCTCCGTACGGCTTTGTTCTCACGTCGTCGGTTTCCCGGTCCAAGAAGGAATAGAAGGGATGTGAGTAGTCAGTAGAAGTAAACGAAGCTGCCATAGCTACAGCCAAATTATCATGGGATGGAGCGGTCGTGTCCATGACTTTCTCCGTTCTTCTTCGACTGGACGAGGACTTCCTTGACAGCACCCGGCGAAGAGCGGATGGCTTTACACGCATCTTGATAATGGTGGACCGAGTCCGTCGAGTGATGGTAACCCCTTTTTGCGACTTTCGAGGGGGATGTAGACGTAGCGTGCGTCGTGTATCCTTCTCCCCAGCTCCGTTGGGACCCTCTTGTGCTGTGCCTGCGCCATGGCTTGATTCTCTGTCTTTGGACGTGTTTCGCCGACGCTTTCTGAGCGACATGACAATTTCCTCGGCTTCGACAGAAGACGTCTTGCGCTTACGAAGAACTCGAGTTCCGTCCATAGGATCTTCATTCAAAAGAAGATGATTGAAGACCGAGTGAGAGTCGGGTTTGGAGGTGCCTGTTTGGGGCGGAAGCAGGTCTCGCGCTACTTGGGATGCTGTTGACCGTCTAGACGACGGAGACAGTCCAAGATCATGCTCAGCATCTGGCGCTTGCTCAGCTTCATGCTTCTCTGCATATTCGTGCGAAGCGTTTCTATGAGAGTCGTCGGCGGGTGCATCGTCAGCAGTCGCGCAATCGGGGCATTTCCACTGGTGAGCAGCTGCAAGAAATAATTAGACACAGCAAGGCTTGACAAAGGAGGGCAGAAATTACTGTTAAGCTCCTGCAACGCGCCAGCTTCTCTGGCGCAATGTTGATGTGCTAAATTCACGTTAGTTAGCTTTCTGCGCGATCTTGCTCCGTCCGAAGATGCAGAGCACTTACAGTTCTCCCCACATCCAACGCAAGCCAAGTACTCTTCGAAGTCCTCTGCTGGATCATGTTCTTCATCTTGTTTGCAGAACATGCAAGTGTTCATGGCTGCGTCTTCTGAACCTTCGTCTTCGTCTTCTTCTTCCTCTACGGCGACCTCGTCCCACGCATCGTCTCCCTCGGATTCGTTGCCAGACTCACTGTGCGACTCCGAGTGCTCGCTGTCCGGCTCATCTGCCTCCTCATCATCGGTTTCGCCTGGCCTGATCTTCACAGCGCCAACACCTTCTGCCTCATCCTCCTCAATATCATCTAGCAAGCTGCTGCTGCGACTGCGCGCACCGCCCGAAGCTTCGTCTCCATCGTCTTGACCCAGGCGCTGATCCATGTCGGCACCAGAATACTCATCTAGGTTCTCTTCTAGAGAGTCTTGCTCGGACAGTTCGCTATTATCGTCTGCATTCTCAGCCATTTCAACATCACCGTCCAAGACAGGCGCGTCCCTTTCGTCGTCTTCATCGCCGACCGCATCCGAAAGTTCGTCGTCGTGCGTGTTGGGGTTCGTCAAGGGACTCTCGGTATCCTGAGGCAAGTCTTCGGCAGGCGCGGCCAGTACGTCTTCGATTTCGGCATCTTCGTCTGAGAGAAGTGCGCTCTGCTGCAGCTCTTCTTCGGTGAGCTGCGCGCTTGCCATCTTGCCGACGAGGCTCGAAGGCCGCAGGAGTTTGCGGATTGCGATTATTTGTCGGAGCTACTGTTTCGAATCCTGCCCGTAGATGACAAAAGTTCGGTATTCGCAGCCCATAGCTAGCAAGAAGGACAAAGGATCGAGCGAGTCTGGCGCACAATTGTGGTAAATCGGCTGGTCTTGAGCGAGCGTTGCTGCGAGAGTTGAGCGCGTTTGGCCTTAGGCGACGATGCGCGGCAGACAGACATACACTGTCGTTGGTACAGATCGAATGCTGTCTCTGGGCAGAGGGTCAAACGCGTAGCTAAATGGCTGACGCAGATTCCTCCTAAACTGTAGGAAAGCCAGCAATGGCTTTCAAGGCTTCTTTGAGACGCGGATAGTTGACAGACTGGCAGCTCACAGACTGGCGCAAGCCAAGGGATGCGACTTCAACACCTGTGGCGCGTACAGTAATCAGCCGGCTGAGCACTGTGTCCGCGCCGGGGTTGAAGGTGAGGTTTCCACGGTGGGCAGGCACGACATGTACCTGGGTCACGGGGTTGCGGGACTGCTTCAGCTGTTTATCCAGTGAGGTATCCGTAAGGTACTACGGAAAGGTACCTTGAGCTTCGGTTCGCACTTGGTCCTCGGAGGAGGGGGTTGTTGCCGGGGACGAGAACAATGCCTAGATGGTTCCCACTTCAATTCAATCTCTCCCCCAGTGACCAATGGTAAGCTGCGGGACCCTTTGACAGTACTCAGCCAATCACCCCAATCCCAAAGGTACTGACGCGATTGTGGTATCACGTGACTCAGCAAGACCCAGTCCGAGGACCCGACGACTTGCGGATTGCTTCCATCAATTGGCCAGTCAATTCAAGGAAGCCGGAATTCAACGTCTCCCGCAGACACCGACGACTGCAAGCTGTATCTCTCAACAGCCTTGCGCTCTCGCGATACATCCATACCGACGAACAACGACGCCTAGCCGCACGGCCAACCGCTACCATGCCCGTCCCTTTCGAGACTCTGATTCCCTACGGAATCATGATTGCTGTAAGAGCTACCTTGCGACAGCCATTGCGCCGGCGCGAAACATTATCAACCTTCACGAGGGAGACTAATGACCTATTCAGATGTTTGGTATCACTGGTACCGGACTGCACGTCATCAAGGGCATCCAGAACGGTGGAAAGAAGCCCCGTTGGGGCTTGGATCAGTGGGATAGGGTGAGTGCTCATGACCTGGAATAACTTTTAGATTTACATTGCTAACCTGACTTTCCTACAGCAAAGTACGTGCCCGATCAATCCGAAATATACACAATTGTTTGTTCGAATGCTAACACGAAGGTATTATAGTGATGGACCGGGATCGCAGACTCACAGGCGATCTGCGTGGACAGGTCGCCAACCACGAAGCGCCTTCAGGCTTCGAATTGAACCACCCTTGGAGAGTACGTATTTTCTTACGACAATCGGCTGGACTTTGGCTGACCATACCGTACAGTTGGAGAAGCGCATGTCATAGAGGATGGCGGGAAACAAAAAAAAAATGTATGCTACTTTGTCTGGAAACCATGGGGTTTTCACTATTCATCGTCCACTTCAGCCACCCAATGAAACTTTTATTTCTTGTTCAGTCCAAAACCTACTGCCGTGGCCTATGCGATTCTTGACACGACCAAGCCGGACTCATGCACCAAATCACATCAAGGGGGGAGGTGGGATACGGGCCACGGGAAGACATGGCACTTGTCTGCGCAATCTGGCTTGAGACGATGACTTTATTGTCCCTATAACCGAATCTGCGCTTTATTCTTGTTCAACCCATCCACCAACAGACAAGCTTGGCAGATGGCTTGACTAGACATGTAGCCGCATCTCTCACACTTGCCCAACGTCTGTAAGGGAGCACTTGGAGCTGTTTGTGCTTGGCCAGGTCTAGATTTAGGCGTCTCGGACGGTTTTTGAGTCTTCTTTGCGGTGTTTGGTGAAGATGAAGGAACAGGCGTGAAGTCTGTCTCTTGAGATTTGGCCAGAGTTGCCTGGCTCAAGCTTGTATCCAATTGAGCAATCTCTGTCTCGAGGCCTTTGCTTTGCTGCGAGCCGCAGCCAGCAACAAAGTCATCCTCGGCGACACGGGGAACGCTTCCTTTGCAAGCGCAAGAGCTGCTCGAACCTCCCGCAACAAGCCGAGCCATGTCCTCGCCGCTGCGGACAATGTCCAAAATAGCGCTTGGCCGCACCCGCTCAAGGTTCTTGATTAGGGTGCGAGCAGTGCCACGGAATGCTTCGGGGCTGTAGATGCATTCGGTACTGAAGTAGTCGAGCTTCTTATGATGGGCATACAGCACAATCTCCTTCTCATAGGAGTACTTGAGGGGTTTACTGCGCTTGACATCGCTGGTATCGTCGCCAGTGACGATACTTGTGCTGCGACCCAGCCGTGGCAAATCTCCTCTCAAGAGGTTCATGAGGATAGTTTCAGCAACATCATCTGCGTTGTGGCCCGTGACGACATGTTTAATGTTTAGAATCTTGGCTCCACGGTCCAGCGCCTGTCGACGGAACACGCCGCAATATGTGCAGTTGCCTTTCTTTCCAATCACTTCGACAACCTGGTCCATCGTCCAGCCGTACAACTCGTCGTACCCTACTATAGTAAGGGGCATATCGTATTGAACGGCATTTCTCTTGACGGTTTCGAGTGAATCGTCTCTGTAACCCTTGATGCCCTCATCGATGCTGAGGAGTACAAGATTCAAGCCGTAGTCATACCTGTCGTTAAGGGTTTTGAGGACACTTGCTAAGACGGTCGAGTCTTTGCCACCCGAAGCCCCGATAGCTACTTGCTCTCCCCGAGAAAATAGTGAAGAGGAGACGATGGTGTGATGTACTTCTTCCTCAAATACTGAGATAAAACAGCCCTTGCAAAGCTTCTGGTGGTTCTTGGGCCGCTTCACGAGAGCGCGCTCGGTTTTGCACTTTGCGCATAGCACTGGTGCCATCTTGGTTGCTACACCACGCGCAAGGAGTAAGGAACGTCTCCGGTGAAAAGAAAGGCGTCCTGGACGAACAGTGTCGTTTCAACGTCGAAAGTTCAGCGCCACTCTGCGGTCGAAAGGTTCTTGCCCCAGTTGAATCAACGAACTTTGAAAGCGGTACCCCGCGGTGGATCAGACAGGATAACTGAGTTAAATCGAAAAGTTGAGAGCAGATTGCACATGGACGTGAATTCCTCCACGTAAGATGTATTTCGAGTGGAGCTCGGTTTGGGGACTTGGATCAGTGAAGAAAAAAAAGAAGTTGTTGCTACATTGAGGTTACGGAAAATTTAAGAATGGCATGTGTCGCCGTGTGGCATTAATGGCCTTGGAGTCATCATCGTCGGTCCAGTAGGTACGTACCGCAAAGCGGGATTCCGTGCCTGGACGTTTGACCACTTACAAAGGTACTAATTACCATACTCCCTACGGACACCTGCTACTCATTACTAACTAGGTATGGTGCCTGGGTTACAGAAAAGCGACTGGACTTGCTCTCTAGAACCTAATGATGTGTCATCCATCACATCCATCGACCTCACCAATTTTACGTACCTCCCGAGTGAGGTCTGGTCTGTTAGAAATAACAAGACCTGCCAAACTGATTTATAATGAGGAAACAAGAGACGAGGCTCTTGCATGTGTACCGCACTTGTTGTCTCAATTCTACCCAGCCAGCTTGCACTGTTGAGCCGGCACGCGAACACATGTAAGGATTAGAATATCAAACCAAAGTAGGCGTTAAAACTTGCCATGGGTACCTACTGTCGAGAATCGGTCCAATGGTGGTGAATACCTTGACCAACAATGAGGTAGCACGCTCAGGTCTCTGTGAACTTTTTAGTTGGTGCCGCTACACCGAGAAAGTGACATTCCATCTTCCCTCGCAGTGGGGTCGAGTGCTCTGCCGTGCCTGTCAGGCCTGTCAGTCGCCTATCGGACAGGGGAATGGCTATCACGTGAAGATAAGCCTAGCGGCACCTTTAACACGCGAAGCCCCCCGTACGGTCGAGGCACACGCCCACGTTGTACATTTTCTTATCGGGTACCCACCCCATCTTGCCCTAATCCAATTTTTTTGCGCCCACACCAACAACGTCTTATCTTCGTCCCCCGAAATTTGTGTTTCTGACTGCTGACCATCTCTTCATCCATCCCCGCCAAAGGCAGTATCACGACAACCGACAAAATGGTGAGTACACATTGAACGAAGACGACTCCATCTGCCCTCGAGGCCAATATCCAGTTTCGCTGTCATGCGGACTGTGACTTTCCATCTCGGTCGTCGGTTCTCAGCAAGCTTGCTTGTTGAGACGGGCTGTTGATGATGATTTGGCTGGAAGGGACGGCGAAGCATTGGATGTACTTCCAATGCTTCTCCGTCCTTCTCCTTAGAGTCAAAGGAAGACACAAGTTGATTTGAACAATTCACTGATGTCTTGCTTTCTCAATGATAGCCTCCCAAGTCCGGTAAGAAGGTGGCTCCCGCCCCTTTCCCTCAGGGAAAGGCTGGCTCCAAGAAGGCTCCTAAGGTCAGTACACACTCCCCCCGTGATCGCGCGCGCAGTTCCATAGATGGCTGACAATGGTCGCAGAACCCTCTCATCGAGCGCAAGCCCCGCAACTACGGCATCGGTCAGGACATCCAGCCCCGTCGCAACTTGGCCCGCATGGTCAAGTGGCCCGAGTATGTCCGTCTTCAGCGCCAGAAGAAGATCTTGAACATGCGCCTCAAGGTCCCTCCTGCGATCGCCCAGTTCCAGCACGTCCTCGACCGCAACACTGCCGCCCAGGCTTTCAAGCTCCTCAACAAGTACCGCCCTGAGACCAAGGCCGAGAAGAAGGAGCGTCTCGTCAAGGAGGCCACCGCCATCAAGGACGGCAAGAAGAAGGAGGACGTCTCCAAGAAGCCCTACACTGTCAAGTACGGTCTCAACCACGTTGTTGGCCTGATCGAGAACAAGAAGGCTTCCCTCGTCCTCATCCCCAACGATGTTGATCCCATTGAGCTGGTTATCTTCCTCCCCGCCCTCTGCCGCAAGATGGGTGTCCCCTTCGCCATCATCAAGGGCAAGGCCCGCCTCGGAACCGTCGTCCACAAGAAGACCGCCGCTGTCCTCGCTTTCACCGAGGTCCGCTCCGAGGACAAGAGCGAGCTCTCCAAGCTTGTCTCCGCCATCAAGGACGGATACTTGGAGAAGACCGACAACGCTCGCAAGCAGTGGGGTGGTGGTATCATGGGTGCCAAGGCCCAGAAGCGCACCGAGAAGAAGCAGAAGGCCCTTGACAACGCCATCAAGGTCTAAGATGGAACAATACCCGGACTACTTTAGTGTATTAGGAGACTAGGCCACTGGAGGCTATCGGATCATAAAAATTTGGCATGGCGTCGGGATTATTCTATTGGGTTTCAAGTTCATGCTTTGCTCTCATGACGTAGTGATCTCACGACCCTTATATTCCCATACCAGTACATGTTGTCCTACCGTAACCCTCCTGCTCCAATTCCCAACAACAGTGATGTTAGGATCTACGGTCTGCTACTTATAAGGCTAAATTGTGAATGTGTACGTAGTACTGCCAAAGATTTCAGCCTGTCACTGTATAAGAAGAATGTCAAAGCTTGCCAAAGTTCTTGCTGTGAATCGGGGAGTTGTTAAAGTCATATATGATGGTGGTCTGTCATGGGCTCATGGCACAGTCATATCCGTACAGAAGCAAAGTCGACCCATTATCAAGGCGAACGGGTATGTCCGCCCATCGACGCCGAAGTCTAGGCAGTACCTTACTTGCCGACGGCCTTTCTTCCCAAAAGTCTTGGCAAGTCGCATCTGGCGAGATGCGACACCATGAGATACCACAGGAACACTCTGTAGAACGAGAGTAACAACAAGCACATCCAGTTTTAGTCGGTTGTGGGGTTGATCGACGACAGGGGTTCCACAACTTCAGAGAGAGAGAGAGAGAGAGAGAGAGAAAGAGAGGCGCAAGGGTCCAAGTGCTGTCGTGCTCTTAGATCGACCATCGAAAATACCGTACGACGGCAAAACTTTGGGTTTCCTCAACAAAGTGACTGCCAAGAACAACGTCTGAGAACATGCTCTCATTGTAGGTGCGCGGGTTTGGTGACCTGAGGGCCTCTGCACGCGTACAACGCTGAAGAGCTGCTGGCCTGCTGCACGCCAAGCCGGTGAACCTTGTGGTGCATTACGTGTTTTGTATTCTGGGCTGAGCAATCTTCCCTAGAATGGTAAATACTGACAGCCCTATTCTTGCTGGCTCTTGTTTATTACATCCGCACTTTTGAGCCCTCTTCCCATCCTCTACTTCATTTATCGAATGTTTGTGGAAGCCGGCGCATTCCTTGATCGTCGTACCTGGACCGGATGCTTACCCGGGGCCTTCTTTGCAATTGTTTGTATGCTCTGCCACCTCGGATCCCGATACTGTATCCGTAGGTAATGCTGTAATGGCTCCGGCCCGGGTTGTCCATGGGATAGGCCCCCTCCCCCTTTTTTTGTCCCTTCTGGTCCCCTCAGACTCCAAAGTCGCCGTGGCCGCAAATATCGAAAACATTCTGGTTTTCTTGGCATTCGTGTACCCATATGCTTCTACTTCTAGCACAGAGAATGTCCCTGTCCATCCAAAGAGCACGAATGCAACCGCGACCCGAGCTTTGGACGTGCTCGGCCTATTTACAACTCTGCGTTGGTCAGGTTGCTTGTTCACTTCATACTAACCGGGTCATTTCCCCGGCGGTTTATAACCTGTGTGGGGTGTTAAGAGGTGAGCATACATTTCTGAAAAGGTGCGGGAAACATGAGGGGGAGTGCCCGCCCGGCAACTATTACGCTGCCACGCAGACATTCATTGAGAGCTTACATTGGCTGGCTAACTGCTTTGGGTTTAGTAAGCAACCACCACACGCTGTTCTCCTCTTTCAGAAAGCTTGGTTTGCATTTCTCTTTCTCACTGGTTCTCACCTGTCGACGATGAGTTTCCTGGTGGATTGATGGACACTGGTCAACAATTCCCGAGTCTCGAAACTCTACCTGATTGGCAAAACATCGCAGTCTGCATTATGATTGAGATAGCGACATGAACCCAATCTGTCAGATCACCGTCGATCACACCATATAGATCAATAAGGGAAGGGGTGGGATTACGCAGGATGCCTTGCCTTTCCGGCAGTGTTGTGAGGGATGACACTGACAAGCACTGTTTCACAACCGGGAGTCGCCCTTGGTTCAACTGTTTTCCCATGGCTTCTCTATCCAGTAGGGGTGACCCAAAGACAGAGAAGAGAGCATGGATCACTACTCCACGGCTGCATTAGACACGGAAAGTTCAATATGGACACTGCCCTTGTCTGTCAAACAGTCATTTCAACTTGTCAGCGGCTCGGTAAGACTCTCCATGAGCATAGTGGGCTGGGGACGGAGATAAGTGCCCGACTGACGGAGATGGCCGTCCCATCGCACGGAGACGGTCCTTCAGCCCCCCACCCGGTGGCCGGAGACAAGAATAATCAACACTACGACCTCGCCTGTATGTTCAATCGATTGGATCTCAACCCCATTTATGTTCTACACAAACCAGGCCATCAGAGACGAAATAATAGCCAAGAACATATGCCGTGAACAATGGCCAAGCTTTCCATTGCCATGCGGACACCGCACCGCCCCAGGGTGGTGGATTAGCCGGAGGCATAGCGCAAACGTCCCAAGTCACAGGTTACAACCCCGAAATAGTGTACATCGCAGAGACTGTGACCAGGGTATGGCGTCTTCTCTTTCCCAAGTTTTCCCTCCGTCTTTCTCTCCCGTTCCTCCCCCTCCTCCCAAGATCCCTCCCCATCCACCCTATTTCTGTCCTTCTGCCGTGTGCTCGTCCCTGGTGATGACCCGGGGTGTGGCACCGTTAATCCTCTGGGGGCGACTCGTCTGAAAAGTCTTGGCTCTGTCTGGATCTGTGTTTGGCTCTGTCTCCAAGTGCGGAGAGCTCTCCACCAAATTTGGTCACGGTCATGGTCCCGGCCAAGAGGATTGCGGGTGGTACCCGGTTGTGTTCCGTCTGTCTGTCTGTCTGTCTCTGTCTCTCTGCTGCTCTCGTCTCATGCATCAGCTCGCTCCATGTAGGGCCCCCAAGTATGCATCGCCATACTACTTATATTATCCTCCATGTCTCGCCCCCCCGCGTGCTCATGGCATGACATCTTATGATATCTGCATGTAGCCTACTGCAGGATCTCGAGTCTATTCTGCTTGCCCACTCACTACGTTGTCTGATACTACCTTTCTCTCTCAGCTCAGCTTGATCTTTGAAGCTCATTTACATTGTCTCAACAACACCATCTCTCATTGGATCAACCACTCCCTCGGCGCTCCCCCTCCAACTCAACCACAAGTCTCTGGCTCATCTCAACGCAAGTCTCTCGGACAAGGTTGGTTCGCCCTTCACATACCACACACACACACACTCTCACTCTCCTTCACTCAGCTCATTGGATCATCCTCCTTCCCCCCCCCCCCCCCCCTCTCTCTCTCTATTCCTATCCTTGCCTCCTTCGCTGAAGGCTCGGAATCTCTTTGCATATGCCGATTCTCGTCACGCATCACTAGCTCAAAACATCTTGCTTATACTCAAGTGACACGACCAGTCCGCAAGAAAACTCCAGGTTACACTACGGCATTCGGCGTTGGCCACCACCATCATCTTGAACTCTCAGACTCCCAAAGTCCCTACCAACCAGCTCCAATTCGCATACCATCGGCCGGACAGGAAGTCAGGACATTCTACATTCGATCCTGCGGCCTTGTGTTCCCACCTACGTCGACACCGGCATCCTACCTTCGCAGCCAAGGACGTCCGACAACTTTGACGTCTGTCGTGCGTTGTACACAGTCAGAAATCAGCTTTCCTTTTCCAGTAGTGAACCGGCCCGGCTTGTCTACCTCGCAGCAGGAACGAGCGTCAGTCAAGGGTCTCATATATCACTACTCTTTTCGGGGTCGAAAAGCTACAGCTGGGCAGGTCTCAGCCAGGTTGCGTACGCACAGCATCCGGACACAGGAGCAACACGTACCATTTTCCTCCTTGCACACTAGAATCAGCTATTGCGTCCTTCCCGACTATCGAGTCGTAGTCGAATTACTAGATACCCCGCAGCGTTGCTCTTACATTGAGTCCGGCTGCCTTCAGTGTACATTCGATCACAATGGCTTTCCATGACCGTAAGTACCCGACCACCTCCCTTGGGCAACAGAGTCCTCTATCAAGACAAACATGCTGACGCTCCATCGTCATGGATAAAGAGAACAAATTCCTCTACGCTCTGAGCTCCAACCAAGCTTGGGCCGGATACAAATCACACCAAAACCCTGCCTTCTTCAAGAACCTTGCCTCAGGACAGTCACCTTCAATCTGTAAGTTCATCATCTACGACTGCTAGCGTTGATGCTCTCTTCCTTTACTCCTATGACTAACGGATTTCCGTACAAAAATAGTGTGGCTAGGATGCTCTGATTCTCGTGTCCCCGAGACAACAATCCTGGGCCTTCAACCCGGCGACGTCTTTGTCCATCGCAACATCGCCAACATCGTGGCCCCGACAGACATCAACACATCCGCCGTCATCGAGTACGCCGTCGCTCACCTCAAGGTCAAGCACGTCGTGCTCTGCGGCCACTCGGCCTGCGGCGGCGCCAAAGCGGCGCTGGGCGACTCCCGCGTCGGAGGCGTCCTCGACACCTGGCTCACTCCCTTGAAGACCGTCCGCGCCCAAAATGCAAAGGAGTTGGACGCCATCAAGAACGAGGACCGCAAGGCCGTCCGCATCGCTGAGATGAACTTTGAGACCGGCGTCAACGTGCTCATGGCCAACTTCACCGTCCAAGAGGCCATCAAAGAGCGGGGTATGACTGTTCACGGCTGTATCTTTGACATTGCCAGTGGCCGTATCCGCGACCTTGGGTTCGGAACCATGGGCCCCGGTGCCACTCGGAATGGCATTATCAAGAACGGAAAGAACGGAGGTGGGGAAGAGGAGATCGTCCGCGGTCAACATGCCCAGCTCGTGTTTCGTGACAGCGGAGACGCCCACATGCAGGTTCGTTGAAGGTGGGAAGGACGACAATGCGATGATGGTGTAACACCAATGGGCTCCGTCTAGGTACGGTGACCACTTGTCTCAAGTTAGCCAGTGAGGGGGCGATGTTTGATTTTCTTCTTTGGGTTCTCATTCTTGTACTGAAAGTTATGCGAGGCGCAGGAAACGGAATGACAGGCAAAATCAAGGCCACAAAGTCATGCAAAGATATCAAGGGGCGTCATAGGTTTTTTGAGTTCATGTGATAATAATAGGGGTATTTTCCCATTTCTCTATGGAGCCATGTATGAACAGAGCCGTCTTTGGATTCCTGGAAACGTGAAATGGTATCCTTGCCAACGTGCTCGCCTCAACCCGGCGTAGATCAAAGGGAGTGAGAAATCGAAGTAGACAGAGATTCTTCTATCCTGCCCTCAGCCATGCCCCAGTCCCTCGAAGTCAGATATTGGGCCTCATCAAATCGTACTCTCCTGAAGTGCGTGGAGAATTTATGCAGCGTAGACAAGCTTGAAAATGTCGTTGAAGACGAAGTAGTTGCCTAAGGAATCACGCAGAAGCTGGAAAGCCTGGGTGTAGCTCATGGGGCGCTGCTCCTCATCGACCTGTTTTTCTTGGTTAGATAACACTTGCAATGGCGGAACAGCCACAAGGCATGTTGTATACGGACCAAAAGCTGGCCAGTGACGAGGATGATAATGCCGCCCTCGGTGGTGGGCTGGGAGTCGAGGGTGGTGACCTGGTGCTTCACCTTCTCGAAAGGCAGGGACTGTGGCGCAGGGGTTAGTAAGTCGACTACAGGCGGCGCATTGCATTTGCGAGTCTCTTCGGGAAATACGCACGGAGAGCTTCTCGACGATGGAGTTGACACCAAGGGAAGAAGCAGACTCGAAAGTCAGCATAGACCCCTCACGCTGTTGTCGATGTTAGCGAGGGCCTAGATTACTCATATGGCATTATGGTTCTCACGTAGAGGCTGGCAAGTTGCTTGCGGTCCGTGTCGAACTGGTTGTAGTAGAACTCGATGAACTGCTCTGTTTGCGTTGCGGAGGCCGTCAGTATGCTCAGTGTCGAAGGGCAAGCAGCGGCATCGCAAAGCAGGCTTGTTCGGCTTTCGGGTATAGGAAGCACTCACTTGCGATTTCCTCGAAGTCTGCGAAGAAGTATCGGTCAGCTATCTACCCATTTACTTGGCTCGATGACGAGCGAAAAAAAAACACGGCAATATCATAGAGATGCGGGGCAACACGCAGAGCGAGCGCGCGCGCAAGTACAATAGCTGGGGCAGCGATGGGGACGATTGGGTGCATTATTGACTTACTGGTCGCCATCTTGTCTGATTTGAAAGGGGTAGCTGTGTTGAAGACGAGGAGGTTTCGAGTCGGAGGGAGGGGTCGGTTTGTTTACGGTGGACTTTGAAGCGATCGAGACTTTTGTCGGAGGAGAGCTTTCGCCGGTCGCCAGGCTAAGCAACGAAGGAGGGGTGATGGGTAAAGAGGGGCGGGGGACTAATACAATAGAATCGAATGGCAGGGGCGCGGCGCACAGCGCACACGCAACGGAAGGCTAAGGTACCTTGGGCACTGCGTCACTGCGGCCAGGTACCTAACGTCACCTGTCGGGCAACTTCCAGATTTCAGGCATAGGGCAGTCAGTACCTGGCCGGGTCTTTGGGCTTGGAAGTTGGGTCCCTAATATTGATGGTAGCGGGGGGTTCTGACATCTGTGACCTACTGGGCAACCCCTTCAAATGTTAGAATGCGATTGTGCAAGAATTGAATGGCAGCTATTGTCATAAATGGCGGGGTGATCCTTAATTCGAGGGATAGATGCAGATAAACGTTCCTCGGTGGGGCGGGGAGCCGCTAATTGCCTAAGGCTCAACTCGTCTCCATCATCTGAAGTAAGCGAGCCTGCTCCGCATGGGCCGTGCACCGCTGAGATCGACTACAAAAAATCTTTTCCGTTTCCTCCAACAGCCAAAGTCTCCTTCACCTCGATATGAAGGACGACCCAACCCGAACGAGTATCGACCTTTTATGAGCATCTCAATGGTCAACTGTACTTCAGTACGCAGCTCGTTCATGGTTCTCCTCCATGCTCTGCCTTCACGCGATGCGACTGCTTCCCCTCGGATTCTTACTCACCACAATATGCACACAGAACCCGCATTGCTCGGTAAGCTCTTGATCTCATTTTTTCTACACACACTAGACCCTTTTGCGGGTTGCTACGTTGATGATCAACTCTTCCATTAAGAACGGCCAACAGAAAATACTATGTTGATTCAAATATATCAAGCTCAACAGTCTGAATGTAGCTTTGAAGCAAAACTTTATCAAACGTTTGTTAGCATGAGAGCACTAGCTAACATGGACACAATTAGATTTTTGCACCTTGACATTGGTCAGCAAATCTGCTAGATTAAGAAGGACGTGTAACCTATTCATCTCTGTAGAATCAATGATTAATAACTCAGAAACTCGCTTCTCATCTGCATGTGCCTGCTGTGCTGCTAAATAGTGATGTGTTTCCCAGTTCGTCACCCGAGATACTGGACAAGCAAAATGGCGTGACACGTCAAGGGCGCGGAAGAGGTTCCGACGTCTGAAACGACTGTTCGTCGATCTCAATCGGCATTGTGAACCTGGAGTACTAGTGCGGTGAACTCGAATAGAGGAGAACTCGGGCGTTCTCAGCGCATCTGGTGCTGCTGCTGTTCTTCGGAGACGACCTTGGCAGACATTAGCAGAGCCAACAATTCCCGTCAGCTAGCTGCAAGCTGCTACCTGTCTTGCAATTGTGAAATTCATCTAGATACCTGTAGGTGTAGCACTGCTTCCTGCTTGGATCTGCCACACGTTCGTCTATAACTGTGATCATTGTAACCGCTGGAAACAACAAGCCCGCAATCACCGTATACGCTCAAACTAGGCCAGCGACTATGGCAAAATGGGATAGTCAATCCTCCAGATTTGACGTGGCTACGATTTCTCAGGCCAAAGATGCATATTCCGTGACTGGCTAGGTAAAGTACGGCTTTCTTAGTCCTCCA
Organism: Colletotrichum godetiae; assembly: GCF_030913485.1. Lineage (NCBI taxonomy): Eukaryota > Fungi > Ascomycota > Sordariomycetes > Glomerellales > Glomerellaceae > Colletotrichum > Colletotrichum godetiae. The sequence goes on from NW_026851268.1 coordinate 336,997, forward strand.
AGAGATTGAGTATCTCGATGACATCGTGAACAGCAAAACTTAATGACAAGAGTGGGATTCGAACCCACGCCAATTACTTGACTAGCACCTGAAGCTAGCGCCTTAGACCGCTCGGCCATCTTGCCTGTTTCGTTACTATGCCATAGGGTGAAGCATACGATGTACGGGGTTGGTGTACAGGCGTGAACGTGAACACACGACCTTGATCACAGGAGAGGGCTCGGGCTCGGAAGGCTTTGTGTATCAATAGGTCAGTGCAGAGTTACGTCACGTAGCTTGTTCGTAGACCACATATGGCCTCCAAATAACATGATCTGCCTGTGGTGGTTCTTAATCTCTGAACTGGCCCTGGGGAGTGTATCTCCAGTTCGAGATATAAGCAGGCGTATCTCCAGCACCACCATTGCTGGTCGAGTAAGCACCAAGGAAGACACCTATGAATGGTCAGCAGAAGCTCTTCTCTAGCAACAGCAAGAGGCTCACCTGTAAATCCCCAGCTCACTGCATCGTTAGATGCATAGACAATGGTCTTAGCCTGGGAAGCTGCTCCAGCCGGCCCAGCAGAGAACGAGTAATGCGTCATGTTCACCGCCTTGATACCCAACCTCAGTGGTTTACCGGCCCAGTCTTCTGGCACAGGTGCCACAACATTCGCAGGAGCAGGAACATGCGATATACCCCTAAACCGAAACTGTAGCTTGAGATCACTCGGATTCTTCCCTGTCGTCAGATTTTGGCCCGGGAAGGCTTGAGTACTCGCGCTCGCGGGCAGCAAGACAACACCTAGGTCAAGATGATGGTTTTGCGTAAGAAAGACCGCAACGCCGGCCTCTTCCTCTTCCTTTGTGGGTTGAAAGTCCAGCTCGACGCTATAGGCAAAGAGTGTGTCTTGCTGTCTTCTTCCAATGAACGTCTGCCCTTCCGGACCCGCGTAGTTTCCGTTGAGAGCAGTAAGGTTGATTTTGGAGGGTGTTAGACGTAAGCTATTGGGCTTCTCAGGGGGCGAGACTGTGTATGAGCTTTCGATTGGAAACCGCCAATATGTGAGGTGGTCTGGAATGGTCGAATTCGGGGCAAAGTCAAGAGCGTCGCCTTCGACTTCTCCCAGCGAGATCAGTTGGCTAGGCCAGTTAGTAGAGGCCAAATGAGGATGATAAGAGATGTAATCCATACCCAGATCCCTCAATATCCAGATTCTCTAACGGCATTTCCCAGCCACTCATCTTCCCTTCGATAGGGCTGAAATATGGCCATCCCCCCTCGCTCCACGTTGCCGAAGTCATGACTGTCTCACGGCCCATTGGAAAATTGAGCCACTCTGGTCCTGCTCTCGTGGATAAAGCGACGCACCACCTGGTTCTCATTAGCTACTTGAAGGACAACGGTGGAGCTCCTCACCAGTTGCCAGAGGCATCTTGGAATAGATCGGCATGTCCGACAGTTTGAACTGATATTCGTTAACCTCATCTTCAAAGAAGAACCGAAAAGAAAGCATTATTGGCGCTTTACTAACAGTAATTGGTTGTGATGGCATTGGTCAAGACAGGGTTCAGCGGGTTTGACTGGTACGGGCCGCCAACATTCTCTGAGCGGGCCATCGTAACCATGTGACCGAGTCCAGTGCCGCCTATCAATCCGCTATCAGCTCTCTGGACACATTTACTGTTCATCTGGACTCACCTTCAGCAGCCAGTAGATAGTAGTAGCCATCTTTACGGTATATGTGTGGTCCCTCCGGTGCCTAGCTCGTTGTTAGTCCAGCCGAAACCTTCAGGGTTCCTCTCACTGACCAAGCCGCCCGTTCCATTCCAGATAGTTCTCCATTCACCAACTTGACCGGTGTTCAGATTGGCCTCCGCCTGTTGAATCCACGGCCTTTTCCCCATAGTTTTAGCTTTCTTGACTTCTCACTTCTCGTCAGAGGGATTCTCATATCCGCAACACTTACCCAATCTTCCAGGCATGGGCACCATTGATATACGTCTTTCCATCATCGTCCCAGAATGGCTCCGTATCATACCCTTCAAACTCGAAATGAACTGCGTCGGTCCACGATTCCGGGTCAAAGGGATTTCGCGCCTTGAAGATGATCTTGAACCAAGAGGTAAATCAGAAAACGTCAAAGAAGAGAGCGTGGATTGGGACCATACATTGTCCCATCTCGAAGCATCTGCCGCGTCTCTGTCATCGTCTACGAGAGTCGTCACAAGCCAAAACGTATCATCATGGTAGCGCAATGTTGGCGCCCAGATGCCACTTCATTGCGTCAGCCAGGCTACGCATTTCGACATCAGGAAACTTGCCTCGTGGACCGATTTGTCTCCGCGAGTCTAGGGAGTTGTTCTCTTCTGTTCAAGACATGCCCTAGACTATGTAAGTGAAAACGTTACCCTCTCAAGTCATCAGAACATACCGACTAGTTTCCAATTCTGCAAGTCCTTGCTAGCATGAAGGGGAAGGCCGGGGAATGCATTGAAACTGGATGATGCGCAGAAGAAGGTATTATTCCACTCAGGGACGAAAATACAACTAGGGTCTGGATGGAATCCTGGAATTATTGGGTTGTAGAAGGTCGAGTTGGATCCCAGTGTGGTTGAAGAAATGGTCAACCACACGGCTGCTATTGCAAGTGACAACATCTTGTCTACTACAATGCATATAAAATGCCCTTCCCTATAACATGACACTTCGTAGGTATCTTCGAGACTACCTGGGCGACTTATAGGCGAACTGGAGAGCCATGGCAATCACAGTAAACCTGCTCGGGCGATCTAACAACGAACAAGCCCAGTACCAGTCCCCCGCATCGTTGGTACAGGGTGACATCATCCGGGTAAATAGCAGACGTAGGGTAAATAGACAGGAGTTCAATTGTAGACTTGTCTAGCATTCACCCGGAGTCGTATAGTCCTCTCATCGACTCCTTTCCGCATGAGTTTGGTGGGTCTAGGAGGATCGTCTGGGGCATTGAGCATGATGGCGATCGCAGATACATGCGGCTGGGAGGAGAGGAGCAGGTGGTAAGAGGAGGGGGCGGGGTGGGATCGAGAGTGTTGGCCCATTACTACGCTGCGAGCAGCCAGATCCGAGCCAGCAGATGCACTGAAGTGGAAGACACAGTGTGGACGTCGAGTTGCGTATCCAATGGGGAAGAGACGGGTTTCACGTGGGCCTTTGCTGCCTACAAGGAAAGATGACGCCGAGCCGTTTCCCAGAGGCATCGTCTCCCTGTATCGCGACGAGGGCGGGGTGAGGAGTCCTTGTTTTCGACCGTCGAATTGCATGCAGTCTATATTCTGTGTCCCAAGGCCCAGAAATGCAATGGCCATCGCATTAAGCCTATACTACAGGCACCAATGCCTGCAAAAAAAGAATTGAAACCCGAGTTCGTGTAACGGCATGAGTTCTTTACTTCAGTAATGCATCTCCCTTAGCAACGCCGTACCTCTTTCACCAACGGAGATCGGGATGTGCCTCCTAAACGCCATCTACCTTATGCAGGGCAGCCGTTTTGACCGTCTCGCTCGATCTGCACCGCATCTTTCTTTCGCTGGCCTGTTGCCTCCATCCCGGCGCGGCGCCACACCCGCCGCCCGACCCCGGAGGACTACCGGTCCCATAAGTACGAATCTTCCAAACCAACACCTAAAGCTCCGACTCTGCGCCATTCGTCTCCACGGCCATAGGACTGCCATTTTGCGCCTGACGTTGCGCTGCACGGAGACGCGCGTTACCCGGAGGAGCACGCCGACGGGGTGTAGGCCGGCCGTTGCCGTTCATGTTCTCGTCGTCCTCATCTGAATCGTGCTCATCCGCATACAGACGCGCCTCGTCCAGCTCAGTCATGCCATCCGGCCTGTCCCTCAACCACTGCATCCGAGGGCCCGACTTTGCAATCTCGGAGACGCGGAAACCGTAGATACGGGGTTCGTATATACGTCCAGCGCCCAAGCCCGGTGCAATGTTCTTAGCGTACATGCCGTTGATCATCTCGAGTGAATCATCGTTGATGCGTGCACCGCCGCTGCTGAGAACCTCAGCCCCACGCTTAGTGAGGTCGTATTCCGGGAAAGTGAGTAGGAAGAGGGCACCAAAGGTACGGCCGAAGAATGCACCGTCGACAGTTTGGAAACGGCTGTTGGGAGGGACGTAGACGTCGAGGCAGGAGGGGCAAAACAGCTTCACAGTGTCTTCGCCGGGAATATCAGAGAGACCGACAGGGAGTGTTCTCGCTTGGTCGCAGTTGGTGCGAGGGCAGCAGCCGAAATGGCCCAACTCGTACTTCTCGCTCATCTGTTGAATACCCGCCCTCGAGCAGATGAATCGCTGATGGATCAATCCGTAAAGCATCTCGGACGACGACTCGATAACGCTAAGGTCGCTAGCCATGCGGCTGTGTTGTCTCCGGTCGTGTCTGGGGCCGAGTCGAGCCTGATCTCCCGAATCGTTCTCGTCTTCGTCTTCATCTTCCTCCTCCTCTTCGTCCTCGTCCTCTTCAGGCTCCACGTCAAGAATCATCTGTGCAGGTCCAGTCAGTATTGACGTCTATGGCGCAGCCCGGGGGCTGAAAAGGTCGATCAAGTTCCCAATCGCAAAAAGCAGTATTTAGGCATTAAAGAAAAAAACCAGCATACCTCGAGTGCCTCCTTGTACATCGCGACCTGGTTCTGCAGGCCAGTGAGGTTGAAGTCATCCTCGATGAACTCCTCAGAAACCTCAGCGAAGTATTCATGGCCGAGTAGAGAGCAGAAGGAAGATATCCAAGACTCCGGGGCCCCCGAAGAGGTGGACATGTCGTCGAGGTAATCCAAGGTGATGGTATTGACGGGGTGTCGTTTAAAAATGGGTTGGTTTGCGACGTGGGCAAGCACGCGCGATACAGTCGTCGGATGGAGGACAGCGATGGTCTCCGAACAGCTGCTTTGGATATCGATAGTCTCCCAGCAGGGGCGCAAAGGTGGCGGGGTAGTTGGTGGGCGTGACGGGTCAAGTGCGGCGCATGTCGAGCGCGAAGGACGACGTCGGCGATGGGGAAGTTGCAGAGTCGAGGGATGATGTCGCGAGCGGTCGGATGCTGGGCCCTTAGCAAAGTTGAGTTGCGATACAGAGAAATCTTTCCCCTTCCTTTTTTTGGCGGCAGGGAAGAGAAGCGGTATTTGGAGCCTCTCAGCAAAAGCTGTAGTTGTGGTGGGTGGGCTGTGGACTGCGGTGCCTCACGAAGCCCAGCCCGCTGAGATTACGTCCAATCACTGTGCTGGTCTGTGCGCGCTCGATTAGTCCTTCGGTGGGCGGGCCTGCTGTTGTTCCCTTCGCCGGTCCTTTCGGTGAGACCGCTTCCTCTCGCTTGCTCCATTGCTGTTCACCGAGATGTCTTTTCTATAGGTACGTAGCCACGTGATGTCAAGTCAAATTACTTGCTCCTCTTTCCCAACCCAAGGTAGGTAGCTTGCTGACCACTTGTGTTGCTATACAGAGTTCGTCTTTCTTTCTGTTGAAAATTTTTGGCCTTTGGTTACGATCTCACTCTCAGACATGAGGCATCTTGTCCGGGGGTGTTGCCGCGCGCTCAGGTCACCCCAAACTCATCGAGGGTTCTCGACGGTGAACTCGGTAGATGCTATCAAGTCACCATTTGACGCAGTCGACATTGATGACTTCCGAAAATCGTCATTCACACCAGGGAAGCCACTTCTATTTCAACAGTCTTCCAAACCCGGTTATCAGAGCTCCTTCTCGGCGTCTTTAAAATGGTTCGCGCAAGACGAGGCCATCCAATCTCCAGCCCCTAATCAGGGACCAATTGCCAAATTTACTCCCTACCTGGACCGCTTCGCCCACCATATATTCCCATACGAATTCATGAGCCCTCAGACCACCGAAGATTCTGGAGTTGTAGTGAACACCACAACTCAGTTCCTTGCATGGCTCGCATCTGACCCGGATCCCATGGGCGCAGTGTTAGCAGGCATCGTTCACGCAGCATCCAACCCAAACGCCTCGGAGCCAAAGTTCTCGTCCTTCGTTGCGCCCCTACAACTCCTCCTAAAGGCAGCAGAGTTCAACAGCTTGCACGAGAAGAAGATCAAGCAGCTGTACATAGCTCAGGCCCAACTCCCGGATCTGCCTCTAGAACTCCAGGAAGACCTACCCATTCCACGCATAGTCTTGGAAGCCGGTAAAGGCGACGTCTATAATTCGAGCGTATGGCTCGGGTTGGAACCGACATATACTCCGTTACATCGCGATCCGAACCCTAACTTATTTTGCCAGCTTGTCGGCAGTAAAACAGTCCGCTTGTTACAGCCGTCATCTGGCGATCGGCTGTATCGTCAGGTACAGACCCAGCTTCAGCAGTTGGGGAGTAGTCGCATCAGATCGACGGAAATGATGGAGGGCCGGGAGAGGGTAGCAATGAACACAGCTATTTGGGGATTGGACAGTCATGAGGATATTATAGAGGCCCATTTAAGTCCGGGAAATGCTCTCTTCATTCCAAAGGGCTGGTGGCATAGTGTCAAGAGTGGGCATCATGATGGGAGGTTGAATGCCTCTGTGAATTGGTGGTTCAGGTAGGTAGAAGAAGACTCAAAAATGTGTATTAAAACTCAGCAATTCTAGGCTTTAGTTCCTCTGTATTTGATCCTTTTCAAAGACAGTCCCAAAACTATTTTTTTGCGTGGCTAATGATCTGACTTATGATACTTCGTACAGGCGTACTTCCACGACTTGGGATTGCTAAACAAGTGATAGACCTGGAGACCCTAGAGATGTTATCAAGCTTTCGCATGACTAAACGCAGGGTTTTCATTTTACTCAATGTTTGAGACTTGATCGGTGATTTTACAAAGGAGCATCAGAATCTAGGGCGCTTGCTCGACCTTCGCAGAATAGGGAAAAGTTCATATTAGCTGACTCGAGCGGTTATCCTTATCAACCAGCCCCACATCAAAGCACAATAGCTCAGGGGTAGAGCGCTGGGCTCATAACCCAGAGGTCCCTGGATCGAAACCAGGTTGTGCTAATTCTTTTGCGATTTTCGATGCTGGGTTTCGATCTCTTATGTATCTAGGAATGATCTCCTGCATTCTCTTTTTCGACCTGGCGATGTGGATGTGCGAGATTAGTCCCTCTTCGTTGTTGGTGGCCCGTTGGAAGCAACATCGTAAATGCTATTCATAGCAACCAGGTTACCTTCAGCAGTCGAGAATGATCACTAAAGAGAATTGCATAGTGAATTTGAAGAAGACAAATTCATCATTAGACTTAGACATCAGGTCTACGGCGTACAATACAGGGCAGACCATCCTTCATCGGCAACGTAAGACTACTCTTGCTGACCCTCGTCGAGTCATCGACTCTCACGCAATCAAACAGACCAGCCACAGTCGCAATCACTTGCACGGCAATGATCTCAGCCATCTTCTTCCCCAAACACATCCTCGGTCCGCCGTTGAAAACCGGAAACTCTGAGGTGCTCTTATTGATGACTTTCCCGTCCACCAGCCATCGCTCCGGCCGGAACTGGTCCACGTCAGGACCCCATGTGCTGCGCGAGCGGTTCATCGCCCAGGTGCACCAGACAATGACGGAGTTCTGGGGCAAAAAGGTGCCGTCCGGTAGCGTCGTCGCCTGAACGGCTTGCTTTATCTCGAACGGGATCGGCGGGAAGATGCGTAGCGCTTCGTAGAAGACGGAGAAGACGTACGGCATCGTATTCGGGTTACCCCGTTCCGCGATGGCCTTCTCCAGGGTGTCCCCGTCTGTGCTATCCTCTCTGATGTGGTTAACTTCCTCGCGAATCTTGGCCACGACCTCGGGATGTTGCATGAGCAGGTAGAATGTCCACGTAAGAGCCTGCGCCGTGGTATCCTTGCCTGCGGAGAGGTAATTCAGCGCGGCATCGGCGACGAGCTGCTCGTCGCCAATGGAGTCGAGCAATGACTGGACCAGACTGCCGGATATGTCGTCCAGCCTGTCGCTTTCCGGGTCTTTTGAAACGTGAGACTCGTGTTTAAGGGACGATCGTCTGTCCCTCACCGCACTGGAGACTATGCTCTGTCCAAAGGACTTGACAACTGAGATGGATTTCCTCAGACGAGTGCCGGTGAAGACTTCTGTGAGCTGCCACAGTGGATTTTGGAACCGTTCGGCAGTTGCGCCAGATGCGTGGTCGAAAGCCAGGCCGAATGTGTCTTCTGCGTGCATTTCCATCTATGCCATGCGTTAAACACCAGAGGAAGATGAAGGTCAGAATTGACCGTAGAAGGATGCCAACGTACGTTGTAAGCCATTTTGCCGATGAGTTGGGTCGTGATCTCGTGAAAGACAGCTTGTAAGTCCACAACGCCATTACCGGACTGGCTCTCCAGGAAAGCAACACCCTGAGATAGATACTGCGGCAGCGCTACGTCTGTCAAAACTCTCAGGTTCGCAGTGTTGAGAAAGTTGAGGCCAGCCCTTCGTTGGACTTTCCACAACTCGCCATCAACGTTGATGATACCGTTCCCTGTGGGTCCGTAAGCTAGGTGACACTTACGGTCAGGATCCGGTCCTGGCACCAACCAAACAAGTCCCTAGATCTCCCTTTGAAGAACTCGCCCTTGGCAAATATGCCCTCGTTCTTGAAGACGTATTCTAGGTTCTTGGGATCGCTGATGATGACCCCTGGAGGCAGACTGGGAACGGATATTTGTAGCGTTTCATAGCCGTAGAGTTGCTCACACTTGGTGAACCATTCGAACAGTTTTTGGCGGTCTCTGAGGAAAATGATGCCATTGCCAGCGAGTGGTAGTGTATTGGGAGGTCGTCTGGGCGAAAAGTCAATATCCAATGAATTGTGGTGTATAATGGCTTCAATAGGCTTGGAAGTCGGTGGACTGACCGTAATGGGACGCCATTCCTCTTCAATTTTGGCTGACCAAAGATGGCGTATAATAGGAAAGAGATGACGGCCACTGCGAGGGCTGTTGGGGTATTGATCAGACCCATCGCGAGGCAGCTTCTTTGATCTTCCACCCTGGGAACGTGGGACGACTTTCACACTACCACATGTGCCAGAGAAACCATCTACACTTTCGAGGTCCAAGTTACCGGAATGGAATACTCAGCCGGAACATTTGACCTTTCGGAACGTGAACCTGAGAATTTTGGTTCCGACTTACTTTCAACCTCAAGAGGGAAGGTGGCGCTGAGGGAAGGCGTTGAGAAGGAACGAGTACGAAAATGGTACCACGAAGTATATGATGACGAAGATGAAAGCCAACACAATTGTCCAATGGCCTCAACGTCTTTAATCGGCGTCGGCCAGTGAGAGGAGAGCAACTGGTAGCTTGCAAGCCCCCGACGGGGGAACTCAGAGTTCCATTGCACCGCTCCCGAGTGAGTCCACATTACACTAAATATCTTACCCCCCCTGTTGAAACTTCAAGCCCTTGGCCCTTGTTGTCTTTTAAGGATAAGGTAGGTAGCTCCCCACCATTATCATGATGTTCCTTCCTCAGACACACTCACCTTACACGCCATGATACAGCGAGAAGGTAGCAAGACCAGCAATATCAACAATGCGTCAATTCGACCTAGCCCGTGGTCATCTCGTCCTTGGGATTATATGACCGGTCCCAGGTCTTCCATCTTGGTGAACTGATGTGAAGGCACGGTCTGGGTACCTACACAGTAGATAGGCGGGCACGTTTCTAGCGGAGCTGGGGGGGTCGGACCCATGCCCGGGCTGGAGCTTTCCCTGTCTCGAGCTCAACACTAGCGAATGCGATAGCTCCCGCACCCGCCACCCCGTGCCGGCTAACGGCAGGGCCACAAGGGGGGCCCCAATTCTGCTCCGAACTTGTTTGTCTCAACAAGAAAAGCACCCCGTGTAATAAAGCCTTCGTGGCCGCCAACTACCTTACTTAACCTCCAGCCGATTGCCAGAGGCTACACATCGGATGCTTCACATGTGATCTTGGCCGCCGAGAATCTTACCGCCAGCAACAATCAACTACATTAACTGCTCAATCGGCCACTGCACAGTACCTGGACACCACAACACCAACAGCTTTCATCTCGACGTCATCACGATGGCGCCCCTCGTACCCCGATTCCACCTCTTCGAAATTGACGACCAGACCTGGTAACATCCCACCTCCCCAAATCCCCCTCCCCTAGACCTCGCTCTTTTGCATCCTCAAAGCTAATACAATCTTCCTTCGCCTAGGTTTCCCTCCTTCCTCCGCGCCTACGTCCAAGAAGGCCTCCACGCAGCCTGGGTCTACCGCGTCCCCCTCCTCCAAACTTCATCCCCCGCCCGCCTCGCCGCCCGCATCCTCCAACAAACCCTCGGCCCCCGCCTCCCCTCCTACACCTTCATCGACTTCTGCGCCGGCTCCGGCGGTCCCACCCCGGCCATAGAACGCTACGTAAACCACCACCTCGCCGGCCAAAAAGAACCCCCCGTCGACTTTGTCCTCACAGACCTGCACCCCAACACCGAGTCCTGGGCGCGCGCCGCCGCGCGCAGCGAGCACATCGGCTACGAACCCAAGAGCGTCGACGCCGCGAACGCGCCGCGCGAGCTGGTGGAGGGGTATACCTCCAAGGGCAAAAAAGTGTTTCGGCTGTTCAACCTGGCCTTTCACCACTTTGACGACCCCCTAGCCAAGGCCATCCTCAAAAACACCCTCGAGACGTCGGATGGCTTTGCAATCATGGAGCTGCAGGGCCGGGATCTCCTGTCCTTCCTGATGCCCGCGATCCTCGGCATCGGGTGCTTCATCTTCGCGCCGCTCTACGCTTGGAGGCTGCGCAGCTTCTCGGTGCTGGTCTTCACTTACCTCATCCCGATCATCCCGTTCGTGTTGGTGTTTGACGGGTACATTTCTGCGCTTAGGACGAGGACGCCGGATGAGGTCGAGGCGCTGATGAAGTCGTGCGGGGGGCAGACCGAGGGGTGGGAGTTTAAGAGTGGGAAGGAGGTGTATATGCCGCCGGTTGGATCTGTGAGATGGATTGTGGCGGAGAAGATTTCTTCTAAAGACTGGTAGAACTCGAGGGGGGAGGGGGGGGGGGGTCACAAGAAAGAGGAGAAGAATCTAGACTGAGAGGAGAGAATAGATAAACCAAGAATAACGAAAATAAGAGCGACTTGCTGTCTAATTTTGATCAGCTGCTACGATTCCATTTACCCGCAAGATACGATTAACTTGACAATGCGCGGACGTTGACCTGAAAGGGGTGTAATTACAACTGAAATCCACGATAGAGGCAACAGGTGGCACACTGCCTTTCTCAGAGAGGCAAACCGAGAATCAGTCGGCAACGGACAGGGGTGGGAAGAGAACAGATACTGCTTGATCGTATGCATTGTAGCCGGTATACCACACATATTAGTAGCAAACATTGATTGACACATTCACACTAAAAGTTTGGAACAGTTGTTGTGCTTCATGTTTATTCTCATTCTCATTCTATGAAATGAAGCCCAGAACAGATATCACTCCTGTTTTGACACCCAAATCCCAATACTTGCCGCGGTTATCCAAATCCACGCGACAATTATGTTCGTGTCGGAACCATGTCGACGACACATCCTGAACAATCCCATAAATATACCGATTAAAGAAAAAAGCCCTTCATAAATCCATAAATATGATCGCTAATCAACTCAGAGCATGCTTGCGCTTTAAACGACGGGGCCGGCCTTGACGACCTCCTCGGTCGCTTCGCTAGCGTACTTCTTGAAGTTCTCGTTGAAGAGGGTACCGAGCTTCTTGACCTCGGTGTTGAAGCTGTCGTTGCCGGCAGTCCAGGCGGCCTTGGGGTTGAGGAGCTCGTCGGGAACGCCAGGGCAGGTCTTGGGGACCTGGAGGTTGAAGACATCGTAGGTCTCGTACTCGACCTTGGCGAGCTCGCCGGAGTGGATGGCGTCGAGGATGGCGCGGGTGTACTTGAGGGGGCAACGCTTGCCTCCCTGGGCGGCACCGGCACCGACCCAACCGGTGTTGAGGAGCCAGGCATTGGCGTTGTGGTGCTCGATCTTGTCGGCAAGCATCTTGGCGTAGCGCATGGGGTGCAGGGCCAGGAAGGGCTGGGCGAAGCAGGAGGAGAAGGTGGCCTGGGGCTCGGTGACACCGTCTTCGGTTCCGGCCATCTTGGAGGTGTAACCAGAGATGAAGTGGAACATGGTCTGGGCGCGGTCGAGCTTGGAGATGGGGGGCAGGACACCGCGGGCATCGCAGGTGAGAAGGATGATGTTGGTGGGGTGAGATTCTGACATGCAGGGAATCTTGGCGTTCTGGATGTACTCGATGGGGTAGGCGCAGCGGGTGTTTTCTGTCAAGGTGCAGTCGTCGTAGTCGACAGCACGGGTCTCGGGGTCGAAGACAACGTTCTCGAGGACGGATCCGAAGCGGATGGCGCCGAAAATATCGGGCTCCTTCTCGGCGGAAAGGCCGATGGTCTTGGCGTAGCAGCCGCCCTCAATGTTAAAGACGCCGCGGTCACTCCAGCAGTGCTCGTCGTCACCGATCAGGGCGCGCTGGGGGTCGGCAGACAGGGTGGTCTTGCCGGTACCTGACAGACCGAAGAAGAGGGTGACATCGCCGTTCTTGCCCTCGTTGGCAGATGAGTGCAGAGTGAGGACGTTGTGCTTGATAGGCATCTCGTAGAAGAGGACAGTGAAAACGCCCTTCTTCATCTCGCCAGCGTACTCGGTACCGAGGATGACCATCTCCTTCTCGGCGAAGTTAATGGCGACTGAAGTGCCGGAGGTCATACCCTCGGTGTATCTGTTGGCGGGGAAAGAGCCGGCATTGTAGATGGTGTAATCGGGGTGGAAGTGCTCCAGCTCCTCGCGAGGAGGGCGGATGAGCATGTTTCTCATGAACAGAGCATGGTAGGCGCGGGCGCAGATGACACGGACGCGAATACGGTACTTCTCATCCCAGCCGGCGTAACCGTCAACAACGTAGATGCGGTTCCTGGTGTTGAGGTAGTCGATAGCACGCTCGCGGTTGATCTTCCAGACCTAGAAATCTCACATGTCAGCGAAATGCTCAAAGAGAGGTTGGCCCGGGCGCTGGTGTGGGTCCAGAACCGGGAAAAGCAGGAACAAGGAAGTCGGTACGCGGGGTGTGGAAGAAGAGGGCGGGTGACAGAAGTGGGTACACGAGCAAAGGTGGTTTAGCGCGGCTTGCATTGGAAGTGCGGGGCCGGCAACTGCCTGCTTTTCTCATGCGCAGTTACCCAAGGGGGAACGAGGAGGGGTTGCAATCTTGATGACGACACTCCCCCAGTCGCAAACTGCTCCGAGGAACCTGGCGGGGAACACCGGGGGAAAAACATTGGATGTAGGACATCTCGATGAGTTCCCTCCGGCATGAACCGATGCGATGCGCGTGCATCAATTCCTCGGGTTTGTGCAGAAAGGACCAGCGTAAGTGGACTTTTGCTGCGCGCAGGTGTACCAGTGCCGAGCTGAAACATGACGCATTCATTGACAGCAAAGAGTCTTCGACGGTGCCTGAGTTCGTTTCGCTACTGACTCAGGATACGACTCTCGAGTCTGCAGCAGAAAAAAGCCCAGACATGTTCTGAAGTGACTTTTTTGCTGTCTCCGAATGATCGCGTGACAGACGGCACTGTTTGGGTACAAGCGCAGTTGCCATGGCTGAATGTGTGTCTTGGGCAAATGCGAATATCCAACCGATGACGAGCCACACAAACAAAGGACCAAAGGGAAGCGTGCCCACAGCACCATGACTCGATCTGGGGTGCGGTTTCTCTTACCTCGGGTGACATAGGCTTGTTAACGGGACCCCACCTGAAGAATATCGTGTTAGCAAATAATTACGCATTCAATGGTCAGCGCCAGCCGTTCTATAGCTGCGCGCATCGACTATTCTGGATTTTGAGGGGGAAAAGAGCTTACCAGATGTCGTTCTTGGAGCTGTCCTCCTCGACAATTCGCTTGTCCAAAGGCGAACGGCCGGTCTTCTTTCCAGAGTAGGCAGTCAGAGCACCACTTGATGTGATGGCGGAACCGGTCTCGTAGACAAGGGCATCTTCGTAGAGGGCGGGGACCGAAGGGTTGGGGATAATCGCGACACGGTCGTAGTCAATGTGTGCGGTCTCGTGGAGCTCCTCCTCAAGCTCAGTGTGCTCCTGATGAGGACTGCAAGTATTGAGTTAGCCAGCTGTTTCTTGCGAACCGCGTCCAGGTACTGGGCTTGTTGGGCCAAGAAACAGCAGTGAACTTACGCGACACCACCAGGGTGGAGAGGAGTCTTGTTAACGTTGCTAGCGATCACTGAGGGCGCCATGTTAGCTACAATTTGTCGATTGGTAGATTTGAATGATAATGTTTTTGGGTGAGGTGACATGTGTTGTTAAGGATGAGATCAAAAACTGAGTTTGTGTTGTTGTGGGAAATCTCGGAGAGAGAATGGGGGTGTATAAGGGGGGAGATGACGATATAACGGAGATAGGTGTAGGTAGTAGTGTGGACGTACTCTTGCGTAAATCTGCCTGGGTTCCTTCTGCGAGAATCTGAGACTTTGGGCCTTTTACTTTGGGATCGGTGTAAGGAGAGGCAGTTCTCTGGACGGGATCCGACATGGTTATAAAGAATTGAGTCCGTTGGACGGGATGGTCTTTGAGATCGGGTGAAGATGGTTTGGGTCAAGGCTTGGGAGGGCGGCTTGTGGTTCTCGTCCGCTTTCAGGGATCGCAAAGGAATCGTATCCACACTTCTGGAATAAATTGCCCGGGGTGGATGGAGTGAAAGATGGATGGTGAATAGGTACAAGCGTAGACAAGGCTGCTTTGAGTGGCTTGGGTCTGAAGCTGGGCCGAGGATAGGAAAAAGGGCCAGAATGGGGTCTTGGACTTATAAGAACGGGCGCGGCGTGTGGAGTCGCGGGGGTGAAGACGCCGATGTAACTGGACGAATTGCCGTTGCTGTGAGCTTCACGATATTATCTCGGGTTCGGCGGAGGGGCGTAGATCCCTGTGCGGGTTCGGGATAGAGGAGGAATAGGGATAGAATCGGGGAGACTTGGGGAAGACTCTCGGGAGAGAGTCTTGTCTCGAGCCTTTGTCACTTTGTATCTTTGCATGGTGCTTCCTAGGTTGGAATAGAGGCGTGTAGTGCAATACACTGGGTACGGGAGAGATGTGTGGAGGAAAGAGGGGAGGGGTGTATGCCCAGGGGATGTGTGGGCGGTGCAAGGAAAAAGACAAAATGAAGAAAAGATACATGCAGCTGCAGCAGCAGCAAGTTGAAGAGTGCGAGGGCATATCGGATTGCCTCATCGTCCCAAGATAACGAGGGCCCGACCTTGTCCGTCGTTTTCCTTCGGGCCATGTTATCGCGGGGCTAGGGGGGAGCCAACGGGAGGATAGGGAAGAAAAGCGCTGCCACGAAAGTGGAAATGGACAGCTGCAAGTGGTTGCGGCAAGGCAAAGTGAAGGAACGTGGGAACGAATTTCACCATGTTCTCTAAGACAGCGTCTATCATGATGCACAATCCTGCAATCCACAAATCCCACCTTGATCTTGGGTTTGAATTTTGGAGCCTTGGAGGTACCTTCTTCTGCACTAACCAAGGTAAAGAATACACCCCTCCAACCTCCCCCCCCTGCTCGCGCATCCCCACAATCTGCGGGCTTCCTCCGTCTGTCTCCGTTGCGTCGGCCTGGTCCTCCCGAATCCTGGCTAACTTACCTCATCTTTGAAGCCGTCCACCTTCCAAGTACGTAAGTTGGGCATGCCAATTCACCATAGAGAGAGAGATTCAAAGGGGTCGTCTCTTGCATTTCTGCCCGTCTTCTGCAGGACTCCATTTACAGTTGACGCTTCGTCATTGGCTGCAGGTCTTCTGTAATGCGGTTTAGCAAAAAAGGTACATGGAGGTACATCTGTCAACAGACGAAAGAGTTCGGGCGGCCTCCGGGACAGATCACGCTTGCCGCTACCTACCTTGCCTCTCAATGTCAACTTCTCAGGAAACGGCAGGCCGAAGAATAACTCCATTGGTGATAGGCTACATCATTAAACAGGAAAATACGATACTCCCCTGATATGATTGGGCGCAAAGCAGATATCAGAACGTGGAGGGGAACCCCGTTACATTTCGGCGCCAAAAGGAAGGCCGGATCATGAAGATCAATTATCCTACCCGCCGCTCACCCGGATAATTATTCAAATCTTTTGCTGGGGGGACATTCGGGGAGCCGCCTCCTTGCCGGCACCTTAGGTCATCAACCCGGACAAAGCCGCGTGCAATGCCGAAATTATGTCTACGAGTTTTGCGCAAGGAAGCCCCAAAACTTCGGCTTTCTGACTCGGCATCGAACTCAGCCTTGGAATGAACGCTCTAACTCGGGTAGAAAGCGACCTCGAATTAATGTGCCAATAGAACACGAAACGGGGTTTCCTGAACCACAGACTCACAGTAGCAAAAATGCATACGAATCAAGTCACCCGTTCCGTGCCGTACCTGGCCCCCCCGTCCGTCCCAAATCGGTACGTATACACCTACCTTCTCTGTTGTCAGAGACCGACCAGTTTTGCACATGCTGGAGCAAGGTATCTATCTCCCTTTCTGTATAGATTCACACCTGCGTTCGATTACCGCGGTGCCTTGCCGCATCTACACACTACTGTTGTAAGGTGTGCAACCCCCGCTCCCCCTCTTCGTACCTATGTACAGTAGGTACCCTCCAGCCTCAGCCCGCCCTTCACCCCGTCTCCCGCTCAGCCCAGCGAGCCCAGCAACAGGGGGGACAAGAAAAGCACACACGCAGCCAAGCCTTCAAGACAGGTCGGTTTAACATGGGATCGGGAACAATTAGACCAGTTTCTCTTCTCTTTTTTTTTTTTTTTTTTTTTTGGTCTGATCTTTTTAAACTGCCACGCTGCCTACTGCGCGGCCCTATCAACATGTTACCCTGCGGGTTGAGGTTTCTGGGAAATCTCAATGGAACTACGCGAGTTGCGGCTCCGAATCTTTCCACAAATCTAAGCAAGAGCTAGGTACACAGAAGAAACCGCTCGCACGGAAAGTCTATACGAAATACATCTTGGTTTCTAACGCTTTCTTCGTCCCTCCTCCCCGTTACATGTTTCGTCCCCACTTTGAGGCAGTCCCGTAGTCTTTGAACCCTCCACGGCACTTCCGTAGTCACTTTTTTCTCTTTCCCGTCGTCTGCCATTTCTGATACTCGCCATCAGTTTTGAATTGCCTTCTGTCAGGTTTCCAGCTGTTGTCTAAATCGGCACGTAGGTGCCGTTCAGCTGTCTCTTCTTTTCCAATGCAAAGAAAGCTGAAACAACGTTCACGATAATAATTAGGAACCCCCAACAACTTTTTTCGAGTTCCGATATCAAGAAGTTGGGACTAATGTGTGCGCGTGCGTGCGCGCGTGTGTCTTGTTAAGCCAGAACCCCGCCAACGCGTCGCGGCAATGCAATGCGAGCAACGGAAACACTTACCGGTAAAGTTGCCTTGGTCTCCATTTTCATAACATGGCCACCCCCCCCTGGTCTTCCGTAGTCTCTCGATCGGGCTTTCACGGGAACGAGTTACGGTATCTGTATATGTGCAAGGGGAAAAAAGCATTAGAAACATGGGCTCTGAATCTGCCATGTGCCTACTCGTATGCACAATTTCAACCCATTAGGTTTTGGAACGGGATGAGCCCCGAAATCTGACCAAAAGATGACGTTCAGGTTTGCTGCTACCTCACATCGAGAGCCGCCTGGGCCCCGCTTCAAAACCTCCCCCCCTCCGGGGCCCTCCCTCTAAATTGCCCCTCCACATAGCCGAGCAAGCTCCACCTTCCATTGTCTATCCGTCCGGCTACAAGGTACCTAGATACCTATGTTAGCGCAGACTACCCCGCGCCCCACGTGCCTTGACCAATGAAAGATACCCTGGAAGCACAAAGGCTGACCTTCACCTTTGCATTCCGACTTCTCCCGACTCTTTGCTTCGGAATTCCCAGCTTTTTCCTCTGTCTTTACCAGGTTTCTTGGTTGTATCATATTGGCCCGAGTTTTCAACTAAACAGAGGCGATAGATTGGGAGAAAAGGACATTACCTAGTGTGCGACTGTCGTCTCGTGTGCAGTTTGTTGCTGTTCCCTCAGGGCTATAACACAACTCAATGCAGGGGGTGCGGTCAAGCAAAAGGACTCCAGGAGCCACTGGGGCTGAATATTGATCCCATGGCCGTTCCGTCATATTTTGTGTAAATTCCTGTGCCTGAGCATGCCTAGTACCTAGGTGACTAACCCAAACCTAGGGAGGGGGGGGGTGTCTTTTACGAGAAATACTCAATACTTTGTTCAACTCGCTTTGACGGGTCGCTACTATTACGTACCTAGCCTCGTTCCCCCAGAGCCATGTGACGGACAGGAAAAGGAGTCACCGACTCACCTTGCCCAGGCCAAGCCTTCCAGCCCGTACAGCGTACATTCCAAGCATGGGGTAAGTGGTCACTCGGAACTTGCACGTTTTCGAAATTCTCTGGGGTAATGAGGAGGAAGGACCAAAAGAGAAGAAATGAGATTGCAGCATCTCCAGACTCCAGACTTGTCTCCGTGGACTGGCCTAGCCACTTCGCGAACTCCCATCTCTCAGGCTCTTCCCACCCAACCCCACGATGTCGTTCCCCGCCAGCCTCCAACGTGACTTGACGGTTCGGAACAAACGCATTACACACCCTGACAGCGCTGCCCATCGCGTCGTCAATAAAGTCAGTCAGTTACAACTGGCACGCCTCCGTTAGGCCGGATCCCCCCCCCCTTCGGCTCCGCTACGTCCCCACAGAAGATTGCCGTGGTCCGTCATATCTCGGCTCCACAACACGCCAACTTGTTCTTTTTTCTGCCCAAATACCCATGTCCTCTAAAGTCGGGGAGGCCTTTGGGGGCTCTGGGCCCAGAGATCCTCCCCCCTCCAAGCACGAGAATAACTCGGAGCTGCCGATACCGCGGGGGCGGGGTGGACCATATCTTATCACTCCTCGACTTTTTGTCCGCTGCCACCCGAGGATTGCCCTTATCATCGGAATCTATCGGAAGTCCAAAGAGTTCCATGCAGTCACCTCGGATTCCGTCAATCCTGATTCACGCAGCGGCACATAGGTAGCCAGTCGCCCCCTCCGTACACATCACATACACAGGGTCAAAACGTGAAGCCATCGTCATGCGCTTGTTTGACAAGGTTTGAGATTGATTTTGAGTTTTAGAACCCTTCTCCCCCCCGTCCCTTACCCTCCCCAATCCTCTTTGTTCCGAAAATGCCACGTACGGGGTCTATCATACCCGAGCCTTTCGCGGCCCGGTTCGTATCAACGGCATTGGCCGCCCCCTTTTTCCCATGACGTCGCGTTATTCTCCTTTTACCACATTTCCGCGCTGCTCTCTATGCATAGTGGTCATGGCCCAGGAACAAGTTCATCATGTTCCTGCGAACGTTCCTTACGCCTGCCATATCCAAGGAAGCGCTCAGCTCCCTTCCTCCGCCTGAAGTCAGCCGTGGGTTTCGTGTCATCTGGTATCAACTTAGGATGTCTCATCCGTAATCAGCTTCGTAATCTTGCCAATAGCAATGGTTTGTCCCTATTCCCCATGTGTTAGTTATCAGGTAAGCCGAAAAAATATTGGAATCGAGGCGCAACGAACCTGGTCTCTGAGGGTGAAGCGACCCATCTGCGGATAGTCCTCGAACTTCTCAATGCACACGGATCCGGCACCGCCAATGACTTGCAGACGAGCGATGATGCTGTCGCCCTTCTTCGCGTGCGAAGGAGGCAGCTTGCTCTTGCGGCCGGTGCCCTTTTGGAGCTTGTGCAGCAGCGCGGCGAAAGTCACCTCTTCAATGGCGGCGTGGACGTGCAGCACACAGTTGAAGCCTGCCGACAAAATGCTCTTGAGCTCCAGAATGCGGATCTGAGCCTCGAAAGTCTGGACGTTGTGCACCAAGCGCTTGGGCGAGCACAGGACGAATCCTGGCATGATGTCTTCTTCCTCAATGCCCCTGAGGCGGATGCGGACCTGGTCACCGCACTGCGCAACCTGCACTTCCTCCTCGGTCTCGCCGTACACAGCAGACACATCGATGTTCTGCTTGTTAGGCATCATGACGAGCGACATGCCCTTCTTGATGACACCAGCCTCGATCTTGCCCTCAATCATGGTTCCAAGATCACGGTACTTGCCGGCAACGGCCATCATGAATGGAGCGTTGACCTTGCGCTCCAGAGCCTTCATGCCGTCGAGGTACTCAAGCAATGAAGGACCGTCGTACCAGTCAGCGATGCCCTTGGCGATTCTCTCCTTGATGTTGATGGATTGCTGGGCGGCGACGGGAATGAAATGGACGTCCGTCTTCAGGTTGTAGCCGGTGCCCTTCAAGAACTGAGACAGCTTGGTCGTGCACTCCTGGTAACGCTCGTGGGACCACTCAACGGTGGCGTCGTCCATCTTGTTGATAGCAACAATCAGCTTGTTGACGCCCTGGGTCTTGGCAAGCATAGCGTGCTCACGGGTCTGGCCGCCACGCTCGAAACCGGTCTCGTACTCTCCTCTACGGGCTGAGATGACCAGAATACCGACATCCGCCTGCGAGGCACCACCAATCATGTTGGGGACGTACGTCTTGTGACCGGGGGCGTCGAGGATGCTGTATCGTCGTACGTCCGTCTCGAAGTAACCTCTTCCGACCTCAATGGTCTTGCCCTGTGATCGCTCCTCCTTGTTCAGATCCATGACCCATGAAAGGTACCAAGATGGGTTGCCGATATCCCTGGCCTCCTTCTTGTACTTCTCCATTGTCCGCTCATCGACCATGCCAGTGTTGTAGAGGATAGAGCCACCCAAGGTAGACTTTCCAGCATCGACGTGACCGATGAAGATGATGTTGACGTGCTCCTTTCCGTAAATCTCCTTCAGAGTCGCCTCGTCGACATCGGCCGTCTGTTCCTTCTGGACGGCGTCAACATCTCTCACGACCTTCTTCTCCGGTCCAGAGGGGCTGGAACGGCCTGAGGAAGGAGCAGGAGAGGTCTTGCCAGACTTAGTGGTGGAAGCACCCGTCTTCTCGATCGCCTTGGAAGCGGTTGCCTTGGCCCCGGCCTCGACTGCGGCCGCAGATGAGGCCTCCTTGGGAGCCTCCTCCTTCTTCTTCTCCTCCTTGGGGGGGACAGTGCCGCCGATGGAGAGGACCTTGGCCTTGGGCTTGGGTGCGTCACCGCCGATGCTCAAGACCTTGGCACCTCCTTCACTCTTCACTTCGGGCTGGGGCGCGGCTGCGGGAGCAGGCGCGTTGGAGCCAGAGGCCGGGGCGTCAGTCGGACGCTTAGCGATGGTAGGTGCCGCAGCCTGGGGCTGCTGTTGCTGTTGCTGGCCATATTGGGGGTAGCCTTGACCTGGAAGTTTTTGTGTTAGGGAACTGTCATGGGAGACAAGATGACTTGTCGATGTCTCAAACATACCGTAGGCTTGCTGCTGCTGCTGCTGGTAGCCCTGCTGGGGGTAACCGCCGCCATAGTTACCCTGGCCATATTGGTTGTATCCTTGCTGGCCGCCATACTGGGGGAAGCCACCTGCACCACCAGCAGCGCCGGGACCACCGTAGCCTTGGCCATAGTATTGCTGGTACTGCTGAGCGTAGCCGCCGTATTGTTGGTTAGGCTGGAAAGCCTGGGCTCCGGGGGTGAAAGAGGAGGCTCCAGGGGTGAAGGAAGAGCCGCCTGGACGGAAGGCGCCGGCTTGAGGGTTCTGCTGGTTGAGGTTGAGCTGCTGCTGGGCCTGGCGCGACAAGTTGTCGTCCTGGGCGGATGGGTCGTCTTCCCACGAGTTGAGGTTCGACATTGTGATGGACTGCAGCGGGGCGGCAGATGGATGGATTGTCGAGAAGGTGAGGTGTCGTGTCGTTTGCACGATCGGGAAGCGGAATCGGGGGGAGGGGGGAAGAATGCGGTCAGAGGTGAGCTAGAAGTGGGATGGGTCGTTAACGAGATGCGCTCCGAGAAAGATTTAAAGAGGGGCTGGAGGGTTTATTTTTCCTGCACCTCAGACGTGAACGGCAACCTCTGTGGCGCCAGCAGGCCAGTAACAGGAGTGACACAAGGAGGGAGGCGAAAGATGAGTAACAATGTAATCTATGGGCAGAAAATGTGACTTGGAGTTGGGCTGGAATGACTCACTTTGTAGGTTGATGACTGCCGCCTGACTGACTTGAAGAAATTCCAAGGAAATATTGCTGTTCTGCCTCTGGTAGAATTCAGGTCAGATTTCTAGAAGCTTTTCCCGGCCCTCTCAATTTTTTCAATGATATAACGCAGCGGCTCTGTGTCTGCTAGCGTAGAGACCTGACGAACGTTTTGAAGTGCTGGCCCCACCACTTGGCGGGGTTCCTGCCTCGACTTTGGCTCAACACCGCACTGTCCTCATACGGCAGCTGCTCAAAGGTACGTAGCCAATGAGGGGTAATTTGCGCTGCTAAAATCTGTTCTGCCCCTCGCCTGGGCACGTGAGATGCGCGGGGCTGGTGATGAATTTCGCACTGTGTTACGGATCCCTTCTACCCAATGCAGCCCAGGCGGGCAAGGTACAGCGGTCAGTGGGTGTAGCTACCTTACCGTCCTTGCAGGCCCTCCATGGACTGCTCAGGCTTTGAGATGCGATTCCTTTACTTTTGAGATTCACCTATGGCAACCTGCCTCAGGTATCCCGGTCGATTCATTCATCACCACCTGCAGGGATTATTTTCTTTGTTCTCACCTTCGTATTGCAGTCTACAAACCAACTCATCTTGCTGGCTGGAGACCCAACTCAAGATCTGTCCTTCTCCATACCAGCATGGGACCTGAACAATCATGGACGCCTTACTTGCGAAGCTGGGAGCCCAGGCAATGAACATGGCCATCAGGTCAGGCATTGCCTTGACCTCAACCTATGCCTTCTCCCAGTGTTCTCGCCTCATGAAGACTGTTGACGATCGAAATGTTCGCTCAGATATCAAGAAGCTCCAGAAGAGACTGGATAGCAAAATCAAGGTAAGAACAACCTTCTCAGTAACATATTCATACATGCTGACCCGGCTGACAGATCGTCTCTCCTGCAATCGATCTCATTGAGTTCAAGTACGTGACCATTGATATCTCAACGAGAAGTAATCCTTATTTGCTGACAACCTCTCAGATCAGGCAGAGGCAACGCCTTCTTGGAATCAGCCCTTCCCCTGGCTAAGAGTCTTCGTCGAGACATAGTGGCCCTAGGTCGTCGGGTAGAACAAGCAGCTCAAGCTGGAGAAGCATCACGGGGGTCTTCACGACAAAGTGTCGACTCTGAGAGGCAATTCGAAGAACTGAAAGCAATCATCAAGGACATGAAAGATCTTTTGGCCCAACTGGATAATGATATCCCCCTCTTGCATATGGCCATATCAGCATCAGGAGAGAGTCTCAATTCTGCCATGTCCCCTCATATATCGCCTTCGAGGTTCTCGCAAGCAGGAACCTTCCTCACCTATGGCGATAGTCAATTCGCCGTCGATCCTACTCGCCCGGTGCAAATCGGACCCATCTTCACACTGTCAATTTATATGCTGTTCCTTGGTCACTCCTCAAAGGCTTCCGAGGGAAGCAAGCATGCTGGAAACCCGCAAACACCTCGTAAAGGCTCTGTCAGCGAAAACGCGCAACCTTACGGTATTGGGGAGGAAGACCGCAAACCGTTGTGGCAAGAGGTTATGCACAAAGCCAGGGTACGACTATGTCGGACACCTATGGATCATGTTTTCGACTCTGAAGAAGGCTTTCGCCCGAAAACGCCCAATGATCCAAACTTTGACGAATCAAGATTCTATGGTTCAAGTCCTTTCGGCATCGGCCAGTGCAACGAGTATGCCTACCACTTGGAAGTCATTGAGGACCTAGATGATGGGCGAGCTCATGACGACCTGGACACAGACTCTGCTCCATATGACGACATCTTGCAGGCTGGAATTCGCGAGTCTATCCCGATTTATCAGATATCCAGGATTTTCTACGCCGATACTGGCCGAATTCTCAACATTGGCAGTGACGACGGCGACAATAATCCTGTCTTGCTGCTGAAGCGGGACGTTCTCGCCAAGCCACCTCTGAAGACTCAGGAGGAAATGATGTCTTTCCAGGATGAGCCAGACTCACCGACAGCCTTTAAGGCTGGTAGCGAATCAGAAGACGTGGATGAGCAGGATGATATCGATAGACAGCTTCGAGAAGAGAGTGCAGCACTGGATACGCCTCAAGAACAGCCTGAGCCTCACGTTCCCCACCCTCGCAGAAGCTTTCCGAGCCACTTGGATCCAGAATGGATGGCCCTGGAGGTTTTCGAAGACGACGAATCGGATAGCAGCGATACCGAGGACGAAGATGTTGTTGAGGAGCTACCTAGCTTACCGAGGTTGGCAACGCCTACTTCGGCAAGAGGGTCTCCAAGACCAGCCCTACGAAATCGCACTTCGCTGGACTCGAGACTCATGGCACAGATACAGAATCTATCTGTGCAGTCATCCCCATTCAACAGAAGCGTGGGATCACCTGCGCCGACACAGCCCTTCTCACAACAGTTGGCAAAGCATTCGCTGGGCAATTCGGATTCCTTTGCGGCGAGGTCTCCATTTTATGCTGTCGTCACTTCTCTGTCTCTCATGGAGATGCTGATTCGACTGACGAGTTTGCAAGAATTCCAGCAGGCGCCGCATCTTACGATGCACGACCATATTCTGAACTTCTTCTTGGAGGAATCATCGACGACAGGACTCACCGGAGAAGAGCGTTTGAGGGCTCGAACGGAGACGAAAAAGCGTGTTGGCTTTGACCCATACACTGATACCCCATCTAGACATTAGAAATGCTTCGAAATTAGAAGAAGAAACACAATTGTTTGTTGGCCTTCTAAGGTATACCTTAGCTTATAACAACACACTGTGGTGACTTCTCGCCTCGGTGAGCCTCGGTGAAGTAAATTGACTTGGAGTGCGGGTTAGAGTTCTGCACTGTCCATCAGGTAGGGAGTGCGCTGTCGCACGAGACCCCTAGCAGCTGTCCCACACTTGCGTTGTGGCGGCGCGGTCGTTGCCTGCCCGTTGCTGGGGAGAGTTATGTCATTGCTAAGTATGTGGTACCAACGGCTTTCACATCCCATTCACAATTAGGCATTTCCCCCAACAATCGCATCTATTTACACATTGCGAGCTTCCTGGACACGATTAGCCACTCTACTACAAAAAGGACGATCCTCGCCGGGTTTACCCAAAGTCCTGGCGTTATATCGATCTCCCCTCATGAAACTTCCATGAAGTTGGTACAGCCCACATTCGCTTGTTTTTCTCCCCCCTTCTTTTCTGTTTTTCCCTCTGGAATTACCCCTCCAAGAGTCCAACCCGACTGACACCTCCACGTTGAAACTACAGAAAACCAGGCGCCGACTTCTCCCTCCAGCCTAGAAACACGATTACTTCTGAGAGACCCTCCGATCTCTCTTCATCTCATTGCCAACAAAGACTGCATTACGTCAACAATCGCGAATACAGCCCACGGCTGCGCTATACACTCATGGTCAACCAAAGGAACCCGGCCAGAGGCCCTTTGCGCCCGGTCAATCCTATCGAGGATTCGCAATCATCAACAAGCCACGAGCTTCCTAAGACGAGCAGCTCGAGCAAGGAATCGCGCGGTGCCTCCCATTTGCTTTCACGAGCTCAAAGTTCGGACTCGGATTCGTTCGACCCCGATGATCTTGCCGCCCAAGTCGGATCCATGCGTTTGTCAACAACACCAAAGTCGAAAGCTCCTGCAGCGATCCCGAATTCGTCTGCGAGGCGCAACCCGCCAGCCTACCGCCAAACGAGTCCTGATCTGGTCGAAATATCCCGCAACGACTTCAAACCACCACATCGACCAGCTCCGAAGGAGAGCGAACCAAGCTCCCAACACGAGAACTCCTTACTGCACTCCGATGCGTTGGAGTCATTCTTTTCGGATGTCAAGCGTCATGACCCTTTCCATCCTTCGTCCTCACAGCCTGTTTTTGGCCATCCTACCAAGATTCTGTCCTCTCTTAAGCAGAAGGCAACAGGCATTTTCAATGAGAGAAGGTCGCGCCCGGAGCATCACCGACCTCAGCAGATGGCGGTTCCATCAGTTCCTCTTTACCAAGATAGGAAACCTGAGCCGCCCACATTGTATAGCTCCATTGGCCCCGACGCCAATCCCTCGACCTTTCGACCTACCACAATGTTTGGAGAAAACGAGTTCTGGACAGACCCCGCCAAGGCATCGTCCGATCTGAAGGCTTTATTGGAGGGCGGAATGGAGTCAGAGGATGAGGGTGGAAAAAAGGAGGAAGGCGAAACCACGAATGATGGTACCGTGGAGGGCCTCAAAGTGAAGCTCCTGCCTCACCAGGTTGAAGGCGTGGAGTGGATGCGAGGTCGCGAGCTCGGTCCGGTCAAGAAGGGCAAGGTACCTAAGGGCGGTATTCTGGCGGACGACATGGGTCTTGGCAAGACTCTTCAGACCATTTCCCTGATACTCGGCAACCAAAAGCCCAATAAGGACGACAAGGGCTGGAAGAAGCATTTCGACGACATCGAGAAGACAACGCTCGTGGTTGCGCCTTTGGCCTTGATCAGGCAGTGGGAGGCCGAGATCAAAGAGAAGGTGGCCAAGTCGCATGGGCTCAAGGTCTGTGTTCATCACGGACCTCAACGCACCAAGAAATTCAAGGACCTCGCATTGTACGACGTCGTGGTCACAACCTACCAAGTTTTGGTTTCCGAATGGGGCCACTCCTCCGAAGATGAGAAGGGTGTTAAAGCAGGCGCCTTTGGCCTCCACTGGTGGCGAGTCGTGCTCGATGAAGCACATACTATCAAGAACCGTAACGCCAAGTCCACGAAAGCCTGCTACGCCCTGCGTTCAGAGTACCGATGGTGCCTTTCAGGAACCCCGATGCAGAATAACTTGGAAGAGCTACAGTCCCTCATCAAGTTCCTCCGCATCAAGCCGTACGATAACCTCAAGGAATGGAAAGAGCAGATTGAGAAGCCTCTCAAGAATGGTCAGGGCCATGTGGCAATTGGTCGGCTTCACAGTCTTCTGCGATGCTTTATGAAGCGGCGCACGAAGGAAATTCTCAAGAAAGACGGTGCCCTCAACCCTGGCGGCAAGCCAACCAAAGAAGGCGAGAAGTCTACTACTGGCTTCAAGGTCACCGAGCGCAAGGTCGTCACAGTTGCTACGAAATTCTCCCCAGCAGAGCGTCGCTTCTACACGCGACTGGAAGCCCGAGCCGACAAGAGCATCGAGCAAATGCTTCAGGGAAAGATCAACTATGCTAACGCATTGGTTCTGCTTCTGCGGCTCAGACAAGCTTGCAACCACCCAAAGCTGCTTGAAGGCAAGCTTGAAAAGGACAGGGAGGCGTTGTCCGATGCCGCCCCAAAGACCGCGCGTGGAGACATCGACTCTCTTGCTGAAATGTTTGGCGGAATGGGCATAGCTTCAAGGAAATGTGACGTCTGCGGTCGTGAGTTGTCGCGGGACGAGGCCAGTAACGGCAAGGACACCTGCCAGGAGTGTCGCGAAGACCTGGCGTATTTCAACGAGCACGAGACGCCAAAGTCAAAGAAACAGAAGAAGCAGAAGAGCAGTGTGAAGAAAGTGGTGCGGAAATCTTTGGGAGGGCATGATGAAGAAGAAAGCCCGTATAAGCCCAAGGCCAGGAGACCCAGAAACAGGAACGTCGTCGTTGATAGTGATGACGAGGAGGCGGACGGTAGCTGGCTCGTACCCGGGGATCAGCAGGGTCAACTGCGGATGGGCAAGGCTGGCGGCGAAGAAGATGAGAATGCCGAGGGAGGTGGCGAATGGATTGGCAAGGATGACTCCAAGCACGATTCCGAAGACGAAGACGACGACAGCGAGCTCGACAGTTTTGTCGTCAAGGATGACAAAGAGAAGAACGATCGGGACAGCGACCAGAGTGACGTCTCCGATGACAGCCTCCTCTCAATAGGAGCGATAGCATCGCAAGTCAAGGAGGAGAAACTCCGTTCCTCGCAGTCGCGTGTGTCGGACTCGGAGACTGATTCGGAAGAAGACACGGGCGTAGACGTATCGGAGCTCCATTCCGACAAGGACAACGACTACGACCCTGCGGGCAAGGCATCCAAGGTCCTGGCCTCGGCCAAGATCCGCGAGATGATGCAGATCCTCCACAAGGAGGCCCGCAAGCACAAGTTCATCGTCTTTTCGCAATTCACGTCCATGATGGACCTCGTCGAGCCCTTTTTCCGCAAGGACGGGCTCAAGTTCACCCGGTACGACGGCAGCATGAAGAACGACGAGCGCGAGGCTAGTCTGGACCGTCTCCGTAACGACAAGAATACGCGCATCCTGCTCTGTAGTTTGAAGTGCGGTAGCTTGGGTCTCAACTTGACTGCGGCGACTCGTGTCATCATTCTAGAGCCTTTCTGGAATCCCGTAAGTTTCGCCTCCGTGCCCTAAACCCCCTAACAAGATTTGACCGCCATACTGATTTCCTTTTCTAGTTCGTCGAGGAACAAGCCATCGACAGAGTCCACCGCCTCACCCAAACAGTCGACGTGATCGTCTACAAGCTCACCGTGGAGAACACGGTCGAGGAGCGCATCCTCGCGCTGCAAGACAAGAAGCGTCTCCTCGCCGAGACGGCCATCGAGGGCGGCATGAAGAAGGACGCCTTCAAGCTCGGGTTCAAGGAGATTATGGACCTGTTCCGGCGTGACGCCTCTGCTGCGCCGCCCAGTCTTGGTGATGCTTTCCCCGATCCGTCCTCCGTATCCCAAACCACATCGGCGAGAACGAGTAGGCACGGGTCGCCTGAATCTGGCAGCTTGGTGGCGGCGGGGAAGAAGAAGGCCAAGAAGCCTGAGCATGAGATGTTTGGGAGGCGGTGGTGAAAGAAAAAGAAAAAAGAGCTGAATGTTGCTTTTTTTTTTCGTGCAGATTTGGGCGTACCGTGGAATAGGTAGGGCGGAAAACGTTGGCTTATTATGAGGGAAGGAGGCAGTGTGTGCGTTTCTAGGAGTTGTGCAACATACAGAGATGGCGGCTTTCACCCTTAGAGCATAGGACCATTGGAGTTGACAGGATTCTTTCTGTATTCTCATGATACGACGATGGAAAATAAACACTGAACTTGGAATATACGTTTGGATCAAGTACAGGTGCAAATGAGCTCCTTTTTCTGCCTGTCCTTCATCTACTTTGCCACACATTGCTCGCAACAGCGAGCTCACAATGGGAACAAGGAATACACCAATGACGAGACATGATAGTGTACAGATTTCGAGTATTATTTACCCTCTCCATCCCATTTCCCTTGCTTTCTACCTTGACTACGGTGGTACGTCTCCTCGCAATCGACAAACTGCCCGCCATGCCGGGTATGATGTTCCTCTCTGTATGGGCTTCGCAACTCCCCAAAAAAGCTGGCCTTCGTCTTCCTGAATTCAACCAACACGATTGACTACTAGACAACTTTGCATGGCCCCGAGAGAGCGGCCGACAATGCACAAGATACCCTCCCAGACACAATGAATGAAAGTCATTAAAATATCGAATATACTCCGCCCAATAGGATAACCTACGACCAAACTGACCGCCTTTCCCTTGATGTCAAGGTCGCTACTGCCTCGTCCCCGCGTCTAGTACACGCCACTCTGTCGATAGTAATCCGCAGCGGGCGGTGCGCTTGGCCCATCGGCACCGCCGCCGGGCGGAACATACGCTCTGTACTGCGGCTGTGATGGTCCCTGGCTCGGAAGACTGTTTCTAGCATCGTAGGCTGCGCCACCAGGCTGTAGGGGCGGCGGTGTCATCACTTCAGATCGGCCGGCACCAGGGATAGGCGGGGCCGCTCCAGTCGGTACAGGCGGTGGTGCCTGAGTAGGGGCACTGACGTAATTATCCTGCCTCTGAGCTCCAGGTGGTTGATAGCTCTGGTATTGTGGCTGGTGGTGCTGTTGCGGCGGTTGTTGAGGCGGTTGTGAGGGCTCTCCGGCTGGTGGTGCCGATGGTTGGAATGACGAAGGTGCTGGAACGGTCGAGTTACCTACGACGGGGCTACCGTTATTGTAGTCATCTTGGGAATATACGGAGGATGTGTATGTTGCAGCAGAGCTCGGGTTGTGGGTAGCAATGGGCGAGTCGTAGACAGAGGTTGCCAGCTCCTGGGGGCCGTAGGTGCTCTGTGGCCTTCCTTGGTTAGGAGGCACAGAGTATGCGGAATACGTGTTGGCCGGCGGCGGTGACGAGGTGTTGATCGGCGGCACCTGTGCCTTGCCCGTGGATGGAATACGTTGGTCACGCGGGGGATACTGTTGCGGTTGGTTGTGAGGCGGTGCTGAAGGAACCTCTGCACCGGCTACGTAGAAAGGAGCAGGCGTTGCCTGTGCCGGACGCTGGAAGTTCGGCGAGGGCGTAGACTGAGGGTATTGTGGTTGTTCTATGTACAAACTAGTTAAACTTGGTGCGCTTGGAAGAAGGCAATCAAGGTAGTTCACCTTGGGGTGCTGGAGTATAGTATCTCTGCTCCTGCTGCTGCTGTTGCTGGGGAGGGCCTTGAGGAGGGCCCTGAGGATGACCCTGGGGAGGACCCTGGGGAGGATAGCCCGCCCCTGGTCCGCTTGGGTACCCGCCGGGACCGGGTCTCATGGCATACTGGTGGTAACTAGGCTGAGGAGGATGCGACATGGACGATTCCAAGAGAGACTCGTAGTCGCGGCGAGCCTTGATGAACTTCTCATTCAGCTGTGTAAAGTCATCTACACATCTTGGTCAGTATAAGCAGCATAGACAAGTGAGTGGGGTATCTCTGACCCTTTTTCTGGGAGTACTTCTCAATAAGCTTAATCAGCTTCGGCCTGATGGCCAGCGTTTGGTGGTAGAGCTTCTGTGCGACGACTTGTTAGTACCGAGTCGGGTTGAGGTGACGCCCGTAAGACTTACCGATATCTCCTCGTTATCCTCTTCTCTCGGCGCCGTGTTGGACGTGCTCAAAAGCGTGAGCAGCTTCTCGACATTCTTGATCTCTGCAAACACCTCGGCCTCCATCTGCGCCTCACGCGCCAGCTCATCGGGAGTCGGATCTGTGAGCTTCTCGACGTAGTTGAGGGGGAAGATTCCTGTCTTCCCCTTGAGCGAGCCCCGCCACCAATCCTTGTAAACCGACTCGAGGACTGCAATAACATCGCCCTTCTTGAACTCGAGTTCACCCGGCTCGGAAGGAACGAAGTCGTATAATGCTCGCACCCTTGACACCGTGGCAGCCGTCGTGCCAGCAGGTACGGGTGTAGAGTGAACTTGGGGCTGTGCAGCCGCCTGTGTCGAGGATCCGGTGGCGGCGGCGGAGGAGGACGGACCGGCGCTCGACTCGGCAGGCGCCTTTTTCTTTTCCTCCTCTTGCAGCGACAACTTCAAGGCCATCTGAAGCTCGTCGTCCTCCTTCTGACGATCAAGGTCGGTTAAGCCAGTCTTCTGGGGCGCCGAGGGGGCCTGCAAAGTCGGGTTGTTCTGCTTGAGGCGAAAGTATGCGTCGTACATGATGCCGAGATCGGGATCCTTGCTGAACATGTCGGACCACTCCTTCATGCGCTCGAGGATCTTGGCCTTGACTTGGGTGTGGGTATTACGGTCGTTTGCAAGTTTCAACATGGCGTCAGTGAAGGCTCGGCTTGAGAGCTCGCGGTGCATATTCTTGCCACAGTTCTGGCTGAGGGCATTCGCAAGCTGTTGCGCAGAAAGAGGGGTAAAGTCAGCCATAAATTCAGTATACCAGGAAGGGTTCGGCAGCAATGGGCAGGGGAGGAGAAGGTTAACTCACCTCGAGGGTGTAGAGCTGGACATTGGCATTGCGGTGGGCGAGACGCTTGATCATTGCCTCTACGACCTCTTTGGGGCCATTTGCATCGCTGCCTACGCGGTCGCAGACCTCGATGATAGCTCCCCAGTCTTCGGAAGTCAGGTTTTCGTCGGTGGCCTTGGCTAGATGACGCAAGATGGATAGGTTAGCGACGTTGGGCGAGTGATACTCGTTTGATTTCCCAAGGCTGCACACGTACCGACGCCCTCGTCAAAGGGACCAGCTGCGGCAGCTCGAAACATGTTGGTTAGAAGCTGTGAGCCGCTGCGGATGCTGTGTGGTGACGGGCGGGATCAAGAAGCTGTCTTGTTTCGAGTGATTTGGATATATTGGGGGTTGCGCTTGTGGCAAGAAGGTGCCTAGAGCGGGCAGAGCGTTGGCCTACGTCAGGCGAGGTTCCAGTTGTCGTCGGGCTGCACGAATGCAATGCGATGGATTGCAATGTTCGATATGAGAGTATTCGTGTACGGCAGAGTGAAAGGCGCTCGAATGTTGGCTGGGTCGTTGGGTAGGTGTCTGGGGCGGGTCGTCTCGGTGAGGTGGGTATGTCGCGCGGAAGTGTGCGTGCTGAGGCGAAGCGTGAACCCGAGGGAAAGGAAGGTGATGGATAAGGTCGCCAAGGTTGAGGTAATCAGTGACGGGTACGTAAGTGCTGAGGCAACACCCGGCAGAATCTTGCAGTCGTTGTCCTTTACCTCTGCAGCTCTGGTGTGAAGTAAAGTAAGCAGCTAATGTAAGGCAAGTAATAAGGTAATATCTAGGTGTCGGCAGCTTGCATCCGTCGCTAAGGTATGGAACCTGATGGCAACGCAAGGTATTCAGGCAGGCAAGGTGAGGTCGGGTACCTTTGGGGAGAACCTGGCACGCCTGGACACCTGAGCTGGGAGATGGCCATGCCGCCGTCCATGGGCTGTCACAGGGTCCGGACTACTAGTCCCGTCCACCACGAGCCCCCGCCAGGTGTGAGCACTGAGCTTCCCTTCTTCAGCTTTCTTAATGTGCGGGGGGGGGGATGATGCTCCATGTACCTATTCTATACAACTACAGCCAGAGAGTGACATGCCTCGGTGTGAGGAAAGGTAAGTTATGATGCGGTGCCACCACCAAAGTACGCCTTGGAGAGCCCGAAAAAGAGACGACCCCCGTCGTCATCGCGACCTAATTAACTAAGAGAAATCCAACAGGGGGGCTGAGCTCGTTTCGCCCACGACTTACGCGGACTTGCTCCTCTGCCACACACAAGTGACCCGCGGTCCAGCAGCAAACAGTCCCCATTTACACTGTAATATTGCTGCACCGCCACACGTGTGGAGAAGAGACGGCCAAAAGCATGCGTAACCAACCGCGTGGGCCTCTGGTTCCTTTGTTGCCTTGCAGGCTTCGCTCTTCTGTTTCGCTGCCCAATTGGCGACGATGACTTCTTGGATTCAAATTAACTCTACGGATCCTGATTCCGTCTTTGAACCGAAAAGTCCTGCGACCTGCCTTCTTGGTCCTGAGTCGGGTCATCGTCCTCGCTTTGCTCCACCACGGCTTCTTACGTTTATTTTACTTTGGTCCCTTTTTTAGTCTACAATGAAGCATCTTCAACCCGCCGCCTAAAATAGCTACAAATCTCTTCTTATTCTATGTACCCATGTCAGATGTTTGTAGATATTCACTTACAGTCGCTCCCCTTACGTCCCATTTCTCACCACGAAACCTTGACACAGATCACGATGCCATTCGGTGATCGTAATCTTTCGTCACAAGAGGCATTAATGTGCCAAAAAAATTAGCAAGAAGGAAGAAAAACAGGATGAGAGTTGTAAACAAAATCCCTATTTTACAACACAACGTCAGTATTGCGTGCGCCACATCATCACGGCCTGCGGGGAACACAACCCGGAACTAACTCATGAGTCCAACCAACGGGACCAGCAACGACGTCAAGCCACATCAAGACGTCTGACAACCCTGGATCTTCTTTATGCTTCTTCAATCTCTAAGCTTAACCTCATGCATCGGGGATACCTGGTGTTCAGGACTCAGGATTATGTATAGGTATGCATGCCAGTCTTTGTGCATTCTCTATCGTATCTGTACTCTGTCCTTGGTTCCCCAAGGTGCTCCCCGCCGTCTCTGCCGGCACGGAGAAGTGTCTTGACCCTTCCGATTCCATCCAACGCCATGAATCCCCCTCTCTCCTACCCATTGATATATATGTAGAAAACGGGAGAAGAGGGGAGTAGAAAAACAACCGTTTCGATGATACCTTTCTGCCGGACCTGCCCTCAGGTCCTCCTGAGCCTTGTAGGCATATGGGGGAAAAAAAGAAGAAAAAAAGCGCTCGTATCATCCAGCCCAAGTAGACCCAGTAAAAGAGATTGGGTCCGATGCGCTTCCTGATCATCTTTAGCAAATGTGCTTGTGAAAGCCGTCCTTCGTCATCACTGCGAGCGCCATGCTCACCACCCCCTCCGACTGATACCGCGAGGTTCAAAATCGGCTCGACTGCCAGATCCAGATCCAATGTTACCACCACCCCGTCCCTCTTCCAGACTTCTCCGCGACTGGGCGTCCATTTCTGACATATCGAAAAGGAGTGGCTCCTCGTCCATCAAGTCATTTTCACCGCGTCCGTACCGTCCAATGGATCCCGTAAAGCTGCCTCTGGAGGACTGAGGAGGCGTCTGGCCTCGTCCACCCGTGGATGGCATGCCAGCGTATCGGCGCCTGCCAAATGGCGAACTGGAGGGCGCGACTGCCATCAATCCACCCGGAGGTTTGGATCCTTCCGATGAACCCTGCCTCATCATCTCTGCCGACCCTGATGATGGGATATCTGGTGTCGGCTGCAGCGAAGCCCCTGCTCGGCGAGATGCAGACTCGGCTTCTGTCTGCCTTCCCAACAACATGCTGAGCGTGGGAGGCTCGCGATCCTCTGCACCCAAACTGATGCTGCGATTGGCAGCGAAAGCCAAGTCCCCGTCCTCATCATCGGCCATTGCGCGGTTCTGCTGTGCCACTGAGCTAGACCGTCGAGGGTGAGTCCCGATTCTGGGAGAGATGGGTATGTCAATGGCAGTGGTCCCATCCTGGGTGATGGTGTCCTCTCTAGGCATCTGCGTGTTCTCCGCACTGGGATTGGTGCGGTCGCTCCGAGGCTGGCTTGTGTTGTAGTTGATGATTGAGTTCTCGCTCAATCGTGAAGGTACAGCAGGCGTATGAGGGGTGTGAGGAGAGAGAGGCTTTCCAGGCGAAGAAGAGACGGATACCGATGCTGGCGCAGCCATGCTTGGCACATTGGACAGCTGTCGACTGGATGAGCTCGAGGAGCGCTGCATTTGTATTGACGAAGTCATCGAGTCCGTGAGCGCCTGGTTCGACTCCTTCATGAGATGAAATTTCGAAAGCTGCGCGACTGTTCGATTCGTCGCGCCTTCGCCCTTCTTGCCTGATTCGAAGCTCTTGAGCGTCTTTTTATTGTCAAGTGCCTTCAAAAATTCCGAGATCTGGTCGTCATCCGTTTGAAGTGATCCAGAGCTGCCGCCGGCACCAGCCTCTGCTAGGAGACCGGAACCTGGCTGTGCCACTGACGAGGACAAGCTTTGTCGACCGCTGCTGCCTTGCTCGTCATCGCCGGCTTTGCTAGCGCCGCCGAATGATAAGCGTCCTTTGCGATGAGTAAAGCTGCTGCTATACCGACTTGTCGATGATGGCCGAGGCGAGCCTACTACGGCTGTTTCGGCCGGTGGAGGGCCACCTCGGAGAGTGGCAGGCATTCCTGCTGTCAGCGATGTTCGATTGCGAGGTTGTGTAAGGGCATTGAGTGCCGCCGCGCGTGAGATGGGAGAAGCGGGAGATTCGGAATCCAGTGTTCGAGGGACTGGGGATCCAGACAGCGACCCAGCTTTGAATGGCTGGAATGAGACGGACGGACGTCGGCCACTGCTACTGAAACCTTTCATAGAAGGCCTCGTTGCGAGACCAGTAACGGGTAATGAGTTTGGAGGGTTCAACTCGTTGCCTGTGGGAGCAGATCCAGGTGGAGAGCTCGTATCAGATCCCGGGGGCTTCACAGCCTTGAGAGCTGATATAGGACTGGTGCCCAAGGCTCCCTCGCCGTGAAAGGTTGAGAGACTGCCGTAAGTCTGGTGCATATCTGCAAGGGTCCGGCTTCTTCTATGAGACGGAAGAGAACCCACCTCGGGGTCGTTTCGTCGGGTGCTTGATGTTCGCTGAGGCAGTGATGGCTTGAAGAAGTTCTCATCAACGCCCATGAACCGCGAGCTCAACAGCGCTTCTGAATCGTCCACTCTGAAGTTACACTCATTCCTGTAAGTGACAGAGGCATAGAATCGACCAACGGGTACCTCCAAGTCGCCAAATACGTAGTCGGTTACGACATCCGGGCGGCCATCGTACAACGGATGCCTAAGCCGGTCAATGCCGCCGGTGTCTAGTTCGCCGGTTCGGACACGACAACGGAGTTCCAATGAAGGATGGACACCTTTTGTTGCAGATGCTTGAGAGAACTTCCAAGCAGGAAGAATCCTAGTTGCAACGAAGAGCGACCGAAAGAAGACGATGCTCTTTTTGTAAATGGTTGGCAGTATTGGGCCAAAATCGTCTGGGTCGGTTGTGGGAAATGTCTTAAGCTCGATACGCCATCTTTCTAGTATCACCTCCGTATTCCTCTTTGTGGGCAGAGAGCGGCCATCGTCGCTCGAATCGGATGAATTGAGAGCTTCCATCACGTCCCATCTCTTACCATTTTCGTCCACAATAACCAGGCTCTGGCTAGGGGTTAAACGTGATGTATCGAGATAGGTTTCGATAATGAGGGGCATGGGTTTGTTTTCGTAGCTACCGCAGTTACGCCAAATACGAAGCTCCTCTTTGAAATCGTCGAATTCTTCCGTCTCGATTTGAAACTGAGGGGGCACAGGCGTCAGTACCTAGCTGTGCGAGCGAAACTAGATATCACAGGCGAGCCAGCACTTACCCATTTATTCAGTTTCTTGTTCCCAGAGCCACGAGCTGCATATATGGGCTTAAGGTTCAACCGCGATTGCAATACCAGTGATGCAGCCTTGGTGTGGAAGTTCTGCGCTCACGTTAGTAGCCGAGCTTCGCTGTGGCACCTTTTGACCTCTGTTTCGTACACACCTGAATTATCTGATCCAACTTTTTGACGGCATCTGCCGAAACGGCGCCTGGCGGGGTCTCGATGGTGGGCGATGCTGCAACAGAGTCGCGACCAGACGCTCCCGAACCAGCTCTTTCCCGTGTGCCAAACATTCCTTCTCTCGGGTTGTTCGTTCTTGTGGGATTCGTCTGGGGCGTAGAAGCGGGGGAGGAGACCCGTGGGGCGGGTCGAGCTTGTTGATGCATCTCGTCTGGCGGATTGCGGCGCCAAGGGCAAGTCTAGGACAAGATTGATCTGAAGAGCCGCCTGGGTAGGCTAAGCTTCGGGAAAGCAGTGATGATCTGTCTATTGCGATTTCGTAGAGGAAGTTCTAGGCCGCGCGGGGGAAAGTATTCGCGATATCGAAGTTGGGGCGGTAGCGAACCTGCTCATCCATCCTTCATGGCAACTGTGATAGCAAGTGCAACACCTCGACACCCTCAGTCTTTGAGCGCACAGCGAGGGAGAAATCGGCCGGTCGGAGGAGAGCTCGTAGGGCGGAGAGGGAGAGCAGTTGTGGCGGCACCCTTTGGGAAAGGCGCGTAACGACGCAGGCAACGGCGGGCAAGGCGACAAAGTCAACGTGGAGACGGGCGGCGAATGATGAGAAGCGGTATCGCACAAACTGGCCTAGGGTTTTGGCGAGCAGAGCTGGATGACTGCAGAACCGTAGAATGAGGTCGAGGGCGAAATGTACAAGCTAAGCGCTACCTTGGACCATGGCTCTCGGCTGGGTGCGGTATAGGAGTATGGATGTCGAAACGAGAAGTAGTGGTGACAGAGGGGAAGCTTTCGCCAAGCAGGGAAAGGGACCTCCTAAGCACGTCCTCCAACAACAACGCAGACGAGCCGCTCCAAAATGCGCGGCTGGTGTGGTTTCCAGATTTCCAAGAAGACAGAGAGGAAATTAAAGAAGGGTGGACGGCGATGTGCGGAGTTGCGGTGCTGTGGTCGTCGAGTCGGAGGTTATCGGCGCTGGTGTCATCCGCTCAATGGTTGTTGAGCCTCGTGATCGTCGACAAGTACCCTTCCGTCATCGAGTCACCTGGGTGGGCCAGCAGAATGGAGTGTATTTCGGGCAAGCAAGTAAGGCGGTGTATACTTGTCGATACGTTCGTAGCGAAGAGAGGCAAGGGGGGGCTGAGGACGGCACAGAAGGAGGAACAGGCACCGCAGTTAAAGATCAGACGGGATATGCTGACTCGAAGAGACCGAGAGAAAGTGTAGAATATTGATGATGGGGGAAAGGTTATGGTGAGTAGAGAAGGGACGGAGATTTAGCGTCGAAATGGGGGCCAAGGGCGATAAGGCGCAAGGACCAGAGGCGATGATGCAAAGAGGACAAGAGGAAGTATAGGTAGAGTAGGCAAAGACAAAGGGATTGTTGTCCGAGTAGTTGCCGGGTAGGAAGAGAGACACAAAGTGAGGGAGGGCGAGAGATACCGGTAGGTAATACGGAGTGTTAGAGGAAGTAGATTTGGAGAGGAAGAGAGATGGGAAGGGAGCTGAGGAGGCCGATGACATGGATCTCTCGTTGTACTTGGTTGTCTGAGTGTGTGGATAAGCACACACGGAAAGTACAGGTACAGCGAGGAGTGCTGCTTAGTGACTTGGAGAGACTCACAGCGATAGGGAGATGGACTCACTCACAGCGGAAGAGAGAAAGAGAGAGAGATGAGAGAAGAGTGACAGGGCCAGGTAAGGTAAGGTATTGACTGTGGTAACCTGGGGAGGTAGAGGTAGGGGGAGGAGAGGAGCTGGCACCGGCTGGTCTGGGTCCTGCAGCGGCAGGGCATCCGCCCCGGCATGCTGCTAACAACCTGGACAGTGGAAGTATCCGTGCCAGGAGCATCAGCCAGTAGCCGCAGCATGGGGGTACCGGTAGGCCAGTGACCTGTACGGAGTAGGGTACGTAGTACCTAGGGGCATGAGTATGGGGCAGGGCATGGAGCAGCAGCAGCAGGGGGAGCGTACACTAGATGCGGTCGATGGGGCTACATCTGTGATGGGCGGTGGACCAAGACACCACACCTGTGCATGCATGGTTCCGTTAGGTTGACTTGAATAGGATGAGATGGGACGGAACAGAGCTGGGGTTTGAGGTTGCTGTTGGCGTTGACGTTGTGAGTATTGGCATTATCGTGACTTGCTGAGTAGCTGCTGCTGGTTGCTGCAAGCTTCCTGCATCTCCTTCCATTGACTGATGATGAGCGTTGTGAGTGTCTATTTCCTCAGGCACGATCACAGGTACATAGTGACATTCAAGCACCCTGATGTCAAGGTACCGTGCCTTCCCTCTCCGTTGGACCAGTTACACAGGGAAGTTGGACCGTTCGTCAAGATGCATCGCACCGTCCTTTCCATCGTGTGACAGTGGCCGTGGGGTGAAGACTCCCATTCTTCCACTTTTCTCTCCTGAAATGAATGCTTTCTGCATGCATGCCTCTCATTTAATCACCGAGAGTCTTTGAATTGAATCCCTGGGACTAAATTGATGGACCCATTTGACCTGAGGCTATCATTCTATCGAGAAATGTCAACAAAGGGAATACCTACAGAAAAGAAGAAAGGAAAACGAAAAAGAAAGAGGAGAATGGATGACACGGATTGCCATCCGAGTCAGAGTCATCATCATTGTCCTCGAATCGACATGACTCCATCTCTGACTCCAATTCCAACTCCATCTCAATCTCCAACGGTTAATGGTCAACCCCAACCTCAACTTCGAGGCTCAACTTCTTCTTCTCGGCTAGGCTGCCACTCGCCCGCTTGAGCAAGCCTTCGCCAGTTGCATGTATCATGTATGGGGCGCCCGGGACTGCAACTCACAGTCATACAGACACTTGCCCCGATATGGAGTGGCCAGGCAATCAAATCCACCGGGATTGGCTCTCACATCTTGACTCTTGAGTCCTGGACGCGGTAAGACTGCTTGAGGTTACCGCCTCCAATATGCAGAAAAGTCCTGGATAGGGAATAGGCACCACCGCGACCATACTCCGTACCAAGCCCGGACCTTAGAATGGCCTCAACTCCACCCCATGCATGACCGCTGGGTTCTGGGGGAGAAATGACGGGGTAATAGGTAAGGGGTGCCGGGCGGCTCTGCTAGGTAAGTCACTTCCACTCTTCCCTCGCCTCTGCCGATTTGTGTCTCGTTGACTTTCTGTGGCTAGTCTCGCTCGTGTCTGCTCTGCCTTGCTTCAGGTCAGGGTAGGTTCTCTCGGCCGCAGCAGTGTTTGTTTGTTGATGCGTTGACTTTGTACCAGTATCGCAGACTTTATGTAAGCCCCTGCAATGCGGCAAGAATTGGGTTTGGATCCAAGTACATACAGGTGCCCGCTGACAGCTGGCATCCAGGCCAGGCCATCCAAGCACAATAATCAACCCTCGATTCATCGCCTCGCCACGTCCCTTGTCTTGTCTACT
This sequence comes from Colletotrichum godetiae, assembly GCF_030913485.1. Classification (NCBI taxonomy): domain Eukaryota; kingdom Fungi; phylum Ascomycota; class Sordariomycetes; order Glomerellales; family Glomerellaceae; genus Colletotrichum; species Colletotrichum godetiae. The sequence goes on from NW_026851268.1 coordinate 377,552, forward strand.
ATTGTCAAGGCACTCTTAGTCTGTTAGCAACCACCCTCCTGCCCCCGGTGCGCCTCTGCGGCTGAGAGCCCAACCGACCCCCCTTGTGTCCATCAAGTGAACGTCCAGATCAACAAGGTACGCCAACGCTTCCCTCGTCCAAGTCCACGACGGGCAAAGACAACCTCGAAAAGGTGGATAGATGGCAAGGTCCAAGGCACGCAGACTTGTACGCCGGTAATCGACACTAATACTAGGCACTCAACTCGCCCGGTCCTCGGTTGATCCCGGGAATCCTTCTCCCGTCACCGTAGCGCCCAGCTCGTCTTCATTTCTTTTCTTTGGGAACCCCCAATCCTGTTTTGCAACAGACTGACAGACACGGCAAAGTACCCGCCTCTCTTATCGTCGTCTCTCTAGAGTCCACGGGCGGCAACTTTGTAATGCGCCGGATCCAGCCTCCAGCAGGTCCTATAAATGGCAACCGTCCGAGAAATCGATCTCTCGTCAAGATACCAAGGTAGGCAAAGCGTTGTCAAGGCAAACCCCGAACGACCTACTCCATCTGGCCTTGCCGCCTTGTTGCCTGTCACTTTTGTCGTGATGCCACCCCCTGGCGGCATGTGCGGCAATCCTCAAATCGAAGCGGCCAAGCAGCAAGCAACCTCTCCCCGGGCAAACGAGTCATCGTACCGATCGCCAATGAACTAGCAACCTGCACATCCATCAGCCAGCCTAGTAAGCCAGCCCCCTTATCAGCATCACCACCATCACCTTATAGTGAGGTGCTTCAGGTTGGTTGCCATTGCCATTATCAGTGCCTACCCCGACTCGTGATCCGAAGATAACGATAACACCATGCTCCGGCCCGGGCCCCACCGCCTCCTCCTCCTCCTTCCCCCGCACCCCGTCCAACGTAAGGCAAGTCAACCGCGCACCGCCCACGCATCACGCACCAACGCAACTCATGATGACTTTTGGTTCTGGCGTAGTGGCACGCTGCATCCGAACCGGCGTCTGCAGATCGGACCCATTCTCTCCAACAGTTAGTACTCGTCCTTCCACTTTTTTACACTTGCGTACAGATACACTCTGTGAGACTGTATACCTGAGGAGAGCACTGCTGGTCGTTTTGATCAAGGGAACACACTGCATCGTGGTAAAATCGCCGAGGGCGGGGGCTTGAAGTCCAGAGTACACCGTTCTTGGCAACGTTTCTCTCTCTCCACCCCGCCGGTCACATGGTATTAGTGTTACCGACCAACCGACTCAACGAGAAAGATCCAAAAGAAACAAGTCCATTACACGCCATTCTTTAGCGCCCAACGGTCATAAAAAAACTGAATCGTGCAAGCATCTCTTGGGAACCGGTGGCGGTGGAGGTGATGCAGCATGTTGGGAGTGAAGAAGTCTCTTTTCTCTCTCTCTCTCTCTCTCTCTCTCTCTCTCTCTCTCTCTCTCTCTCTCTGAATCTGTCTTCTCAATTCGTCTATGGGACCAAGCAGAAAAGCAATTTGGAGCCACAAGGTGTGTATGTGATGTTGTGTCCTCCAATGCCGTGTAAATCAAAAGAAAAGGGCCAATTCCCGTGCTTCCCAAAACGTAGAACCATGCCTGACCGCGTGCTTTGCCTCGAGGTTTGTTCGGGCTTCGTAACTCCTTTGAAACGCCCTAGAAATCACTTATCAAACAAGAAACCCAAAGAATCACATTGCAGATGCCGCTGCGGATGTCGATGCTTTTCCACCTCTCCCCCGTCCCCGATGACCCCGTCCTCGGGAGTTATTCGCCGGTCCGCCGGGCGCCTTGGCCGACGGATGTACTCCTCCGGCATCAACATTGCCCGCAGCGGCCGCAGTGCCGTGTTCTTGGCCCAGAGAAGCGCCACCGGCTGCTTTCCCCTTCGCGACACCCCGGCCCCGTCGTCCCCGTTTGCTGCTGCCGCTGCTGCCGCCGCCGCCACCACCGCCGTCCTTCTGCGCCCTGCCTTCCCTCGCCGCCTTATCCTTTGTCTCGCGCCTCGCCTCTTCCTCCTGCACTCGCCGCGTCTCCTGGTCCCACCACTCCTGGAACTCTTGCTCCTGCTGGATCTCCTGCATCGACCTCTTCGCCACAGCCTCCTTGACGATCTCCTGCTCCCGCTTCTGCTGGCCAATGATGTCTGCCATGCTCAATCCCAAAATGGGCTCGGCCTTGTTCGCGGGCGTGATGTAGGACTTGGAGTGCGGGACCAGCGGCTTTGACGTGGGTTGACTTGTCGAGGAGGCGCCTGCCATCGCAGAGGAGGAGTTGTTAACGCGAGATTGGCCTGGGAAGCGCGTGTCTGGTGACGCTGCCCTCCGCGGCGAAGATCTTGCGGAGCCCTCGACTGAGAGTAATTCCTTCGAGTTCGGGTTATCTGCCAGTGGTGACACAGGTTTGGCCGAGTCCTTGGCTAGGGTATCTTTCAACGACGTCTTGGGTCCACTCGCGACAGGCTTCCAGGGAGCAGGTTTATTGCCAGCTGCCTCCTTGTCCCAGGCCGCCTTAGGTTGTAGGACCTCGGCTTCGAGAGCCGCCTGAGCAGCGGCTTGGGCCATTTGTTGCTTCTTCCGTTCCTTCTGGGATACCTTGGGCTGCGCTGGCTTGGGCGACGCTTCTTTGGTCTTTTGCGCAGCGATGCCGGCGGACAAGGCAGACTTTGTTGGCGTCTCTGTCAAAACTCGGCGCAGGTCCATCTTCTGGGTTGGGAATGCCGCTGCTGCCCATGGGCTGCCTGATCTCTGGGCACTGGGTCCGCGGGAGTCTGTAGGTGAGGGACTCATGCCGAATTGAGCGGATGTACCCGTTGGGGGGCTCTGTACTGGGTATTGCGGTGAGCCTGCCTGAACCTTGGTGTCTTTCCAGGGACTAGATAGCGAGGGTATCCGGTCCATTTCAGATTGGCTCCTGGCCTCGGCAGCCCTATGCGTGGGTGACATTGTAGGGCTACCTAGAGCGGAAGGTCCCTCGTCGTCCATGTTGAACATCAGATCGGCATGGGATTCCTTGGGTCTGAGGCTGGGACTGAAAGGCTCGTTGCGACCAGTCTTGGATTTCCGCCGAGATTTGTCGACGCTGGGAGACGTTACGCCGGACAAGTCTTCAAGACTACCGAATTTAGTCTTGAAGGATGATGAAATCTTCTTCTCGTCGTCTCGTTGCGTGGTACGGAAAGCCATCTCCCGGACTCTTCGACGGCGTTCCTCGTCGATATCGAGAGCTAGATCGGGGTCTTTCTCAAATAAGAGCAGCTCGGCCCGTCCACTTCTAGCGAAAGGATAGCGAGCTAGCTGGTTTTCTCGGACAATATTATCCAGCTCTTCCAGAAGATCTTCCTCCAAATCATCCAAGAAGTGGTTTTCCAGCACAGCCTCCATTTGCAGACAGACGTACTCTAGCCCAGCGTCTTTGAACTCTGTGACGGCGCATGCGCTGATCTCATTCAGTAGCAGAGCAATGTTTCGAGTATTGGCGAAACGTGCAATGATGAATTGGCAGATCTGGGACAGCCGGTCCAGCATAAGCTCATTTGCAATACTCATGACGCCCATTACTAGATCAGAGAAGTCGTCAATATTGGCTGATGTGGTCTGGTTGAAAAGTTCCGTTCCGACGTCTGCGTAGAGGTATCGCAGGACATATTGGAATGCCTCAGGATCACAGTGACTCAAGTCCACCCGAATAAGCTCTTCCTCATCTAGTTCATCGCGACGTCCAGCGAGCCACATACCACCGGCTCGCCCATGGAACAGACCTTCGAAGAACTCGCATCGCTGGCGCAGCAGCTGGCTGTGAACTGGTACCTCTTCGCCGTCGAGCTCAACAAGAGCATCCGCGTCTTCAAAGTACCTGACGTCCTGGATGGCTTTGGAAAAGTCCTTGTCCAGTGACTTTTCCACAGTCGTCTGCAGACGTACAGCCGATTCTAACTTCACCATGTCAAGCTTCGTCGCAAGCTTCATGAGCTCGAGCCGAACCTGGCGGTACCTGTGGGCTAAAGCGGGTGCTTGACGGGTATGATTCCATGCCGGAACAACGGTGTCATCATAGAGGTAGACGGCCAAATTTACCAAAGAAAGCAAGTCGACCGAATCGAGGGTGATGATCGTCCTTCCGTCTTCCTCTTCTAGGCTCAACACTTGTGGGATCTCTCCTAGGCCACCGTTGCGGTAGTCGCTAAGTAGACTTCGCAGAACAGAACTTCGAGCCGTCAAAATCCATGAGTGCACCGGAATCTTGACATCAGGACATGTGGAGGTGCTGAGCTCCATGTCAACATCCGAATTCGGATACATCAGGAGAAATTGTTGTAAGTCGCGTTCCAGATCCACGGACTTGAGAAACTCGTACGGTAGCTCTCCTATCCGATACTTCAGATCTTCGGCCTTCCAGAAACCAATCGTGTCTTTATCGCCCGCACCAGGTGTCGATGCCTGGAAGTCTCGTAGTGCGAAGAGGGAGGCAAAGTCCTCCCAAAGCGACTGCTCGTTGATGCTGATCTGTTCCTTCATAACATCACAGTCCTTGCGGATTGCCGCGAATGCACCAAACGTGGAGCTTCGGACAGCAACGGCATTGGTGACACTCGGTACACGCTGGAACTTGAAGTCCTTCCTCTTGATGTCTGCTGATCCCGGGGTGGCAGCATCCTTTGCTTTGGCGCGCTTGATACGACGCCAAACAGCCCCAGACTCTGTGCAGATGATCACAGCGCCGTGTTCACCAACACTGGCAGATTTGACGCCATCCTTCCGAGCATTCCATACGCATTGCGGGGTCGTGACGGCACCCTTGATCTTGGCTGGATTTGTGGTGGAGGTGGCCGCCGTAGTCGCATCCGGTTTTTGAATCAGTGCCATAGTGAAAAGGTCGCCTCTTGTAGTGACAGCCGCAATCGTCTCTCCACCAGATGTGATACGGCTGACCTGGTTCCGTGCTGCACTGTACCTTGTCGACATGGACGTGGTGAATTGATGATTTACGAAGACGTCAGGGGAAGGAAACTTGACAAAATTGTATCCGTAGCTCGTGAAGACACAGACGGTGCTGTCGGCCAGCAAGACGGTGGTCGCTTTGTCAATAGCGGAGACTGCGGCGATGGGCGAAGAGAAGAGCGAAGCCGCGACTTTTCGGGGAGTTTGTTGGACTTCCAAGGATCTCGAATCCGCATCCATGAGTGCCAGCTGGCCGAGGTTCTTGCCCCAGCAGAACAGTGACGAAGAGGTGTGAGCGACTGAATGCACGGCTGATGCTGCTATGCCCAGGATAACCTCTTTCTTGAGTGTCCCAAACACTTGTCGTGGGGTGGTGCTCATCGGTTCCTCGTCTTGTCTGGCAGGCGGTGATAAGCTGTATCCCAGCTGGGAATTGCTGTTGGAGCCCCAGGTCCATAGCTCACCAGCGTCGGTGACTGCTAGGGTATGGTTCTGGCCGAGTGCAACTTGCACCACCTTCTTGTCAGCGAGTCCACCTTGCACCGGCACGAAGCGGTATTGGGTATTTTCGTCGCCCAGCCCAAGTCGCCCGCCTCGACCAACACCGCAAATGTACAAGTTTGAAACAGGGTCAGTTGTCAAGATGGCCGTATGCAACTTTGACAGGACAGCATCGTGAATCCGGAGAGGTCGGTTACGAATGAGAGCCGGAATCTCCTCCAAGTCCATATCTTCATCCGGAAGATTGGCGCCTTGGGGTCCAGATTTGGTCTTCTCCAGATACTCTTGGAAGAATCTGCGAACTAGTTGATCCGGCCGCTTCAGGTTGATCCTCTCGGGATACTGCCGATCGTCTTCGTCGCCCACACCAAGTGAGATGTTGCGGTTGCTTCCGAAAACGAAGATTTCCTCGCCTTCCGCACCGCCGTCAAGCGCAGCAACCGATCGCATCAACGCCTGGCCTCCATCCGAGCTGCTGTCTGTATCCGAGTCCACATCGGAGTCGTCGGGGTTCCCAGAGTCTCCTAGGGTTCGCACAGCAATGGTTGAGTTATAGAGATCGAAAGGGCTGTTGCCCTCGCGGTCTTTTGTCTTGATCAACTGCCCAACCTTGGCAACCGAGATTCCGAGGGTCTGTTCCGTGAGGATCTTGCGCTCTCGTTCAAGCAGCAGACGTGCAATGGCGATATTTCCACAGTAGAGCGCTCGGTGAAGAGCGTTCCAGCCACTTTCGGGGTCTTGCACATATAGATCGATCGAGGGGTGGTCGAGCAGGGCCTGGACGAAAAGGATAGCGGCCGAGTCTGTCGAGGAAGCAGCGCGGAGTAGTACCGTGAGACCAGCGTGGTCGCGACTGTTAATCTCGGCCCTTCCGAGAGCGTTATTGGCATTCTTTGATCCAGTTGTACCGAAACCGACGGCGGAGGATTTGCGTTGTTTAACGTTCCGGGGAGAGGTTCCGTATTGTCCGGGACTGCCCCCAAGGGGTCCAGCACCTATGCCCGGGCTCCTTGTGACGGTTTGCGCCGTGTGGCCGGCCGGGACCAGTAGACGCCGAAACCTGTCGACATCGTTTTCCCAGTAAAATTTCCACAGTAGGTGACTCATGGGCAGATGGTGAGCAAGGAACCCTTCCAGCACTTGGATAGCACCTCGCTGTGAGTCTCTAGGATCACGGCTTGTTTAAAGGTGCGATTCCGAGCGCGAGAAGAGCGGAATCGTGGGTATTGAATCGATACGGTTCGAGGACGACCAGAGGATGCGCGGGGGATGTTGCGAGGTTACGAAGCCCTAAAGTTGAGAGAGAGGGGTTTATCGAAGTTGCCACTTGGTCGTTAAGCTTGTGACTCTTAGATACGATGAAGCAGTAGTAGTCGAGGGTGGCGATAGTATCTGGTGTGATGGACGGTGTCGCGGGTGTGCGAGCTTCGTGTTCGATGGCTGAAAGGGTCGGTTTGGACGGAAGATGAGATGAGGACGAAGGTTGCAGGAGAGTCGTTGCTGGCGAAGAGAGGTGAGTCGGGGTGGGGGTTTGGCGATGGAAATTGAAGGTATTCACCTCAGGGCAGGGCAGTCGCCAGTTGTGCGCGTCAGAGCCCGCCGCGCCGCGAATTCCCGGCTCCACGGGGGGCATGCAGCGTGGGTGACATAACGCACAGCCAATCGGACTCGTAGCTGGGAGCTTGTGCTCTGGTTGCAGGCCAGACAAGCTTCCAGTTTGTCGCTCCAGGTGGGGTTTGCTAGCGGTCTTTACAGGTGCGAGACATGCTGGTCCTGGTACGCCGAGCGAGTCACAAGAAATCTGTTTGAACATGAAGTCCGTAAGAAGTGACGAGGATGGCAAGGTGAATACACTACTTTCCTACCCATACTTGGTTATTCCAAGTCGTAGTTGGAGATCCAGAATGAGGCGGTTACGATTCTCAACACCTATAGGGCCAACCTGGGTTTAAGGTATGTCACTCTCTGTCATCTCATCTATTCGTGATCTGACGTGAATTGGCATTTCCCACATGCATAGTATGCATATATCTCAAGCAAGGTCGGCTTTTTTTCGTTATGCTCATATGCTTCTTCAGTCAGAATCAATGATTAATTTAATCAGCCTTCACTCGAGCAAAGGGTTGAAACAAGTCTGTGGACACTTGCCCCAGTTCACAGCAGTCGTGGAAACGAAACAGTTGCTACTCCCGTTTTACAGATACACGTTGTGTGCTTATCTAAGACCGTTATTAGGTGAGGTGGGGAGCTACCCCCCGCCAGCTGCTGCACCCCGCCTGCGGCTTCGCTGCTGTCCCTCGAAGCGCCGGGATCGCATTCGGGCTGCCACACGATGTGCCGCTTGCCAATGCTTCATTCGGCGGGCTTGCATATCGCCGACTGTGGACTATTTCCATCGGGTGTACCGGTACCGAAGACACAAAGTAAGATCCCGGGGCACCTAGGTAAGGCAGGCTGAGCTTTCTCTCAACTGTTGGCAACCTACGCCGGTGATGTAGACAACTCTCCAGTTTTGAATATGTCATTCAGTGAAAGCACCAATTCTCGTCGTCTTGACTTGCCTCATTCGGGTCTGGCCCTCAAAATGGGAATTTCTACTATGAGCTGGGTAATGTGGGCAGGCAACTTGGTGACATGATTGACTCTGGGGTCCATGATCAATGATGATCTTCAATGTCAGTCTCAAGCTTATGATGCCTACTAGGTAGCGAAAGATATGGTAGTGAACATTGAAGAAACAGATGTGAGGATCGTCGCATTTGAGTCGGAATTGTCGCCCGAATCTCGGCAATAGACGGCACATGAAATGTGTCTCACAGTCGCATCGCAGTCGCAGTCACAGATTCATCTCGGCACAGATGATGGAACTGCCCAAAATGAGTACCTACAGGCTACAGACTACAAGCTACGCGGTATGAGGTGGCCCGGGCCCTGGGGTAAAGAAAGATCCCCCCCAGGTCCCTGGAACGTCCCAAAAAGCCACCTGCCCACGCTGCCACAGTGCCACCATGCTACCAAAGCGAGATGCCAATACGTAATCCCGCTGCTCCCAGGAGAGCGCACCAATCATGAGCCTCGCAAGTGTCAGGGACGATGAGCAAAAACGCTGCAAGCCTGCAACAGCCCGTCCCCGGTGGAGTCCGGCGCCGCTCGGTAACTTGGAAACTTGCTGCTTCAGTGCGAGTCGCACACAAAAAAGAGAGGCCGATAAGGGACCTCCGCCCGGGGTCCTGGCGATAAGAGCCCAGTTCCCGCTAAAGCTAAGACTCCGTACCTCGTTCGATTTTCCGCTCCATCCAATTCACTCCAGTCTCCCAGCGCTTCTTCAAACTCTCCCACCTACGCACCTCATCCCGCCCGATTGATCTTGCTCCTCGGTGAGTTCCCAATTGCACGCGCCATTGCCCTCTTCTGGTAGCTGACCACCGTCTTTTCAGCTGTCTACCGCCAAGATGTCGACCGACAAGCCCCTTCCTTTCCAGTACCAGTTCGCCGCAGGTTCGTTGCCCAAAATCCCCCCATCGCCGCGATATCGGACCCGAAATACTGACCACTACATTCAGGCGCCATTGCCGGTGTCTCGGAGGTCAGTACACAACGATGCCACATGGTAATGGAACGATGAGATATGCTTACGCCTTCTGTTCCTCTAGATTCTGGTCATGTAAGTCTAGAATCCTCTTGCGACAAGCTCACGTGGCCATTCTGCTAACCCGCACAACAGGTACCCTTTGGACGTCGTCAAGACACGAGTGTAAGCTCTGCTTGATAGCCAGCCGCTCACGCACACCCCGACTGACACGAACATCCAGGCAACTCCAAACCGGCAAGGGTGTAGGTGCCGACCACTACAATGGCATGGTTGACTGCTTCCGCAAGATTGTCCGCAACGAGGGGTATGCGAAACCACTCCTTCAGAAACCGCAAGTGTATCCGCCATACTTACAAACCGCAGTTTCTCAACGCTCTACCGCGGAATCACCGCTCCCATCCTCATGGAGGCTCCTAAGCGTGCTACCAAGTTCGCCGCCAACGACGAGTGGGGAAAGATTTACCGCAACCTGTTCGGTGCGGCCAAGATGAACCAGTCCCTCTCCATCTTGACCGGAGCCAGCGCCGGTGCCACCGAGGCCTTCGTCGTCGTCCCCTTCGAGCTCGTCAAAATTAGACTCCAGGACAAGGCCTCTGCCGGCAAGTACACTGGCATGCTCGATGTCATCCGCAAGACTGTTGCCGCCGAGGGTGTCCTGGCCATGTACAACGGCCTCGAGAGCACCATGTGGCGCCACATTGTCTGGAACGCTGGTTACTTTGGCTGCATTTTCCAGGTCCGCGAGCTCCTCCCCAAGGCCGAGAACAAGGCCGGCCAGGTCACCAACGACCTGATCTCCGGTGCCGTTGGTGGTACCGTCGGTACCATCCTCAACACCCCCATGGACGTCGTCAAGTCCCGCATCCAGAACAGCCCCAAGGTCCCCGGACAGACCCCCAAGTACAACTGGGCTTGGCCCGCCGTTGCAACAGTCGCCAAGGAGGAGGGTTTCGGCGCGCTGTACAAGGGTTTCCTGCCCAAGGTGCTCCGTCTCGGCCCCGGAGGTGGTATCCTCCTTGTCGTCTTCACCGGCGTCATGGATTTCTTCCGCACCCTCAAGACCAACGCTTAAATCCGCACCTAGAATGGGAAAGAATAGAAATACTAGAGAAGGAGAGAGAGAACACCGGAATTGTACATCTTGTACAGGCAGATACCAACACCGGGGCTTTTTGGATTCTGGCGCTCAGCAATGCAATCATTTTCAAGACTTTGAGATTGACTTTCCCTTATTATGGCTCAAGCTATATTGCTTGCCATGGTGACATCGACTTGTGATCGGATACCTACTACTTGCCTTTATTAGCAACAGCATTAGTTGCCACGAATTCTGTGTGTTCGAAGACCGAACCTCGCCCTAGATTCAACCGTCTCTCTTCACATTCTGACCCAATATACAGCTTACCCTCAGCACAGTTACCTCAAACAAACCCGCAGTTTCTTCTTATCGTTCAAGAAGCGACGACTGCCTGCCTCCACAGAGGCTTCCTTCCTTTTCTACATTACTCCTATTTATACGGTTCTAGTTACCGCGTACGCATGAGCTCGCTTCTTCCTCCACACACACACGCACACAGACACCATCGACTTTGGACTCATTTGCCCAAACGCATCTTTTCAGCAACGGATCTTCAACAGTCTTTTCGGCGCTCACTCTTTCGACAAATCAACTTTTGGCCTCATACTTCACACACCGGCTACCACTACTTCATGAGCAGTCTCGTACGGCCTCCGGCAAGAGATTGGACGTTCTTTCCGCAAATCGTGACGCCTTCCGTGTGTAGGCAAATCGCTCCTGCCCCTTTCTATACGGACTGATTCTCAACTGCTCTCTGCGCCTTCGCTTCTTTGCCTCTATTTCAATAATAACCTTACCTTCACAATACTACTTCTCACATCCCACAGCAACGTTTACCATCCGCGTAGCTGAGTCTAGCGCGTTCTCTGATCTCATGGTTTCTCTCCTCAACACATATACTTGACAGCTATCCAGGAGCAACTTCAACTCGTAAATATTTCAATTTCGACAAATCACTTTCAACATATCGCCAGGAATTGCGACAATGGAAAGTCACTCACGCTCTATTTCCCGAGCTATCCCGACGGCTCGCGCAAGTGCAACGCCAGGGGGCCTTCCCACTCCTTCTCTTCCTTTGGCTTCAGGTTCATCTGTAAGCCAAAGCTCGGTCAGCTGTCAACGACCGGTCTTCACGGCTGAATCCACCTCTGGCGATCAGCAGTCACCAGATATCGATGATCAACTGTCTACCCTGCAAGTCTCGGCTCGCTCAGAGTCCTCTTCTCAAGCCGCTGCCGCCGAGGGACGTAATAGTACTTCAATCCATGCAAGCACTAGCCCGTATATCCTGCGAGCACTGGGCCAGAAAGAAGAGCTGGATCGAAACGGACTTGTCATCTTGGATTCCAACGAGGCTGATGGGCCACTGCATCACTATGACCCAAAGGAAGATGAAGTCGAGTCCGAGGACGATGAAGTGAGTTCCGAGGATGAAGTAGAGCTTGATCGGGAAGAGACCATGGAGTCTGATGAGGGAGCTGATACCGTACGGGATGAAGACCAGAATACTGAGGAAGTCGACGACGAAGAAGCCGAAGAGCTCAACGATGAGCCTGAATCTCTCGATGACAACGATGAGGGACTGACTTCGCCACTTCCCATCGAGCTCAGTAGTTTTGGCTGCAGCGATGCGTGCCGATCGGGGCTCCAGCAGGGCATCGAAGTCTACGATGAACAAATCAGAAATCTCGTGAGCAAGGTCCATGAGCTCAGTCTTGACAAACAGAAGTTGAGATCAGATATCCACAAGTTGAAATCAGATATCGACAAGTTGGAGAAAAAACGAAGCAGCCAGAAGAAGCACGAGCCGACGTGGCATAAGAAACTCGACTTATATTTGACTAACCCCGGTCACAGACAAGCACTGGGTTACAACCAGATCTATAAGCTATGCTGTAAGGAAGAGAATATGAGCACCAAGACCGACAATGTCCATCCCAACTTGCGACTCAGGGGCCCAACTAACCAAGAACTCCAGGCCTATGCGCTCGAAGGCCTCGATGATAATTCGGTTAGTCAGGATGATGAATCTGAAGACAGCCGCGACGGTCCTGAGGAACTCTTCGTCCAGGACGATGAGCATCCCGAGGAAGTCCAGGGCTCAGAGGGTGAACAAACACAGGCGGATCCCTATCTCAAGGATTTTCCTTTTGACCGACTGCCTGCCAAGGTACAGGCCAACATCCTCAAACTCGTCTTTGTTGAAGAAAACAAGCTGATTCACTGCATCTCGCGTCTCGATTCCTTCATGCCTCCAGAGCAGCCCACACAGACTGACACGAAAAGAAGTGGTCTGCCCCATCGCTTCCACGTTTCCGGAACATCTTGCAACATCACCTATAGCATGAAGCCGAATACCCGCCTCGCCCTGCTGACTGTCAGCAAGCGTTGGTACTACCTTGGGGTCCACGCTTTCTACGGCCTAAACACTTTCGCCTTCTCGAGCCTTGGAGAATTTGGCCGGTTCTGCACCGGTATTGGAGATGCCAGGAGAGAGAGGATTCAGCATGTCGAGTTACTCTGGCTGGGCAATCAACACCTCACTCACAGGCCTGTCAAGGAAGGCACAGAGGGCGGACTCAAATATGTCTCCAAAAGAACATGGGATGTTTCTTGGCTATGTCAGCTGCCTCGTCTGAGAACTCTCATTGTCCATGTCGACGAGAGTGGCCCACAGTACACGGCTCGCCGTCATGAGCCCAAAGCCTACGTCAACTGGATGGCGTCTGTCACGGCTGGTCAGCCCAACTTCCGCGCGATGAGATCGCTTCGAACCCTCCAGGGACTGCATTTCCTCCACGCTCTTCGTGGAATGGAGCTCATTCAGTTTTACGACTACAACATCTTTCGCGAGCACGGTGTCCTTCATCCCATTCGCGACTGGTCCTTCTTCATGGACATCGAGAACGTCACGGCTATGCCGAAAAATGACGACAAGGCAGACGCCGCTAAGTTGATCAACCTGATGCCAGTTCTTCCAGGATACGAGGCTTCTCTAGAGGAGATTGATGCAATCAAGGGCCTCTATCACAACAGTAAGGCCTTTGACGCCGTGTATGTGTCGCCACCAGCTGTTGAAAGAGACGAAGACGGCGATATCGAGATGGCTAATGCCGAAAGCCCAGAACCGATCCAGCAGGGTACTGCAGTGGCATCTCAAGGGGGATCACGTCCCAGCCAAGTACCGGCTGACCCACGTGCCAGGGATGGATCGAGACAGTCCAACTCCAATAGGCAAGCGAGGGGGTCACGTCTTGGCAAGGCAAAGAAGGTCGCTCGAGCTAGGAACAAAACGCCCGATGAGGATACAGACGGAAGTGAGTCCGAGGCTTCTAGCCAAGCAACCCCAAAGGCGCCCGTCTGTCACGCCCGGGCAGTCACTGAACTCAGCAATTCAACGATTATGGAAGATAGCGTTGCAAATGACTACGACGATGAAATCTCGCTGGCAGGATCGAACGCTACCAATCCCATCGACTTGGACAGCATGGAGCCACCGAAGTTGCCTTTACGCCTATGGCGCCTTCAAGAGGAGGATCGACTAGAGCGCGTCAAGCGCGAGCAATCCGACGCAATGTCCATTGGCCGCATATCATCAGCCGGAAGCGAGAGGTCCCACGACAGTGGAAACGGCCTCTTCGTCGGTGGCTCGTCGCCATCAATGTCTCATTATCAATCACGCCGCGAGTCAACCGACCTGACGGATAACTCGCGCAAGAGAGGATGGGGCGAGACAGATATCCGAAGCGCCATCGATCTGACGACAGAGGAAGACGATGCCCACACAATTAGCACTGGGTTCCCAAGCTCTTCCATGCCCAACTCCTCGCACCGTACCGGCAATGAGGGGGTTTGGGGCTTCGTTCCCCCTGTCATAGATCCGAGTACGTCTCACTCTACTCCTAGACTGGAGCGTCTTGCAAGCGTGGACGACTGTCCCTTTGGGAAAAGGCGAAGACATTAACTCGAGTTCTCCATCTTGCAAGCTTTCGACTTCTTACAGATTTTGCGGGTTTTTCGATATCTTGCGGCATTTTTACGGACCTCAAGCGATTCGGAGCACTTGCGGTGCTTAAACACGGCGGATTAAGGAGCCGATATGCGTTTTGCTTTGGTTGAATCAGGGGGCACAGGAGATAGCTACCTCATTTTTTACTAGCCATATAGGCAGATAGCGAATGATTATTCACAGTTAACTTAAATTACCACTGGTATCCCCTACATCACAAACCTAGAAGGTGATCTTAGTACCCGCAAACGCAGCCGTAGTCTGCGCCTCCTTAGCCTTCTTCCTCGCCTCCCAACTCGGATGCAAAATCCCCTCATCATCCTTCTTAGGCGGCACCCTCGCCTTCTTCTTCTCCTCCACTCCTCTGCCGCCGCGATCTCTACCCTTACCGCCGGCCAACGGGTTCGAAACGCCCTTCTTCCACGGCTTCCTCCCACCATCCTCGTCACCGCCCACAGCACCCCTCTTCATATCCCACCCACTATCCCTCGCGCCCGCCCTCTGCCCGTTGACCTGGCTCTTGACGTGGTTCGCCGACGCGCCGTACTTTTTCTCCCAAATCGCCTGGCGCTGTTTCTGCCCCAGCCGCTTCTTGGGCGGCGCGAGGTCGAGGTCTGAAGCCTCGGACTCGGAGTTTGATATGTACCCGCCCATCAGCGAAGGTAAGAACGTCGTCTCGCCGGGTCGGCCTGTGGGTTTCTTGGCGCGCTTCACTTTCTTCTCTTGTTTGCTTGGTTTCGGTTCCGGTTCGGGGGAGAGGGAGACGTTGGCGGCGTTGATGCGGCGTTGGCGGTCTGATTCGTTGCCGCTGTCTTCCGCGTCGTCGTCCGCTGGGTCCGCCATCTCTTCGTCCTCATCATCTTCGTCTTCGTCGTCGCTGTTACTCTCGTCGTCGGCGGTATCCCCTTCGTCGGCGACTTCGCCCAGCAGAGCCTTGTATCTGGCCTTGAGATCCTCGTCGGGGCTCTCTTCTTCCGAGTCGGAGCCGCCGAGCATAGCCTCCATCTTGGACAGAGCCTTTTCCTCTTCTTCCTCATCTGAGTCAACTTCCTCCTCCGCGGCGTCTGCATTCCTTCCGCCGTCCTCGGCGTCGCTGTCGGTCGGGATCTCGTCGTCCATCTCGTCAAACGGGTTCGGTTCCTCCTCTGCCTCTACTTCCGCCTCCTTGGCTTTAGAATCGGTCTTGGGCTTGGCGGATACATCCTTTGCATCCACCAACTTCGCCTTCTTCGATTCCCTAGGTTCGTCGTCGACGTCCTCCTCCTTCTTTGCTTGCTTCTTGCTCTCAGCGGCAGCGGGAGCAGCAGCATCTTTCTTTCCCCTCTTCTTCTTGTCCGGTATAGGCACGTTGAGAACCAGACACACGCCCCGCACCGCCTTCTCAACGGCCTCCCGGACAGACGGGCGGTTAAACAGGCCGCTGGTGACATTATGCAGCGCCACCTTCTCCTCCTCTGAGAGTTCCGGCTTCGGCACGCCCTGCTTGATCGCTTCGGGGAGGGCAGGGCTTTCGGCGATCTGCTTGACCTTGAGGAGCGAGGAGTGCAGGTGGGCGTCGGCGGTTTGCAGGAGGTCGAGGGACTGTAGGGGCAATCGTCAGCGGGCGCAAATCTATGAATACGACCCTTAGATGAAGAATAAACTCGTACCTTCAACACCAAAACCTCCCTTTCCAACCGCTTAACCTTGTCGGGCGTCGACTTGTCATCGCGCAAGCGTTTGCTGTACCGTTGACGCTCGAGTCCCTTTGCGCCTTTGATTGCCCGGAAAATCTCCTTCTTGTAGTCGGCAAGCTTCGCCTCGATGTCGTCCTCGCGCGACCTCTTTCTTTTGACCATCTTAACAGGTTGTCCTTGGCGGTTTGTCCCAGAATCGAATCGTGTGTGTTCAATCGTATTCCCTATCGCGGGTGTAAGATTATGCGCGGGCAATCATCAAACCTCAAAAGTTGGATCACGACAAAAAAAATGTGGTTCAGCGACCTTGCTAGTAAAGATCTAATCGATAAGAGCGTAACGCTTGCCGAGGAAATACCCACTATGGGGCCGTGTTTTGTACAATACGATTGGTCATACTTGATGGCTGCTATTGTTCATGGCTTTGATTGGTCACAGCTGTTCCTCCAGCGCTCATGGATGACGTTCCTTCTTGGAGGGGCACTCGAAGCACCCCGCCGTTGCAGATAGCCCGTGGACCTGTGCCATTACAAATGAGTCTGTCCGACAGATCGTATAAGTCTCGTGTCCCGCAACCATTTTTTAGCTAGAACAATCTGACAAATCTCTGCACTTGGAAAATTCGCAAGGTGTAAAATGGCTGATAGCAAGGAAGACCTCGCTGCTCTCGGAGCTGGCAACCTCTTTGGTGTCAAGGGTATGGTTGCCGTTATCACTGGTGGTGGCTCAGGTGAGTCAATCTGACGATAGCTTCATGGCTATTTTTTCTACCTCTTAAAAGTGCTGACAAGTGGCAGGAATCGGTCTCATGATGGCCAAAGCCTTGGCAGCCAATGGCGCCGAAAAGGTCTACATCCTCGGTCGGCGCAAGGAGGTCCTAGAAGAAGCCGCCTCGTCTGTGGGGCCCAGCCTCATCCCTCTGGTCTGCGATGTTAGTGACAAGGATAGTCTGAAGGAGGCAACCGCAGCCATCGAGAAGGGAGCCGGTTTTGTCAATCTTCTCGTCTGCAACGCTGGTGTCGGAGGACCCCAGGTCAAGGCTCCTACTCCCGAGACAACGGCTGAGGAATGGGCTGAGCAGCACCTTGCCCATGACATGGCCGACTACACGCGAGTTTTCGATATCAATGTCACCTCTGTGTGGTACACCGCCATGGCTTTCGTGAAGCTTCTTGACCTCGGTAACAAAAAGGGAAACCTATCACAAAGCTCTCAGGTTGTGTCGACAAGCTCCATTGCCGCCTTCAACAAGATCGCTCCCGGCGGCTGGGCGTACGGTCAGTCCAAGGCGGCCGCGACGTTGGTTATCAAGCAACTGTCAAGTAACCTGCCCCGTTGGAACATTAGGGCTAATTGCATTGCCCCTGGCTGTAAGTCTTCCTGCACCAACAACATGCAGATCCAGACTGACCCTCCTTCAGTATTCCCGAGCGAAATGTCGGCTCCCATTGCCAAGCTTTACGCCGAGGACGGAAGTGTCCCCAAGGAAATGGTGCCTCTTCAGAGGATGGGTGATTCGCAAGACATGGCAGGCGTCATGTTGTACCTTGCTTCGAGAGCTGGCGCGTATTGTAACGGTGCAGTGATTACCGTGGACGGGGGTAGACTTGGAAACTTCCCTACGACTTGGCATGCTTAGACATCCCGCCATTTCTACGCGCGGTTCAGCTTGGAGCTTTGCTATGCGTATTCTGAGAAAGCATTGATGTTGAGCTAAGCAGGTTGTCTGCGCTTCTATTTGAGCGCTGCTGAGGATTTATTCTCTGCTTCTGCTTTTGAACGCAGCTTGTGGCGCTATGTTGTAGGGCGCTTTATTGTAGGGAACAGAGATGGCGAAACTTATAAAATGTAAAGGAGTATATACCTTGGCACAAAATAATTAAAGTACGAACCAAGCTTAACCCCCTGACAGCGAGGACCCACGACTCGGTGAACATCGGTGAGAGTTGGAGTGAGGTGTGTCTCACCTGGACCCAGTTCCGGAAATACGCCGGCTAGCGTCGTCACCTCAAGAGCCCAGAAGCTAAGGAGGGGAGGGGAAGAGAAAGCGCAGAGAAGTCGGAAAAGAAGCCCAACCAGCATCCCCCACATTCTCTTCCCTGCCCTGTCCGGCTCATGCAAGTGGCTTAGCTTTCGGGCGCGCGGCACCTTGTCTCTGCCCACTTGCCCCAAGGCTCAAGCTGCGCGAAGCTCCGGCGTCGTCGCGATCCGAGTCCTGTGAGGTGCTCTACCCTTTTTGTGCGACAAACATTTGTTGTTCTGAACCACTCGACTGCGACCTATTTGTCGCCCATCCTCTGTCGTCGTTCCTTTTGTTCCCATTACTATGGTCATTTGGGCAAGGAAACGCAGACCAAAATGGACGGAGACTGGGACGAGGTAAGTCGAAGTCCATAGTCACCCCTCAGCGCTCATGGCGACGCAGCTTCGTCGCAGTTATGCGCTCTGCCTCACCTTGCGGTCAGCTGAGTCTGCGAAGCTCGCACGTCGCTTCTGATAGCCATGCCCTTGACTAACCGTTCTCATGGTCGATAGGTCGCTCGCATCCCCTTTCCGCCTCCGGGCATCCACGCCGCAGCGACGCCCGTGTCGACCATGACCTTTGACACGGCGCAAGAGCTGCTGTGGACCGGAAACGACTATGTACGAGCCATTGGATCCGACTACCACCGTGGGAAAAGACTGACAATGTTCTAGGGCCGCGTCACGTCGTTCTACCGCAGCGAGCTTCAACGCTATACGTCCTTCAAGGCTCATACCTCATCCGATGGCCCAGTTAGACAAATACTCGTCAACGACAAGGGCGTTGTGGTATTGGGATCCCGAGATATCCATATGGCGTCGCGGAAAGGCCCGCCGATATGGCATATAAGGTGCGGAAGCACAAACCCGGACCATTGGAAATCTGCCTGACATTAGAAACGCAGACACGATGATATGAAAGACTTACGATGCATGAGCTTTACGTCCAAAGGGACGTCTGAAATTCTGGTTGCCGGATTCCAGGACACCATGTTTGTGATCGACCTCGCTAAGGGAGAGGTGGTCAAACAGGTCCGTTTGATGGCGATGGTATGATGAGGACGCCTTGCTGATGAACCCAGGTTCCGACCGCGTACTCCTACAAAGTTATGAAAAAGAGCAGATACATCTGCGCTGCCACAGAAACCGGCACAGTCAACCTGATCGATGCGGCCAACTTCTCCGTCGTTAAGAGCTGGAACGCCCACTCCGCCTTGATCAGCGATATGGATGCCCAACACGACTTCATCGTCACTTGCGGTTACTCACTGCGGCAGGGGCGAGATTACATGCTTGACCCATTCTTGAATGTGTTTGACATCAAGAAAATGTCGTCCATGTCGCCGATTCCGTTTCCTGCGGGGGCTGCCTTTGTCAGAATGCACCCAAGAATGTCGACGACTAGTATTGTCATGTCCACGAGCGGTCAGATGCACGTTGTTGACCTGATGAATCCGAACACCAGTAATGTGCGGCAAACAAACACAATGAACTACTTGACCATGTTCGAAATCGCCCCATCCGGCGAAGCCGTGGCTCTGGTAGATGCGGATCACAACATACACATCTGGGGTTCCCCTTCGAAACTCCGCTTCGTTGACTTCGCGTCGCAGACTGAGTTCGCAACTCCGGAAGAGCCTCTGCCTACGATAGAGTGGACTGCTGATACGTTAGTCACGCCCTTCTCTGCTTCCTCTGTGACAAGTATCAGGATCACTGACCTATTCCTAGTCCTCTCAACTCTATTGGTATGCCACATTACCGTGAGGCGTTGCTGTCCGCTTGGCCAGATCTTCTTTCTGATGTTGGGGCTCCTCCGACCAAGCTTGAACCACAATTTGTTGCGGGCCTCAAACAATCCGAATTCGGCCATTATGGACGGAATACACGGGGTCTGCGAAGGAACCAAGTTGAGGATACTCGCAATTTGGACAGAGGAAACGCTTCGGGAATCCTTGCGCCAAAATTCCTCAGCGAAAAGGCTAGAGAGTTTGCTATGACTCCAGTTGGCAATGCAAGTGGCGACGAAAAGGTTGACGATGTTGCCCACTCCCTAATGCAAATGGAAATCGACCCCACCAAACAGGAGTGCCATCCGATGTACCGCAATGTTGAGATCAAGTACAGCAAGTTTGGTGTTGACGACTTTGACTTTGGGTATGTCAGTTTATTTCGCAGAGACTGGTTTGCTTGCTAACCTTGTCCAGATTCTACAACAGAACACAGTACTCTGGACTGGAGATCCATATCGCCAACTCTTACGCCAACTCTTTGCTGCAAGTCATGAACTTCACGCCTCTAATTCGAAACATGGCTCTCCAACATGCGGCCACTGCGTGTGTTGCTGATACCTGTCTGTTGTGCGAATTGGGTTTCTTGTTCGACATGCTCCAGAAGGCCGAAGGTTCCATCTGTCAAGCGACCAACATGCTGAAGACTCTCAGCCACCATCCCCAAGGTCTGTGGTCCAAATGCTTGAATTTGCAGCGAAGACTGACTGCTACGTAGCCCCATCTCTTGGACTCCTTGAAGAAGATCCACATGGCTCTACTTTGACGGTGATGCTGCAGGGACTGACGAGATTCCTTTTGGAGAAGATTGTCCAGGACTATCGTTCCATCCCGCCTGGCTCGAATATGATGGAGCAGGTTCGTCAAGGACACGTTGGACAATGTTGCAACGAGCTGACCGTCTCTAGATGCTCGCGACTTCCGCAACAAGTTCAATTAGGTGCATTAACTGCAGATCCGAGTATACTCGCCCTGGATCGACTTTTGTGAACGATCTGATGTACCCGCAACCAGCAGGGACAGGGGTAAGTCCAAGCTAGTGTGAACACCGTTCGTGTTCTCGAACCTTTGGTTGTCGTGATTCGCAGATGGCTAGCGTCGCCAACTCCTTCGCTCCTAGTTCTTGACTAAGACATTTCCTTCCTGTTCAAATGCTAATTGCTCACAGAAGAACGCCAACCGGACTCAGAAAGCGTCGAAAGTGACATTTTCACAAATACTAAAGTCAAGTGTCGAAAGGGAAACGACGTCAAAGGGTTGGTGTAGTCGATGCCAGCGATATCAGACTATCGCAACTCGCAAGACCATTCACAATATCCCCGCCGTCTTCATGCTGAATACGGCAATCGGAAACTCGGAGCAAAGGCGTTACTGGTCGACGCCTGGATTCCTCCCGGAAGAAATTGGCGTCATAGTAGACCACGGCCAATTCTTCTGTTACGAAGGAGAGGATCTGAAGCTCCACCTGCAGCGCGGTATCCACAACATAACTGTGTATTCGCTGGTGGGTATGGCCATGAACATCGACCCAGGTCCGGGTCAAAAACCTCATCTGGTTGCAATGGCCAACGGTATGTGATCCTGGCTGTTTCTAGAGTGACGCTGCTGACAAAATCAAAGTCGCCCATGCGCAGCCAACCGCCCCGGCTACTAGTCAGTGGCATCTGTTCAATGACTTCCTAGTCCGGTCTGTGAGCACCGAAGAAGCCCTTTCGTTCCACCCGCCTTGGAAGACGCCTTCGGTAATCGCTTTTCAAGTCAAGGAGGCGAATAACAAGATCGATATGGACTGGAAGAAGAACATTGATACCTCTCTTCTCTATGAAGATAACAAGTTGGTTCCCTTCTCGAAAATGCCGTTACAGATGACTTGCTGACCCATTAAGCCCTCACAATGATGGAAAGACATATCAAGCGCTCGATTCGGCGAGTGAAAGGCCCGGGCCGGAGAGCATCGTCGCTTTAGACACAGAGTTCGTCGCCGTCCGTCAGCCTGAAATCGAGATGAACTCCGATGGCGAAAGAGAGACGATTCGGCCAATCGTGTACGCCCTCGCAAGAGCCTCCGTCGTTCGCGGACAAGGAGAAGACGAAGGCCTACCGTTCATCGACGACTATATCTCGATTAGAGAACCCATTGTTGATTACCTGACATCATACTCGGGTATTACTCATGATGATCTGGACCCCCGCATTTCCAAGCATAATCTCGTGCCCCTGAAGGTTGCCTACAAGAAGCTTTGGATTTTGCTGAACCTGGGCTGCAAGTTCCTCGGTCACGGCCTCAAGCAGGATTTCAGAGTGATCAACATCCACATACCGAAGTCCCAAGTCATCGACACAATCGATTTGTTCTTCTTGAAGTCTCGCCTGCGGAAGCTCTCGCTGGCTTTCTTGGCGTGGTACTTGCTGAAGGAAGATATCCAGCTGGAGACTCACGACTCGATCGAGGATGCCCGGACAGCACTGAAGCTATATCGGAAGTATTTGGAGTTCGAGGATGCAGGTATCCTGGAACCGATGCTTCAAGATATCTATCGGGGCGGACGAGACGTCAACTTCCGGCCGCCTGCTAGGAGCGGGCAGGCCGCTGATGTCCAAAGAACAGATACGCCTCCTCCCCTACCCAAAGAGGCTCCCACTACACCCGGCGCTCCGGGAGCTGGGACTTCGGCGAGTGGCGGTTTCGGGGCGGGCTCGACGTGGACGCCGGGTAAGGGCTCGCCGCTTCGATGAGGTGGTTGGCACAACGCCGGGGGCTCGTTGGTGGTAGAGTCCAGACGATGCTTCTTTTAATTGAGTTAGAGAGTAGTATCATTAGAACAGCAGGTCTTCTTACTCATCGATAATCTTCCCGTTGATTGTGCTTCCCGTCCTGTCTGGCGGTGTTCTGCTTACGTTCGTCAACCTTGTACCACACTTGACCGTTCATCGATTCCAGGTGACGGTTTATTGTTTACAGAGAATCGAGAACCAATCTTACCAAACTTGAAGCCAAAGGAGCCACGCGCTGTGCCAGGAGATGGTAGGCGGCAGGCTCGATCCGAATGCTGGGGAAGGCGTCACCGCTATGATGAGCAACCGCGAGGCCACGGAGCAAGGTAATGAGCTCAGATTACATCGAAGGGAGGCAGGCAGTCTCAAGAGTACTTTGCGGCAAATTTGGTGTGCATCTTGATGCGCGCTGCGAAATCTCACGATGATTTATCCCGACGAACGATGGCAATCCCTGGCCGAATTCGACCCATTCCTTCGGCCCCCTCGACCGCACGGCATTGCGCGAGTATACCCAGCTATCAAAATGATCTACTCGGCCTGCTTCATCATTTGAAACTATTTTTACGACGGTAACTCGTCTGTGTGGCGAGCATTCGATGCCAGAAGCCAGAAATCAACGATTCTCGGCCAGCCCTTGACGTTCCTCGACTTACAACCGTCAACTACACCCTCGACGCGGTATTCCTCGCCACAACACATCCATATCACCGGGAAAATTGTCAAATAGGTTCAAATAACTATAATAAACACGATTATATGGTTTTAATCTCTTCATATTGGATTGCGCCTCCGTCATCCCATCTATTGTACGATTCCCCTTCCATCTGGATGTCCAGACGTGCCACCCCGATTAGGCTTAGCGGTCACTAGAGATCGTGCGCTACACTTGATTAGGCCTAGCTTTCAGCCCTACCATCGCTTTTTGCGTCCACCCCCTTTGGGGGTGAGCCATTTCAGCCAATGAGGTGTTACTGATCTGGGCGCACCATCCGTCTACTTCTACCCTTCCTCCTCGAACCGCCCCCAATCTTCCTTCTTCCTTTCTTCTCTTCACGGTTTGATCGTTTGATGCTCTAGCTTGCTAAGATGTCTTCTCTCTGCTTCTCTCCTGCTTCGGCTGCCGCCCGCCCGTCTGAGACCGGTCCGCAGTCCAGGGTTCAAGTCCCTGCCCCCGTCAACGCCAGCACCCTCGTGGCCTCGCTCAGTTCCTTCCTCCGCCGTGTCCCCAGCCTCCTCGCAGCCGCCGTCACAAGCGCTGTCTGCCCGATCCTGTGAGTTATTTCATCCTCCGCTCTACAGCTTGAGCCTCACTGGCCTATCTGTCTTCATTTTAGCTAAGCAGTCTTTTCTAGCCGGTACATCGGTACCCCGACACCACCCGCGATGCTTGCCTGTAGCTCGTCTCCTCGTCAACTCCAGACTGGAGCTACTCGATCCTCGATCACGGTGTCGTCCTCTCTTAGTAAGTCCTCTTCTGGGGGCTTTTGTTCTCTGTTTACGCAGCCCGTTGTGCACGTTTGCACTCCTCCTCCCCGTGGCGATCCGCATGGTTGGACCCTGAGTATGTCCCATTACTTAGGGCCGGAATCCCGGATCAGTACTTCTTCGGTCGGTTCTCCTTTGGTCAGGACTCCTTCGCCTTCGGTTGCTTCTGCGGTTTCGGCTCCTGTTGGACGTGTCTGCACTCCTCCAGGTCGGTCCCCGCATGGCTTCACTCTGACAATGTCCCATTACTTGGGTCCAGAGTCCAGGGTCAGTCCTCTGCCTTTGGATGGTTCCCTGTCTTTGGATAGGTCTTCCTCGCCTTCGGTTGGATCTGTGGTTACGGCGCCTGTTGGTCCTGTTTGCACCCCTCCCCGTTTGTCCCCGCGTGCCTTTACTCTCAGTATGTCCCATTACTTTGAGTCGGTTCCCCGGGTTAGTCCTTCGTCTTCGGTACGCTCTGCTTCTTCTGGTTCTCCAGGACGGTCGGTTTCCGTTTCCAACCTGGAGGATCCGTTTGTGGACGCCTCTTCCCCTGCTGTGGATTCGCTAATCCATCCATTGGTTTCGCCTGTTCCTCGTCCTAACTTTGAACAGTTGATGGCCCTTGCCGACTGGCAGATTGAAAAGGCCCGCGCCTACACTGCCACTTACACCGCTAAGCGTCAAGCTGCCTCCGTCGCTGCTAACACTCCCAGGACCCCGGAGCCAAGGACCCCAGAGTTGAGGATCCTGAAGCCTGAGAACCTAGAGCCCCCGACGCTTTCTCCCATGACTTGCTCGCCTTCCGCGGATGCCTCTCCTGAAGAACATGGCTCGCTGTTCCGTAACCCGGTTGAACCGCCTTGTACTCCGCCGCCGTGTACTCCTCCTCCTCGTGAGATGGACACTCTCGACCGCAGCGTTGAACGGCAACGGATCCGGGCCCGTGAGCTCAGCGCAGAGGCCAAGGTCAAGTTTGCGCAGCTCCGGTCTCTCCTGGCGGACTGGCCTGCTCCCAAAAGGCGGTACGCGCCCTCTTACGACTACAGCACGGAATCGCCTACGCCGCACACCATTTCCAACTGGGACTCGACCCTGGAAGAGGATCGGATATCGGAATACTCCTGGACCAAAGGCGCGTTCCCTGTCGCCTCTCCTCAGCCCCTTGGGGCTCTGGCAGAGTGGGATTCGCCGGCCGTTTCTCCTGGATACTCTAGGTCTCCTGTCGCATCGTCCTCTGGTTCCGTTGGCTCATCTGGTTCCCCTGGATCGTCTGGTTCTTCCGGCACTCATGGTTCCACTGGATCCTCTGGATCTGGTGGCTCTTCTGGATACTGTGCGTCTCCCGGATCTACTGGATCTTTCGGAACCTCCAGCTTTTTTGGGTCTCCCGGATGCCCTGGTCCCCCCGAGGAGTCTGGATCGATCTCTTCCTTGCTGGAGCTTTATGGTCCCCGATCACCTGCGCCTGTTCCTGTGCCTGTTCCCGTACCCGCTCCTGAGCTTGAGTTTGACCTGGTCACGACCAAAATCAAGGGTGCCAAGGGAATCACCCTCAGGATCACCCGCCGAGTTCCTCGGGTTAGGTCTTGAGCCATATATCCTTTCTAGTTCCTGATTCCTGATTTTCGTTCTGGTCTTGGTTTGGTTTGTTGTTTCTGCTTCTTCCCTTTGGCTCTTGGAGCCGTTCAGGGATCTTGTTTTGTACTTTGTTCTACTTTCTGTTTTTGCTCAATCCCCCACTCTCGTTTCCCCCCTTTTTGGTCAGCTAACTGTGATAGGTCCCCCGTCCGGGAAGGTCATCGTACTCCCGCTCTCATGATTTAACTTCCTATTTATCTATTTACCTATCTGCTATATATCTGAATATGCTTGCCACACAGAACATGCTAACGATATCAGTAAGTCCTCCCTAACCCCAAACTGTGTCAGTCGACTAACTTTGAGTACACAATGACAGATCCAAACAATAAATCGGGTAACCTGGTAAGCTATTATTTCTCCTCTTTCACCATTAGCTTGAAATGACTTCCCTTCGTCGGCACACTGCCGTACTGGTCAGAGTAACCTCGGTCAGCATGTTAAGCCTTTGATTCTTTTCTGTTCCTATTAGCCTTGACTAAATCCCAACAATCTTCTACAGGTACCATCGGACTCGTCCAAATGAAGTCGGACAACATGGTAAGTTGTTCATTCCTTTCTATTTCTGTAACTGTGACTGACTTCCAGTAAACTCCGACACTTTTCGCGGTATGAGCCAAACACATAATGTAAGCAAACCCCTTATCATCAAGCCTTGATATCATTGTCTAATGTAAACAATCTGTCCAAGGTACTCTTTTGGGCAAGAGCCTTTGGTATCTCTACGTGTACTAACCAAGGTATGTGATAGATTATCCGCTGCGTGCTGAGGTGATTCTTTTGCCGACTGCTTTTACCTCTTATTGTCTGCTCCTGCTGCACTGTCACTTCCAAGCTACTCTCGTGGCGCGTTCTAGCCAGACCTGTTAGTGCAACTTGATATTTGAAATCGCAGAGATCACCACAATCCATGGCTATGCTTTTTGGTAACAACACTAGGTCTACCTGTCCTCGCTGGTCCTTGAAGTATGAAGTAAGGCTACTGACCTCGGGCTTGATTCGTGACTATGCAGTGGCGCTGACCTCGAGTGCAAACAAACTGTGAATCACATTTTTATCGCCAGAGATATTCTTCTCGCCAGCCCTACGAACTGCTTCTGTCGGATCGCATCGTCGGCGCCATTATGACCTTCGATCATGTCGTAGAATTACGGTGTGAATAGTACTCTCCGCGCCGTCATAGCCGGCGGCGGATAGTATTGAGGTCCATGCTACATACAGACAGGCCATTCTAGTGGGATCTGGTGTCTATGATAGTATAGAATCGAGCGAGTCGGAGATGAGATACATTGCTACTGGCGCTCGTCACCTGGCAGGCTTTAAGCTTCACTGGCTTCAGGTTGCGAAGAAGTAGAGCGGTGATTACCAGATGACATCTCGGCCCGCTCGTTCTCCTGTCTTCCGTGACGTGTAGTCTGTCCTTGGGCTTTTCGAGACAGAGATTGCGCGTTGCGGGTTATAAATTCCCCCATGTTCGTTGTGTTAGAGCCTTGGGGAACAATTTCTCACTCCTTTTCCAGGCTAGCCATGCGCCAATTTGGATAGACATCGTGCGGTATCTACGTTAAGCATGTGAGAGTGCGAAGATGAAAGTCTTCCGATCCATCGATCATCGTGAATGGTAGCGCCATGCTGCATCTCTTTGAATGGATTTCATTTTCCTTGAACGACGAGCTATACATTGGTATGCCTAGTACTTGGGAAACCTCCGGTATTCCTTGGAACCAGCTCTGCACCATTCATACGTACGTGGCCATGCCAAAGATTACGAGATGTATGATCATGATAGCTACTCTGTGTGACTTGAGTCGATCTATTGAAACACAGTGCTGTAAGTGATGCAGTGCCTGGCACTTCACTTTTGGGCAAATGTGGAAACCCACACGTACGGTAATCCCGAAATTGCCCAAATCAGAGCAGTACAGTCGAATAGGTAGATTCAAAATGATTATGATGTAAGAAATGCATATCATCGACCTTGGTCATCAACTGTTGTCATAAGGTCTAATCGACACTTTGCCGAGCCAAGTTACCGTGAGAGACGGAAATACCTCAACATCATTATGGCCATTCCGGGCTGCCTCCCAATCGAAGGAAGCAATGAGCAGCGAGCCGCAAGAAGCGATGACATCGCAACATAGCCGAGCCATGAACCGTGAATGATGAGGCCCGGGGGCTAGGCTATGGTCTATTTCACATTTGAGGCCCTCCACTTCCCTTTCCGGGTCTGGAAAAGCCCGCATCTCTCGAGGACCTGGATCATGGATAGGTTCAAGAGCTAGAAGTGTCAAGCCGAGATGGTGAGGATGAGCGAGGGTTTTCGGCTCAAGGTACGGGAGCGGCCGGGTTGTGACGGGTGTGGGGTCCATCTATTGGGTAAGACTCTGAGCACGACAGGCATCATGGTGACTGGTCTAGGTAGAGTAGCAAACAAGGGAGAGAGAGGAAGTCCAGGTTGGTTTCGATTGGCGATGCCTGAGCTGGGCGTCAGTGTGTCATCCCACGTTTCCAAGAAGCTGATTTGCCAGGGGGTTAGTTGACGATACTGTGATTCCATGAGTGTGAGCTCTGCTGAAATGCTACCCCGGCTTCTCAGGGTCGAGTAGCCGGAAAACGGAACATCTCTTTTGGGACGTTTTGAGCTATTGGTGTATGGATACGTAGTGCGGCTCATCAAATCTGCAGTTTAATCATGTCAAACCAGGGGTCCGAGACAGGTTGTGTACGAATAGACAAGCAAGCGGTCAGCAGTATCGGAACCACGCCCGGTGGATGGGTCATATCGTGCATCCCATCCCTCTTCTTCTTGGGACGGACAAGCGTCATCCCGCGGGATGGAGGGGCGCGCATGGAAGTGAGCGCTAGGATGTTTGCTCGGTTGGAAACTGGGCGGTATCTGAGGTTCCTGACATTTCCGCCTAGGGGAATAGAAGGCCGAGGTGCATATTCCATGTTTTGGGTTCCTTTTTGGAAAAGCAGATTGACTCATTGAGAGAGATGCCGTTTGGCGTTTCCGGACCGGGGATGGTGAGCTCGGATTCACTCGGGACGAATTTCCGGCAAATGGATGGAATTGCTGGTAACGAGCAGAGAGGAACTGAGAGAGAGTGGGATAGGTTTGTTTTTCCACCAGTGCCGTGGCGGGTTACCGAGCTTTCGGGAATAACACCAGGATGGCGCACGGGCGTCTGGCAACCAAATTAGACCTTGGAAGACCAAGGATACGCAAGTGAGGATGTGAAGCTATCTCGCGTCTTCGCCTTTACGGCGAAAATGTTGAAGACGCCGATATGAGCCAAGAGAGAGGCTTTTTTTTTTTTTTTTTTGCGTTGTTTTCTTGTCAACAATGCAATCTGATTCGTGTTTGTCTTGGGGATCTTCCCTCATGTCTTGAACCGCGACTTTCCGTTGCGGCATCGGCACATTTTGATCAACGTTGTTGGACAGACATAACCGAATTATCGTGGATGGACACGATAGGCAGATTAGAGTTTGGAGGTTCTGCCAGCTTGCAAGGGATGGCTGGGCCAGGGAGCTGGCATGGCTGCGTCGTCCGTATCGTCCGGCGGTTGAGGGCCGAGGGTGGCTCGCCGACGCGGACGATCCCGCTTCGTTGGGACCAGATTGGATGCTGCAGGGCTGCGGTGACTCAACAGCTTCACATGTCTTCAACTCGAGCTCGAGCAGGTAGATGTGGGAGATGATACGGGAATAAGGCCTTTGGGGTCGAAGCAGCCTAGCAGAGTTAGCATTACCCTGAGCTGAGTGCCTGACCGCCAAAGAGACAACAAGTGCAATGTTTGAGCGAGCTCAATGGTTCCCAATTCCAACAAGATGCCTCTCGGTGAGACATGGCGGGCTGAAGGGGAGTCGGCGTGGCCCCAACGGACGGATCCAACGAGGCGCATAGTATTTGGACCTCGTTTCGGTGAGGCAAGGTGAGTCGAGGGGCAGTGGCTGAGGTGTCAGACGAATCATGTTGCTCGACCAAGCTGTGACGAAAATAGACGATCTGAGTGGATAGCTGTGGTGCATAAGATACGGGGGCAGCATATCCATATCCATACTCCGTAGAGGCTATTCGAGGTCAGCCAGTCCTGAGAGCTGGAATTAAAATCATTCGCGGGACAGCTCCCTCCTCACACGAGAATCCCGGCGCCAAGTGCGCTTGTTTGGCGAGCACAGGGGAGCGAAACCAGCTACGTCACCCAAGGTGTCTGTCTGTCTCCCGGGGGAAGAACCCCAACTTGCTTCCGTTCCTGGAAGTAAGGTAAAGCATCATCATAGCAAGAGAGAACAAGGTGACATTAAGGAAACCACGACTGTATGGTCCTGACGAGAGTTGAGAACGTGACTGCTGCTTGCTCTGGCCGTTTGAAGATGCCCGAGCAGGAGTTCATCAAGTGACCCAGGCAAGTGCCAGGCTCTTATCGATACCCAGCACGTGTGCACTTACATAAGCATCCGCTAAAGTGGACCATCAAGGTCATTGAGCGTAGGGAGGCCCGTGCTTAGACGCTACCCCGCATTCCTGCAGCAGGTGGCAGCAAGCAGTTCGCAGGCCAGTCCCAGACGAGAACAGCGCTTTCTCGCAAAGCTGCAAATCCATCCCATCTGCCAGACGTCTTTATGCCCTTTTCTGAATTCACTGCTCGATGCGATGGCGAGTGACCTTTACCCCAACTTTGAACAAGTACCTCGACTAAACGCAACGGATTCATCGGCATCGTCGGGGCTTTCTCGTCTGCCCTCGGGAGGACGAAGGGAAAGCAAAACGAGCAGCCAAGGAGCAAGGGATCTGTGTCGTCTATTGTCTTGATGCTAAAATAAATCGATACTAAAGACAGGGAACGGTATCAACATAGTACACAGCAGGAATCAGATTACGGCTACGAAACGCATGGCAAGCCGTTCAAATCCCATTTGGCCTGTTTCTTCCACCGCTTCCATTCTCCGCAAGAGCAATCGCCTCGGCCGCGACGCGCTACATTATTTGCACGCCATCTACCAGCCGTCTCTTCTTCATCCGCGGCATTACCCTTGTCCGTGTTGACGCGGAGCAATTCAAGCCATCTCGAGAGGGACAACCAGCCTTCTCCGTCTCTGTCTGAGCACTCGGACATGGCTGTTGCTATCAATTTCACCTCACTCACACCGGCAAACCCCCACCAGCCTGGTGACCCGAGGTCACCCAACGATCGACACCCGTTTCATTGCTGTCGTGCCGTCATCCAAGCCCAGTCGAAGCCAGGCACCGTCTCACCCAGTCTTTGCCGCCGATAGGTATTACTCTGTGCAAGCAAGGCCAGCCATGTCACAACTCGCAGACAGACACGGTCCAAGAACACTCGACTGCGCAAGGGGTTGCATTCTCCCACGGCGCGAACATAGCCGCCGCCTACCTTGAGCAGCTCGCTGTCGCAGTCGTTCGTTCCGCTCCAATCTGTTCAGATTGTCAGGAGATTTCCTCCCCTGATGGCGCCCATGGTGACGTTTTCCATGCCGGACCTCAACGTTCCCCTCTACACCAAACATCCACCGATGTGCATGTCGTCCCGATGTCTCCATTCAAATTGCTCAGCTTTACAAGTTGCTGCAAGCACAAGGCAGGTCGCAGGATGTTCCCGAGATTCGAGCGATTCCCCAGGTATCCATCCATTCCACCCTGTAACCCGTCCCATCCATCCATCCATCCACCCATCCATCTACAACTACACAGTACTTGGACAAGAACGGGCCAGCCACGCCCCCTCACTGCCTTCGACACGTTGATGGATGAGGTGTGCCGAAACCATTTAACCCCGCATCCGGACGGCACCAGACAGACGCGACAGACAATGCGCCTGGCTTCGCAATCACGGCCTCCCGTTGGTGAAATCCCCAAATCCTCATTGGCGCGTTACCTTCCCCAGCCAGGGACAACGCCGCTTGGATGGGAGGGTGGGAAGCTTTTTAGTCGTCCTCCTCGTCTTTGGGGCTTGGGGGGCTGGCATGTCTCTCTCTGCTGGCTGATACGTCGTAGTCCAATGGTCGACTGACCGACCGACCGACTGTGACCCTGTGTGTGAACTGGCATACCGACAATGCCTTCGATGTACTGTAGAGAGGTACTTGTCTGGTCATCAACACCAAGTATCTCTCCTCCATGTCGTCTCGGACACCAGGATCAGCCAAGGTACTATGTGGCACAAGGCATGTGTCTCTCTCATAAATATATCGACACCACTGCCTCGACTCCGCACGAGATGCCCATCTCTCACACCATCCATACTTTTTTGTCTGTCCCGTACCAAGGTACTGCAATTATTGTCCTCGTCCATCCGTCCATCCGTCTCGTTTGAGACGCCAAAGCTACATCTCGATCAAATTGGAAGCCTCGGTCCTCCTCCAAAACCACACACAGAAGCTACCGCTAAAACTGATCAACGGCTTCCAATCCGTCTTCCTCTACTAGCCCAGCTGGGAGCAGCTACCGCCGAACCTTGATTGTACCGAGAAGCACCTGACATCTTGAACCAAGCTACCGTCAACTCCCGAAGGAGCCATCCACGAACAGAGAAGGAATTACTTGGTCTCGTCTCTACCGGCCACCGCATCTTCACAAGCTTTGTGAACACCATACCATCTACCTCTCTTACCACAACTTGCTTATTTGCTTGCTTGTCCGGCTCGTCTTTCTCTCGACTTTGGCTCTTTCCATCTCTCCTCTGATCCCTCCAAAGCAAGCCATAAACCCAACCCCGCCCCGCTCTCCTCTTATTACAGCTTCAGCGTTTCCCCAACGGTACGCGATCTCGAATCAAACATTAGTCTTTGTGCAGAGTCATTGCAACGCTTATTCCGGCACTCTTATACCCTGTATCGACCGAAAGACGTCAAATCTTTGGCCGTAACGATAACCCATCCAACAAGACATCTCTTCTTCGTGTAAGTCAAAACGTTCGAGCCAACGTCTGTCCCTCTCAATGTGTCTCGAAAGCTTTCATTGGGGACGCGAGGCGTTCAACAAGGGCGTTCGAGCTAATCCCATCTCTCTTCTCCCACCCCCGCTGCGGCTTTGCTCTATGCAGTCGACCCCGGCATTCTTCTACCAATCTGTCCTACCTGGCTCTGCATAGTGTGCAAGTCCGAGACCCTTGCACATCTCCAGCCTGGAGCTCTACTAGGTAGCTCCAGCTCCAGCCAAAGTCGGCACCTTTCTCTTGCGACCCACCTCATTCCGCCTTACACCAAGTCTACCATACGTCGTACACTCCTCCGTCTTCCCCTCCTCCACTGGTCCAAATTATCTCCGGTCTAGTGCGGAACCTTCCTCTTGACATTCACCGTCGTTGAACCTCTCTTCCACTTACATGGGAAGCGGAACACCTTAACCACGGCTGCATCCACCCGGAGCTACCCCCCGTCCCTATCTTTTCCGATGACATACCCCCGCCCCCACCGCCTCACCATCCAGGCCGATGAGACCCGGGACCGTCACCTCGGTCACTGCCTCTAGTTCCGCCGGATGCCCAGCCCTTGTCTCGTTCTGCATCTACACCTACGCACTTGCACTACACCACTCATCTGCATACCCTGTCCAACGTGCGCCCGTTTCTACATGTGGGACTTACCATAGCCCAAATGTGGAATTGCGTCTTTGCGTCCGTCTCATGCTTTTGTTGGACCCCCACCGGATCTGGTTCTCGTTCGAACTGACCGGGGGTGTGTCTTAACATTGGTATTTGACAGGCACGGAAGAATGAGGGAGCTCTCGCTCATGCTATAAAGCTACCTGTGAAACCTCTTGGATCGAACGTTGGCTAACTAGTGTGCTCTCTCCTTTTCTTCGACAGCTTCCCTACCTCTCAACCTAGTCTCTTCGACTATCTATCTACCCGAAGCGACCATCATACTCGACGACCGCTCCAACTTACTCCGAGTTGGAACTGTAGCATACTGTAATTCAGTCTCACTCGTACACCCAGCATCATGAGCTCTTCATCTATCAAGCAGGCAGCTGAGGCCGCACGAACTCGCACTTCAGAAGTTCTGAAGGGAGATGGTGCTGCTGTCGCCAATGACTTCCTCCACACTCCTATCATGAGGGCAGCGCTGCCCTTCATCAATGGCGGTATCAGCGGCATGGTAGCCACCTCTGTCATTCAACCCGTCGACATGATCAAGGTCCGCATCCAGCTCGCAGGCGAGGGTGTTGCCGGAGGACCCAAGCCCACACCATTGTCAGTTACCAGAGAAATTCTTGCCAGCGGAAAGGCCCTCGATCTCTATACCGGTCTGTCGGCCGGTCTCCTGCGCCAAGCTGTCTACACAACGGCCCGCTTGGGCTTCTTTGACACCTTCATGGGCAAGCTCGGCCAACGGGCCAAGGAACAAGGAAACGCGATTGGCTTCAAGGAACGTGCCACCGCAGGTCTCACAGCTGGAGGTCTCGCCGCCATGATTGGAAATCCTGCCGACCTTGCTCTCATCCGCATGCAGAGTGACGGACTGAAGCCCCTGGCTGAGCGCAAGAACTACAAGAGTGTCATCGACGCTCTCTCAAGCATCGCAAAGTCTGAAGGTGTTGCCGCTCTCTGGGCCGGTGCCGCTCCCACGGTTGTCCGTGCGATGGCTCTCAACTTTGGTCAGCTCGCCTTCTTCAGCGAGGCCAAGGTGCAGCTCAAGGAAAACACGCAGCTGTCCTCTCAAGTACAGACTCTCACCGCCAGCGCTATTGCCGGATTTTTCGCCAGTTTCTTCTCTCTGCCCTTTGACTTCGTCAAGACCCGTCTACAGAAGCAGTCCAAGGGTCCCGATGGCAAGCTTCCGTACAAGTCAATGGCCGACTGCTTCGCAAAGGTGGCTAAGCAGGAGGGCGTAATGCGCTTCTACCGCGGTTTCGGTACTTACTACGTCCGCATTGCTCCCCATGCGTAAGTGGACCATCTCAACCCCGTATATCCGTGCTTTAGGTACCTTATTTGTATGCTAACAATAGTGCGTTTCCAACAGAATGGTAACACTCATCGTTGCCGACTACCTGGGCTTCATCACCAAATAGACGGACTACGAGCAGCACGAACATGACTTTCAGTCAACCAATGGCGCCCTCGAGTCGTTTCGGATACTTCTTCTGGTCGGGGTGTAGAAGCGCAGTAGAGCAAGCCTCCCTCCGAACCAATTGGACATCGCATTCATTTGATTAGTCATTCCTAATGACCCGGCGCTCTCGGTGTTATTGCAAGTTGGGTTTTCCAGGAGGTAAATAGTATTGCGTTTTGGGTTTATATCAATTTCTTGGACAGGAACACAAGACGAAGGAGAGGCATACAGACAGACGTACATAGCTTCGTCCGGCCGTTGTAAGGACATTGACGGGTGTATGACCCCCCACGCTTTTTGGGGAATCGAACAAAGAAGAATTTCAGCCATACCTCCACTTCCTGCGTGTCTCTTATGAATCTGCATGTGTGTCTGCGCATGTGAAACTTTTTTTTTTGGGGGGGAGGAAGGGGGTGGGGGTGAGGTCTGATGGTGGTGGTGCTTGTGTGTTCCTCAACAGTGTCTGTGTGAGCCATTGGCATGCTTTTGGTGAGATTTTGGTCTGAGCGGATCAGTCGGTTGTTGATCTGAGCTAAGCTACCTCAGTGCCCATACGTGCCTTAGTAGGGTAGAACAAGGTGCCAGGGGAGACCTTCTTGCTGGTACTGAGAGCCCAAACAGAGGCTGAGCCGCTGAGGTGTGCAAATTGTCTCTGGTCCATATGGTTTCAGCGAGTTCATCAGTTGAGGTGTGTGTACGTAGGTACATAAGGTATGTATGTGGTCGGTTCCAACTCAACGCTCCTGTCTGGGATACAGCCATTCATATATGGCCGTTGAAGGATGCAAGTCAATTACAAATTAAGGAGTTCGGTTGAACCCTGAATAGAAGCCAAGGGGGAGGAACAAAATGTCTTTTGAAAATCAAAGCTTGGTGAATTATTAGGTCTTTGTTTGTGAAGGTGTGTGTCTACCGCCATTCCCATGATTTCCATTTTCGCCTGTCCCCTTTTTTCTCTTTTCCGCAAAGAAGGGAGCTGATTTGCAGCGAACCAAATGCTTTTCAATGAAGCCACACCCCATCACAAATCCTCCCAACACATGGTCCTGTCCAGGCCCCGTTGAAGACCGTTTGTAGTACGCCTTTGTCCGTCGTTAAAACACGCAACACTCCTTCTCGTTTCCAATTGCTACCCGTCTGCTTAGCAACAATGGGGAGGTATGGTCTGTTGGCCTCCTCAATGTTTACAAGTCGTTCGGGATGAGATCCATATCCACGTAGTCAGCCCGGTCAACCTACTCCTGGCTGGCACTAAGGTCCGGATTCTTCTCCCACAGGTTGCGGAGGATCGCCGTGATACCCTCGTCTTCCTCTCCACCCACGAGACTCGACCCACTGAGGCCCTGGACGCCCGTTCCCTCGTGCAAGGCCCGGCTGCTCTGATGGTCGTCGCCGTCAGCCTCGTAGCTAGATCCGGCTCCGTTGGTTCGGATAGAGTAAGCGCGCGGGGTGACGGGTCTCCGAGTGGAGCCGGTGCCGCCCGATGCCGCAGCCAAAGCCGCCTCATTCAAGCTCGAGTTGCGCATATGTTGCCCTCCCGGAGTGACGCCTCCCCGCACCGACGCGGCTTTACCGTTGCCATTGGCGATCCCGTTGCGCGGTATCCGCTGAGTCTTGTTCGCGCGGTTGACCTGCGCAAGGCGATCGAGCGAACGCACCACGGGGTTCTGGAAGCGGCGGACGCTGAGGTACTCCATCCCTGTCCGTTCCAGCTGCTTCGCAACGCGTGGGTCGCGGCTCGCGCCGCCGTCGTAGCCCGGCCCGCCAATGCCGACCAGAGGACTCGCGCCCACTGCGCCCACGCCTCCTCCCCCCGTCTGGCCTGGCTCGATGACGGAGCTTGCGCGCTGCAGGTTGAGCTTCTGCTGGGTTCGCGACTTCTCGGCCGGCTGGGCGGAACGCCTTGCTGATCGCGGCGCGAGCGCTGTACCGTCGGTATCGCGGCTTTTGCGACTCTCGAGGGCACTGTCGCCATCTTCATCGTCTGATAATGGCAGATCGCGGTGTCTTCCTTGGCGTCCGGATCCCGAGGACTGCGGTCGCCCTCGAGGGGGGTTTTCCTCCGACCGCAAGCTCGCCGGCCCAGGGGTTGGGAGCTGGTAGAAGGATCCTTCGCGCGCTGCGCCGGAGCTTCCCGCGTTGACGAACCGTGAAATAAGCTCGTCGCCAGCGCTACCCGGTAAGGTGCTGACATTGTGAGAGTCGCCTAGGGTCGAGCCGCGGCCGATGGAATCGGGGGATGAGGAGTTGCCCCGCCGTGAGACGGACACTGTGTCTGCCGTCATCTTGGGAGGTGCGCCGTGGGAAGGGGTGCGTTGAAGTAATCTCGATGTCAGATAGGCCTTATGCTGTACGGTCTCGCGATCGGGTGTCGCTGGGACCAGAGGCGATGATTGCGCTGCGGGAGTTTCTGCTCTGGAGTTATTCGCCGAGTTGCTGGCAGAGTTATTTGCGCTGCTGCTGCCGTCGTCGGGCTTCGCAGAAGCTTGTGTACTAGCTAGCGATCCTCGTCTCGATAGGTATGGTGAAGCGGATGTGCTGGCGTCAACCCATTCGTCGTCTTGGCCGTCGTTACCCAAGTCAAAATGTACCTGTGACTTTTGCGACTTGACCTTGTTCACGGCTGGATTCGAGCTGGTTCTCTTGAGTTTCTCCACCGACTTGATCTTTGCGGGCCTGTTGACTTCGCCGTGGGATTTATTCCGCCGTAAGCTCGTCGCGGAGGCGGTTTTGCTGAGGTTGGCAGAGGAGCTGTCGCGAGAAAGCTTCGCTTCGGATTGGACTCGGCGATGGCCAGCTGCGGAGGCGCGATTTCGATCGGGCGAAGGGGATGCTTGTCGGCGGTTATTGTTCAGTTTTGAGGCAGTCGAGCCATGATGTTTGTGTAGTGCTTTGGAGGAAGGAACGCGTGCATGTAGCCGACCGCCGCCGACAACGTGCTTCTGGGATTTCGACCGGTGCTGCTGATGGTGGTCTCGGTGAGCCTGGTCGCTGTTTGTCGAATCGCTCTCCTGATGATTGAGAGGAGGGCGTCTTGATTGGCTGGGCGCCGAAGATTCATCACCGTCTCTGTCTTTGTCTCGAACCATGGTTGCTTATTCGACCCCCCTGGGGATACTTGACGAGTAGGTACTATGTGGTGCCGTTGCAGCCAAGGTACAATGTCAAGGGTGTCGACAGGTTTTCGGGGGTGGTAGCAAGGCTTGTTCTCTGATGCGCGGGTGCGGTGCGGTGCGTTGCGTGGGCGTTCGGAGGACCGATGGATTGCGGTGGTGGCTGCCCGCGCTGCTGTTTCAATGAGGTAATGCCTCGAAAGCTACAGGGTGGGAGGGCGCTGGAAGTCTGGGAGAGCGCGGGATACAATTGGGGGCCGATTGCGGCGAGGGAATGCGCAGTGAAAGGAATGACAATAGGCACCGCAGACGAGGATAGCTGGAGAAGAGCCGTCTTACAATCGAGGTGTGTTCGGAGTTCGGGTATCTGCGTCTGGATAGGAAAGATTGAAAGATGCTGCGCTGTTCTCTCTGGACAGGTTGCGAGGAGAAATAGTGTACTGGAGAAGAGAGTGAAGAAGAGGAAAAGAGTCAGGTCGAAGTCCTCGTCCGGTTGTCTAAGGTACCCTTTGGCTAAATAACCTTAGACAAGGTACCCGAGACCATGGAAGGCACCACGATTGCCTCTCCACCGCTGGCTCCGGCGCCATTCAGGTCCATTATCGGCATGCGACGCCCGCTAACGTCCATCGTCAGCACCTGTGCGTGCTGCTTTTGGGTGCGCCTAGACCCGACTTCAACCGCTTCCCACCCCTGCATTCCACGATTCCTAAAAAATCCCACACTCGAGTCTGGGGGGCTGCACGAATCAGACGCTTTGTGATTGGCCAAAATCTGGGATGACGCTGCAGTTGGTTCGCCCAGGATTCCCCATTATCTGCACGTGATTCCACCGGATAAGCTTCTTGCCGCAAATGGACGGCATTCGTCACAGATCAACGATTCGCATGCCTCACCACTACGCTGTCTACACCCGACCATCGCATTAATTCAACACCGCGACACCTTCAGTCACGTCCGACTGTACTTTGAATAACCCAAACATCTGTCAACCACTTAATACTCGCAACCCGCGATAGACCTCTGCAGCAGCTACCATCATGTCTGGCCAAATTGCAGCCTTGGAAGAGGACCGCAAACAGTATCAAGAACAGGTACGCAGTACCCTTCTCCTTCAGAGCTAATGTCTGTTTCTCTTCTAACATTTTCCTTTACAGCTCGATGTTGTTCTCGCCGGCCTCAAAGATGATCCCGAAAATGCCGAACTCAAGAATCTTCAGGCGGAGTTGAATGACATGATTTCCCTCCTAGACGAGTCTCTTGCTGAGCTGCAGCCGAAGCAGGCGCCCAAGCCCGTACCTCAGAAAGCCCCCAGCCCACCGGAGCCCGAGAAGTGGTCCAAGGAGAACCATCCAGCCTTCAAGAAGGCTGCTCCAGCCTCCGAAGAGAAGGAGGAACCGCCCGTCACGTACCAGGTGAACGACACTGTCTCGGCGAAATGGGCATCGGGCGACAGAGGCTTCTACCCTGCTCGAATCACATCCATCACCGGCTCTTCAACAGACCCCGTCTACATTGTCAAGTTCAAGAGCTACGACAACACAGAAACGCTGCGAGCCAAGGACATCCGCCCCATCTCCAACAAGCGCAAGGCTGACGGAGCATCAGCGCCCGCATCTAACGCTACACAACCGACCGCACGTCCGCCGGGCCCATCCAATGGTGTTGTTACATCTGCAGCAGCTAGCTTGTATCCAGAGCAACAAGCCAAGATTGAAGCAGAGAAGAATGCTGCCGATGGCGCCGCAAAGCCACCTAAAGCCAAGAAGATCAAGGCCACGAAGGAGTTGGAAAAGGGCAAATCCAAGTGGCAAGAGTTCAACACTAAGTCCAAGTTCGGAAAACACAAGAAGGACAGCATGTTCCGTACACCCGACGGCGTAGGCGGCCGAGGTATGTTGCTCTCGCCAAGCCAAATGTGAGGATGATGCTAACGTGGTCGCAGTCGGTTTCACAGGCTCCGGACAAGCTATGCG
The DNA here is from genome assembly GCF_030913485.1 of Colletotrichum godetiae. Classification (NCBI taxonomy): domain Eukaryota; kingdom Fungi; phylum Ascomycota; class Sordariomycetes; order Glomerellales; family Glomerellaceae; genus Colletotrichum; species Colletotrichum godetiae. The sequence continues at coordinate 417,210 of NW_026851268.1, forward strand.
GAAAGACACTGCTCGCAGTCGACACGTTTACCAACAGAACGACGAGCTTGACTAACTGCTGCTAGGGCGTAGGAATGCGGGAGGATCGTAAAGAAAGGAGGTTCAAGGCTTTGGCGTTCATGGTTCATGGGTGATTTGGCACTCTCGTTCCCTTCATGGTAAAGTGTCTTGTTTCGGCGTTACATAGGCTAACAGTTTGTACACATGTGTTTAACTCCCTCCAGACGACCATGGGGTCATGATCCCATCTGGACTCTGCGCATAATGCGTGGAGGGGTCCTTGTTACAAATACATGAGATGCCCAACTTCCCCAGCTTCTTGGCCACCTTGACTAAACATCTGGCTGTACAGGATATCCTACACTATTACTTCGGCCTCAACACACGTAGCTTCCTGGCCGCCACAGACCATTCGCGGGTTACGGTGAGCGGAGGTCAATCTTTGGGGCAATATCTTTCGCGATATTGAGGAAGATTTCTGCCCTGGCACTAGATGGCTCTGATACGACGGTGGGCTTACCTAGATCCGCGTCATCGCCGATGGACGGGTGCAGGGGGATGTCGCCTAGGAAGTCGATCTTGTGATCTTTGCACATGCGCTCGACTCTTGCGTTGGACCCAAAAACGTGTGTGTCGCCGTGACAGTGTGGACAGTTGAAGAGTGACATGTTTTGCACCAAGCCCAAAATGTTTACATTGACCTTGTTGAACATGTTGACGCCCTTGACCGCGTCCTTGACTGCGAGTGTGTGGGGTGTGGTGACAATGATGGATCCTGAATTTTATGAGTGGTTGCCGACAATCATGTGCCCAGTGCTGCGACGTTGAATATGACTTACCATCAAGAATGATTTGCTGTGTAATGGTGAGCTGCGTATCGCCTGTGCCTGGAGGCAGGTCGAGCACGAGGACATCTAATCCACCCCAGTCCACCTCGTGAAGTAGCTGCTGAATAGCCTTCATCACCATGGGGCCTCGCCATACCACGGCGTCATCCTCTGGAACGAGGTAGCCCATGGACATGGTCTTGACACCGTAGTTCGTCATCGGGATTAACTGGTTGTCTGACGAGATTGTCAGTTGGCGAGCAGCGACGGTGAATGAGGTGCAGAGTCCTTACTTTCCGAGAGCCGAGGCTCTCCGGACAGATTGAAGAGTGTCGGAACAGAAGGGCCAAAGATATCAGTGTCCAGGATTCCCGCCCTGTAGCCTAGTCGTGCAAAAGCCAATGACAAATTCGCTATAAAACATTGATTACTATTTGCCTTCTTTGCATACAGTCAAGTTCTACTTTATGACCTTACCTGCGACTGTACTCTTGCCAACGCCACCCTTGGCGGAAGAAACCGCAATGATTTTCTCTACGCCAGTGATCTTCCTCTTCACGGGCTTCCTGGGCCAGTTGGGAGGTGTGCCGGATTTCGGCAGGCCCTGTTGTGCATGTTAGTAAGTTTGAGCATGGAGTGATGCATGACAGCAAGTGAGAGTGAGAGTGAGCAAGAGTAAGAGGGAATCGTGGATTGTACCAAGGGATTTTCATGGCCCAGGACTCGAATAGTCGACTGAAACGGACGAAAGAGTGTTGGTCTCATTGTATGGCCTTTGACAGTGACAAACAATCACCTTGAACGTCAAAGAGAGATGCAATGCACAAAGCAATTGAAGCGACCCTGGAGACTGTCAATGCCTCGGGGGTGGTGATGAGAGGATGTAAATGATTGGCTCTACGTAGATTGAATCTGTTTGCGGAGTAACTTCGGTTGAGTGATGGCCCAGCTCGAGTCTCTGTCAAGAGCACTACCTAAAGCGACAGATTACAACAATCCGCTTCATTAAACTTCGAATGACTTGATGATACAATGCGATCCTTCATTTATTGAAAAGAAATCTAGCAACGGGCAGCGCACGATCCATTCATTTGACCTTGAAGTCATCGATGGTGATGGCCAACACGTGATCTGGTGAGGAAGCCCCACCGAATCTTCTCCATGGCTCGTGTACGTACCGCTTTATCGCGAACGCAAGCGTGATGAGAAGAACCTGGGACGCGATTGAACCGACATCTCAGTGAAAGCTCTCGTTCAAAAAGTCGAGCCCCACCACCCGCTAAAGCATGAGATCTCACAAATGAAGATATCATAGCCTCACTCCTCCTTAGCTCTCGCCGTTCCGTCTCATATTTCTGATACCCCTTTTGATATTTCGCGCTTTTGTTTCTATCGATCCTGCCTGCTCATTGGGATTCACTCTCAAATCTCTTCGCACCTACAAGTCATAAAGCTAAGATAGCAGCAGCCTCTACAAGCAAGTGACGAGACTCGCCATCATCTGAGATACCCGGAACACCGAAGACCGGTTCCAAGGAGAGAGGAAGAACGAAACATATCACACACAAACGACGCGATGTCTACCCCATCGGCAATGTTTGACATGGCCCAAGGTCGTCGCGACCTGGCCGCCCTACCCTCCGACTGGCAACAAAACATCAGAGAAGCTGTAAGTCCCTGCAATATCCAACACCACTTCATCACGCTCTATCTCTCTCACATAGTCCGAGAGTCGACCCGTCAACACCACCTCACATCTCTTCCCCACTTACCCTTCCATTTCCTACGAGCAAACACCACTGACACGACCTCACCAGTGGGAAGTCGTCGACCAACAAGGCCTCGGCTCCCTCAACGCGCGCGAGTGGCCCTTCGCCCTCCGCGCCATCGGCTTCGACCTAGCCCGCACGGAAACCTACGCCCTCCTCCTCGCCCACGGCGTGCCCCCCCACGACCACGACCCGTCGCGGGGCCCATGCAGCCCCTCCCGCCTGCGCATGCCGCAGGAGCACTTCTCCGCCATAGCGGCGTGGCTGCTGATGCGCCGCGATCCGCAGGAGGAGGCCGAGGACGCGTGGAAGATGTTTGACCCCCGCGGCACGGGGCGGGTCACGCTTGAGAGTTTGAGGGCGGTGTGCGGCGAAGTGAATTCTACGCTGAGCGAGGCGGATATGAGGAGGATGATTGATATGGCGGATATTTCGGGTAAAGGGTGGGTTAGTAAGGAGGAGTTTATCGAGGTTGCCAAGGGCGGATTTGGTCGTGGTTAAGCTTTTGGAGGGGGGTGTTGTCTGTATCGTCGACTCTATGAGAAGAGGGGAGGTTGTGATGAGTTGGGATTGTTTGAATGCGTGATAGCGCCAACAGAGACGTCGGGTTTACCATGCCAAAGTCACTCAGGCATTGAGTTCACATAGGTTTCTCTCAATATCGGAGCAACAACCTTAGTGTCAAATTCCGAACTCCTCATGCAGTAGCGGTCACGCTCTAGACCATCACATGAAAACGGTCTTTGCAAACATCAAAAACATGCCAACATGCACCGCAAGATGAACAGCCGGCCCTCCAAGAGTTCTCCGCGTAGCCTTCACCTCTCCCTTTTGTTTCCCCTTCTGCTTCCCCAGATCATCCACCTCGGGCCTTTTCAACCGCACATAGGCGCGCCAACAAGGCCAGACATGCCAAAACGCCAGCGCCGCCGCGACCTGCCTGCTCGTCTCGTCAAATGGCCGCGACACGAAGATGAGGCAGATCAGGTTCGTGGTCAGCAATAACCCACCGAACTGCTGTAGCACCAGCTGCACGGCGACGGGTGGGTTAGTCAGCTGACTGTCGGGCTTGAGGATGAAGGAGCATGCGGCGGCGGTCTCGATGGCGATGTGGAAGAGGAAGGGGAGTTTGGCGGGTTGCATTAGTGGCGACGACATCTTGTGGAGGGTTGTATTGGTGATGCGTCTAGGTCAGCGGCAGCTGGGGCTGAACGCGGCGAGCTGAGCTGTGCTCTTTGGTGTGGGTGGAACTTTTCCATGCAGTGAGCTTTTGAGTCTGCATCACTAATTCATCGTAGTAGTCCATAGCACGTACGTACAGGCGTAAGCCGCTGAAGCTCTTTCTCTTCCCTTATTCTCAGTTGTAGAATGCGACGGTGATTCCGGAGTTCAGGGTCCGGAGCTGACCGGGTCGGCGTATGTTCACCGGGGCGGTGAGACTTGAAGGGTTCGGTCGGCCGTGGAGCAACTCAAAAGTCCGAGCGGAGGGACTGATGCTGTTGTTTTGAAACTTTCCCTCCGGCATTCGAACGCAGCTTTGCTTGTAGGAATTGATTGCGATTTGGGCTAACTCCGATGAGTTTACAGGTTACGCGATATCTTATTTTTTGTCTTTTCTACAGCGTCACCTAACTCATACGTATGCCTTTGGAAATGAAGCCCGGGAAGGATCCTGAAGGATGCCGCAAATCAGGCTCAGTCGCTCCGTCGACATCCGTCCAGAGAGATAAAGTAGCTATGCCATAAAACGTTGTCAGTGCCTTATAAAGCTTGGTCAGCTCCATTAGGATACGTTTGACTGGCTCTTGAGGTCTTGAGGAAAGCAAGGCCAGCACACCCCGCCGATTACGCCTGAAATCATCAAATCTTGTGACAAACAGAGGGAGCCGAGGTTGAGGATTTAAGCTACTGGGGTTTTCGCAAGCAGCTGCAACTCTCGTAAGCCGCCTACAAGCTCCCCCTGCTCTGCTCAGCAGAACACGCGAGCTTAGAGCCATTTCACGAATCATGCCGCGTGTCTTTTTAAACATTGCCAAACAGATGAAGCATATTCTTCATGTGCACTGGATGGTGCTGGTGATATGTGCGCCAATCGTACATGAACAGGTCAACACTTGGTTGCATTGCGTACCATAAATAAAGGCCAAGAGCCGCGAAGTTTTCTTGCGAAAGAGGTTGAGGAAAAGAGATGGCAGCATCAGCGCGGGCCGCGGGGCGGACTCCCAAACCACTTCAGTTTCTGGAAGACACGGAAAGGAAAAGCAGAGGCGGGAAGCCAGTAAGAGAAAGTGACTTGGGATGGAACACAATATCGGATGAGACATGCCGACCTCTTGATCATGGCAAGTTTCTAGCAAGGTATGAGACGGAAAGAAAAGAAAAAGAATGGCCAGCAACTTGCACACCAGGATCCAATCAACCCAACTCACTTCTTCGGGAACTACAACGCATGTCAGATTATGGCCTCCCAATAATCGCATCTTGGTTCCTGACAGCTGGCGGCCGATCCCATCTAGGAAAGACCCTTTCACACCCACTGAGGGGGTTCTTTTGGCAGTGGAAAAAGTGCTCGAGCTGCAAGTGCTCGTACATCTCAACGAGAGTGATCAGCCGCAGTGCAGCACGATTCACGCGCAGTACCATCATCCACAAGAGCTTCGACCTTGGTCTTCTAATCATGTACACGTAGTTTCCTTACTAGACCAACGGCGTACAGGGATTAGGATACACACCGCGATAAGAGTCTCCCTTCATAAGGTGTTCAACATGAGGACCAACATCAAGTACGGATAAATATCAACTTATCAAGAAGCGCCATCAGCCCAGAAAAAGAGAAACTCCACCTCGCCAGCACCGGCTCCGAAGATTGGATTCAGACAATGTTTCAGTTCCGGGGTTGGCTACCCTACTTTTCAACTCTACCTTGCAAGCTAACCGCACTGCAGCGTCGCACTGCTGAACCCCTGAGGTAGAATCGGCACGGAAGTCAATCCGGGCGCGCTCTCGTAAATTCCAGGATGGGGCAGAACCCCGAGTCGGGGGAACCAAGGTACGGGGGGATAGGACTTCATTGCGAAACGAAACGGTGCAACCACTTCTCCGACTCATCTGTCTCTCGTTGCTACTGAGCAGACTTGCTCACTGTGACCACTGATTGCCATCATCGCCACAAGCAAACACGGCGCGGGTTTTCAAACCAGCCTCCGGCGAAGAACACCCACACCCACCCCCTCTTGCTCTTTCTCTCGGTATCCCAAGTGTCCATATGGTGTTCAGGGTGTCTGGACTCTAGAGAGAGCATCGTGGTCTATCTAATGTGAGCCTAGTAATCAGTAGGCAGAGAGCACCGCCAAACGGAGAAGGTATGGCAGGGTAGCTTCTCTTGGCCAACCAGTTTTGTTGAGCTCGAGGTGCAACTACGACAAAAAAGAGGGCGGCGCTTGTGTTTCCTTACATACGGGATACTGTCCTTTTTTTCCCCTCCACCCCCCGTCGCCTTTGCCTCATCCCACCCACCATCCAAGTCACCAACCACCACCACCCATGCTCAATGCCGGCGTCACCATTATGTTTCCTTAATGCATGAAAGGCCTGTCTCTCGTCCATTCTCGCCTCCCACTTACTCTGTCTTCTCACTCTTAACATACATCTGGCCTGGCCTGACTTCTGCAACTCACACTACACTTGACCGACTTTTTGGCTTTCTCTTCCAACGATTGCTAGAGGCCTAGAATTGGCACAAACCCGTACCCGCCTCGCTTGTTCATCGTTTCTCCCGTTGGCAACATACTTACGAATAACACCACGTTGGCAAATACACCAGACACAACGTTTCCTTGGCCGTCCTACCTTTACTCGGGTATCCTGTGTGCCGTCATCCGCAGTGATATCATCACTTTTACACAACTAGCCACCTAGCACCCATCCATCCTTGCTCTCTCTTGCGCAAAAGCAATTGCGGTTCGCACATAGCTCTACCCCCTTGTCAAACACCTCCCATAGCTTCTCCCGAGCTTCAGCAAGCTTTCTCTTTCCTTTATTCTGCCATTGACCTAGATCTCGTCTGGTTGAACGTCGAATTTCACTTGATATAGACATAATACACACAAAACGCCGCATCCAATCGAAGAGGAACTGCTAATTAAGCTACCCCTCCCCCGCATCGCAACGCTCACTCACCACATACATCCACAATGGCGGCTCCCAACACATTCGGGGAGCTTGGTCTCTCCATCATCGGCGTCGCCAGCCAGTACCCGCCCTACTCGCTGAAGACAGACTCAATAGACTACCTCAGTAACAAGTTCTACCCAGAATCACCCTCGTAAGCAGATTGTCTACCCTGTCTGGGCCTGTCTGGGCGTAGCATCGCACCATCTAACCAGAGCTACCCGCGTAGCATGAAGAAGGTTCTCTCCATCAACAGATTCACAGGCATCGACTACCGTTCCTCCATTGGCACTCACGAGCACGAAATCGTCAACCAAAAAGACGCCCCCTCCATCGCAGATCTCCACAAGGTCTTCATGAGTGACGGCGTGCCCCTAGCCGTCGAAGCATCCCGCAAAGCCATTGACGAAGCGCGCATCGATCTCTCCGAAATCACCCACGTCGTATCGACAACCTGCACCGACAGCGCGAACCCGGGCTTCGACCACTACGTCGTCAACGGCCTCGGCATCACACACCAGGTTGAAAAGGTCCTGCTCCACGGGGTCGGCTGCAGCGGCGGGCTGGCGACGCTGCGGACGGCGGCGAACCTGGCGCTGGGACACAAGGCGCGCGGGAAACCGGCGAGGATCCTCTGCGTCGCGCTCGAGGTCAGCACCACCATGGTGCGCAGCGAGCTCAACAGCATCGACGAGCTGCAAGAGACCCGGATCGGTGTCGCGCTCTTTTCTGACTGCGCGAGCGCCGTGGTGCTTAGCAACGGCGTGGGCGAACCAACGGAACCTGTGTACGACCTGTTGGGCTGGGAGCACAAGATCATCCCCGACACGGATCAAGACCTTGGCTTCGATGTCGATCCTGTTGGTAAGTTTCAATAACCATTGGTAAAGCAAGCAGGAAAGCGGCCATCCTAATTAGAACATTGCAGGCTGGAAAGTGATTCTCACCCCACGAGTACCGAAGCTCGCATCGGCGGCAATCCCGTCGACATTCGCTGAGATGCTCTCCTCCGTACCGTCACTACCCCTGAATTATCAAAAGCCAGAAGATTTTGACTGGGCAATGCACCCCGGGGGCGCGACCATCTTATCAGGGGCAGAGACGACGATGGGCATCACATCGTACCACATGAGAGCGAGCTACGACACATATATCAATCACGGCAACTCGAGCTCGGCAACGATATTCAGTGTCATGGACCGGCTGCGGTCCAAGGACATGGATGCCGTGGCACCGGAAGGGCGAGCCCGGGACTACGTGGTGGGGTGTGCGTTCGGGCCGGGAATCTCGGTAGAAATGTGCATGCTGAAGCGGAATATGCGGGCGCGAGACGCCACGGGGCTGCAGACGCCACCGGAGACGGAGAGCGAGGGCAGCACTAGCGAAGCTGGGGACGATGGCGGGGTGCGACCGGAGGAGCGGGCATCTTCGGGGCGTCAAGCGGACCAAACCTTTGTTGCGGAGGCAATGGAGGATCTGGATCTCGACTGAGAGAGAGGGGGGTTCGGGAGGTTGTTTCGAAAAGGGTGCTCTATTCTGGAGCGGGAGATCGTATATAGCGAAGTGAGAAAGAGGAGGACAAACAGATACATACCCATGACTTGATGGCGCTAATGAGGACATGGCAAGGCCGGAGAGATGGCCGAGGTGGCCCAGCGTTTCCCGGGATAGAACACTGGCGAAGATGACGAGTGCTAGATATTGGTCAAGACGGCGGTAAAACTGATTAGACGAGCTTGAAGAGATTCCAAGATTCGACACCATTCATTGGTTGACAGTTGTTGAAAAGATCGCGAAGCCATGACATGGCATATGCAAGCTCGTGGTTGGGACCCGAGATTCGAGATTCGAGCTCGTGCTTGCGCCGGAAGGTGGACAGGCGAGTTCTTGGAAGTGGAGAGGCACGATATCAGAGACACGAGATGAGCCGAAGCGTGGGTAATTCTTCCGGCAATGAAAGAAGGTATCGCGCCTTGGGGGGGACGATTGTGCCGAGGCAAGAATATCGTCGAGGGGCGTTTTGAAGGCGTGCAGAGTCGATTTTGGGCGGACAAAGGATGGAAGCTGGACACAATCCCGCATCTTTCCGGGCTTTCGGCAATGGGCTGAGGCTGGGGGTGGAAACGCAGAGGCTCGGACGGGAAGCGGACGGGATGAGTTGATGGCCGGGGAGGGGAGGTTATCGTCATAGGGTAGCGCGATTGGTCTGGCTTTTCCGGGGCCCGGCGTGCATGAGGTAAGGAAATGGTCGGTCGGGATGGACATGGATGGGTGTCCATGTGAGTGGGATGGAGGGGTGGTTTGCGAGACGGAGATTCGTTGTTGCGGGTGACCCTAGAATAACATCAGTCCGAGCAGAAAGCTTCAGTATTCCCACCTTGCGAGTATCCGAGTGTGTATGTAGATGGGAGGATTACACCGAGAATAGTTCTCGGTGAGACGTCACCCTGCGTGGATGATAATAGTCGCAACCCTAGAGGTCAGAGAATTGAGTCATTCGATGGGCGACGGGGCTATCCATTAAATATCGCAGCGGGACACAAAATAATAAGGCCGAGAGATCTGAAGGTGGAAAAGTCAAATGCCATGATTGTCAGCAGTCTGCACCCCCGGCCAATGGCGGTGTCGGCGCGCAACCGCTGGCACCCCAAATAAACTGGTCCAGTGTCTCCGTACCGTTTGCCTAGGTTGGCGTGGTCTGTTGCAGGCGGTTTCGGTGGTGTCAGGTTCTAGGCCCCCGCCAATATTGATAGCTCCTCGACCAAAAAGACCAAAAAAAAAGCAGAGGCGACGATTGGATCCCTGCAGAAAGTGGTGCAGTTGCAATTTTTTGACGTCAATTAGATGGCCGGGTGGGGGGAGGGGTTACTTGCGTTTGACGCGGTGGTAAGAGGAAATAGAGGGGCTATTCACAGCTGTCCGAAGTACCCCTCTTGCTGTCCGGCTGGGCGAGGTACTTGCGCTTTCTGCCCCTCAACAACTCATGGTGTTCCATTGGGTTGAGACAGGCGCAGTGTTGTTGTTGACGGCTTATTTCTCTCAATCAAAATAGGTATTGCTTGGGTTCAGCCACAGGTAAAACCGTTGCCTGATGCCTTGACCCAAGGTGATTTAGTGTGTAAAAAGTAAAGGTAGGATGCATTGCTCAAGATGCTTTACCTAAGATTCGTCCGTCACAAGTCCATACTGGTGACTGATGCTCAGAAAAGGTACAATTCCAGATGGAATACCTTGAGGTAGATGAAAGGTGCGAGGGCAGGTACATCCACTTCCTCCCATTACCGGACCGGAGTGACCAAAGGTAGGAAAGAACGAGGGAGCATGGGGATACGGTGCATGGTGGTACCTTCCATAGAATTGAAGCTGGCAGAGCGGAGCTCCTCATGTACGGACTACGGAGCAGGTACTCTCGCTCGGGGCTTTCCAAGGGGAAACCACGGCCAAATCAGTCTCATCCATGTACCTTACCTCACACCTCACGCAACACGCCCAGCCAACCAGCCAACCTGGAACACTTCCATCTATTGGTAAGGTACCTCAGAGGTAGAGGTGGGAGAGCACCCGCCGGTAACTGGACCGATGCTTGGCCGTGGCCCTTCGACGGTCAAGGTGGACCGGGTCTGGCTGGCTTGGTAAGGTAGGTTGTTGCTGGACCAGTCCTGCTCAGCCCGAGTAAAATCCCGCTCGTGGGAATCAAACATAACTCGCCCGCGTCCACCTCAACCCCGATCCAAACCTTTCTGTTGATTCTTCTCCCTCCTCTCCAATACCTGTCCCTGCATATCCTCTTACCCTTTTACCTCTGCCTCTGAGCATATCAATCTAGAACAGTCCGATTCTACTCAGGACAAGTCACTATACGCAATCAACTTAACATCTTTTCTACCCCACGTCACATACCCCGCCATTCACAATGGGTCTCCTGTCAGAGCTCAACATCAAGCCTGGTGTCGTCTACGGCGATGACCTTCTGAAGCTGTTCAACTACGCCAAGGCCAAGCAGTTTGCCATTCCTGCTGCCAACGTCGTAAGTAGCTATTCTTGGGTTGCTCTGGGCATGCCAGTACCAATCTCGACAATCCTACGACGCGCTATGAGTTGGGCGTCGTGCGGACCAAGAATGGAGGGGAAATAATATTTGGTGTCAATCGGCTAACAACGACCCCGCCTCTCCCAGACCTCCTCTTCCACCGCCGTTGCCGCTCTCGAGGCTGCCCGCGAGGCCAAGTCCCCCATCATCCTCCAGACGTCCGTAGAGATCCTGTCTTGATCCCGTGGATTAAGACCAGCCATATACTACAGTAAAATAGCTGACAGCTTTGCAGTTCCCAGGGTGGTGCCGCCTACTTCGCCGGCAAGGGTATTCCCAACAGTGCCGACAAGCAGGAGGCTTCCGTCGCCGGTGCCATTGCTGCCGCTCACTACATCACCTCTATCGCCCCCATCTACGGCGTTCCCGTCGTCCTTCACTCTGACCACTGCGCGTGAGTTTGCTCCAATACCACCCGACCTCAAGAACTAGACACTGACCTCTACCAAAGCAAGAAGCTTCTGCCGTGGCTCGATGGCATGATCTCCGCCGATGAGGAGGAGTTCAAGCGCTCCGGCCACCCCCTCTTCTCCTCCCACATGATCGATCTCTCTGAGGGTATGTACTCGCTTTGTCCCATTCCGATCCATTCAAGAGCGTGACTAACAGACGTGTAGAGGATGTCACATACAACATCGAGACCACCGCCAAGTACCTCAAGCGCTCCGCTCCCGTAAGCCATTACCAAGACCTTCTTGTTGCGCCTGCCACTGACACATTGCGCGCAGATGAAGCTGTGGCTCGAGATGGAGATCGGTATCACCGGTGGTGAAGAGGATGGTGTCAACAACGAGGATGTCGACAACAACTCCCTCTACACTCAGCCCGAGGACATCTACGCCATCTACCAGGCCCTGAGCCCCATCAGCCCCTTCTTCTCCATCGCCGCCGGTTTCGGTAACGTCCACGGTGTCTACAAGCCTGGGTAAGTTGCGTGTGCCTCCTAGACCCCAGAAACACAGTTCTAATCCATCGCAGCAACGTCAAGCTTCACCCCGAGCTCCTCGGCAAGCACCAGGAGTTTGTCCAGCAGAAGCTGGGCACCGACGACAAGAAGCCCGTCTTCTTCGTCTTCCACGGTGGTTCCGGCTCCGCCGTCGAGGAGTTCCAGAAGGCCATCTCCTTCGGTGTCGTCAAGGTCAACGTCGACACTGACCTGCAGTGGGCCTACCTCACTGGTATCCGTGACTACGTCACCAACAACATCGACTACCTGAAGACCCAGGTCGGTAACCCCGAGGGTGACGACAAGCCCAACAAGAAGAAGTACGACCCCAGAGTCTGGGTCCGTGAGGGCGAGAAGACCATGAAGGCGCGCGTCAAGCAGGCTCTGTTTGACTTCAACGCCAACGATGTTTTGTAAAGGAAGAGTAATTGGTGATACCTCCACAGAGACGAGACCAAAAATGGGAAGGGGTCTACTCTGTTCCGTAGGATGAATATGGCGAAAAGCCCACCTACGTAGTTCTCAAAATGAAGTAAAAGAGACAACAAACCGGACCACGCGTGAGTGACTGTCAACATGCATCCTCCCCAGCGCAACATGTAATGATGTATCTATTTGAGGATATCTGCAGGGGTTTCAAAGGTCGGCCAGCAGCGCATACGGAGAACGCCTGCCCAAAGCTGCGACGGATGCAAGGCCCATTTTTGACACCTCGACCCAACTGCTAACCCGGCGACACCTCATAATTATGTGATGAAAGATTTTAATCAAATATACGCTATCCGCACTGAAGTTTGATCTTATCGGTTCAGTTGCCCGATTAACCCCGCCGGGATTGAGCTCACCCTTTCGTCCCCTTGTGCTGTCTCGTCTCATGTCCGTCGGCGTACCAAAGCCGGTGAGGAGAAACATCCCATGCCTTGCAACGCCAGCCCCCGATTGCTAATCACCTTACCCTGCACATGTGTGTTGGTTCACTGATCATTATAACATTTGAAGTTCATTCTCATAAATACTCGGGAGTTGCTGTAGTTGTCAATTGCCTTCAATTGACCGAATTGTAACCTGTAAACACGCGTACACCTCACCGCATATCCATATCACCACCATCGAAAATGGCCTCCGTCTTCGGCTTCCTGCGCCGCAACTACCTCATCATCAACCCGCCCGTTACACCAAAGCAAGATGGCGCCATCCGCTTCGGCGTCCTGGGCGCAGCCAATATTGCGTAAGTATTACCTTGGACTCTGCCTTTTTTACGTGAAATGTAAACATGCGAGGTACCTCCTCTTCAACAATTGGGAAACTAACCCGAGATGTAGTCCAATGGCCCTCGTCATACCGGCCAAAACTCACCCAGACGTCATAGTCCAATGCATCGCCGCCCGAGACCGCAAAAAGGCCGAGGCCTTTGCCCTGAAGCACGGCATCCCGGACGTCAAGGACTCGTACCAGGCCGTCATCGACGACCCGGACCTTGACGCAATCTACGTCCCGCTACCCAACGGCCTGCACTACGAGTGGGCCCTCAAGGCGCTGCAGGCAGGCAAACACGTCCTTTTAGAGAAGCCCTCCGTCTCTAACGCGCAGGAAGCCGAGACCCTGTTCCGGCTGCCGCTGCTCAAGGAAAAGGGAAGTCCTGTCTTGCTGGAGGCGTTCCATTACCGATTTCAGCCGAGTTGGCAGTATTTCATGGGGCTTGTTGATCAGGAGAATGTCGAGCACGTGCATGCGCGGGCGTATATCCCCTGGTTCGCACTCGGGGATGACGATATTCGATTCCAGTATGGGCTTGCTGGCGGCGGGTTGATGGATTTGGGGACGTATACCGTCTCGAGCATTCGGCAGGCGTTTGGGGTCGAGCCGGAGGAGTGTCTGACGGCGAAGTTCAAGACGATGCCGGAGCCGGAGGAGAGGGCGGATTATGCGTGGGATATCACCTGGCGGATGGCCAATGGCGGGACAGCGCATGCGGAAGGGGCGTTCCGAACGGGGACGTTGGGGATGGGGCTGCCGCGGCTGAGCGTCACGCACAGAGAGGTCAAGATCGCCGACGAGAAGCTGCCTGCCGGCCAGGAGAAGACGCGGAAGCGGACGATTGAGTTTGCGAATTTCATGCTGGGCGGGATTTGGCATCGCATCGACATCGTGGACGAGTTTGTCGTGAGGCGGACGGGCTCAGGCTCGGTTGTCAAGAGGTGGACGGAGAAGACGTCTAAAAAGGCGTATACCTTTGAGGAAGCCGGGTTGGCGGGCAACGGGGAGGAGTATTGGTTCACGTACCGGCATCAGCTGGAGCAGTTTGTCAACCGCGTCCGGGGTAGGGAGACGAGCGTTTGGGTTGATGGGGAGGATAGTATTAGTCAGATGAGGATGATTGATATGGCGTATGAGAAGGCTGGGTTGCCGCTGAGAAAGTCGAGTGGTGTTACGATTTAGGGGATTGGGGGTGGAGCTGGAGGGGGAGGAAAGGTAGACGTGTGGCTTGAGTTGTTGACCAGCAAGTTCCTGATCGGAATCATTGGACTTTTGTGCTTATTCTGCTCTCATTGGTCTCGTCGCGGAAGTGGCGCAGAGCCTGTCCAGTAAGGAGACTTGCATGAATGGACAGCCATCATGGAGCTATGGTTTGAACAGAACCAGCTTCGGGACAAGACTATCATAAATCCTTGCCTATTTCCATACTAGCCAAGTTGGTGAAAGCAGGAATCCAGTGTCCTGGAGGCAGGACCTGATTTCTGTCTATGAGGCTGCTATTGCAGAGAGAGAAGATGAGAGTCCAGTGGCAGTCTTTTGAGATTATTGACCAGAGTTCTTCACCGCCGTGATTGCTTCTCGGCCCGGTCTATATCGTCGGGGATATCTTGATGAAAGTACAAAACTTTTCAATGCCCAGTTTTCCCCCCTGTTTTGGCTATTCACATTCCTACAAATTCTTTAGTTGCGGAACAACCGCAGGCCAGCTTCCTCAGCATCAACCTCCTCCTCATCCTCCATCTCCGCATCAGAAGCCTGCTCGCCAAGCTCCATCTTCTGGCCAAACAGCGTGCCGAACAACCTATCGACGGCCTCCTGCTCCCACGCCCTACGGTCCTCGGGCGCCATGAAGTTCTGCAGCTTCTCGTGCACGTTGAAGCGCATCTTGCGGCCCTTGCTCGCGCGCCTGTCGACGTGCTTCTTGGTCTTTGCCTCCTTCATCGCCGCCCACCGCACCGTAGGCTGCGCGCCGGCGATGCCGTTGCTGCCGCCGTTGTCCGCGGTGCGCTGGTCGACGAGCTCCTTGAGGAGGAGCTGGTAAAAGTCGGCGTCGTCGTAGATTTCCGGGTCCTCGTTGACCTTGGCCGCGACCTGCGCCGGCGCGCAGGAGCGCGGGGTGCGGGTGCGCTTGATGAGGCGGTCTGCGCCGAGGAGCTGCTCCTCGAGGGAGGCGACGATGGACGTCTGCGCGGAGACGAGGTTGCGCGACTTGACTTCCACCGTGGCGCTGCGCGTCTTGCTGGACCACGTCTCGAGGACCTTTTTGCGGTACTTTGCCGCGCGCTCCTCGGCTTGCTGGATGCCCTCCCAGATGTCCTGGCTCGAGGCCGTGGCGTCGAACGCGTCGCCACGCTTGCGCTTGCCTCCGGCCTGCTGCTGCTGCTGTAGCTCTGCGGGGAGCAGGCTGGCGCGGAAGCTGTCGAGGGTGTTGAGCAGCTTCAGCGCCGCCTCCTCGGCCGCCTCGTACGGTTCGGAATTTTGCTCTTCTTCGTCATCTTCAACGGTGGAGAAGGAGTTTGTGGCGACGAGGGCCTTTTGCAGCCTGATGCGAATGTTGAGGAGGCCGTCAAAGGTCTTGCGCTGCTCGCGGACGGCGAGGCCCTTTTGGGCGTCTTGCTGCGCGGCGGCGGAGATGGAGGCGGCGAGGACCTTTGAGCCTTCGTTCATGAGCCTTCTCTGCTCGGCTCTGGCGTCGTTCTTGGAGGACTTGCCGCGAGGCTTGTCGTCTTCATCGTCATCCTCATCGTCGGAGGCTTCCTCGGAATCTTCGTCTGAGCCCAGTTCGTCTTCATCCTCTTCGTCGGACCCGTCCAGTCCGTCCGTCAGACCTTCGTTATCATCCGAGTCCTCCATCTCGTCGTCCTCGTCGTCCAGTGCAGCACCTTCATCGTCTTCGTCGTCTTCCTCTTCTTCCTCATCGGAGATGAAGTCTGCAGCAGTGGGCCTCTTGCTTCGCCCTCCCTTCTTATCCTTGGGTTGCGAGCTGCCGCGGAAGGCAAAAGCGTCGAGCTTCTCATCGTCGCTTTCGCCAAGTGCATCGTCACTCGAGATCTCGACGTCTTCGTCTCCGGCGGCTGCAGTGTCGGCAGCCAGGTCCGCGGCATCGGGGTCGTCGTACTCCTCGCCGTTGGAGTCCAGGTCCTCCTGCGCATCCTCGAATATCTCGCTTTCATCGTCGTTGCTCGAGTCGTTCAGCGCATCGCGGCTGACGCGGGCGCCGCGGTACTTCGGGCCCAGAGAGACGCCCTCCTTTTCCCGGAGTTTGCTCTTGCTGTGATGGAAGGTTAGTTTTCCCCTAAGCTGCATGTTTATACGCAATGTTTGGCATGTATCGTACCCGACTGTGACATAGTGCTCGGTGCCCACATTCTCGTCTGCGCTTTCTTCACTCCCACTCTCGTTTTCGCTCTCCTCAACGTGCTCAGCCTCAGGATCGAGATCTAGAGAGGTGGTAGGGTTAGTACTGCAATACTGCTCGTGAGTACATGTCGCATACCCTTTGCTGGCTTGTCTTCCCAGTCGGATGTTCTTCTACGGGCCGACATCGTTGTATGTGGTTCACGATTTGTATGGCAACTGGCAGAGGGGCCCGCTGCGCAATACTGGGTGAATTTTCTGGGCTTCAAGAAACTTTTTGGTGGTGAGGCACGGCAGAACCAGGGACCCCACCAAGAAAGTTTGATGCATTATGTAAGCTCGGCTCACGGACCCTGGCAACCTGGGACTGGGTTACAGGATTTCATTGCCAGCATGTTCAGTAATACTCAAAAACATGCGAATCACTCAGTCTTTTGGTCAAAACTGCTGCAAGTCAATGCGCTATGTTGGGGAGTCCTTCGCGTGTTATAGGCCTTTATATCTCTCAAACTTTGTAGGGGCAACCTGCTATACGCATCGGTGTTGGAAGCAGATTCCGTGTTCGTCTACGGATACCTATTGGCTGAACGGAAGCCAGATGCCAATGGAACCTTACCTTAGCAAGCACAAGGCAGGCCGCATCGTTATCTCTAAGAGATCTGAGAGTCAATACCGCGCCCTTTAGCGGTTCAGCCTCGGTTGACAGTCTGGGCAATGGGCGGAATGCCGTCATCTTAAATGAAGTCTCAATAGGGCGACCAATCAATGGAAGATCGCATCATGTAAAAGTGGAATTGATCGTGATAACGCGTGACCGGACGCTCAGCCGGTCACGTGAATGTCAGCGGGATTAGCTGGGAGCAGGAAAGCCCCGATACCCGAAAGAAGTGAGGCTAAAGGGGGGGGGGGGGGGGGGACAGTGAGGTACCCAAGTACCTGCCTGAGCAAACAGGGGAGAAAATCGCCATTACTCGCCTGTTCCCCATCGCTCAACAGTCGCTCACGATCGAACGCGAGAAACAAACAAAAACACAGGTCCGCCGGGGGCCTCGCAATGCGCAATGGAGCAGATTGATGCGCAGGTCAGCGACTTGCGCTACTTGACCCAAGCAGCCGTCCCTTTGCCGCCTGACCACGCTGCCACTGCCGCCGCTTATTCTCCACACAATCACTCTGTCCATTCCCCCCTTTCCGCGACCCCCGGAGACAATTCCGCACAACAACCAGGGGCCTCCAGAGGTGCAACTCAAGTCGGAACACCTGGCTCAAGCTCCGTCACTGGTTCCAAGAGGAAGTCGGAGGATGAGAGCAATGCTGCTAAGCAGCAGAGAAGCAAGAGGAATCGGGTGCGTAGTCTTTCCCGTTGTCTATACGCTATCCAGTCTTCACCATACCTTACCTTACCTTTACCTACCCATCATCTCCTCGTCCTCGTCATCTCCCCCTGTGACTATCTGTTCCCCTGTGTGCCATGTCAATGATAAACTTTGCGGAACTCCAGAAAGCTAATTGCCGCTGTCCCAGTACATATCCATTGCCTGGTAAGGATACCTCCGTCCCGGCTATGTCTTCGGCATGCGTCCGGCCTAAGACCACTGCGACTACGTCTCTTGTGGTTGGGGATCCTTGGCCCAACCGCTTGACTAGATACACCATTGCCCACGATAAACTCCAAGTCATGAAACATATCTTAGCAAGAGACAAGATCACTAATACGTGCCACGCAGTAACGAATGCAAGAGACGCAAAATCAAGTGCAATGGCGAAACTCCCTGTCAACGATGCGGCAATCTCAACTTGCAGTGCCTCTATGCCCCGAACTGCTGCTCCAACAACTTCAAGGACTCGGACGAGTACAAGACCATGACGGACCAGATGACCCGCTTGCAAGAGCAGGTCGATAACCTCTATCAAAATATGAATGCTCTCCGTTCCGAAACCCTGCGTCTTGCACCCATCCAGGACAAAGTATTACATTTCCCCTCAAGCACAGTTCAGGCCTCCCCGGCGAGCTCGCTATCTCCTCTCCACCGGCCTGAGTTGACCCAAACGAAGCAGGCAACCTTCCGTGGCCCCACCAGTATGGCTTACAGTCTTGACATCGCCAACACTACCATTCACAATATGGGCTACAAGGGCATTGGGGAGGATGAACAAGGCACGCCCCTTGGTGTACCCGAGGACAGTCCTTTCCGTATGCCTCCACAAGAAAGTCAACTCGACCCCTTGTGGGACTTTGGCAAGGACGAAATGATTCGCCTATGTCGACTACATGACGAAGAGGTCGGCATCATGTATCCCGTCATCAAGATACCGTCCGTCATTGAGCATGTCCGTCACCTGACGGCTTACATGGAATCAGCCCGAAAGCAGGGCATCACACCAAGTCTCAATGACGACAAGACATTGCAGCTGAAGATCGTCATGAGCTGCGCTCTTGTGGTTGAAGAGCACGGCCACAGCGGGAAAGCATGCAAGCTAATTGACAGCATGGACGCCGTCCTCAATCGGAAGCTCATGGTCGAGGCGGTCGACTTTGTGAGCCTTCCGGCGCTGTGTCTTCTCGCTGGCTACAGATTCTTGGCCAACGAGGAAATTCTGGCATGGCGCGTCATGGGCCAAGTCACCAGGTTGTGCCTGGAAATGGGCATCCATAGGACAACCGGCATCGCGAAAATCAAGAACGAAGAGGATAGGAAAAACGCCTTGAATAGTTTCTGGTCAGCCTACGTTCTGGACCGGCGGTGGGCTTTTAACACTGGCCTGCCATTCGTCGTCCCGGATGAAGAAATTGATCCAGAACTACCCATGCCTGTGAGTAGCCCTTTTCCAACGTGAACTATCTGGACGTGTCTTTTCTCACAACAACACAGGACGAGTATCCGTACTTGGTTGCTATGATCAGCTACTCGAGGTTGGGTGCTAAGGTCTGGCGTCAAGTCACAGACTTTGGCCCTGTCCTAGCCCGTGAGCTCCGTTATGAAGACATGGAGCAGATAGACCAAGAGATCCTTCAATGGTACGAGAATGTACCAGAAGAAGTCAAGCTCCGTAATTGGGACAAGGAGAAGCAAATGACCTCGACTCCATCATACAACCTTCAGCGCCTGCGCATTTGGACATATTTGCGGTTCAACCAGGTTTGTATTGCGGTACTAGGGACTGCAGCCATGATTTTGATGCTTACTTGTGTACAGATCCGTATTTGGCTATACACGCCGATTCTGCATAGTGCTACTAGCATCATGAGCCACTTTGCCCAAGCTCAACGTGTGGTTGACCTCGCGAAAGACACGATCCGCTATCTCAGCCATCTCAATAACACCACGAATCTGTACCGCAAGATACAGGTGTTTTATCACCAGTTCCTGACATCGGCAATCTCTGTTCTCTTTCTGGCTTCTGTTCATGCTCCAGTAAGGTTCAGCTCCACGTGCCGAGAAGAGTTCTACATGGCCCTGGAGCTCGTCAAGGATCTTTCCGCCAAAAGCTGGGTCTCTCAGCGGCTGTGGCGTACAATCAGTTCGCTCAAAAAAGTTGCGCCAAGCATCGGTCTCCGCAACCTGCCAGATGAAGATGCGCATAGCTCCGCGGCTCTAACGATGGCTGGACTGGCAAGTGGCGGACGCATGCCGAACAGTTCGGCTGGGATTGCGCCTTTCGGACGCTCATCCACAACCCCCACGATACCTCAACAACAAACACCAACTCTGGATACGGCCCAGTCACCAGGCAACGGAGTCCGCATTCAGAACGAGATGAGTCGCATTTTTGAAGGATATCTGGGACTCAATGGCTTCGCATCTAACGGAGACGATGGTTTTGGTGGCCAGCCCGACGCTAGCATACCCCCGACAACCACTGCTGTTTCGAACCCATATGTGGACAATGTCTTCACCCACTTCAGGGAAATGTTCTAGTGTCAATTAAGCAACATTTTGCATCCCATGCTTAGGAAATTTGTTCACTTCATGCATCTAGCGGAGATTTAGCGCCTGCTTCCATATCTACGCTGTGCATATTGCACTGCACCAAAATCAGCTTAACCTTCAACTGTATTCTCAATCTTGCTTTCTAAACAAGGCTGTCACAAGCCGAACCACTTCAAGTCCTGATCCTCCTGAACAGGAACCGTGTGTCCGACACCTTGCGCAGAGTATCCCACAAGCTTGGTTCCATCGCCATAAATCATTTGCGTGTACCCACTAATAGGCGTGTTGGTGTTGTTCTTGACGAAGCTCACGCCGTGAATGGTGGACCACTCCTTGAGCTGCTCAGCCAAGTTGGGGTACTTGACAAGCGAGTCCGCCGTGCCATGGAACGTCTGCACGCGCGGATAGCTCCCGTTGTAACCGGGATACATAGCGCGCACCTGCGCAGCCCACTGCTCGCCCGTCTTGACAATCAAACCGTTGGCACACGTAGGATCGGCGCTGATGGGGCTCGAGCCCGGTGAGCCAGCTAAACACCCCGCCGCGACGCCCGAGTAACACGACGTAGCGGTGAAGAGGTCCGGGTACGTGGCCGTCAGCACGTTGGTCATCATGCACCCCGACGAGCTGCCCGTCACAAAGACCCGATTCGGATCGGCGCCGTACTGCCCGATGGTGTAGCGGATCATGTTGGCCAGGCCGGTGGAGTCGCCGCCGCCATCGCGGGTCAGGCTGGCGGTTGTGGCGACGTCCCAGCAGTTGAAGTCGCGGGAGGAGGACGGGTAGATTACGACAAAGGTGCCTTTGGCGTCGGAGAGGGGGATGTACTCTGCTTGGCGGCTGTAGGCTGCGCCGGACCCGCCGCAGCCGTGGAGGGCGAGAACGATAGCTGGGGAGGCTGTGAGGTTGGGGGGCACGGAGATGTCCATTGTCAGACCTGTTGGGTTTGAGCCGAAGTTTGTGACGCGTTGAAGGGCTGCGTTGGTTTGGGTTGCCAGCGGGAGGGCGGCAATGAAGAGAGTGAGGGGATGCATTTTGGCTGGTTCGTGAGGAATGACGCTTGGTGTTGGACTGGTGCTGCGAGGTTACTGTGGATGGGGATGCAGAGTCAGATGAAGAATCTCGACGATGAGCTTGTTCTTATACAGGAGATTCGAACCACGAGACCGATGATCAGAAGTCAGAGATGTCCCAACAGCCGTTGTGACTTGCCTAAAGTCCAGGCCTCGGCTCAATACAAAGCACAAAGCGCCTTTTGGTATTCCATCGTCACATTCAAGAAACTAGCAAAAGCTCCTATGCAACAGGCTGACAGCTTCTACGCAACAGCGGTAACACCTGTCTAGAGGGGAAGGCAAGTCGAACCGTGGAAGTCGAAAAGGCAAGTCACAGGCTATAAAAGGGGAAGGTTGCGATTTGCTGAGTTGAAGTTGGTTGGCAGATTACCCCTGAATATCCAAGGATTTGAGAGTGCCCATAGCTTCGGCAACGGTGGTCGGTAGTTGGTTTGAGGAGCTGGATCTATCTTGGCTCTTGTACTATATAGATTGCAGACTTGCTTGGTTATATGGAAACAAAGGGGATTGGTGGCCAATCTAGACAGAACCAAAAAAAGAAGGTGTTGTTGCTGTCTCGTTTTGGAGAAGCAAGTAGCCAAGTGAGGACGATCCTCGGTTCGCAACCCCGCGCGGACAGGGATGTCTGCCGCCTCGGTGCGCGTATTACAATAAGGTCGCATTCCGATTTCACCTTAGCGAGTGAAAAGATTTCACATATGGGATAGACAGAAGAAGAAATAAACGAAGTTGCAGCAAGCCCCGCGGAAAGTCCGTCGTCAGTGTCCGACCGGCCCCGCCTTCGGGCCTGGGAACCGGTGAGAAGTGGGGATGCATCTCGGAGCATGATTTACGCTATTCGCGGCGGAACTGCCCATGCTCTGTCGATCCTTCAGCCTTATTGAATAATAGTAGGTATGTCCCCGCTATACTCACGACGCCATAGCTATCAATCTACAGTTCGAGGCCCTCGGGGTTTCCAGAGCCCTTGATGGAATTCAACCTTGGTGGGGTCCTTGACACGACTTCGCCGCAACGGAAAGTCGAAACAATCATCTCTACCGTGGTACGTAGGAGAGTCCCAAGAGAGAGCGTTTGCTTGAGGTATGGTTTTGGTTAAGGTTTTCCTAAACTTCTACTGCATAGCGAGAATCAGGAATCAGGCACCTGAAGCCCAGCAGTCGTGAGAACTTTCTCCGTCAACCTGTCTACTTGAAAGTCGTGGGGGGTTGATATCTCCGAAGCCATGCTGAAAAGAGTATACAATGGCCTAACTTATCCGTAGACGAAATATCGAAACGAAAATATCATCTCTCCTTTGTATCACAGCCTCGGACTTTCTTCAAGAATTTTGACATCCATTATCCATCCGCACTCGCCATCTTCCCGCATATATTCAGCAACGTTAGTACAGCCAGCAACAACAGCCAGTCGTCTCCCGGTTAATCACTAAAATACTTCTATCACGGGAAATAGGTGAGGTTGATGCTGCCCATGAGGAGCGGTCTACCTTTTGTGACAACCACTTACGAAGCTAGTACACAGAATCTATCGCCATTAAGACCGATTTAGCGGTCACAATCGCTGTGCTCAGCACGATAGTAGGAATGGCCGTTTTATTTGGTATTTATCAATGCATCGCTATACAGCCGCCGACCCCCGACGGTGACTCCGAAAACGACCCGCCTGCATGTTGCATGTACCAGATGCCGCCGGTCCAGTATCAAGTGCCGGTTCAAGTCTATGAGCCTCCGGTACAGTATCAGCCTCCGGTCCCGTATCAGCCTCCGATTCAGCATCAACGGCAGGATCAAGGAGGCTTGGTACCGGCTGCTTTGGCAGCACTGGGGGCCCTCTGGCCTCAACCTCCGCCTGCTATTGCACAACGTCAGTGGTATTGAGCCCGTCTCTCGTCTCATCTGACATATAAGTTTGATGTGTCCGACGAGAAGGGAGAGCGATTGGCATGGAACACTGCCGAGCCTTCACTCTGTATCGCATCGGCATGATACATCAAAACCTCTAAGTTGGCAGCGATCATCGAAGCCGTTTATCAAGCCTCATAATGTTTCTTTCTACATCACCGAAGCCAGCGAGTCCAATATCGTAGGAAATCGACTTAACAAGTACCGACGCCTATCTGCATAGAAGTCTACCTCAATGTCAGAAATCAACTCGTACCTGTGCATCGGTTGCACGTCAGACGGACATAGCCGTTGGAAAAGGCGCACCATGGATAGGGAATTGGGGGCTGAGAATGCGGCTCGATAGCCCGTCTCGTATGCTCATAGGTGCAGAAGAAGGTAAACGGTGCAACAGCAAGGATTCAAGCGCGACCCATCAGACTCAGATGCCGGGCTGACAAGTGGAGGGCGATGGCGCATCATATGCAGCCCAGATTCCAAGGGACGGTGTCGCGTGTGTGGCACGCTCGCTGTGATTTGCGTGCCACGCGTGCCACCGCATGGCTCAGATAGGCAACTCAAGTGGTTGCAGCCAATAGATGGCTTTCTTATGTCAGATTCAACCAACAAGGCATCCCGTAGTACAATGGTAAATGTTCCAAAAGTTCAGAGCATGTGATTAAGAGTCAGCCTTGAATGCTACTATGCCAAGTCAAGTGAGGAATTATTGCTTCTTCTGATAGACCGTCGTCAGCCTCTTCCGCTAGTGCCAAGGGCGGGCGGGACTGTGCATCCGAAACACAAAGAGGGCAGGCACGCAGGATGAGCATGGCAGGTAAGGCAGAAGGTACAAAAGGCAAGCGAATGTCCCAAATTCTCGTCAATCTTGAAAAATAATCCGAACCCTTCAACATTCCAAACCTAAGCCTCGTGAACGTTGTCAGTCATCGCGAATTGCGTCACCTCCGACCTCTCCTTCGCCATGGCGGCTTCCACGACATCGGCGCACTTCGTCAACGTCTATCAGTCGGTCGACAAAACTAAGCGCCCCGTTACCACATCGCTGGCAGTCGCGAACTCGGCAGCATCGCCATCTGGCGTTACCGAAGAAATCAAGGCCACGCTGCCCGAATACTACACTGCACCGCCATGGCGGCTCCTCTGGGACGACTTAGTCCTCTTCATCAGGTGCATCGGATTCATTCCCTTCGTCATCTCTCCCCTATGGTATCCTCGGCGAGATGGAGTCCGCTATCCGAAGCTCGATAAGTCGTGGGTGCCCAAATGGCTCCTGAAAGGCCCCATTGACACCGCCATCTCAGCCATCCAGACTAGGTACCAAGGTCTCATCGACCCCTTCTATCCTTCCGGCGAAATGGACGAGCTGTACCCTTCGGTCGGAAACCTCTGGTGCCTCTTTATACATGGAATTCTCATCGTGACGCAACTCGCTTTCCTCGTTTCGCTGCCATTCCTTGCCACCCTCCCATTCCAGCTATTCGTCCTTTACATCGGCGGATTCATCTTCGTCAACTATCTCTTCTGTTTACAGCTCAACGCCGGAACCGAGAACAACTTGCTCAAATCTCAGCATGCTCTGTGGCCGGAGTCGGCTAATTGGAAATCACTGGACCCCAACGAGAAGTACAGCGAAGAATGGATCTTTCTTAACGGCGTGTCTGTTGGGTAAGTGCACTCTGATCACAATTGCGTGTTTTGAGCATGCTTCTAACGACAGGCTAGCTCGCACTGGCTGCAGGGAAACATCAACAGACTTTCACGGACTTTTCAACGTCCCATCACGGGTGTCCACAACAGAACGTAAGTCATAATGACTTTTAACTAAGGAATGAAATCCGCTAAATTCTCATGCCGTAGGTCTGGAATCATCTTTGATCTCATCCAGTGTCTCCTAGAGCGATGCTTCTACTTTGGTACCTCGGACACCAGAACTTGCTATGCGCTCATCACAGCTGCCCTGGACCCTGCGCAGAAGAAAGACAAAACGGTTCTCATCCTTCATTCCCAAGGTGGCCTTGAGGGCAGCATCATTCTCGATTGGCTCCTCTCCAACTACCGCCGAGAGACCTTGCATAAGCTGGAGATCTATACTTTCGGTAACGCTGCCAACCACTTTAACGACCCCGAAACCTCGCTCAACGAACACGTCATCGGCCACATCGAGCATTACGGCAACACTGGCGACTTTGTGTCTCAATGGGGAGTTATACATTTCAAGTCCCTGGTTGCCGAGCAAAGCAACCCTCTGCCAATGGATGGAAGGCATCCTTTTCTGCCCATCGTTGATGATATTATACGCCTGGATAAGAGACAGAACACTTTTGCCGGACTACTTTTCGAGAACAACGTGTTCGGTCACCTGCTGAACCAGCATTACCTCGACAGGCTCTTTCCCTTGAATGAGACTCTGACTGGCGTCGTGGAGAGCAAAGGCAGGCCTGTGGTGGAGTCTTTTATGGACAAGCGCATGAAAGCTGGAAACGGCCGTTGCGACGCTGAAGGGGACAAGGTATGTCGAAAGAGCAGGCTATGGGAGTACATCAACGGCAAAAAGCCCAAGGAGTATGATTTACAGCAGTCATGAACATAATGAGAGGTGTCTGATGAATTTGTATGAGTCAACTTGGTATGGTAAAACGGGAGAGTTTTGGGATGATTCTGCGCCTCTCTGCCACGTGCATGGTGAGAGTCCGGGGCTACGGGGCGTAATGGATTACATGGGTACCCAGGATTATTTGACAAAAAGGTATCTTAAAGTATTCATGATGGGTATTGAATATTATTGACGCAACTGAATAGAAGTTTATTGCTGACAATCGCCTGGTTTCTGGTTATTTCTCGTGGCCTTGGGGTCGTGATTGTATAAGAGGACGAAAAACCACTGGACTCAAACAATCAATAGAGGAGAGAATAGTAAAGAGTCCCGAACCGACTTAAGAACTTGATCTTCTGAGCCTGTGACAACATCTTGCAATCGGCGTCTCCTCCTGCGAGAAAGTTGTGAGCAAGACCCCTTGATTCTGAGAAGCAATCTTGGATCCTACCTTTGAGAGACTTAACGCAGTCTCTTGTTGCATAAGTGTCAGAGTTGAAAGAAAGAAACCTATGTATTAGTTGCTGTATGCGTTAATCCTAAGGAGACGAAACAGTTCTACCTATGACAAAGATACGGTAAGCCGGGCCGCCTGAGCCGGTGGTAACGATGACTCTGACACTATGACCAGCAAATCTAGGCAGCAACGAATTGTATCCAAAGACTTTACCCATTCATAATAGGATTTACTCCCAACCACTTGCACTTGAAATTGCTACGGAACTATTCCTATATTTTGAAATCAATATACCAATGAAAAGGAGTGAAGACAACAGCATGTACAATGATTCTTAAACCACTCAACAGCATCCACACTCAAGGCAATGAGACCAAATCAAGGAACAACAACAGGAATGCCACCTCTAGTCCGATACTTGCTCTTCGAACGCTTGCCTTTCGATATTCATTATCAAATCGCCTCTTACCTGGACTACGTGGACATTCTCAAACTTTCATCCGTCAACTCCATTTCCCGCGACTATCTCAACAATTGCGCACTTGTACCCAAACGACAATGGATTCAATTCCTCTGCGAAACAGAGCGCCACAGCTCTCGCAACAGTCTTCGCGGGTTCGGAAGGCAATGGCCATGCTACGGATGCGGCCGTGTCCTGGACAAGGCCTCTTTCGGCGACAGAATGAAGAGATACGAAAAGTGGAGGTTCCGGAAGTCGATAACTTTGAGACGGTGCTGGGACTGCGCTGTTCGTGAGAGGTGGTATGGTCATTTGCAGCCAATTAAGAAGAAAGGGGAGGTTTTTCGTCTCTGCTGGCGGTGTGGAAGGTTGTGGAATGAGAGGGAGGAGGAGAGGTGCCGGAAGGTGGATGTTTTGATCAAGATTGATGGTGTTCATAGGGAGAAGGACACGGGGTGGAAGTGCAAGGCGACGGTGTGTGGTGTTCAGATGGAATCTCAAACAGAGCGGCTAACGATAACGTGGTTCGGAGACGAAGAAGGTTCTACGCCTGAAGAATAGCCTTAAAAAGAAGGGACGGCTGTATCGAGGGATTCATGAACATATTGCTTCTACTGTTTCTCTTGTAGGGGCCTTGATTTTCCTGATGCAGACAATAGACGAAGAGCAGAGAGGTTTGATTAGGCTTTTCTGTATTCGACATGATCCCCAAAGTACATGCTAGTGCCGTTAGCTTTTGCACGACCGGCAGATCTGCAGGCCTGCTGAAGCCGATGGGATATGCGGGCCGCGGGTTGTAACCTAGGACCTGGTAACAGGCAGGGCTTCGGTCTTGTCCCACCCGGAATGTGGGAGACTCCATACCAAACGGAGTACAGTATCATGCACAGGCGGAGCCCATGAGTCTGATCAAACCATGTCACCGAAGCATCAGAGATGGTATCGGTACTTGCATCCTCTAGCTTTAAACTTTGAAAGAGCCTCTCGTTCCATTTATAGACACAAGACGATTAAGCCCTGATCAGTGACGACCAACCGCTCTAGCTGTCGACTATTACACCGTTTCGTTGGTCACCTCGAGAGCCTTATCCGCGACACTGGTTTGTGCTCTTCCCGTTTCATACTCCTTATCTTCGTAAGGCTTAGCTCCCATATTTGTCCAAGCACGCTCAATCATGAGCGTGATCTCCTTCTCTTTCCCGCGGAAGAGCAGTTCTGTGTCCCCGATCCCGAAAGCAGTGATAGATTTGTGCTGTAATGCGTTAGGTACGAATGCTGAAAAGTGGCGGAAAGCGCTCTTGCGAAGACTAAAGACTTACAAGACCTAGCGTCAACTTGATGACTCCATCAGCCCAGTAGTGCTCGTAAATGTTGGAAGGCGTCTTTGACTGAAGAGAGAGAACGAGGTTGTCGGCGGCGTAGATGGCTTGCTTCATAGCGGCTCGGGCATTGGGGTTGGTGACGCCGGCCTCGGCAACATCGCCACATACGTAAATGTGCGGTAGTGAATCGATGTCGATTTGCATTGTTGACTTGACCTTGATACGGCCTGACTTTGCGATCGCCCCAGGGACAAAGTCGCTGATGAGTTGAGAGGAAGGCTGCTGGCCAGTAGCGTTCACCTAGACGTGCAAAAATCGTTAGGAATTGTACAAAGATTGAAACTCTAGGTTTTGGCTCACCATGAAATCGCATTCGACTTTTCGCCCGGAGCGAAGTGTGACGAAGCCATCTACAGGCTCTTCGGATGTTGTCCGTTCTCCGAGTATGACTTCAACTCCGAGGTCCTTCAACCCCGCGAGAGCTTTAGCCTGCAAGTCATGACCGAAGCGGTTCATGACTGCGTCTCTCGAGTGGATCAAGGTGACGGTCTTATCCGAATACTGGTCTTTGGCATCCGCGGCGAGCTCGACACCTGCAGCTCCTCCACCAACGACAATAAGATTCTTGGCGGCTTTGATGCGTTGCTGGAAACCTTGCAGCAGCTTGGTTCCTTCGACTTTGTCTGTTGAGCCTACCCTTGACGGCAACGACATTCCAACGCCTGATCCAGTTGCGATGACCATGTACGAGTATGGAATCTTCTCTCCTGTGCCTTGGATTGTCACCGTGTTCTCGGTAATCGTGGAGACGCGATCGTGAACCCATCGTACAATCTTCTCCGAGCCCGCTGGCAAATAGGGGCCATAGGGGATGAATGTCTTGTGCTCGTGTCCCTCAACGACACAGAAGCGTGGCAACGTCCAGGTGAATTGCCAATGTTGATTAGGCTCGACAATAATAAGTCGGTACGGACCATCTGCGGGAAGAGAGGTTGCAATTACTCTAGCAGCATGGTATCCGGCAAAAGAAGCGCCGATGACTACGATGTTGATCGGTTCGCCATTCTTCGATGCGGGACCGGCGTGGAGCTTCTTGGTCGTGTAAGATCGGGAGAAAAAGTCCGCATAAAGCCGTAGCGAGTATCCTACAAGTCTCACGAAAAGGACGACCTTCCTAATTTTGTCCATCTTCGACGGCAACAACCGGAGTCCGCGGGTTTGTTAGGGGCAAAGGGTCAAGGGAGGTGTGGTACAATGATTATTGACAGGATCTGATTAGGCGGGTGGTCTCAATACTTATCAGATGCATCTGATTAGATCAAAACGGGAACCGGTCTCGTTTAGTAGCGTGCTGCCATTCGGCGGACGAATCGGCTGTGAAATGACCGATGTCGCATCGGCCGACGCTATCCCCGGAACTGCTCAATTCCAGTTGTTGGTTGACACGCTGGCGCATTTTAAAGAGGCAGCTCCTCGGGCTTTTCGTATTGACCTCGGTCTCGACCTTGCCTGAAAGGTGAATCACCGTTGAGCATGAGGTAGGTATTTCTCTGTAGTGACTTCCATCGTCCAAGAGTTTGGACGCTAAGACAAGGTGCCACACTTTCGGGACAGTTGCGAGCGTTTATGACGTACAAACATCTCCGACGGAGGAGAAACCCTCGCACATTTCTCCCTAAGTTCCAGTGGAAAAGACTGCATTGTTTTTACCACGCTCGGTACGGAATTCCAAAGACGGTATAAGCAGCACCGTGGGTCCGTACGGCCGACAGTAATGAGATCCTGCCGACGCCGGTACCCCTTTACCGGACCAAGGAGCCTAATTTCCACTCCGAGAACCGAACAAGGGTCATCCAAACAACGAGTCATGGCTCTCCTGGACAGACCTCGCGTGCAAAAGACCCTTTGAAAGGTAGGGGGGAGACACGAGTAACAGACAAAATAAGCATTATAGAGGTCGATTGCATTAACCAAATAGGGGAATTTTGAAGCATGCTGGAACGCCAAAATCAAAAAACAAGGTCCCTCTTTTCAAACATGTACCTCCTGAACCTGCACCTCCACAGACATGGCACCATTGCTAGCCTTCTGGTCGACACCAATCATATCGACTACAAGAGCCGCCGAGACACTCTTGACCTCGTTGAAGGGAGGGTATCCTGCAGCACGCCACTCCTTGAAAGTCATGCCCCCTGCACATGCAGGCATCTTGACCATGAGCGGAACGACTGTGTCTTCCGGTTGTCCCATGAGCTCCGCGCTGTGGACAATCTTTTCATCCAGAGTCTCGTAGCCCATCTTTTCGTATAGCTTGTAGGTGGAAGGGGAGGACTCAAAGTACAGAGGGAGGCCCAGGCTGTCGCTGAGTTCCGCTCCCCACTTACACCAGAGGGCACCAGCCTTCCTGCCCTGGTGCTTGGGATCGATGGCAATAACATGAGAGTCTGGAAGAAGCAGGTCGAGTCAGTTTAGTTTGCTAGGGGACCCCTCTTTGAAACGGGTTCTGTTGACTTACAGATGTAGCGGCGCCCACCAAACAGCTTCTCTCTAGCCTCGTGCAGGGGGTTGAGAACAGCCTCGGCTCGCTCTCTGTCCTTGCCTTCGAGCCAACCAACCCCGTGGTTCTTACGCTCCTCCTCAGTCCGCTCTCTGAGGTAGATGTCGCCCAGCGCCATACCGACGATCTCGCCAGTATCGGTGTCGACGCACTTGTAGGTGTACTGGCAGTCGCTGTGATGCCACCAGGCCAATGTGCCAGCGGTGTGTGCCTTACGGAACTCTTCAGAGTTTGTGCCGTTGGGGAACAGGACTTTAACCATGATCTCTCCCATCTCATCACCGGTGAAGGCTTTGAAATACGAGTCATAGACCTTCTGGATGTCGGGAATGAGCGCTGGGAGAATTGCGTAACCCATGTTGACTGATGTTCAAAGGAGAGCTGACTTGAAGGTATAGTATGACAAGATAGTTATGCGGATGAGAATAGTACCAAAAGGACAGTGGAATTTTAGAGTACAATGATTTGGGGCGTCTCTTGAAAGCGATGGCTCTGACCGAGGACTTCATCTGAACTTATATACATCCCTTTGTCTCTCAATTTAGCCCATGTATCTGTGATCTCCCCAAAAGCCCCTTCAATTACTCCGATCAAGGACGAGAGGACCTTGAAGTCGAACCCCTGCTACACCCGGTGCGGAAACCCCTCTTGACCAAGGGAGGGAAAACCACACAAGTTTACTGGTCTCGCCCAGGCGAAGGAAGCCTCCGGCGCAACCAACCCACGGAAAGGTGTCTGCGATGCGGAGCTTCAAATCTTCGACGTGGACCAAGTTGGCACGGGAAACTCCAAGAACATGCCAGTGGGCCACTCAAGTTCCCAACTTAGCGAGCTCTTCGGCACAATTCCACCGCGTCCAGGCTCGTTTAGAGTTATCAGATCCGCCATTTTAGCAGCAAAAGTCTGCTCGCGCCCTCGTGTTGGTCCCCCGCTCTGCTACGCCCTAGACCCTTGGGGATTTTCGGCCAAGTGTTGATGGCTGCAACCTCTTACTCGGTTGCGGGCTCTGTGACTCGATGCCGCCCACTCACCCAAATGGGCGGGACAGCCATGAACTCATGCAGACCCGATGAATGAGCTAGCAAAAGGCCATTGATCCATGATCAACGTGTCTGCGGAACTGTTCCCCACTGTGTCGTTGCCGAGCTTTCAACATTTGGCCATGACCAACAGCTGGGTTTAGCGAGCGTGCTCGACCAACACCTATGTTGGCATCCATATCGTGAATCCAAAAAACTATTGGCTCCAAGGCAACTAAACTAGAGTGTAGTCCACACTCTTCAAAAAGGACACGAAGAACGCCCCAACGGTCTCTGGGCACCTGCCTCATACCCTTAGTTGACTAGTTAGTAGACGTAACCCAAAAAGTATCACGTATTACCTCGCTTAGTCCTGGAGGCGCAAACGCCACAAAGTAAAGTTGAAAATCCTCGCCGAATTATTCTCTTGCACATGATGCCAAGTCAAGTTATCAGATCCGCTCTACTACCCCACTACTCTCGTTATCTGATCAATCCACCCAATCCGGCTTTCGGCATCGTGGAGTTCAGGCAAGGTTCCTTACCGGAGGATCATCTCAGCTTAGACTAGTGACAACGCTAGACAAGGGGGGTTTTCAGCCCTGGGGTTGCATTGTCTAACCGAGGACTAGACATGGGGGGCCGTAAGAGTCCCTTTGCATCGTGGGAAATGACTTGGCGCCTTCTTTCTTCGGGACAGACCGAGTTGCTTCGCATGTGGCAATGGGTTCATCTCAAGTTGGAGCAAGAGCGAGAGCGTTCAAGGGCCACCCCTGATAGACATGGTCTGACTTTTGCGCCTCGTCTGGCGAAGTTTGCTTTTGACGTGAATCGATCTTTCGCATTACTTAAAGAGTTTGTAAGTCACTACTTACGAAAATCTTCCTTCCACACATCGCTCTTTTTCAAGCCATATTTACTTCCGTAGTGTGTAGGTGATAGACGAGAAATCTGGGCCGGAGATAAGCTGCAGAAGAAGAATACTTACTGGGCTGCGTCCAGACTGACAGGCACACTTCGTGCTGTCAACGATTCTAATGTTGACACCTTGAATCCACCCAAGCCCTTCGATGTGGATGCACCTGGAAGATAGAAGATAGAGTAAAATTTGGTGCATGGGCTCGCATCGGTTAGTCCTGAGAACTTGGCGTTGAGGTTGCCACAAGGCGCGGCTGGAACCAACTGCGCTGCTGGTCAACCCACAGTCACATGCCTCCTTGGGAGAAGTAGTCTCGATGAGTGTGGGAAGGCCGGGGTAGTTTTCCGAGGTCGCTTTGAAGGGGCTGCAGGGAATCTTTGCTGCATCTACATGACTGCGCGCCCTGCAGACTTTCTGTGAGGCCCCTCCCTCGGCGAACAGAAGACCTCAAGTGAATATTTGCTGCACGCGAATGGCTGCCATCTGCAACCATTTATTACTCAGTGCAGTCTGTTCTGGCCATCCCATCGTGCGCAAGCTCTTGTTGGTAAAAGTATTTTCAGTTTACAAAGTAACTATAGTAGTTTTGAAGAGAATCAAGCTGCAAACCTCGAAACTGTAGTAATGAACCTCATGTAGCGTATTTTAGCCCATTTGATTAGGTGTCTTGGTTGCCGCCTTTGCCCACATAAACAAGCCAACGTCGCAACCCATCACAAGTATGTATTATGTACATTAGTGACGGATCCGCTTCCTGCGGTATCTCGATTCCACTGAGACCAAAGATTGGAAGCTTTCGGTAACCATAAGTCTTCATTATACCAAGACCTAGCTGTTTTTGGCTAGGAGACGCATTTCGAAGGACTTGTTTTCGCCCGACGCTCTCCGAGGACCGGTTGTAAGTCATCGAATAGCGCCCTTGTGTCTTCTTACTTGAATCCGGAGATGCCATCATAAGCAAGTAGCTTTGACAACACGTCCTTCCCTTCTTGGGCTAGCCTTTCTGTATTCTTTGAAATCTCGCCACCATTCCGTGCCTGCAGTGTCTGGGATGTATGGTACTTGACTCTCACGGTCGCAGCTTCTAGTCTTACCTTCGGCTTTTTTTAGGGTGTTGTTGATCTGCCATCTGTCACTCTCTGGGTCAATAAGAGACTGACCAGACTCACTCGGCGTCGTACCATGTTCATAAGGAGTAGCATCGACTCACTTACACCATGCTGACTACCTTATCTAGAGTGGAATAGTGATCTTTAGCGTAAAGGCCGATGCTCTCGAATGGGATGATCTCGTGATGACCCGAAGAGACCTTTAAATCGCCACCCTGCAGCACGATGATAGCAGAATCAAAATGGAAGGGCAGAAAGTAGGATGCCATAATCATAAGCACGCGATCTGTTCGCACTACCTCTCACATTGGTCAAGTATAGGAGATCGACTTACATGACAAGTGTCGCAAAATGAGTCTAGATTTCTTGATTTTGGTACTTGGTGTCATAGCCAGGTATTAACGTAGTGCCGGCTTGTAGAATTGCGTCACTGCCAACGGTTCTACCTGTCATTGTGAAACGGCCCATCTATGCCAGAACTGAATTTCACATCAAAGTTGGATGAAACTGACCATATTATGACGCAAGTAAGGTAAGTACTATCTGGACCAAAATGTCACCAAATCCTCAAAATGAGACTCTCGTAATGCCCCCGGCGGTATTTGTGTCGACGGAACAAGCTGCCTGTACATTAAGTGGGCCTTCTCTAGTAACTCTATATCTTCCTTATGCGATATCTCGTCATTTTGATCATCGAGAAGCTTCATCTTGTAAAGAATTCTTGCTTTCATAAAGGTGGTCCGCGCGATCTCAGGCACATGTGCGCCCTCGTTGGCATCGTATGTAACAAGAGCCTGATCAACCAAAGTCCTATAATTCTAGAATTAGAATTTGAGTTCTTTTGCCCAGGTATTATATGTATCTCACATGGCATTTCTGAGTGACGATCTATCGCCTCGACGAATAGAGTGCTGTGCTAGTTTGTAGCACATGTCGGCCGTTCGATGGTATTTGCTGCCAACAGCGCCTTGATATGTCTTGAGTGCATCCTTGTGAAATTGTTCGCTTTCCTCCACACGACCTTGACTGAGTCTGACGTTACCAAGAGCATGAAGGACTCTTCCTGGCCTGTAATATTTGTTAGATGGTATTGAAAAGTATAGATCTGGATGGGGTTACCTGAAAGACACCATGCTCAATTTACCAAGGCCCTGGTCGCTTTCTCTCTGGCCTTCCTCAAGGACCTCAGCGGCTTCGGATATCTTTCCTTGAAGCCACAGACTCATACCAAGGTTGGCGTATTCCATCAAGGCAAAACCTTTCCGATAGCCTGGAACACTGTGCCAGATGTCTAACGCTTGACGGAACATTTGACCACCTTTTTCGAACTTCTTGAACATCATCAAAGAACATCCCATCTGATTGAAGGCGTATCCTAGCTGGAAATTTTGCTCGCCCGTCTTGGCAGAGATTTCCTTCCTGATTATCAGCTGCTTGGAGTTGAACTTCTCTGACTCTTCAGGACGATTGGTCCCGTTTGCAACGCATCCCATGACATCGTAAACAAGGGCGGATAGATCAAGCCATCTCTCAACACCTTCGTACTTCTCACATAAGAGAAGAATCTTGGCAGCAGTTTCTCGCGCCTTGAGGAAGTTGCCGCGCTCGTAAAGCCACCTAGAACAATGTTAGTGAGCTCATCGCCATAGATGACTGTGACAAGGAAAAAGACCACGCCTCTTGAAATGACTTGCAAGACTTACCAGGCTGCTTCTTGAAGAATCGTGCCAAAATGAAACTCGGTTTCCTCAAACGAACCAATTTGAGGCATCAGAAGAGACTTCTCTGTTTCGTACATGTAACGCAAAGAGTTGACATGATCACTGAGCACCTCACGTGGAACAGGCCCCTGTCTCCTCGCATGTCTTTGCTCGAATAGTAACATCGGCCATGTTTTGCGGATCAGTCTCACCGCGATGGAAAAAACTTTGGCTAGCTGTTCCGGATTCTTGGACAAGTTGGCTCTGATAACCTGCTGGGGAACTCGATGCATCGATAGGTGTGTCGTAGTGCCGTCGTCGTTCTCTCGGATGATGGAGGCTTGGAGAAGTGTAGCTCTTGCCCTGAAGTAGTCGTTGCGAGTTATTGAAAAAAGCGCCTCTGAGATCTCATCTGAGAATAGATGATCAAAGATGGCCTCTTCAATGTGGTCTGGATGGAAGCAAGAAATGATGGCGGCCAACAATTGTGGTTCTACACCTAAGCCGTCGATCGTGAACAAGGATGAAAGATTACCGCGAGTGTTCTTGTTGGTATGGGCCTCAAAAAGATTGCCACGATCAGTATGGTCATCCAATCGTCTTTTCAAAACAGAAACCGAAAGGAACTGTTGCTTGGCAATGCCTGCCATCTGAGCTAGGGCAAGAGGTAGCCCATCAAGTTGATGGTGTAGCTGACGTCCGTCTTCATGATCTTTGGCTGACTTGATCAAGCCTTTTGAAGTCTTTTTTAAAAACTCCAGAGATTCTTCCTCTGAGAACGGAGGAAGTTGTATTGGAACAACACTACCAGGAAGGTCGCGGACTAAGGGATTCCTCGACGTAACTAGGATCGACCCCGGCCCGTCTATGTTGATATAATCATCCAGAATTTGAGGGTCATCGGCGTTATCGAATATCAAGAGCCATTCGGGAGACACTGCTTGATCGTCTTTCCCACCGACAGTCCAGGTTGGCTTCGCGAGCCATGAGTGAATGAGTTCTTTGGTCGATGTAGGATTGTGGGGCCCGTTCTCTGGAACCAGGCGAATTCGTGTTGCTATCTTGCAAAAGTCAAGTTCGAGCTTTTCGGCACTTTCAGCGCAAATCCAGAAGATTGCATCGAACTTAGTCTTGTGGGTGAACACATATTGTGATGCGAGTTGGGTTTTACCAAGGCCAGCTACACCGAAAACTGTTGCTATCACTGGTGTTTGCCCTTGTATTGCCGAGTTCCCCGTTCTACTGGCTGGTAACAGCGCGTCATCAATCTTGTTCATGACTTCCACACGGCCCAGAAAGTCTCTGTTGAGAGATAACTGCTCTGTCATGTGACAAGGGAGCGCGAGCTCATCGGAAGATCGGGAAAATCCACGGAAGATTGACTCCATGCTCGAAGGATCCGGTGTCGGGAGTGATACCTGAGCCAGACTGTCGTCTTCTAGGGATGTTGTACCGAAAGCTATGACTCGTAAGCCAGAGTGAAGCTAAATGAGTCACCTGAACCCAGGCTTTCAGTAAATACCTTGTTTCAGGGCATATATTGACGACTTCTGCTCTGCCACAATACTGCTCCCAGCGCTTTGGGATATAGTGCTAGCTGGGAAATGTACTATGGAGTTATTAGTAGGTCCACATAACTTTAAGAAATTGCTCCATCAACCATACATCCAGAAGTGGTTTCGTGAGCGGAAGCCCTCTGAATGACTTGCTTGATTGTTTGGCGCAGCCAAGCCCAGATTTCCCTATTAGGGGTCCCACACTCGAGGAGATAACAGGCCTCAAAATGATCTGCATCTATACCGACTAGCTTCTCGAAGGCAGCCTCTGTCCTAGCTAGCTGTGAATTGATGATCTTTAAGATAGTCAGTGAGAGGAGACCCATTGCCGAACTCTTCAGGGACTTGCAGTCTGTTGTTTGTTGTGGATGAAGGACTTCTTGATCGTGGGTCGACCTTCGTAGATGCTGAGAATAGGAAAGCGAAACCCCCGACTGGAAAAGATGTTGTTGACTTCCAAGATCTCCTCTTCCCAGTTTCTCAGTTCCAGGAACTTCTTGATAGACCTGCCTTGAAGGCATTGTTGCAACAAGAAAGAACAGTTGTTTTTGAGTGTCTCGCGATGACTTGAGTCAATGCCATGTGGACAACCGATGAAGACAATCCCAGCTACAAGACCAATCGCATTCGCTCTCCTTGCACTGGGCTGTGATAGGGCCTAACAAGTCAAAAACATATCAGTACTGCTGAAGTAGTAGCCGAAAAGGGAGAATGCAAATAGCTGACACGTTTAACCGCAATGCCGCCCAAACTATGTGTCACAAAGATGATGGGTATCTATGCGAGCAAAGCGGAGTTTCAGCAAAAGATCTGTACACATAGCCGAGAGAACTGGCCCACCGGGTTTTCCATTGCCAGCTTTTCCAAGACCCTGCTCAAGTCGTTCCCAGTGTCAATCAACTGTTTAACATTGAATCTGGTCTCGTCGCTGACAGTTGGATAGTGCCCCGAGACATCGATGTGATTATCATCGATCGAGAGCTCTTCGCTCCAGACACCATTGAGAAACCCCCATTTCTCCACTGGTGGTGAAGTTCCGACGCCAGGGACTAGTATGATTCTCGGTAGTGTCAGTCTAAAGGGTGTTAGAAATTTGGGAGTTGGAGACTTACCGGAGCTTCGCGTCTGACCTAGCTACCGTTCCGGCCTTGGGGACTGCAAAGGTCGCCATCAGAAGACTCTCTCTTCTTCCCCAATAAGTTGGTGACTGGAGAAGAACGATTTTGCTTTCCGAGCCTCTTTCGAGAGAATGTTTTGGGGGGACTGAAAAACGATTGGGACTCATCTTTTCTTGTGAAACCTTTCGACCCCTCCCTGTTGCTACGCGGTGTGAGTGACTGCGCCTAGAAACAACCTATCAGCCTGCTTTGGGGTCAATCAAAAGTGTGCCTGTAGCTGACTTGCTTGCACGCTCTTGCGTTATGCAGCCGGATTGATCACTTTCCCCCCCCTATACACCATCGCCACACTGACTCTCGAAGGAAGCTCGTCATCAGAGAAGCAGGCTGTGACATTCTCGGAGTTTGTGCAACTCATCATTTATCCCAGTGTGTGTCTGCATAAGCAGGGTGGCAGCATATCACACACTCGCGTGTACATCACCGTGCCTTCACCAAATTTGTCATTGCACAAAAGCCGTGGAATACCCGGCTGGGTTACGACTGGCCAAACAATCTGCTACAATATTTGACAAAGTGCTTTCATTGTCTTCAGGAAACAAATAGGTCGAATGCCCACCCGAATCTCTGAGGCACTTAAGGCAGCATCTTGTGCTTCCAGTCTGAATCGGCGCACCGACCTCCGTCTACCATGCCGGACAACTCCCCCACGAGCGATACCAAGTCGCAGGATCTTCTCTATGCCACCCCAAGGCAGCATCAAGGCCAGCAATCATCCAGCAACAACCCGCAATCGTGGCCAAGATTACGAAAATGGCCCGTTGTGGGCTTAGTAGCGTACTGCGAATGTCTCACGTATGCGCAATCTCCTCACTGAAATTTAAGGACCAGCCAATTCCGGAAGGCTGGCTGTTCAATGTGCTGAACTGACCAAAGTTCAGATTCCTCGTATCGATGATGCTAGCACCCAGTATTCCGCAAGTACTGCAAACCTTTCGGCCAGATGGGAGTGGTAAGGCTCTGGGCTCCTTCTGTGTGACAGTTTACATTCTGGGGTTCATCGTCGGACCCCTCATATTGGCGCCACTTACCGACCATTACGGGCGTGTCGGTATCTATCGCTTGTATATCATAGCGTATCTCGGTTGGACGGTGGCATGCGCCCGCAGCAACAGTCTGGAGAGCCTGATTACTTTTCGATTCCTGGCAGGCTGCTTTGGTGGCGCTCCCATGGCCATTGGGAGGGCCGTGGTTGCAGACCTTTATGTGCCGGGAGAAAGGCCTGGGCCAATGGCATTCTACTCTTTTGGAACCATCATGGGCCCAACCCTCGGCCCCATCCTAGGCGGTATAGTAAACGGGAATCTTGGCTGGCGATGGGTGTTCTGGTTGGCAGCAATCTTGGTAGGAAAGACTCCCCATTTATCCGAGGCCGCAGGTTGCTGACGTGGCAATCACAGGCTGCTGTTGCTGCTGTTGGCTTATTATTCTGGCTACCAGAGACGCATCAACCAACAATCGAACGCTTATTGGCGGCAAGACCGCATGAGTCTCACCGAAACCAACAGCAATACGGCAGGGGACTTTTGGTGAGGCTGCCTGCTTTCGATGACCTTGGCCGGACTCTATGTCGTGCGTGGCTACTCCCAATGAAAGTCGCGAGCAAGTTGATTTGCCTAGTACCCTTCCTAATGATCTGCGTTTTCAATGGAACTGTCAACATGATTTTATCGTCTCTGGGCACTGTTTATCAGAGTCAGTATGGATTTCCAGCACAGACCGTGGGTTTATCGTACCTGGGAATTGGAATTGGGGGAATTAGTGCTCTGGCATTGTCAAAGAAGATGATGCGAAGTATTTCAACGCGATTCCCCGAGGAGGAAGACAGGAAACATGCAAGTCTCTTACTTTTAGCGTCGGGGGCGCTTCTACTTCCAGTGCTGGGCCTTCTGTGGTACGGATGGTCCGTTGCAATGCGCACACATTGGATCGTGCCCATCCTGGGACTGTATTTCTTTGGCTTCGGTTACATGGCTGTACAGGTGAGCGCCTTTAGATTCTATTCGAGATTAGCCGCTGACAGAGTGTATCTCTCATTAGCTTTCTCTGCTACTCTTTGTTGTCGAGTCCGTACCGGGCTTTGCAGGCTCCGCTGGAGCTGCTTTCACCGTCGCGTCGTCTGTAGGGGGATCTCTCATCCCTTTGTCGACCTTTCCACTTTACCAAAAGGTTGGTTATGGATGGGGGAACACAACAATTGCTTGCATTGAAGTACTTCTGTGTGCCACATCTATAACCATGTATACGTGGGTGAGGAAAGCTGGAGCAGAGCTATCTTTGAGGGTTTACATGGACAGATAGCCAATATCCTAGACTATTAAGAAATCTCCATGCTTTATGTATTCTTCTGTACTCCTCGTACTCCTGTCAGACGGTGCTCGGGCTGTGCTGGACCGTTCTTAGCTTTCGCCATGCTCCAAGCACCCTCTGTCGATGGGAGGACCATCGAAGCACCAAGTAGGCAAGTAAGAGAGATGCCGCAGCAATTCCCAACCAGACCCCAAGTTTTGAATGACTACCTTCATTCAATTCCTGCAGATTCATGCCAAATATTGACGTTGAGAATGTTAGTGGCAGAAAAAAGAAACCAAGAGTCGACAACTTTCGCACAATTTCTCCCTGGGAGATGGTTCTCTGGGAATCATCAATCATAGCCGCATTCGCAAGCATGGTTGTGCTTTGCCAGTAGTCCTCACTAAGCTTGATAGCTCGGCGTCTCATCTTCTGGTAGTCGCGTTCAATCAGTCGATTAGCCATGCAGGCTTTCTTTAGACCACCCTCTGATCTAGCTGTGGACCAATTGTTGCTGTCTTTTGCCTCCAAAAACTCGCATATTTCTTCTAGATTCTGTACGTGTCGATCGAGAATCTGTTTGTTGTGTACCAGATTCCACATCGTCATCCTCTTGTCAGAATTTGTTTCGGCCAATACGGCGGGCTGCATATCTTCCTCGAGAAGATGCTGCAACTTGTCTAGAAACTGTGCCTCGGAAGCCACCGAAAACCTGAAAATTTCGCTCAGACTGTAATAAGTATCCTCCACCATTGCCTCACTATCAAGAAGTGTGTCGAAAGCCTCGTGCAGTAATTTGAAGGTTGCTGGCTGTGATACGGATCTTTCATCATCATCTTTTGCCTGATAGCATGAATTCGAGCCTCCCATAGTCTTCTCGTCGGCAAAGTATATACCAGGTCGATGTTGTGTCGTGGCCCAATATTCTACGTGACAGCCGGCATAGTCCAGAACCTTGGAGTTCCAGGGACCTGCATCCGCAGGACCAAATCCGCTCCCAAAATCCAACCAAACAACCGCTGTCCTGGAGTCAGATACTGTCACAATAGCCATGTAAGGTAGTAAAGGTCATTATAATACTAGTACTCACCTGTCCAATGTTTAGAATTGTGTGGTCTCTCGGTCACACATATCGATATTGTCTGTTCAAGTGATACATGCTGGCGATCAAGCACAAAGAAGTTTCTAGCCATTGACATTCCATGCCCAAGTTCTGAGCCATATTCATCCCAACCCTTGATGTATTTCTTCATAAGACTGGAGACTTGCTCCCGTAGCCTAGAAAGCATTTTCTGCTCTTCCTGCTCTGACCGTTTCATATTGTCGG
Source organism: Colletotrichum godetiae (assembly GCF_030913485.1). NCBI lineage: Eukaryota > Fungi > Ascomycota > Sordariomycetes > Glomerellales > Glomerellaceae > Colletotrichum > Colletotrichum godetiae. The sequence continues at coordinate 459,027 of NW_026851268.1, forward strand.
GGGCGAACCGTGTGCCCAGCGTTGTAAGTTTCAGCTGCATCATATGAGTCTTGGATGACGGCAAAGACGCATCTGAGTACTGTCGTTCCTGAGAGAAGGGGCTAGCGGCGGAGAAGTGAAGATGTCGACGGTAAAACTCTGGCTCGAGAGAAAGCTTGTGCCCAATGACATTCAGCCATCGTGCCGGCTGGTAGCCCCTTAGAAACACAACAGTGCCACCAACACGACAAGAATTGACTTGATCTAGGGACGATTCAAGCTCTTCCAAAGTTCTCACATCGTTCCGGATAGGACTGCCAGCCCCGGGGACGTAAGTACGCAAGTGGACGAATGCATCGCCGTTGGATGTGTTTTCACAGTGTTCGGCAGATTTTTGGTCTTCCCCGAATGGGTGATATGGCGACCCCAAGAAAGACGATAGCGGACCTAGAGTGCTGAAAGTGTAAAACGAGTTTCCGCTATATTTCTGGGATTTGAGGTAAATTCGGTCTGCGTAGACTTGCTCCTCAGATGTCCTTGCTAATTGAGTGTTAATCTTGACTCCTCCGACGCATCTCATCAATATTCATGAACCATTGGAGACGTTATTCACCTCGCAAGAGACTTGGCCGACCCTCTCTCGGAAATTCTGACATTTTTTCCATTTGTGAAAGAAAATAGTGTTGGCACTAAGAGATCATGTGGAGGTATTTTGAGCTTTCGAACTAAGCTTCATGAATGATTGGAAAAGTGAGAGCCGCGATGAAGTGCACAAAGACGCTGCCACAGATATTCTCTTTCCGAGACAAAGCTTTTATAAAGGGAGAGACGATAAATGTGTATGTCTAGAGACAAATGTGTCTGCCTACAGCCTGCAGTATGCAGCCTCCTTGGTTGGGACGGCCTTGCTAGGCGAAACGCTGCGGAAGCGCCAACCAGAGCTCCAACATGAGCCACCAACATGGTCATCTGGGCGGTTCGGATAAGAGAGTGTGGTTACACAAATGTAAGTCTGTGCAGGGGTAACTTGTCAGCGTCAGAAGCAGACCAGAGTCTCTGGTCTAGAACTCAAGGCACTATTTTTGATTTGCGTAAATCTCGGTGGCTCAGTGAGAAGCCTTGCCTTGCATCTCCAAGGCCTGAACACGTCACGTAGCACTGTAGCCTCATAATGTAGATGATGTGCCATTGCAAAATGAATCCGGGTTGTGTGTCGGATCTTGTAGCGCTGGGTTAATAGGTACTTTGTGGTCACATGTAGTGACGGCTCCCCCTCTCCACCCCCCAGTTGGATTCAAGTTTGTATTTCCCTTGAGCAAGTGTAAGTAGAAGAATGATCACCCCTCTCTTGCGTGTGGGATTGAATCAGTCATTTATTGAATGGTGAACATTGGTCATTTCTTAGCCCTCAGTCTTAGTCCAGATCCGAGAAGTAAAGTAGAGGTCGACGGCGGTGGTCCGACTCTTCAATGGGGCCAGCCCGGCACGACCCACTCCATGAAGTCGTCCGGTGCTATGTCTGGAGAAATCGCTGCGCTGCCGTTCGACTTATGTTGGCAATACGTGTACCTTCGTGTTACTCAATCATAAGGTGTTATGGTCAATCATTTGGAAGAGGTTATGAAACTCGGAAGACCGTTCAGACAGGCTAAATCTCGGTGTTCATCGTTTCCCTCGCAGGCGCCCGCTTCATTCAAGAATCCATCTGCTTCCTGTTGGTGAAGAGCCACTTCCTTTCGCACTACTTGAAACTCAACAGGAAGACGACTTGAATATCCAGCTTCGGCGCCAACTTCTATAGGTCAGCAATTGAGTTGCGGGGAGGTGACATTGAACTGACGGCATATGATGGATATGAATTCCACCAGGACCGCCATCCAAGAGGTGATAGCAAGTGCCTGGCCCAGACTCCAACCATCTTTTGAATCCTTAGAAGCACCAGTGAAGAAGACGATAAGCATACTCCAGCCCCCCCACATACAAATGAAGTTCAAGATGGCATATAAAGTGACTGCTGTTTTGGCAACCTTGTTGAGCCACTTTGCCTGTCACATCTTGCGGTTGTTGCACCGGTAAAAGCAAAGCACAACGCTCAGGCATAGACCAAAGAGTGGTGGCATCCATATCATAGCAGCCATTGTAAACATGGCAGCTCCGATAACAACCTGGGTTGGGTGGTTCTGAGGGCGGGCATCGTAGACAACTTCGTTGTGGTAGTAGTCGACTTGGGTATTGTTGGTGCAAAGAACCCATGCTGACGTGTGAATTAGGAAGAGGCCGACCAGGATAGTCCCCTTCAACCAGCTACGTCATGTGGAACCTAGGATCAATGGGAGCATTGCTGCCAGCGGGTAAAAGCTGAGAGCCGAGACAACGAGTTGTAAGGATGAGTTATACTTGTAGACGATAGGTGTTACTCGGCTGTAGATGATGGTAGCCAGAATCCCAAGAGAAAGAAATACTGCGACTACCAATAGGTCATATCTTGTGCCTCTTCATAACCTCGTTGACACGAGAGAAAGGACCTGGACTGGCGTCAGGTGGCAGTGCCTGAGGCAGCTCAGCCGGATTGGATGATGATTTGCTGCGCTGGAGGAAAGCCAGGATCGCAAAAGCACAGTAAACGGTGAGAAAGACACACTCAATGCCGTAAGAAGTCAGGAGCTACCAGATATTAGTACCATCCTTGCGTAGCAGAGATGTTCAATTGTATGCGTACCCCATAGCCTGCGAGGCCGCCATCAATTTCAGACCCAATTAACTGGCACAGCGAACTGCGACATATTACTTTGTCAATTACTTGGCTGGCCAAATCAGCTCTGTTTTCGCGCGTCTACTCATGCCCATCGATGATTGGGGCACTCGTTGCGTTGATGCTGTTATGGCCTTCAACCGCTGTTCGCCAGAATGTTGCGACATCGGGGTAGGGCGGTTCGTTTTTCTGTGTCAAAAGCCAGGCAAAGTAATTTCCAGACAGAACAATTCCCGCCGATCTCAAAGGACGTCCAGGGCGTGTCGGTTCCTGGAACTATGCTTATTATGGCATGTGAGTTTCGCTGGCGCAAAATCGCGGTCGAGGGGGGTTGGTTTGCTGCTGCTCAAATGGAAGAAGGAGGCATTCTTCCCCGTGACGCGACAATGGGAAGACAAACACGACGTTGTGTTATCACACCTTGGGGCCTGGAGATATTCGTAGCCCCTGAAAGGATTCGACCCCTTGCATCAAGTCGCATTGACCACTGGAGTAGCACCAGGGCCTTCATCAGAATACCGTGGGCCAATGGAGAGGATCGTTGGCTGAAATACGGCTAACCGGTTATCGTAAGCTCTGTCCATGATAGGCCTAGCATACACAGAAATAGGTCGAGTGGCTATGGAGTGATGCCCATGGTAACCTCCTGCCAGTCATCAATTGCATCTATGTTAAAGCCAAGAAATAGAAACAACGTGCTTTTTGATTCTTAGATAAGAAAGAGCCTAAAATTCAAACCACAATTATTTGCTAGTTATTCGTAATCAGTTCTCAAACTGCTTGAGATGACTTCGGTCTCGAGTTCCTTTGACACTTCAGGGAAGATGAATTCAAGTCTTAATATTCTTTACGGGGCTATCTTGCACTAAGGTAAGTACCCACTACCAAATGACTGCATATCGTCTCTAAGCTCGGAGACTGACCCTGTCCTCAAAGATCTCAACTTGACCAGTGATCTTAAAGATGCTATACCATTGCATTCTTTCAAAACACAGAGCTGGCCATTTAATGCGCAAAGCGGAAGTCAAGCCTTTGCTGGCCTTCATCAGTGGTGTTAAGAGAGTAGTCCTCTTGTTGCTCCTTGGACATGGCATTCCACCGACTATCGCGAACCTTGTTACGCCAGATGTAGAAGGCCTTGACAAAGTAAAACAGAACAATGTTGAAGCAGCAGACCCCGAGCAAAATCTTGTTTCCTCGGCGATACAGAGGTTGGTCGTCATCTCGGTAAATGTTTGAAGCTGCGATGTTACCGGCCTGCACAAACATGTTGTACAGCGCGGCACTGACAGCTCTTGTTCGCACGGCATTGCTGTTCTTGGCGTTCCAGCCGACCAAAATCGCGTGGCAGTAAGGGTAGCTCAGCAGGCCCGTCAAGAGGGCGTATCTGATCCAGGTGCTGGTATCAGCGGGCAAGGCGACGAGTGCGACAAGCCAGGGGAAGATCCAGATGTTTGAGATTGATGAAACGATGGCACGCTCCTTGAACTTTCCGGAAACCCAAGAGATGATCAAGAGGTTGACGGCAAAAAGGAACTGGGAAGGAATGGCGAGAAGGTTGGCTTGGAAGGTTGAGAAACCCAATCGACGTAGAATGTAGGACAGATAGGTGCTCGGCGGGGACGGCGGGATGTAAGTAGTCAGGCCGATCAGGTACAAAGGCCACTGCTCCCAATCCTTGATTGCTTTGAACAGAAGAGAAGGGCCGACGGCTTCGCTGTTTAACGGATTAGCAGAGTTTGCAGTGGAGTTTGCAGAATAAGGGCTTTATACCGATTGTGCATATCACCCTTGCTCGGGTCGTCCCGCAGCAAGCGGTTGACCATGATCAACTCTTCATGTTCGGTGAACCATCCATCCTTTCCACGGAACCAGTTTCTGGTCTGCGTAGGACCAGGAGGCATCAGACCCCATGAGAAGAGGCCAATGATGAGAGTCACAATACCCTCGATAAGGAACCTAGCTAGAGTCAGTTCTGAACGAGAAACTGGGATCGCGATGAAAACTTACAGCCATCTCCAACCGGCCCATCCTGCGACACCTCGCATTTGAAGTACACCGGCAGCGACCAGTGAGCCAACGATGTTGACAGTGCTGAGTGCTGTCCAAAACCATGCAAGCCTCAAAGGCAACTCATTAGACTTGTAGAAGTATGTGAGCCATAGAACAATATCGCTACTTCAAGTTAGTACCGTGCTCTCATAAAGCAAAGGTCGGAAACGTAAAGCTTACGGAATAAAGCCACCCATAAGAAGACCAAGAAGAGCTTTCACCGCGTAGAACCCAGCACGGTTCGACAAGAAAGCTTGACATCCGGCAGTGATGGACCAGCCGACCATGATGGAAGGGATCCAGACATCGGCCCCAAGCTTCTTGCTTACCAAACCACTGGGCAACTCTGCAGCGAGGAATGATAGAAGGAAAATCTGAACCACGTATAAGCCTACGATTACCACCGGGTGTCTCGTCGTATGATACTAACAGTTTGTCCATAGTTGAAATCGTTTGTTGTCATGCCGAGCTCCGGAAGCTGTCAATCGAGTTAGCGTCATGTCTTCGGCACTGCCTAAATTAAGACTATCGTCTCCATACCATGTTGTCAGAGATTGCGCGGTTAATGTTTCGCCGGTGGAGATCAAGAGCGCAGAACATAACCTTGAAATGTCGTCAGCTTCGGACAATTAATGTGCTCAGAGAATGGAATTCGTACCCAAGCCCAAACCATGATTTTCCTGTCAATCTACAGCGAGTCAAGTCAACATCTAGGATCTTTGATCATCAAGCCCAGTTTTACAAAGTACCACAAACCTTTCTGACAAGCTTTTTCTCATCCTCGGCCGACCAGGTGTAGTTGGGGTCGAAACGATGACGGTTCTCGTAGGAAGCCTTCTCGTAGACTTTGCGCCAGTGGTCGGCGATGCTGGGATCCGAAAAGACATGTTCGTCCGTGGACCCGTACGGTTGAGTAACCTGCTCTTTCAAAGACGAAGCTGAAGTGTCGGTAGCAGCCTGTGTCTGAATGGTGTTGACCTCTTTGGTCGAGTCCCTGAAGGGCCCTTCAACTCCGGTGGAGGCCATGGCTCAACTAGACAAACCAATTGTCACGCTGGATGCAGAATCCTGTTGAAGTCTTTCGAGTCTCAGCGAAGCCACACAGAGGTCCCGGGAACATGGTCCGGTCCGCGGAGATGCATGGACCTTTATACATTCCCTCCTTGGACCCGACAATCTGGTTGTAGTCTTCAAACCAGATCCATCTCAAACATCCATCCCGACGTTGGATGACAGGGGCTCACCTGAGAGAAAGAAAAGCTTTCACAGTGTCGCGATGATCCAAGGCGATCACCTCATAGGCGATTTGCTCCCTTGAGCGAATAGAACTTCTTATCTATGGTGCAATTGCTTGACTGAATTGCGCTGCATGTCAATGGCCCAACGAGTTGTGCTAGAGAGCGTGGGGGGTGTGATCCGGAGTGGCCCCGGCCAAGTTGAATGTCGTCGTCGATAGCTGGGCGACAGTCCTCGCCTAGGGCAGCAAGAGCGCTACGAAGAGCTAATTCAAGCTTACTTCACAGAGCCTTCAGCTAAGCGGAAGGAATCCCGTCTCGATTAACGGGAGTGATTGGGGCCGTGGACATGTGAGGGTCTAGATGCCGACTGGGGAGAGCTGCACAATGCCGCAAAGATGACGAGTCAATCACCATGTGTGGGTAGTGTGTCCGACGGCGAGGATAATCCATGTCCGTCCCTAGTGAGTCTTGAGTGTCTCGAGCGGCATGAACACCCACATGTTTATTGACGAAAAAGGCTTGGAGAGGTTATTGCGTGATGGGGGCCATGGGATTGCGACAGACTCTTGGGCCGAAATGCGAGAGATTGGCCAATCATATAACAGCAAAAGAAACAACCCGCGGCAGTTGCCAGCCCCTCTCGCGGTCCCTTCAAATGGGCTATGCAATTTGACGCCAAGGATTAATTCCAAGTCAATTCCTCGTCTACTACGGATACATGATCCAAAGTCGAAAAGTCTTTGTCTCACCCGAAGGCTTGGGTCCGAAGGTGTGATTCCAGGCCTCAGCGGTGACTTGTCAAGGGCAGAGAAAGCCCCCGAGCTCAAGATAGCTTCAAAAGGCACACCTTAGCTCCGAATTATACCCCAAGCGAGGCGAGCTAACCATCCCTTTGGGACAACGACACTATCTCGTCATTCTCTAGTGGCAACTTGAACCGGTGGTTACAAGGAAGAGTGTCCAAAGTTGACATGGGCAAAGCAAGACCCAGAATCTTCCCGATACAACGCTTGAGCCGAGCGGGCATTAAACTCTCCCACACTTTATAACGTATTTTCAGGTGTCTAAGGGTTCTAGAGAAGGAGAGTAGTGTGTGTTCCGCGGTAGTAAACTACCAAACCAATTCTGGCGATGTGCACCGCAGCCGTTCGTGAAGTTACAAGAAAATGGCTTTAATGTCTGTAATTTCTTTCCATTATGGCAACTAAGAAGGAGAAGGCATAGCATCGAGTAATAATTCATAATTAATTTGGCATATCTTCATAACTAAATACCAAGCTCATGCGACTGGCTTTGCAGGCGACTGCTCGCTCGGAGGCTTGTTTGACCACTATGGTCTTTGATGTACACACCACGAAATTTCTCAATACTACAACATTCAACCCTTGAAGGATGTCTCATACGGCCGCTCAGCCTGCGGTGTGATTCTGGCCAAGTGCCTCCTTGAACCGTTGTTCCAGTCAATCAGAGCAGAGTGCTGAGTGACGCGGTTATCCCAAACAACGACAGTGCCCTCCTCCCACTTCACGCGGGCATGGAAGTCAGCGCCCCAGGCGATGTGCTCGTAGAGAAACTTGAGCAAAGCGTCGGACTCTTCCTTCTTCAGGCCTACAATCTCACGTGTGACTAAATGACAGGTCAGTAAACAGATTGGGATGGTCTGGGATGCTCTCAACTCACATTGAGGGTTGATGAACAGGGCCTTCTCGCCGGTAACGGGATGTGTGCGAACGATGGGGTGAGTGTTGGCAACAGGCTCGCGACGCTTGATGCTACCCTTCTTGACAGACGCAGCAACCTGCTCAATACCAGAGTGAACAGCCTGAAGGCCGTGAAGCCTCTCCTGGAAGAGCGGGCTTAATCTGTTGTATGCCTCCGCAGCGTTGCAGAACAGAGTATCACCTCCGGTCTCGGGCTTGTCTAGGATGTAGAGGAAAGTTGTGCCAGGAGGCTGCTGCTCGTACGAGACATCGGAGTGCCACGCAATAGAGCTGGTTCTGGTGGCGAAGAACTTCTCTGCTGACCTGTCGCCTGCGGCACGGTGGACAAGGTGAACCTCGGGGAAGTTTTCAGGGGATCCTGAGGTTGGGTGAATGTGGTGACGGCCAAAGTAACCGCCGAACTCGAGGGCTTTATCGATCGGAAGGTCGGCGAAGTCCTGAGCGCGGAAAGCGACCACCTTACGCTCGGCGACGAAGCGAGCAAGCTGGTCACGGCCAGCGTTGCTGAGTGTGCTGAGCTGGACGCCTCTGACTTCTGTGCCGATAGAGGGCGTGAGGTCGGTCACTTGTGCGTCCTTGGGAAGAAGATCAGGATAGCTGGGGTCTGCGTCTCTGCCGTGCTCGGTGTGCTGGAAAGGCTGCAGAGGAGGATATTGCTGCTCGGGGTTCCATGTGGGAAGGTAGTGAGGGTACTACATCCACAAAATCAGTCTCCCTTCGGATGAAACACCACATATTTAGTCCTAGGGACAGTATTAACCTTTGCGCCCTCATGGCCATCGCCTCCCTTGGCCTCGGCATCCTTGTCATATGTTGTGGGTGAGAGTTCTTTGTAGTCTCCAGAGCCGTCGGCGTATAAGCGGAGGTTGTTAACCGGGAGGTTGACCGGGTCGGTCACAGTCGCTGTTGCGGTTGCCGAAGGGGACATTTTGAGTCGTTTCTTTATTACTGAGGTTCTTTCTTCTTGATAAAAGTCGGATTAGGTATGGTGTGTTGCGCCCGACCAAATCCCGAAGTCGTGCCCATGAGTTTATATAGACTACCCCTCCAAAGGGCCATCGACGTCGGAGTATATCCGATGAGGGGCATTCGTCCCAAAGATTGCATGCTGACAGGGATTCGATTGCGTTGTCTCCCAGACTTTCACCAAAACATAGCCTAGCAGCACCAGCCGATACGGTACCGGCTAATGGGTTCATGGAACATTACGAATCATTGGCGCTCAGCACTACATGAGACGAAAGGATGGAGGCGTAGAGTGTTGTTTGATGGGGGGAAATGACGCCATTCATATTTAATAAGACCGACCTTATGGTGGGATAACGACCAAGCAGACCATCGGCAGCGTCTTTGATTAGCAATGGTGGTTGCAATGTTGCTATCCTGGGCGTCTAGCACGCAATCTGCTGATGCGACTCAGTGCGTGTTTGATGACCCCGCAATCTGGGCGGCACCGGCTTGTACTCTGTTGGTCCCAAGGGATTCAAGAACATTTGAGACCAAGGTTGTTCCGATCTTATCTTGATACCGGGCTATTTTCGGGAATTCCGTGAGATGAAATAGCTTCCGCCGTGCTGTGGCGAAGAACTCGTAAGAGCAAAAGAGGTTGCGTTCAACTCAATATTAGCGCCGTTGATGAAGCCCGTATGTGATGGAGCGCGGTTATATCTACGTTCGTCTCCTCCTACGGCGTAGATCTGGAATTCGGTCGGTCATCGGTTTCGCTTCTAGATTTAGAAGCTGTTTTTTATTCGTTGCCTGCAGTATTTCCGGTGTTGTCGGGCACCGGAATCGGATGGCGTCTCGGGGATTCTTTCGGAAGTCAACCGGCATCGGCCGGTAAACTACCCCTTCTCCGTTTGACTGCAAGAACTCTTAAACATGCATGTTTTCTTGTCAGTCAACAACAGTAGGTTAGCTTCCGAAGTACCATAGCGTTGAGATTGATAAACCAAGGTAATGCGGCCCCCACACTGGGTGTGAGCTACGTCTCGAAAAAAGACACAAAGAATCTACGTTTAGCAACTCGGAGGCCGTACTAAAAGTTTTCATCTGGACAGCCCTTGAGTGCATTTGAGGTTACTTGGATATTCGAAAGCCAATAAGCATTTCTTTGAAATCTGATTCCCCATCTATTATCTATATCCAGTAGACTATGGCACAAATACAATGCGAAGTTCTATCCGCTATGATTCCCCCTGAGCACCCTTTCTTAGCTTCCAGTGCAACCACAAGGCAGTCGTGTTTAAGGCTGCTACTGCGACTAAGTGGGCCTTGTTACCGAAGGTGAATACTTCTATCTCGACTTCTGCCACTACTGGACGAGAATTCCTGCTCATCTCGAGTTGCGTTGATCCATAAGCTACAAGCATAGCGTCTGTCATGGTGATGAAGAAGCTTTGTAACCCAAGGAGTGTAGCTATGGCCTCGGGTGCTGGCTCTGCAAGGGAGCTTTTCCAAGCTGCAATGTGGGATAAAATAACGTCGCCTATAACGTCGCCTAAGACGGAACCGTGAAAACTTTGTAAGCTGTTTGATATTGAATCAAACTGCCTGACAATTGCCCTGGTCAAATCTCGTCGTGGGTCAAAGTCTTCGATGCTTTTGAAGGAACTACCACGATGCTCCGATCCTTCAAATCAACTGACACATTAAATAATGTTGCAACAAAGTCAACGGTGCACTGAGTGGCGTTCAAAGCCTTGTTATTTTTCCCCTGCAGCGATGGAAATAAATCGACGAGTTGATTTGGGGCCATCAGCAACGCCCATCGCCACGATCGAGCGTGGACTTTCGCCGATATATTCGGATCACTGCGCGCTTCCCACACTATCAGGTAGGAAGCCGATGACGGCGAACGTTCTATGGGGGTATTCGCGATCAATGTGGAAGTCCATACTCTTGTTGTACTGGCACATTATGTGTGGGAGATATCCAGACTGTCGAAAGTGGTACGCTGATGTAGATGGATTTTCTGTGATCATTTGGTCCCTAATGCCAACGAAAGACCCAACACCGTAAGATCGGCCCCGATAGAAGAAGCCGGCATTGTGGCTCGTCGTCTGCCTGCTGATTGACCCGTTGGAAAATAATACGGATGATGCCGTTATTGAGAGCAGCTTGCTTAGAAGTGCCGTGCCCACAGAGCCGGAGACAGCGAATTCTGTAGTCGTTATAGACGACCCAAAATGTGGGATGTCAACTGTGCTCTGTATAGCAACAGTGCTTTTCATAGGTGTCACTGCGCCAGCCCACATTGCCGTCGCCAAAATAGCAAAGCAGGGGAACACCGTGATTCCCAATTGAAGGCATCGCCGCTTGTCTTTCGGCGCTGGCGTTGTGTGTGGATGTTTGACATGCCCGTGCCCCTGCTCCAAAGGCAGCATGTTGACGAATGGCTTTTTAAGCGTGTCATGTTGGCTAAAGAAAATAATTGCTAAAGCATTGCAGAAACCAACGATGTTTGCTACAAGACGAAGAGCCGTCTCTGCAGCGGCGCGTTTCGAAATCTGCAGTCCTTGGAGGCAAAGAAACTTTGCGAGAAGCTGAAAGGCTGGCTGGGTTGCAAGACATGTCGAAAAGGAGGATTCGTACCAAGAACTATCAATGGCCCACCCGCGGAAGCTGGCAATAATGACAACGAAGCTGGTAGTGCTCTCAATGAGCAAGCCCGCCAGCATCATGTTGCCCAACCCAGCGAAATGCCGTGAAAGGTTGACTTGGGTATGAGAAGCCATCTTTGGTGCCAGTTTGTTCAGTGGCGGGGTTGATGACTCAAATTCTTTGTAGCTCAGTGGAGGAACTTGAAGCACATCCACGATAATCTAAGCAATGCTGAATAAGGACGGAATCATCGACCGCTGCAGTTGATGAAAGGAATTGTCACAGATTTCCCTTTTTCAAAAGATCTATGGGGCTTTTGTTTGCAAACTTCGCCTGCTGGTTGAGGTCTCAGGCATCCCTTGGCATTGGATCTGCCCAATCAACGAATGCTTTGCCCTCGAAACGCAACCCCTGGCTATGCTCCCTGAGCTCTCAAGCATGTAGCTCTCGTTACGCAGCGCCCAGCTGAAAGAATTCTGCATACTTCATCTAATCTATTGGAATGGACCTGGAGCATGGAGAGTTCTGTTCAGCTAATACCTATCACATGATAGATTGCAATAGCTTTCTAAGTCCCGAATTCGGCGGTTCCGGAAAAGCTCCTAAGGGATATCCAATTGCCGACTCAAGGTACTTTATTCAGATCAGTCGTTCATTCGACGTAGAATGGGCAGCTTGTCATTTGAACGTTGTCTTGACGTAAAGTGGTCTTTTACTAACGCTGTTAGAGAGCTTTTCCCAAGATAGATATGTTTTTATGTCCATATATCTGAGAACAAAACAAGTTCCCCGAGCCCTTGCCCCCGGATGATTGATGTGTATTGTTAAAGACATGGAATATTTGGTACTGCTAAAGGTTCGGACCTTGATATTGGAAAATAGAACAATTTTAGGTTTGCGTGCTACCGCATCTTGGAAAGCTCCTGGTATGAATCCGTAGGAAACCGAACTCCCGCTAATCTTTCCAGTCTTCAGCTCCCACACTGACCCGATCTTCTCTGTTAAGAATTTGAAGAGTCTGTTGGCAATCTTACTCCCTCCTCGATCCCGGGGATCATGGCTGGGAGAGCCATGATGGCGATGACCGAGCCCAATATAGATGCTATCGTCCCCAAGGTGACCAAGGCGTCGGATTGAATAGAAGAATGTAGGCTGATGATGAGAGGCGCACCGACACCGATGTTCGCCGCCATAAAGGTTATAGGAAATATGAGTAATGCGCCAACAAGATGGTAGAGCGTACAATCGCTTCTAGCACGCAGATTGGCGACGGCGACACTGTAAAACATCACCTGGACAGTTTCCAGGATGCCAATGACAATGGGGTATTTGAAAATGCGTAGCACGTGAGGACCCCAGTACTCGTACACGCCGCCGTTGATAACGACGATCTCGAAGAGACATGAGCTGGCGAGCTCGATGGCGGCGTAGTGAAAGAAGCATCGACGTGTGATGCCGCTGGCGATCTGGCGATTTAGAAACACCGAGATGGTGCCGTAAAGAGTCGCATAGCCGCTATAAACCCACATGGGCTGCGGGACGCCCATCGAGTTGAAGGCTGTCCACTGGCCGGGGCCGTAGAAGTAAAGCATCAACGCATTGTCGTAGATTGGCTCAAATATTCCACCGAAGCCCGCAGCAAACGCAATAATAACGTAAAACCACGTATTCTCCTTCTTTCGGAGATAAACTCCGTAAATGAGTAAGGAGGCCCAGATGATATAGCTGGCGATGACGACAATAAGCTGCATTGGGGCCGAGACCCGCGTTTCGATTGGGGCTGTCAGCATCATACTAAAAGTTGTATTCAATGAGACGATGCGGGAGGACTGGCTACCAAAAAAAGCCAGTAGGCAAAGGATTTTATCTATGCGCTTAGTTCATGAAGCTGCTGGAAATTAGTCCGTGGAGTTGGTCCGAGTCGAATCATGATGCAAGGTGGATATTACTTGGTAATTGAGATGAAATAAAGAGTCCGTCCGACAGGCAGGTGTGTCCGAGTCCTCTTGTTCAAGTGATTTTTCGAATCGAGATTTTATCGTCAATTTCTTACACCATAATTAGGCCGCTTCAATGGGTTAGAGGAAATGAGGTGTTACTCCTGCCCGAGATCCTGACTTTATGTCTTTCCCCACATATAGACAGGACTTGGCGACGACTGGGTATTATTCGGGCATGGAGCTTGGCTAAGCCGCTATTGAGGCTGCCCGTACTACTAACTAAGCACCCAAGAATTTGTCTTGTGAGAATACACGTCTCCAAGTTTATATACGAGGTCTATTAGAAAAAATGAAGGCATTATAGAGTCGGTGAGTTGGCTAGAGTTCCGGCAAGAGTAAGGTTCAGGTGACAGAATGTTATCTGTATCGTTCTGGTCACGGAGTTCGGTTCAGAAAGGAAGGCGAACGACAAAGACGAGGCCTATGAGACGATATGCACATAGACGGTAGTTGGAGACTTAGTATCCCAGAAGTGTAGACAGAAATTGGAGTTGCCTAATTATAGATGACAGACAAAAGGGAAGCAACTTAGCAACGTTGTCTCGAGCTGACTCAGAAAGGTTCTGTATCCCAGAGGCTGAGTCATTAGTAAATGCTATCTTAATTTATTGAACTAGCTTCCTGTTCCGGTCTTTGGAAGTAGAGCATATCTCTGAAATGGTGAGCTTTGAATAGGTTGTCGCAATGACCACGAAGTGACACACTGTCCCGGAGACGCAGTCACTGTCAAGTCCACGCCGATCTTAACTTCGATGGCTTGCTACGGATTCTCTGGTCGAAATGTTGAAGAGGATCATGCCACTAGAAAAACATCCAGATTCCACTCTCGAACGAACTTGAATGATCAAGAGGAAATCACCATAACGAACAGACCGAGTGGTGAGTTGATAACTGTTGTCGAAACTTAAGTTGAACCACGACTCTGCGACTCAGAAGAAATGTAAAATATCCTCACAAGACAGCGCCCAGGACACAAATTCCAGCTTTCAAACGTGGAAAAAGCAATACTAGTGCAAAAGAAGAAGAGAGTCAAGCAACTACATATCAGCTGACGATGTCAAGTTGGGCATTCACAGGGAGTAGGCGGCGGTGCGTCGGTTGCAACCAATATTCTTTCTGGGGCTTATCTTTGACTCGTGCAAGTCTCAATCTTACTCGAGACGGTGAACAGAGTCTTCAACGCAATTTTTCGTTTTTAAGGAGGAGCTACTACCTCCACTGAGTAACGCATGAGCTCTTGATGTTGAAACAACCAGTCGGTAGTCGGTGTTATTAGCAAAGTCCTCCTTGCCGAGAAATCTGCCCAGACCACGGACCAACCGGGCCTCAACTTCGTTCAGTCAAAGAACGCATTTCTAATAGCTACTGCTTTCAGTATTTCCACCCCTCTTCGACCAGTCTAGATAATGCAACCATGTAGACTTGTTCTCGATGTGTCCTTTCTTTACTGAATATCCTACTAAGGCACTAAGCAGTCTGATTACTAAACATATCTTGGAAACCTAACTTTTTTGGACGACTTGACTAGAAAAAGCATGCCCACCGGCGAGAAACCGTTTCGTGATCTGTTTACCTTTGGAGCTAAGCGCATGTTGGAAGTGCGAACCCACTCTTGATATTACACGACAGGGTTCACAACGGCTCAACAAGCTTGGCTGGTAATCTCGTGGGCGTCCTGGACCAAACTTAGATCAATTGTATCCACATGATTTGGTCTTATAGAGTGAGATGTATCCGTAGGCTCATTGCACAACCAACGCCGCAAGAAAAAAAAACCCCCATTTTGCGTCGCTCTGCTCACCCACTTTCTTCCTCGCTACCCTATTCCTTTGCTCCCAATGGCGGTTCAAAGTCTCTTTTCATCATGGCACCGCACTCAGGTCTTAGACTACGGTGCAGTTAAGGATGATCCACCCTCCCGAGCAGAACGGCCAAGTCTCTCCGATGTTGTGGCTTCAAAACGTTTTCGCTGGCTAGCGGGGATTTTGGTTGGAGCGCTTTTGTTGCTTTTTGTTCTCGACAGCTTTGTCCAGGTCTCGAGGTTGCGACACCCTGCCTCATCGTCAAACTGGGCGTTGAATCAGTGCAAACCTGCGACGAGCCATGCAGACGTAGACTGGTCACGATTTGCTTACGTGCAGTATGCCACCAACACCCCATATCTCTGCAATTCGGTCATGGTGTTCGAGAGGTTGCAGTATTTGCAAAGCAAAGCTGACCGCGTCTTGTTGTACCCCTCCGAATTGTTGGATCCTATGGCGAAAAGTGGGAACACCAAAGATGCTTCACTGCTTATCCACGCCAGGGATACCTACGGCGTGAAACTGGTTCCCATCACTGTTCAACACAGAAAGGGCTCAGATCGTGAGTTGAGTCCCTTGCTAAAGTTCCGGTACCCGGACCTATAATGTGCTAATGGTTCAAGCACAATAGCCACATGGGCCGAATCTTTCACTAAGCTCCTAGCCTTCAATCAGACCCAGTACGACCGAGTTCTGTCTATTGACTCTGATTCTACCCTACTTCAGAACATTGATGGGCTTTTCCACTCGCCGCCAGCTCCGGTAGCTGTACCGCGGGCCTACTGGCTCTATCCAGAAAAGAAGATAGTCGCTTCACACATTATGCTCGTGCAGCCCAGCGTTGCCGAGTTCTCTCGGATAGTAGCAAAGGTAGAACGCGCTGAGAAAGAAGAGTATGACATGGAAATTATCAATGATCTGTACAAAGACAGCGCCATGATTCTTCCTCACCGACCATACGGGCTGTTGACCCGGTCCTTTGGTGGTGATCATCAAGACTACTACCTCGGGAACGATAAGGAGATTTGGGACGCGGTGACTGTCTTCAACGAAGCCAAATATCTTCACTTCTCTGATTGGCCCATGCACAAGCCTTGGTTAAAATCCTCCGAGAGTCTTATCAAGGAGAGGCAACCCGATTGCGTCATGAGAAATGGAACTGAGGATTGTACCGCGCGAGAGCTATGGCATAGCTTCTACACAGACTTCAGAGCACGCAGGACTGCAAGTATACTCAACGCTCTTCACCTTTTAAAGTGCGATTTTGCTGACGAACCCAAAGCAAGTTTGCGGGATCAACACCTAGCCCAACCCGCAAAAGACTTGAACAACTGTTGGTTTCAAGATAGAAGAAGTGGATACCCAGCTTTGAAAATGTTTTGAGAATCGGATTATTTATCATGGAGCGAAGTGATCGAGTGACAACCGACATTTTCCCCTCTTAACATGCGTTTCTCTACATGTGACTCGGTCTTATTCTTCGTTCTTATAAGGTACGTCGCATAAAGGGAGACAAGGGTGTCATGGATGGGAAGCCGCCAAATCAGAAAAGCCATTGCCAAAATCGAAGGCATTAGCCTTTCGGAGGCGCGCTAATCACAGACAATCCTCCCTTGGACTCGAGGACTAGCTTCAAAATACTTATCCCCGACGCTAGTCTGCGGCTGACCTCGTGTGTGATCTAGATTGCCAGCCTATAACCAGGTGCATGAGGCCAACGGTACTTAACTGTCAATATCATTGGTGTGGCGTCAATTCTATGAGTGTAGCGGTAGGCTGGACCTTTGAACAGTATTTCGGAATTGACCACAAGGGGTAGGATGGCTTTCATGATCAGATATCATATAAGTTGACTGTCCCATGAATCAAAATCTTGACTTAATCCTGACGACCGGGAAACATGAACTGACGTGAGATTCTGCCCGACATGATGCGACTCCCAACCCTCGCAAGTGCAGTACTTCTGCTACTGTTGTGGGTAGCCTCGATTGTGGACGCACAATCAGCATTATCCTGTACCACAGTTCCCAGTGTTACTTCCTGCGTTTCCTCCATTACATCAGTCATTAGCCGCACAGCCTCTGCATCCAAGTTTTGTTCCTCGGTCTTGGATTGCCCTTTACCCACGACCATGACTTTGGTCGGCACCGTCTCAACGACAACAACCAAAACGCAGACCTCTACCTACACTCTGGAAGAAATAGTAGGTAACATGGGCTCTGGGCTTGCGTTTCAGACTGACGGATGGCCTCGGTTGTTAGGGTACTGAGACGACTACGACGTCCACGTTTTCTTATACCGTACGTATTTCCACTTTCCACCCTTTTGTAATGAGAGCCTCAAGAAGTTGACACATTCCAATGCTACAGGAATCGACCTATAGTTATGTGGCAACTGTAACTGTCAAGCCAACATGGACGATTGAGTAAGTTGCGCAGCCGGTGACGAGATGTATGCCCTTGGCTGACAGTTGTAGACGATTCGACGTCACAACAGCCAAGCCAAAGAAGCGTCGAGAGGACTCAAATCACCTTGAAGGCAGAGCAGTGACTTCATTGTGCCCGTCGGCAATCCAAAAGAGCGCATGCTCGTGTCTCTACACATGCTCAGGTCCAGTCACCAAGGATAATCGCAAAACCATCAAGAGTGTTGAGACAGAGATCTCATGGATTGTATGTTTCACAAGCTGATCGATCGCCCCCCTCCCCCAAGGTCTGTGAACCGGATCAACATTGACGTGCGTCCGATCACCAGGTGACAACTTCTTTCATCACATACACCAACATCGAATACTTCCCGATCATTACAACCAAAGTATCGCTTCTCACTAGCACAGTCACTGTAAGCAGCGAGTTAAAGTGTCCCCGACTCCCTGGCGTTGTTGCATTGTGAAAGTTGCTGACATCGATGCTCGAACACCTCAGCAAGCGGAGATTGCGACTCATACGCGAAAGGTTAAGTGCACACTATCAGTCAGTGATTCTTCATTCTACCTACTAGCCACTATTGCGCCGGTCCCATCGCCGGTCCCAGTGTACAACGACAAATACGTGCTCGCGAACCCGCAATTCGAATGGTTCGCGGAGGATGGAGTCACGTTCGAGCCTCAGTATACCCGAGAAAAGGGCACTGCCAGCGTCTTCTTCCTCGATAGCAAAGGCCGCATCGTCACGCAAACATCCTATGGAGATCACTTCTTTGCCAGCGATGACTTTAACGACTTCGAGTTGGTGCATTTCCTGCCCCGCGGGTGGATACAGGCTCGCAGGCTTCACAACGGCGAAGACGTGGGGTTTGACTATGTCTATTGCACGATGCAGCCTCCGTCGGGGCGATACGCTGGTGGATTCAAGGAGTTGGCGTGCACGCAGGGGTACTTCAATGCGACGGTCTTGCAGTATTGTCCGTTGTATGACGAGTATTTCCGCACAGGAACAGTGCTTGGGGCAGAGTACAGTGCTACAACTCCTGATTGTCTGTTGGTTACGTACCTGGTGGTTCCTGTCTGCTAAAGAGAATTGAGCGATTTGGCGTTATTTTGGCAGGGCGATTGCTAGGTCCGGAGTTGCGGGGCCGGTTACTGAAGCCACAGGTCCCACTTCGCCGTGGGCGGCCTTCCGAAGCTGGTGCCGGTAATCTGCCATGCGCCAGGGCGTCGGGGTATTCACCAGGAGATGTTCTATAGATTAAAATACATGCGGTCTATACATTCTGAGTCTTTCTCAATGAGGCTCATCCGTCAGTTCGCAAAGCCCACTTAATTGAAAGCTGGTTCCCTGTCACCTGCCAGTTGGGTGACTGACTCGCAGGAACAGGACGCATCGGGCCGGGGGCGGGAAAGATTCAAACGTTCGTCCTTTCTCCGTGCTAGAGACACGCTGTTTGCCTCTGCTTCAATTCCATAATTATGTTCATCTTGGACGACACTGAGGAACCATGTTTAGATCGGAAGGGACGATCAGACCCGAACACGTGACGTCATACCATACACGGAAGGCAGGGACCCCAAGCTAGGTACCTACGTCATTCAACGTTCCCCAGTTGTTCCTGACAATCACTTCGCAGCCGATGTTGCTGCAGCACCACCAATCCAGCCTCACTGCGAAATCTGTT
The DNA here is from genome assembly GCF_030913485.1 of Colletotrichum godetiae. Lineage (NCBI taxonomy): Eukaryota > Fungi > Ascomycota > Sordariomycetes > Glomerellales > Glomerellaceae > Colletotrichum > Colletotrichum godetiae. The sequence continues at coordinate 478,287 of NW_026851268.1, forward strand.
GAGCGCGGCATTTCGTAATATCTTCCCTCTTCTTCCTCATGCAACACGTCTCAAAGACAAATACATCACTCGCGAAGCCACACACACCAGGAACTCTAACCCAAGAAAGCCACCTTCCACTGGACATCGCGATACCAAACACCCTGTATCACGACACCCAACAATAATCACCATCATCATGGCAGAAATCGCAGCAGGCGCTGTCGTAGTGGAGCAGGTTGTTTCCACTGGCATTGAGGCTGGAGCGGCCGTCGCAGTGGCACGTCCAACACAGCCCTTGAAGGTGTCTTTGTCCCAGGTTGCCACCACCCAGTCCCCAGCATTCGACACGTCGTAAGTGAGATCACTCTTGTTTGGTGGACTTACTCTAATATTCAATAGCGCTCTTGCACGTTCCCATCACTCAGTCACCGTTGTCAACCACAAGGCATGCATTTTTGGCGGCGAGACGGCAGAGGGCCAGCTGGCCTCTACTGACTTTCATGTCCTCTCATTGCCAGCCATGACTAAGGGAGAGCCAGTCGCAGCTTATGCCTGCTATCCAGCATTTGCGATGCAAGATGCAGAGACTGGCAAGACCTATGTCCCTTCCCCGCGTTCAAGACATGCGGCGGCAGCCCGCGGCCAGTTCGTAATCGTCAATGGCGGTGCTGATGCTAGTGGAAAGCCCATCGACGAGACTTGTCTCTGGCTGTGGGATTCCGAGAGTTTGAAGTGGACCAAGATTCAAGGAGCAAGCCAGATTGGCAAGACCATCACGCCGAGATTCGACCACCACATCTTTGTCGAGCAGACCCAGGATTTCCTGGTCCTCCATGGAGGCAGGACCGCACCAGGACAGCAGGCATCTACCGAGACTTGGATGTATAACTTTGATACTCTTGCCTGGACAGCGTTGCCGCCTTCTCCTCAGCCTTCCATTGCCGCCGCGTTCGTGGACAACGTGCTTTATACCATTGGGGCGGACTCGAACATGAGCGGTGCTATCCACTACATGGACCTCAAGTCCAACGCCGAGGACCGCGAGAAGCCCGATGCTCTTCAGTGGAAGACTGTCAACTTCCCCACCAACCCACTCGCCCCTGGTCCCCGCCCACGCGAAGGCGGCGCTCTCGTGCCAGTCGATACCGGTGTTGGCCGACACTACCTGGTCTACATGTTTGGCGAGAACAGCACCTCGGCCGACAAGGATTTCTACACCGATATCTGGGCCCTTCAGCTTCCTACTCACGGCTTCAACGCGGCTGCTGTGAAGGATGCGATCCGTGACAAGCTGCCCCGTGTTGATTCTGGTGAGTTCAGTTGGGCAGAGGTGGAGCTCATTCCGACAGAGGAAGTCAAGGCGCAGGGAAAAGCGCACCCCGGACCACGGGGCTACTTTGGTGCAGACGCTTCGGATGGAAAGAGTCTCGTCTTTTGGGGTGGCGTAAGCGCGATGGGCAAGGAGGGCGATGGATGGCTACTTCAGGTCCAATAAGCTGTGTCTGATGAGGAAACATGTTGAACAAATAAGATTCCCCAAAAGTGTATTACTAGCCAATGACAGCAATAAATACTTGAGATATGAGGCAAGTCGACGTGCATTACTTCTTATACCTACAAGCGAACCGGCCGTAGAAAACACCGTCCGTCCACCTAAGGTATCTAGTACCCATGAGAAGGGATGCGCACGGCAGAGATCAGATGGGCTGCCCTCTACAGTGGGCCAAGATATAGGAGGGAGAGACGTACTTGCCGTCATCAACACAAACACTGCATTATGTGCCAGAGTGGGAGGTATTGGGTCGTTAATTTATCGATTCATTGATATCCAGCCAGCAGAAGGAACGACCTCCGCCGTATCGAGCGTACCCCCTCTTCATGGGCACCTTGACTTGCTAGTCCAGTACGAAGATGACATTTCAAGACAAGGCCTGATCGCTGATCTCCTTGCTTCATCAACCTCGGACGCTTGACCACGTACGAGCCACCCACTTTAACTCGGCACGTCCGTTCTAATCGAACCCATCTATTACGTCCGACGTGTTGTATACAGTCAAACTACCAGGACAAATTCCTTCTGATCAACCATCGTCATGGGTGGCGTCTTTAGCCGTTAGCCTCAGAAAATCACGGAAGAGAACGTTACCGAGGATCCTTATTACGATGTAATATCCACTTATTGCAACGTAAAAGACAGTGACTCTGCAAAGACAAAACGGGAAGCTGTGCTCTACATCGAGACAAAAGATCTGAAGCAAGTCTTACGCAAAGGGCTCGTTATCTCGGAAGACGCTGTTCAACCACTATCTGACTGCATCACGTTCGGAAAGTGTCGCAGGTACCTTCAAGAACAAGGCTGGATCCATGCCTGTCGGCCCATCTTGTCTGGGAAGTCGTGCGGCGGATGGACGGCCCATCTCGCGGTTGGAGCGGACGAAATCAGTCTATTTGCGGAATTTCGACTGGCCGATCTTGTTGGCCACGCGATGGAAGGTGGAGCCTTGAATAAGGATGATTTCATAGTGTCCGGAGGGGTACAGGGCTTTTGGTGCAGGTGAGAGCTCTGAAGCACGGTGTGGCCTTTGCTGGTTACTATTTTGCCGCGGAAGAGAAAGATTTCGGGGTCAGAGGATAGCGTCAATGGCGATGCGGGTCGTTTCAAGAGTCGAGTTACTCCGCTCGATGGAAAGACAATGAAGGGGCTAGACGGATGTCGGATCTTTGAAGTATTTGAAGGAATTGAAGGAATGGGCCGTGGAGGCGCTGCATGATTACGATGATGTCGAGATGATTGAGGAGGCTTATCCAGTGCGAACACTCCTGTTGGGCTCGAAGGTAGTAACGGTGACTCGGCGATGCCGATAGCATTGCATATCCGGTGCTCTCACATGTACACATACGCAATGTGACGAGTTTCTAGATGCATCAAGACCTGGCTCAAGATATACGCGGGTGGTTGAATAATTGTTCCACATGGGCTTTCTAGGCTTTTTCCAATACTTTGGACAGAAAAGAGAGGCGCAAGTTTATTCAAACAGTTTACTTTTGTAGCTATTCATACTGGGGATTCAGGCAGTTGAGCCTCCCTGATCATATACCTCATCAAATATCGACTCGAATACACCAACCCCTGCCAGCCTTTCACTCGTTTTGCTTATTTCAACAAGTGCCCTCCAGAAGCAACACCCTCAGGCTTCTTCCAATGCACCGGCACCCCGCCCCAACTCTCCTCAGCATACTGCTCTTGCACCTTCTGACACGTCCTCAACCCCCATTCCGTAACACCCACCATAGCACAGCTCTCAAACATGAAAGCGCAGCTCCCCGCGCCAACCTTGGTAGGCTTCAACTCGGCGTTCCTCGCGCCCTCACTACTCTCGGCGTCCGGACCGTGGCCGGACATGGTATTGTGCAGACTCGCGCCTCCCGGAACGAATCCGCCCTTGCCGCCCCGCTTGGCGTCGTAGCCGCCCGTGATGAGGCCCATGAACTCGGACATTGTGTTGCGGTGGTAGTACGGCGGGCGGAAGGTATCCTCGGCGACGAGCCAGCGCGGGGGAAAGATTACGAAATCGGCGATAGCGGTGCCCGGGACGCCGCTGGGGGCCGAGAGGACTGTGAAGATGGAGGGGTCCGGGTGGTCGTAGGAGATTGTGCCGATTGTGTTGAAGCGGCCTAGGTCGTATTTGTAGGGGTAGTAGTTCCCGTGCCAAGCGACGACGTCAAAGGGGGTGTGAGGCTGCGTGGTGGAGAAATAGTCGTTGTTGAACTTCACTGTGATGGTGTAGTTATTCTCCCCCTCGTGCGCCGTCGCGCCAAAGTCTTCGTCGAAGCAGGCGACGGGCACCTGGAAATCGCGCGCGTTGGCGAGGCCGTTTGTGCCGATGGGCCCCAACTCGGGGAGAACAAAGTGGCCCTGGTAGAGCTCGAGGGCGTAGCCGCGCGCCGGGCCGGAGGGGAGGTGGACTTGGTATTTGACGCCGCGGGGGATGACGGCGATCTCGAGGGGCCGGACGAGGAGCCAACCGTGTTCTGTGCGGATGTCGAGGGTTCCTTCTTGCGGAACGATGAGGAGGTCGCCGTCGGCGGAGTAGAAGGCTGCTTTGGAGTCCATGCTGCGGCCTGCGGCGTAGACGTACATGCCGATGCCTTGTTTCAGGGTCGGGTCGCCTGCGCCGGCGACTAGGCGCATGCCGGCGACGAAGTCCCATTCTTTGGACTCGTCATGGTCAAAGGGGTCCCAGCGGAGTTGGTTGGGGATGTATTGGAGCGCGGAGGGGAGGGCGCGGGTTTCCGGGGACGGGGCTGTTGTCGGGGCGAAGGGGTGGTGGGCGCAGGAGGGGAGGATGCGGTAGAGCCAGGCTTGTTTGCTCTCGTGGCGGGGTGCCGTGAAGGAGGTTCCGGAGAGCTTTTCGGCGTAGAGGCCGTGGGGGCCCTTTTGTGGGGCGTTTTGGCCGATGGGGAGGGAGTCGGGGACGGCTTCGGATCTGGGGTTGAGGAGGTGGAGATGTTAGCAAATCCGGGGAGAGGTTGCAGGGGAAGGGATGTGTCGTAGGCAAGACGAGGGTAGGAAGTGAGGTCGTACGTACTCAAGATGTGAGTCGAAGCCGACCTGGTAGCGGTACTTCTCCTTGAAGTCAAACGTTGTGACGGGCATTGCTACAGGCTTTTGTTTCTTGTGAGCGATGTGACAGATGGGCGAAAACGCAAGCTACGGGGTGTGTTGTTCTTGCGCAAAGAGCTGATGATGGAGATAAGAAATTGTCTTCCAACAATGTTTCTAGAGGAACACACGAGTTCAAATATCACTGCCGGCCTCCCCGCCTCACCCCCTCGGACCTTTCTGGATGACGTTTAGGTGAAATGCCATCCAATTCCTCCCAAAGCCGCGGCGGGCAGCTTGTCTGGTACCGGTATCAATATTCCGCGTTTGTGTGAGAGGGAAAGGCACGGCAAGACGCGGCGTCTGCCGACGTTAGCCGGGGTCCGTGCTTGCTCTTCTATGAACCTTGGACATTTCAATTCCGATTTCCGACAAGCTTACTCAGGACACTTTGGGTAAGACCGTAAGATGTTCACTTCGAGGAAGAAGACCCGGCCGTTAGTTCCGCTCAATTGTGCGATTCGGAGCGTTCGTTGGGGGGTTCGGCCACAGGCGATGTACTCATACTACTCTCTCGCTGGAGAATGGAGGCTCATCAGGCGGGAGATACCAATCATCTCAAGAGACACTGAGAATATGCGTTGAAGCAGTAACAAACTTCCTTCTCGATGGCCGCAGAAGTTTGTTAGTGCGCTATGGTTTTACCCCGCCATTCGTACCCCGCGACCAAGTGAGGGGGCTCTCTGTCATTGTTTGATAGACTATCCGGCATCGTCGTTTGAGTTCTAATTGTAGGTGTATTTGGCATTGATTTTGTCAATGTCAGCATCATCTCTTCTGCCACAAATATGAGTATCCGGTCAGGGTCTCACGGGTTTGCGGGTATTTCATGTGGAATCCACGGTAGGCCGCTACGGCGTGCAGGACCCTTGCTCCCCGGAGAGTGGGTCACGATCAATGCAGGCAAGCCGCGATGGGAGACTGTCACTCAAATCCACTCACTCGAACCTCAACCTTCGCCAGGCTACGTGATGTATACGATTGAACGCACCGATGGCATTATGTCATACTCGCTCAATGTTCTCAGCTTCAAGTGAATGATCAAGTGGAAGGTCAACGCATCAATTGAGCTAGGTACCCGAGCTGTCACCGCTAGACACCCCGCTCCATCGAGAGTCGACTCCAAATGTCCTCCTAACTTTACACCTCGAAGCATCGAGCTCCAAAGCAGAGATCCGAACCCATTGACACAACATCCGACGATATCTATCGCAATATCCCATTGCGCCAAGTCGCCTATTGAGCCAAAGCGAAGCAAGCAGTTTTACCAGGAAGTATTGGACCAGATATGAAGAAATAAAGTCAGGGAGGTTACTCCTCACCCTCGTTCTTCTTGTTCTTCTTCTTCTTGCCGCCACCACCGCCTCCGAGCTTCTCGATTGCGGGGTTCTTCTGAAGATGGACAACCAAGCGTGTCCAAGACTCCTCCTTGTCCCATTCAAAGCCAGCCAGGTATGGGTTGTCGAGCTCATCGTCAGACTGAGCATTCTTATTAGCAGTCCTTCGATACAAGGCTCTTGAGGTCGTGCTTACTCTCTTCTTATATGCCTTGTGGATGGCGTCCAGAGCATCCTTTATTGTTACTCCCTTGAGATTGCGTGCTGTTACTTCCATGCCGAGAGGGAAGTGCAGGTCAATCTTCTTGACTGGGGGCTTTGACAGATGCAGCTTGAGGATTTCCTTGTCCTCGACTTGCGATGATGAAGTGTTGATCTTCCTGTTTGGGGTCAGTCTGTTTTGTCCGATGAATGCCGACCGCAAACACCACCCAATGAATGGTGGGCGGCATAGCTGAGCATGATGGACCGAGTGAATGACAACTTACCATCCTGTCCGTTGTGTTTCCGGTGCGAGCTCAAGCTCAATCTTTTCTTCTTCTGTTGAATTGTTAGTCGTGTCCCGAAGAAGCCGAGTCAAGTCAAAGGCCAAGTCAGGTGCGGGGTTGAGGGAGTGACGTACCAAGGTCCTTGATGTTGTACACGCCAGGTGCAGCGGCGGATGATTGCCGGCGAGTCTTGGATTCCTTGGGTGGTGATTGAGAGAGACCTCCGACAGCTGAGTCGACCTTGGAGAGCGGTTCCGTCATGATTGCAGATGTTGTGTGTGATATGTTTGATCAAAGTTGATCGTGTTGGTTGTTTGTAGTCTGGGCCTTGTGTTAGCTGAGGGGCTCCAATGATGCTGATTCGATCGGAGCTCCAGCTCCAGCTCCAAGCTCTTCAAGCTTCAAGCTCCGAGGTCTTGAGGTCGAGGAACAAGACCTCTCTCGTGCATCCTAATGGATGACGGTTGGGGAGGAAAGGGGTGAAAGGGTAGCTACCTTTGTTGAACAGGTGATGTGTGGTTGTGAGATGGATGGTTGGAGGAGAAGTGGGATGAGGAGGGGATTAAGAAGGGCAGGAAAGGAGGGGGCAGGAGCCAGAGGAGGTAGATGGATGTCGATCCGGTCAGGCGCCTGACCTGGCGTGCGGGCCTGAGGTAAGGAGAGGAGAAGGGAGAGAGGGGTCTGTCAAATGTGAAGTATCGAGGAGAGGTATCTGATGTTACGATGCGCAGAATGAGGCGTGGAAGAATACTTGGTGATGTACATTGGTTTGAGGGTGTACTCGTATGTATTAGACGGAAAGTGGTGCTTGGGGCCCTGGGAGTGGTCGGTTTTGTCGGACCAGAGCTGGAGCTGAAGCGACTAGGCCACCTAGCAGAGCGAGCAGCCGTGCAGAGTTACTGAGAGCGAGCAGAAACAGCAAGCTCCCTGCATTGGCATTGGAGTGGCCGCCATTGTCGATGCATTACGGTTTCGTCAGACCGGGCGGGGTAACTGCCCATCAATGGCGTTGCCAGACGATCGCGTGACATGGAAGCTCATGAGATGCGCGCAGGCCTGCGAGGGAGAACGGCGAGGAACGGGCGGCAGGTGACGGGTGGTCCGGGCTGGGAGGAAGTGCAGCGCAGGGACCAGGGGGTAGGTAGACCACCTCAGGGAAAGAGAGAACCATAACCCACAGGAGCTCCTTCTCTCTGCTCACTCTGCGACCCTGGATGCTTTTCCTCCCATACCTTCATGGGCTCACACAAGGCAGGTACTCCTTCAATGATGAGGAAGGTACATGCAATCTGCTCTTGCTTCGCCTTGACTGTCCTACTGATTTCTCCACCTGCTCCTTCTCATCCATGACCTTTGCTCCTGCAATGGAAGTTGATGGTACCTGAACCAAGATGGCCCGACTGGTCTGGTTGGCTGATTGTCCGAAACGGGCATGGCACCGTCTAGGTTGAGCTACTCGAGGGGACTTCCTGACGGATCGGCTTTAGTGCGGTCTCCGAAGTCAAAAGTCTGGGGTAGAAAGTCTGGGGAAATGGCCAAAATGGAGAGCTTGAAGCTGCAGTCTGACGGTCCAGCGACGGTCGGGCCCACTCCTCCCGTCTCATAAGGTGCATGCACTTGCACTGGCTATGGGATGAAGATGGGTGCCATCAGGAAGAGAGTGTGAGAGGATGTGTGTGTGTGTGGGAGGGGGGCAATCTCGAGATCATCTTGATGCTTCTTTCTCATGAGCGAGATTCTACGCAAGATCTCCAGCCTTGGAAGCAGGCACAAGTTCAGGAACAGGGACAGGAATAGCAACAAGGACACAAACGCAGCTCGGCGTTTGTTACAGCAGTAAGACCACCGTCTCCGACCCGTCGCCGCGAAAATGAGCCAAGCGAACCGGTTTCCCGTAGTGGGGTCGCTGCTCTGTCGTGTACGGTGGTACCACAAAACAGCCCATCCCTCACCTGATTCACCACCCCGAACCTGTCGACAATAAGACAGCAACCAGAGCATTCGAGAGTTGAGAGAATGGTTTGCTAGTGACACTCTGCCGATGGGCGATGACAGACGGCATCTGAGATGTGTGAGGTGATTTGCTGGTCCCGTGAATATGCTTTGCTGGGGCTGCTGCTAGCAACGAATCGACGGCCTGCCCTCAAACGCCAGAGTTCGACCATCTCCTCACTGTGACACAGCTACGCGCGGGCAATCGAGAGCTCACACCACCTTCCTCGTGCCCTTCGTGCCCCCTTTGCCCCCCTCGATGATCCCACCCTCGATATAAGCCACGCGGATCCCGACATGTCCTTTTTTTCCAACCGACTCCTGGCAACATTTCTTCCCTCCACGGATTGTACGATGCTTTTGTTGATTCAGTGTCCTGTATTGCTTCCAGATTCCGTCCATCGTTGGTCTGTTATTTATATCACTTTTCGCTAGAGCACCCCACCATGACCTGCTCCGTTTCTCGATTTCTATCCCCAACTCTCCTAGAGTCACAAACACATTGCGCGTATACCAACTGCAGCTAGGCGAAGCAACAGTAGCAGCATGTCGTCACGGTCCCCACATTCCCGCGCCAGCTTAGCGTCTCACTTCGTCTCGTCTCGCACGCTTCACACGTCCACGTCCGCATCGGTTCTGTCTCTTCAGTTTTGGTCTCTTTCAGTCTCTCGAGTCCCTTCCCGTGCCCTGCCGGCATTCCTCGTTCCCCGCTTTCGCTTCCGTACGTCGTGAAGACCCCACGTCCCAAGCACGCGACAAGGCCATGTTCACGCTATCGCGGCCCGTCAGCTGTCCGATCGGAAACGCATTTCCAGTGTCTCGAAGTTCACCTTTCGCCTTTCGCCCTTCGCCACCATCTAGATACGCCCGGAACGGCATCTTGAATTCCCATCCTCGATTGTGAAAAGACCGAATGGACCGTGTAGCACTCTTATGATTAAGCCGCCCTTGAAACACCCTCTGTAAGTATGGGAGTATCCCCTCCACTGACCATGTAGATGGGCTACCGCCGTCCCGATGACATCGAATCCCCGAGCATGAAGCCAGCATGAATACGATGCACTAGCGGCACAGCAACCCACAACGCCAGTCACGGATGACCCAGCCAGCTGCAGCTCCACCTACATAGCTTAGTCGCCAGCCCCAGTTCCCTCCGAATCGCCTTGTTGATCACCTCGCCCACCCGCCCTCCCGGCATTCCCCGTTTGAAGAAGATGCGGATAGAGAGTAAGATGGGCAGCTGTGAATAGGACTGAATGGTTGTATGCCGAGATGCCCCAACCCGTTTGCAATAATGTCACTGACAAGTCCATGGCAGATCGAGGCAAAGTCGGCTTTGTGGTTATAGCCTTTGTATCTAGAGTCTAGACAGCACGCCGACCCTTTCGGATATCGACAATGAGACACCTTGCCAGGTCATATCAAACCACGACCTCGCCAAGCGACGAATCGCTATCCAGAAATGCCGTACGACAGGAATATAGCACGAAAAATGGACATGGCTGGTTGAAGAATGCATGAATTCTTGAAGAACAGCATGTCTGAAGCTTGAGCTCGGAGTCATTGAGCGGCATGAGCAGATGGATTTGGGAACTCTGGTCATACAGGAAGGGCAGCGTCTGTGCTTCATATAACACGTCTTATCTTATCAAAAGCAAATCAACACCCCTATCTCCCTTATCGCATCTTAGTCATCAGTGACTCGTCGTCATTCCGACCCTGTCCCCCTCGTGCCCCTCCCTCCGTGCCGCGTTCAGTTCCTGCGGAACCCAGCGAAGGGCGTTTGCTATGCTTGACGTGAACTCTGTCCCCGACCACCGCCCGCTTCAACCAATCACTCTCTCCCTTGGCTGATACCGCTGCCCGCAACCACCCAATCGCAGTCTTGTTGGCTTCCATCTCTGGATCCCACCTGCGGACTACCATCTGATATCGGACTGCGCCGGCCGGCTCTTGTCGTCGCCATGTCATTCGTCACCGTCGCCGCGGCGACCTTGCCCAGTGTCCCTCTGGACTTCAAGGGAAATCGCGACCGGATCCTAGAGTCTATTCGCATCGCCAAGGCTCAGGGAGCTACACTCAGAACCGGCCCAGAGTTGGAGATTCCCGGCTATGGCTGCCTTGACCACCACCTTGAAGGTACTTACGACCAAACCTAGGCGAGCCTCTCGAGGATTCATGGATGAGGTTGAGCTAACAGCTCCCTAGGCGATACCTTCCTCCACAGCTGGGAAGTCCTCGCCGAAATCATCAGCGATCCCATCTGTAAGGACATGCTGATTGACCTTGGCATGGGAGCCCGCCACCGAAATGTCCGTTACAACTGCCGCGTACTCTGCACCTATAAGCACATCTACCTCATCAGGCCAAAGGTACGTGCCCCATCTCCCCTTTCGGAACCACTTGAACTCACATCGACAAGCAAAGTCTAGCCAACGATGGCCTCTACCGCGAAGCCCGGCACTTCACGGCATGGACAAAGCTCCGAGAGGTCGAGACCTACTACCTAGAGGCCGTGGCCGCCGAGGTCACCGGCCAAAAGTCGGTTCCTATTGGTGACTTGATTCTCAGCACTCTTGACACCGCCGTTAGTTGTGAAACTTGTGAAGAGATGTTCTCGCCCCTTAATCCTTCAACGTTTCTCGGCCTCAACGGCGCCGAGATCATCCTCAACAGCAGTGCCAGCCACGCTGAGCTTCGGAAGCTCAAGACACGGCTCGATCTCATCTCGAACTCAACGCGGAAGTTGGGCGGTATCTATGTGTATGCCAACGCGACTGGCGTCGATGGCGAGGCGCGCATGCTGGTATGGCCACCAAACCATAGCAAATGTGTTCTAGCAGCTAATCTGAAATCTAGTTCGATGGATCTAGCATGGTGCTCGCTAATGGCAAGGTCCTCGCACAATCCTCCCAATTCTCTTTGAAGCCCGTTGAAGTCATCACTGCCACTGTCTCTGTAGAAGAGGTCAGAAGCTACCGCTCCAGCATCTCTCGAAACGTGCAGGCTGCTGCCCAACCTGACTTCCCTAGAGTCGAATGTGACTTGAGACTTACGAGACCCGCCGACGAAGTGTACCTGTCAGATCACCTCCAAATCGCAAAGGAGATCGAGCTTAAGATCCTCGACCCCATGGAAGAGATTGCCTTGGCGCAAGCGGTCTTCCTCTGGCAGTACCTCTGCCGCACAAACTCCCCTGGCTACTTCCTTGCCCTGAGTGGAGGTCTGGATTCCTCGACGGTTGCGCTCTTCGTCTACAGCATGGCCAAGCTTGTGCTCCAGTCCATTGACGCCGGAGAGATGTCGACATTGGAAGACTTGAGACGCATCACTGGTGACAAGACCTTCATGCCTGAGACGCCGCAGGAAGTTGTTTCGCGCTTGCTGCATTCGTGCTACATGGGAACTGTCAATTCTGGAGACGATACTCGAACAAGAGCCCGTCGCCTTGCAGAGGTACTCGGGGCCTTCCATTCCGACATTTCAATCGATGAGGCGGTTCAAGCTCATGAGGCTATCATCGAGAAGACACTCAACTTTAAACCTCGGTATGGTGTTGAAGGCGGCACTCCTGCCGAGAACGTGAGTGGTCTCCTTGGTTGTCCCAAAAATGGTACTGAAGATAGTACGGGGTTCTAATTGTTTATCTAGCTGGCCCGGCAAAATATACAGGCAAGAAACCGTCTTGTGGTCCAGTACGAGCTGGCACAGCTGTCCACAACCGCAAGACAACTTCCAAGAGCCGGCGCAGCACTTCTCGTGTTGGGCAGTGGCAATGTCGATGAGAACTTGCGTGGATACTACACCAAATAGTAAGTAATGAACCATTATGGTCGTGCAAGAATCACCTAGAGCTCACCATTATTAGCGACGCCTCGTCCGCAGATATCGCTCCGCTAGGAAGCATCTCCAAGACGGACGCCAAGAATTTCCAAGCTTGGGCTAGAGATCAGTGGGATTTGCCCATCATGTCCGAGTTCCTCGAGGCCACGCCATCAGCAGAGCTTCTTCCTCTATCTGCCGGAGTCCAGGACGATGAAGCGGACACCGAAATGGGTCTGACATACAGGTGAGTCTACGAGACACTGTAAGCCACGACACAGGCACTGACCAATTCTGCAGCGAACTCTCCGAATTCGGTATCCTGAGAAAGGTACACAAGCTAGGCCCGTGGTCTACGTACCTCCGACTCCTCGGAGACTGGAAAGAGAGGCCGGGCTACGGCCCCCGCGAAATCGGCGAGCGCGTCAAGAGGTTTTTCCGCTTCTACTCCATGAACCGCCACAAAGCCGTCATCCTCACGCCCTCGCCGCATCTCTCGGCGTACAACCCCGACGACAACCGCCACGACCTCCGTCCCTTCTTGTACGTCGTCAACTGGCCGTGGCAGTTTTCCAAGATTGATGCGCATGTGGAAGAGCTTGAGAAGAAGATTGCGGACAGGGCGAGGCCGGCGGATGTCCAGTTTGACGCGCTCGATTAGGAGACGAGACGCGAGTTGCTGGATGACGCTCACAGACGGATGGCGAGTTGAGGAATGAGATGATGCGGGAAGGCTTGATGAACGCTCCAAGGTTTCAAGGTTCCAAGGAGAGAGCGAACTTTCGGCTCCCGCCCTCCGCCACCTTGACAACCCAAAGCCGGCCCACTCAGAACTTCTGGACTGAAAGATGATACTAAGGCCCTTCTGTATTGAGAAATTTCGTCCTCCTAATCCTCAGCGATGTCTTTTCATCCAGTCTTATACGCGAGGGTACATCCTCTGGCCAAGGTTCGCTGCCCATAATGATCGATGATGACACGAATGACATGGCTCGCCGTCGCGTGCAAATCCGATTCCTTCACGACTACTTTCAGTGTACATTCGTCTTGGTCGTCCAGACGGAAATGGATCAGTGGGTCGAGCAAGCATGTATCTTGTCCGATTTCCTTCTCCTAAACATCTTGGAGTTTTTCAACTACGATACCCGCCAAGTTACCAGTACTATTGCCGAGTTTACACAGCTTCTTGCCCCGATCTTTAATACGGATGTCACCTCTCGCGTTAAAGCTGGCATGCAGTCATTTGATGATTCGGTTGGACTTCCTTGCTCAGACGACTCCATCGCCCAGAACACAATGGACGACTGGTTCCGGGTGATCATTTGGGGTCTCTACCAGCTGGTATTATTTGAATCTTCACCTGTTTCCCGTGTATTCTTAAGCGTATAAACTGATGCCAGATACAGAACGAGATGCGAGAAACCACCCATGCCGACGCAGCAGACGAAGACAATATGAATGCAACTACTTGCCACATTTCACATCCGTGGCAAAACGGTCCTAGAGGCTTCGGCCCCCAATCTCAAGACCTGGCAGCTGAGCTGCACTAGGAGAGGTGGAGAATTAGGAACTGATCTCGAAACGATGCATGATGTACCTCCCTGGACGCCAGTAACTCCTCGGAACAACTTTGTGTACCACTGAAGCGCCGGCCACTATACTGATATTATATGGCGCGAGAGCTTTGCGAATGCGCCTTTCTGTTCTATGGCTGCTATTGCTAGAACCAATTAGATGTCGCCTTCACCTCCTGTCAGTGTCGTGTCCACGACTTTCAGTCCTCTACGAGCGTACCTTTCGGCAGCGTTTAATCCTTACCTGCAAAGCATGATTTCTGCTCGGAATACCCTCCCAAAAGTTCAGGCGAAACGGACTAATGGTGGTGCAGAGTACTCAGGAGTAGTCTTGTTCCAATTCAACACAATGCAGCCCGCACCACCTGGTCCTACTCACTATAATATCGAGGAAGGCAAAGAAGAAGCCTGGGGTGCCAGGTCGCTCAGAGACATCAATTGTGCTCCTGAGGAAGTCCCTTGGGGACGCTTCCGCGAGATTCACGGCCAGGAGGGTAGCGTATGGCCTGATGTCGTTCACGTTTTAGAGTACGGGGATCAGCTTCGCCAACTCACTCAGCCTGGAACAAATATGTGGCGTAATACTTGAAAATACAGGAGAGCGGTCACATATCTGAACTCGAGGCATCAAGCTATTTTTGCCATTTCTTTGGACATCCAGACTTCAGCCATCAATTGCGCAGCAAGGCAAATCCAAGGATGGTGATATTGATGACTGCAAACGAGAGGGTAAGATGAAGGAATTCTGGAGGAGGCTGCATCAAAAAACTTCGAGAGATAATCTGATCGACACTTTCAACACCTGGTCAGAGAGCTCTCAAGGTAAATAGTCAGTATCATAAATCATCGGGGCAGCCATTAAGTATATGTGTTGGTACACATGTCAGCAGGGCAGCTTGAGGGCCGACATGAAACTCAATAATCTTGATAATCTTGATATCAAACTGCAAATGTCCTAAGTAGCCGCTGGATGGAAGGGTCCTTTGCACGACCCATACCCCATTCCAAATCCACCTTTTCTGCCGTCAATATTCCAACATCATGTAGTCCCCTTACGGTATGCGTCTCTCACACGATTAGACGTACGCAAGAACTCTTCTTCCCACTCACTCATTCACGGCCCTGGTGGCCTCTCTTCGCTATTGTCCAACAGTGTGCCATGAAGTCCCGCACCTTTCACATCTCGCGACGAAAATATAATAATTGTGTTTTTTAGCCGATCTGGCAGCGGGTCTTCGCCTCCAGTATCCCGTAACTCGAGGTGTTCGGACAGATGGACGTTAAAGGGAAGACGCAAAATCGTCGAGAACTTGCTGCTGTACGAAGAGCCCGCCACGGCTACAGCCCAACTCCCAATTGTGATGGACAAGGCAGTGATTCCCACAGCAACCCCGCAGGCTATCCACAAGAAGACTACCGAGTAATTGTAGATGTTCTGCCACGAGTCTGTCTCGATGTTGACTCGAATTGGCTCGGAAGGACTGATCAAGGTTGTCAGTCGATAGTCTCCAAGGCTGGTTCCCATGGCATTGTGTGTTTCTCGAGGAGCAAGCAACTTACTTAAGGTCGGCTTGCGATATGAGACTCAGGGTAACATTGAGAAACATCTCCTCCCGCAATGCAGAAATTGCGCGATCGCCTTCTGTTTCATTGCTAGACTGCTTCCCAAACCCCCTCAAGTTCTTAGCCAAATTTGTTGTTCCCGCCTGCGTGTGAACAAAGGGCGTGTCGTGCGAACTATACCATTGGAGCAAAACGTTCCCAATCAGCATGGACGAGAAGGCGTCCATGACCGCTTGAAAGGGGACACCAGCGACCTTATCGAATGTGGTCGTCGATTGGTCAATAAGAGAAGAGAGCCAAGGGTCGCTAGGCTTATTCATTGTTTTCGTGGTCCTAATCTCCTGAATTCCGGATCGATATATAAAGTCGGTGTGGTATGAAGCGCTGTACAAGGTGCACTTCGTGAATGAATCAAAACCTATCATGGATGGGGTCCATTCGTCCTCGCCTGAGTGGCTATCGGCAACGTGTAAGGTGATCGGGCCATTCTCAGGCCCAGAAACCGTATCTTTGGTGTAGTCGTAATCTCCCGAAAATGGTGAATGGTCTGTAGTTGATCCTGGCATCCAGGATATGTACTGGTAACATTGTCCAGCCCCAAAACACCAATCCTTTGCTATTTCAGTAATATTGATGCGCAATTCGTCATCTGGACCTATAGCAGAGCACTGAAGGGCTGGGCCTTCAAAATCCAGACTCCAACTGGCGTTGCCGCAGGCAGAAGCCATTGGAACCATTGAACCTGATACAAGTGAGCTTATTGCTGCCTTTCTAACTCCATCACTCGGTCCTGCGTATTCTACGTAACTTATCATAGCTATTATTCGTGCAAATGACCCACTGGTGAAGCTGATGCTGGGGACCGGTCCAACTATCACGCTCCTTGCTACAGCTGTGTCGGATTGGAAGTCCAATTCGACCTCGAGGCAAGGGGCCCGCCCAGGGGCCACTTACAGACCGTACTTACGAGAGCCACAGTCTGCCCAACCTACGGTTGGAACCTCCCTTTTACACCCCTTACGCAGAAGTTAATATATATCAATTTGACCTCTTCGTCACCCACGGTTTGAACCAACTACCCTGTGATAGGGATACCAACAAGCTGCCTTGACCGTCAGCGTGGCCGGAGTGAGAAGGATGGCAAAAGGGAGAAGCCTAGGTCCCTAGTCAGGAAAGAATTTCGTGCAGAAACACTTCTTGAGTCTATTAGGTATTACTCACCAGAAGAGAAGCGACAAAAACATGGAAAGTGGGTATCGCAGCCAAAGCCTGGCATCTAAAATGCTCAGAGCATTAGACTTGGAAGCCAATAAGCCGTCAATTAAACGGAGCTTTGAAGGATGTGTCTTGAGAGTATTCCAGGCATGCTGCTCCTGCGCCGTGGATATGGCCATGCTGAGGAGGATCTTGGACATGGAAGCCAACAGCGTCCCTATGGCAATGTTGAACTGCTGGCTGGTGACGCTGCCCGCCGCGCTAAAGTCGTGGTAGGTCTCTAATGAGGACGACATTCCGGCTAGGCCCCCGTAGAAGCAATGATGAGCAACTGCAAAGCCGCCCCGCCCAACATACTGAGGCACATTGTGAGTGGGGCCTTCCAAGCATGTAGTTGTTGGCTTCTCGACGCCCCTTCTTTTTCCGAAGTTGACATTGCGACTATCTCATGAAGGCGGCACACGAGTCTGTAAGTTGGTTCTTAAGTGTAATCATGAAACGTCCAGTGAGGAGTGGAGAGATGCCAGCAAAGCCTATTTATCTGTTCAAGTCGACATGTGCCGGAGGCGAAGAAGGTATGCTGGGCTCTTGCATATGCACGTATGCGGATGGGAACTACAAGAATAGGAACTACAAGGCCTTGTCTTGGTACACTGCCGCTGTTGGGAAAGGCGTCGGCGCGTAAAGGAATTAACGATACACCTAGGTGAAATGTATAGGCACGTCAAGTTAACTCCATGAACATCATAGTTGTATGTGTCTCACAGAGGGTACCTGTGTCCAGGATTCCAAATCTCCGATTTTGCGAGTTTGTACTATCCTTCATTAATTTTCTGGTCAAAATTACAAACATATCATTTCTTCCCGTTCGAAATGTAGCTGAAACATCCTTCTGGAACCTGGCGTATGGCTGCTTCAGAATCGAAATTGGTGAAGGTGCTCTGTACTGCGCCGCCACGGCGCAGGATTGCACCAACGGGGGAAATACATGCAGAGCGGTTGGAAGAGGCTTGGTGGGGCATAGCGTGCAGGTGAGCAAGTCGGAAAAAACCAGAAACGACGTTGTACTCGAGGGAAAGAAAATCCTGTTGACAATAGCGCAGGCGTGAGAGAAAGAGAGGCGATGGAGAGCAAGGGCAGAAAAGAGAGCGTGGGCGGCAGCGAGGTGCAGAGCGAGGGCGAAACTGTGATGTCCCTTTTGAGGAGAAAGAACTGGCAAACAGGCAGGAAACGGTCAACTGGTTGGTTGGCAGGGGATCCTAAGTTTTTCAAGTGGTATGGCCGCAAGAGCTGGTTGAGGGCATTCCCCCTGCAAATGTTGGGATGTTCAGCCCTTCGTGGACATTGCATCAGATTCTACCGAATCGAGGCCATACCAAGTAGTTATAGAATTCGAGATGAATACACAACCATGAACTGCCTCAGCTACGACTTGCTTGTGATAGTCATTGAAAGTCGGCGGTATACAGTCACTACGTCCGCACACTGTAGTCAGTCCACAAAACCACCAAAAAATGGATCGTAAACGCCAAAAACATACAACACCAGGTATTCGCTGGTCGTCACCGACCCAACTACTAATCCGGCCCTCATTGGCTTGTCTATGGGAGAGCGGACGGGATCCCGAATTTTCCAATGGGTATGGTCGTATGTGATGGTTGAGGGTATTCCAAGCGTAGATCATGGTAGTACCAGGGAGATCCCCGTGGAGTTGTGTGTGCTATGAAACAACAAGTTTTCAAGCAGATTAATAATAGAAATGAACCATTGATCCTATGTTACACTCAACTACCTTATGTAAAGGCTCTGGCAAGGTAATCAGCAACCAGACCCGCATTACGGCCTCCCTTCAACATCGTGAAATGATTCGCCCCGGAGATACGATCAACAAAGGTATTCTCTTCGCCCCCAAGCAAAGCCTCCCACCCATTCAACCCAAAACTGGTCCTATCCTACAGAGGCTATTTCATCTCGCGAGGGTCGTCTTCACTGTACACTGAACGAGGATCCTCAGGATTCTTGCAGACACCGTCTTCAGAGGAGATAGGCTCGTGGCGACAGAGGCAACGGGCCCTTTAGGCCCTTCCCGCCTTCGAAAGTTTAAAGTGTAATCTCCCTAGGCACGGAGACGTGGTTATCGAGCGCTTCCATAGACGCCAAAAAGTGCGTCAGAAGCCACTCGGGCGCCTTGCTACCTCCTCCCGCTGCGCCGTGGGGATTTTCCGAGCCAAAAACGTTTTGAGCGTCGAGGAAGTCGTACAACCTGGGAGGAAGCTTTTCCAGTCCGATTGGGCTAGGTGAGTCGATCAAGATAAGCCGATCAACACGATGGTTGGCTCTAGTGAGCATTAGGGCTACTTCACAAGCACAGATGCCGCTGGCGGACCATCCACCGAGATCGTACGGCCCCTGCGGCTGCCGTCTCAGGATCTCAGACACGTATAGCTCAGCTAGGCGGCGGAGACCGAACTCGACTAAGTGTTTCGCGTCCTTGAGCCAGGGACAGTTCAGGCCGTATACAGCAATGTCGCCATCTGGAGGGACGGTAGCGAAGCATATGATGTGGCGGAGCCGGAGCCGTTGAGTAGCAGGAACAGGGTTGAGCGCGCTCGTTTCGTGCTGCCTTGAAGAAGCGTTGATGTGGCTCGGAACTGGTAAAGTGGAATGTGGGCACGAGAGACGCTTCTCATATCTTCGTCCACGGCCTTATTAATCTCGCTTTGTTCATCGTCGCTGGGGAGGGTGGTAGATGTGTCTGGCTCGCTTTCTGTTGGAGGGCCACTGGCCCCGCTGTCACCGCTACTGGTGCTCGTCTCGCTGACAGTAAAGCCCAAAAAGGCCTTGAGTTGACCGAGCGTCGGCCATGTTATGAAGGCCGAGAAGTCCACATCGATGCCCAGGTCCTCGCGCATGCGACCTGTGAGGGTCAGGGATAGCATGGAGTCGACGCCGTGGTCTGCGAGCGGAAAGTCGTCGTCGTTAAGGTTGCTGAGGGAAAGGCCGATTTCCTGACAGGATGCGGAGAAGGGGCCTCAGTTGGGAAGATGTATCATCTGCTGCTGACGATGGCAGCAGGGATGTGGCACCGATTGCAGGACAAGATGTAACAGGTATGCCTCCTGGTGCTTCCGAAGAAGGGCGAGACATCAGAGACGGCTGTGGTCTTTTTCGATGTCCTCGAAGTGCTTCAAAAGGTGCCGCTCCAGGCGGAGGCAATACGGTGCTGAGAACACGCCGTGGAAGACCTTGAAACTGTTGGAGAAGGCCGTCAGGACAAACATCAAACAAAGGCTGTGGTCATAGAAAAAAGGGCTGACCATGATATCGCCGTACACGCCCATGATGGTGCTGTTTTCATCTTAGATAAACAAATCGCCTGCAAATTTGGTGTCATCGACAGGCCTCATGTAAATGTAGGTGCGGTAGGTGGTGTCCTCTTGGAAGTCTCTGGCCAACTCCATAGACTTCCATCCGTGGTTCACATAGACGTAGTCTCGCGGTGTGGTTTGATGGCAGTTCATGAGAAATCCAGTCGCCTGCCCGCAGTTGTCAATCCAAGTTGGGTTGCAGTAGAAGCTTCCACAAGGGCCGCGAAATCGGACCTTCGCTGTGCTCTCGAGCTCTTCACTGTGCAAAACCACTTCTCGTAATCCTTTGAAGCCATCTTTGTGGTAGTCGACCAGCGAGGAAAAGACTCTGAAGATCATACCCGTTGCAAGCGTGCTGTCAAGTCCTTGGGTTGCTCGGTTCTCGAGATACTCGATACTGCGTTTGATTAAATAGGCTTGACGATCCCACTCCGCTCCCCAATCTTTGGAATTCTTGAAACACATCCCGCAATCGACATGCTTTGTGTCAGGCCCGTCGTGATGAGAGCCACCGCTTCGAATTGACATGGACGCCATCATGGTGTCGACTCGATAGTTCACTTCAATACAGAAAGGCGTGAAGATCGATACACCGCTTGCATCATCTTTCAGGATAAGGGGCTTGTAGACTTGCATGTGTTGAACATTGACTGCGTAGCCCACCAAGTCTGGACGGTGACTGCTAAGGATGTAAATGCCCAGGAGAAGGCCAACGTCGGCATACAGAGACGAAGTACAGACTTTGACACCGTTGACGAGATGGCCGTGTGCGATTTCAGCCAGCAGAGGACTGGCGAGATCTGACTCGGCCAGAAGCGTCAAGTCTTCGCCACAAAGACTCTCCCACACAAATTTTTGAACAGAAGTTGTTGAAAGGGAGGAGATTGGAGACGCCGTAACTAGGCTCTGCATTGTGGTCGGGGCGTCACCCTTTGTGAGCGACCAATCATGTACATATTGAAATTAGTAGGCTTTGTGGTCCAAGCTGTAGGAAGGCACGGCGGAGAGAGGGGATGGCCAGAGTGTTTTGCCCCAGGCTTGCCTTCTAGAATGCCGAACAGGCGGTGTGAGGACCGATTTCAATCCACAGAGTGTCCCCACTGGTGCTAATCAAGCTCTCGCGCTCTGCAGTCTTCAAAGCCCCTTCGAAGTTGACCGTCTTGCGGCAGTGGCGCTGCATATGGAGTGGACCGATGGAACCATGATCTCCAGGGTGAATGATCGAAGCCTCAAGGGCGCAGAGCACAGGGACCTGCGGAGAGTGGACAGTCACTCGGGAGGCCGCCACATCGAGGTCGGGGAGAATAAGATCCACCTGGGCAGAGTGGAAAGCAAAAGGAACCTGAACGCGAGTTGCCTTGATGTTGTCCGCTGCAAGGTGCTCGGCCAGCTGATTGATATCGGCGACCTTACCACTGATGACGACCTCCCGTGGCCCATTGATGCAGGCGACCTCGTGAATGTTTGCGTTCAAAAACTGTCGAATCTGCAAGACTGATACCCGAACCGCGAGCATTGTGTGGCAGCCTGCCTCGCACTTGTCAAGAAGCAGTTGCGCCTTCGTGCCCATAAGGTAGATGGTATCGCTGGCTGAGAGAACACCAGCAACATTAAGTGCGGCATATTGTTCGAGACTATGCCCGAAAACGAAATTTGGCTCGATACCAAATGATTTCCACAGCTTTGCTATAGCAATATGTAGGCAAGCCAAGCTCAGCTGAACCTAGACGGGGCTCGAAGTCCCAACCTCTGCCTCCCCGGTAATGAGCGGCAAAATTGAGGGAAATCCCTGAGATTGACCGATGCGGTCATATTGACAAAGGAACGAAGGATACCACTTCCCCGAGTCGGACGGTTCCAAGGCGCGGCAGCCCTCGAAATGTGGACGTTTCGTTCCGCAAGATCTGTTGGGAAATTGTGGTTGATTTTTGTCTTGATGCCGCAGTGGGGCGGAATTGTATTGTTCTGCAACATGAGCAACGTCTTGATCAACGCCATCACTCCAGGTGCAGACTCGGCGTGTCCAACATTGGCCTTAGCTGGTCCAAGATTCAGGCTCTGGTGAGGAGAGCGACCGCCACGACCACTCGTGGGAGCGAGAGTCTTCAAGACAGACGACATCTCGGTCGCGTAACCGGCTTGCGTGCCTGTGCCGTGCATCTCGATTTAGCTAATATCATATGGATCGACTCCTCTTGGAGGAGCTGAGAGAAGATGTATTCTTGGGGTTCAAGTGAGGTCTTGTGATGGAAATAGTTTCGGCAGAGTAGTTCGTGTATGCCAACTGTTTTGTCTCCTTGAGGGAGATGTGGAAGGAGTTGGCATCGAAGCGATCTTCGAGAATTTTTCGATGGACGTCACGGCCCTGATAGAGCACATCCCAGAACTCGTCGAGGTTAGCTGCATCGGGAAATCTTCCAGACATTGCCACAATTGCAATCTTGGAGTTATGTGGCCGGCCTGAGCTGAATCGAAGTGGCTGCTCTACTGTTTGAAACAGAAACGATGTGGAATTGGCGATGGGAGAATCCATGCTGCAACCTCGAGAAACTGATGGCTCCAAAGACGACAAGATGCTGGAACCAAGGCTGGAGCCGATAGGCCGGAGGACTCTGTGGGTATTGTTCGTGTCGGATAGGATACTGGCCACTGAGTGTGAGACTTTTGTGATATTCAATGGGAGAGTGAGCATATCTTTGACACAACTTCGAAGTAGCTGGGTCAGATGTAAAGCTTCCAAAATCTTGCCACTTGCCCCAGAGATAACTGGGGTACGGGACGAGAAGAGGGATATTGTCCCGGAAGCCACAAGTATCTCGTCGATATTAGTCTCGGTGTAAAGACGCGGAGCGGGCTATGGCGCGTAGATAGGTACAGACGCGGCGTCCTTCGGGGAAGAAAGCAGAGTCTTTGATAATGAACGCCAGGCCTTGATACAAACATTAGTTTTATGGGTTGCTTCGAAAGAATTAGGATAGAGTCTGGAAATAACGTACTGTATCGTCCCTAAACCTCCTCGGAGTATCCTCGGCCGATGTTATCGGAAAGTCTGACTTTGAAACGGCGACAGACCAGCGAGCGAAGTCGTTCGTCTTTACCAAAGCAGCGTCGAAGAGTTTCGCAGTGTGAAGCACACGCAGCCCCAGCCGGAACGTGACACGCATGGTGTCGACACCAGCGACTAGTAAGTCACTCAGAGACTGCGAGTAGCTCACTGCTGCGACTGCAAGAGAGCCGATTCATAGTCCCACTACATGGTTACCATACGCTCGAGGGTATGAGCGACCAGGGCAATCATAGAATCTGGATTGGAGGATGTCAGCAACGCTAGTGTGGTCCTAGCTATGTGGGGAGGAGATCGAGTGATTTGACGTATGTTTTGCTAATTTCTTGGAGATTCTGTGGTGGACGTACTGTATAGGTGGACGTACTATATAAAAGCACTCAGCTGGTAAAAACATGCGAGAACACTCTCCGAAGCCGGGTTCTTTGCCCCTTGTTGAAACTTGGAAACGAGATCTCCAACATCGACGAAAGGAGGGAAAAGATGCCGCTCAGTGGCCGACAAGGAAGAAATTTCTTCTTGAGAGAAAGCTTTACCCGATCAGTGAAAGCTGTTAGATATGGACTGTTCTTATTCAGAAGAAGTTCTTGTAATGCCGGCGCAAACCTCGCGGTCTGCTCTCCAAAGAGAAAAGCTTCGCACAAAGATTATGGGCTACTTGTTGAATCCGTTATAGAGGTGGAAAAGTATTTCAGACGAATTTTAAATGTTGTCAGAGAAAGTTGAGGAAATGACTGAAAGGTGCATACAAGATGTCGTGGGACTTATTTCTTGTAAGTTACTTCGGTATCTCGCCCCGAGCGCATACAATCATCTGACCAACTTGCTCGGATCTTGATCCAAGGACGCAAGCTCATGCTGGTAAGTGCGATTATCTCTGTAAACTCATTGTGATAACAGCAAATAAGTCACAAGATGGCTCCTCATGTGGACATCCCTTCAAGTCCCGAGTACACTGGCGAGCTGGGCCAGCCGACTAGTCTGATTTGTCTGACTATCGCGGCTTTCCGCAACCCATCACTTGGCGAGGAGGAATATCGGCAGTGTATGACCAAAGTACATGCGTGGCTCGTGAGCCCCTTAATGGAGGAGTATGGCATTCTTCGGTACACTATGGTAAATAGGGACCCATTGTCCCCTGGTCATGCCATGAAGCTGAAGCTTGTCAATTGGCAAAAGACACACAACACCAAAGAGACGAGGCCGATGCTCTTTCAGCTTTACCATCCGCAATTCTCGAAGCTGTCATAGTATGACTCCATTGTGCAATTCTTTTTCAAGAATATCGAGAAATTCAAACGTATGAAGTCCGATCCCAGATTTGTGCGAGACGTTGCCCCAGATCACGTCAAGTTTGCAGATACTAAACGTTCAACATAAGTAAACGTGGCTAACTGATCATTTTGCCTCCAGCATACGACTGAAAAGCCGACTTCTCACTCTCACAGCATGATAGTCGGTTATTTTGGAGAGTGCGTGATAGATGGATGGCAAAGCAGTAGCAAAGGATTAAATGGCTCGGATATTTCTCCCTGAAAGCCTTCGGCGATGCCATTAGTTTCAACGTTTGTTTGCCCGCTACAAACCATCTAGAGATGGTGCGGACTAAAGACTTCTTGACAGTTCCCACCTATGGTCAGCTGATAAGATAACTTCTGACAAAGCTTCCAGATTATGAATTTTTGAGGCGTGATTGAAACGTGACTTAAGTTCGACCAAAAATCATT
Source organism: Colletotrichum godetiae (assembly GCF_030913485.1). Classification (NCBI taxonomy): domain Eukaryota; kingdom Fungi; phylum Ascomycota; class Sordariomycetes; order Glomerellales; family Glomerellaceae; genus Colletotrichum; species Colletotrichum godetiae. The sequence continues at coordinate 503,082 of NW_026851268.1, forward strand.
CTACAGCTCCAGTCAACGACTAAATACATCGTGTTCTCCTTTTCAATCTTTGGTCTAGTAGGTATTTATATCAATACTCCTTCGACAGAAAAGTCTTGGTCATGAACCAGTATTCAGATCGATCGCTAGCAAGCTCATGTTGCTACCCTCCGGTTGCTGCACGCTTTTGAGTTCTAGCCTTGGGTCTGTAGCCCTCAGCAAAGCTTTCCAGTCGTCTAGATCTCGCTCCTTCACGAATGGTAGGACTCCAGGCGACGGCAGCACAGTATCCATAATGAGGAGAGTTGACCTTTCAGCTTTCAGCGCTGATACGAGGTTGCTGAGAATGCTTATAACCTCGAAATCTGGCCAGTTGTGTATGATCATGCGCAGCATGTATACAGCTGCGCCAGTGGTCGGTTGAGGCTCAAAGAAGCTATGAGCCTTGAAGTAGACACGACCGGTCAATTCAGAGTCGTCTGATATCTCGGTCGTTCTCTTATCGTTTACTACAGCACCTAAATCCTGGACCTCGGAGCTCAAGTGAGGATCACGGCAAGGCCACTAGACCAAACGCCTCCTCATCTTTCGGGACTCGCAAGCCACACATCATGTTTCACATCAACGCTGTCACCGATGATGCCTCAGCCGAGAAGATCGGCGTTGAATGGGCTGACAGCATTGTCAATGCTATCAATAGTACGAGCGAGAACATTGGCCCTACCTATAGGCTATGTCAGCTTCATGGAGTCGACTGACCGCGCTGAGGATTGTTATGGCAGTAATTTAACACGACTAAGGGATGTTTAAACCAGCGTCGATCCTCAAGATGTTTCAAGATATTCACATGGTCGGATTCCGATTCAGTGAGAGAAAGTTCAGACTTGCTCGACGTAATTCCGTAATGTTGCCATATAAGAGAGATAGTGTAGTAACCGGCACAGAGACTTCAAGCCGTCATGCTTTGATGCAGATAACGTGTCAAATGTCTCTGCAATTAGTATAGTTCGTGTGAAGAGTGGCCACTGTTACAGCTTTCATTCTTTTATTCTCTTAGTAAGCAGTAAGTAACTTGAATGTGTTTATTCAGTCAAAAAACTGTAGTAATAATATTCGTTATCTCACATGATTCAACGTGCAAAGTACAAGTATGCCGGCTGAGAGAATGACGTGGAACATCTCATCGTCGAGCACTCCACAGCGTGGGAAATACAAATTAACAGGATCACATTATGTACAAAACGGATTACTTACAGTTTGTTTTATATCTTCTTCTTACCTACTTCTATACTAGTAGTCTACTCATATCATTACCGCTGGCTATCTTATTTGAAATAACTACAGCTTCCTCCCAAGTTATTCTATGCCTGAGCCTCGTATTCAATCGAGTTAACACGAGAGCCTACCAGCCGTCGACACATGCTGTATGTATCGCCTCACGAATCTTTGTGCAGGGGTACTGATTTAGCCCGTAGTGGACTTTTCTAATGTACAAATTCCTTCCCCTTAACGTTCTTCCATTCAACTCCCAATGAGGGGAATATTGAGAAGCAAGCAGCTGCAAGTCCCACGTAGAAGTAGCTACGTAGCGCCGCGTTATATTCGACCAAGACATTTCCAAGGATATCAGGAGGAAGGAAGTTGCGCAGTTGAGTAGCACCACCACCAATCACCTGATCGACATCGAGACCCGAGAAGCTGCCAAGTCTTGATCTCAGCTCGTTGTTGAAGACGGCTTGGGCAACGCAGACCAGGACAGAGCCCCCAAGGGACTGGGCAAAGAACATGAGCGACACACCGATGGGAACATCCTTCTGCACGAGGGCCACTTGGGCCCCTAGGCTAGCTAGTTGCATACCTTGACCGATGCCCAGTCCGAGAATAATCTGGTATCCAATCCAGATGCGTGTTGGGGTATCCACGACAAAGGTGGAGATAAGACCGCCGCCGACGGCCATGAAGATGACAGATGAGAAAAAGACTGGGTTGAACCAGCCAGTACCGTTGATGACGCCTCCTGATACGATGGCGCCAAAGACGAGAGACAGCACGAGGGGAAGTGTGTCGATGCCAGAAGTGACGGCATCTGTGCCGCGAATGCCCTGGAACCAGATCGGCAAGGCAACCAGGAAAATAATGAGCACTGCTCCAAGACAGAATGCAAAGATGGTGCCGAGCCAGACATTCCGCAGCCTGAACAGGCGAGGTGGTACGGTGGCGTTCTCCTGCTGCCAGTTTTGAATGCCAACAAAGGTGATGAGAAGCACACCGGCAAGGACTAGGAGAGCAATGATACGGCCCTCGTTCCACGGGTACTTTTCTCCGCCCCATTGCAGCGCCAAAATCAAGCATATGACGCCAGGAAGAAAGACAAGATTACCAAAAGGGTCAAGTTGCTTGATCTGCTGCTTGATCGGTGTGGGCTCCTTTGCGGCGAAGCTCGGGAAGAGGAAAAGCAGGGCGGCCACGGCCGCTCCTCCCACAGGAAGACTATAGAACTACAGCGTTAGCGATGTTTGATCTTACCGTGGGCGCAGAAAGAAGTGCATTCATGGGGTTGCTTACTTTATGTAAAAGCACCATCTCCAGGTGACGCGATCGGTGAACGCTCCTCCGATGAGTGGAGCAATCACTGAGGCGATTCCAAACACGGCGCCCATCATGCCGACATAACCCGCGCGCTTGGAGAGAGGCGTGACGGTCGTGATGAGAATGGTCGAGCCCGAGTATATGCCCGCCGATCCCGCCCCGGCGATGGCCCGGCCGATGATGAAGGCCACGGAGTTGGGTGCGACGCCACATAGAAGAGAGCCGAGCTCGAAGAAGAATATGGCGACGAGGTACACGGCTTTCGTCGAGTAAAAGGTGAAGATGCGGCCCCATAGTAGTTGCGTGGCCGAGCTTGTGATGAGATAGGCGCTGGCGTACCAGCTGATATCGCCGAGCGACTTGAAGTCGTCTGTGATGCGGGGAATCGCCGTTGTGATGATTGTGCGGTCTAGTGCGACGAGGAACATGGCAATCATGTTTGATAGGATGATGACGGCGAGCTTCAGTCCGTGAGGGTACTGCGACTCATCCTCGGCCTCTTGCTTTGCTGATTCGGATGAAGGAATTTCGGTCGGGGTTGCCGTGGCTGCCCGATCGGATGTTTCCACTTTCTCGTGATCCTCCGACATAGTTTTTTGACCTGGGAAAGGGAAGATATGTGTGAGAGTATAACTGATTTAGCTGTGTTCGGGGAAAGCAGAGAATGGCTTGGAAAAGAACGAGAAATGTTGTCGTAAAGCCGTAAGAGCACTCCGACTTTAAAGGCAACCTCATTTCGCTGAGAAGGCGCGAATTGGGTCCCGACATGCCTTGAACTCGAGATACCGTTGCGGAGCGGCACTCGGTGTCGGGGTGTCAGCATCTTCGGGGATCCATCACGGGACGAAAAGACAAAAACGCGGTCCCGCCATCGGCCCTTAGAAAGATTTGATCTACCATCCGAGACAGGCACATGGAATTCAGGCAACGATCGCCCTTGAGTTCCCGCTCGCTTAGCTTGCCAGGTACGTCAGGAATATGGGCGAATACGAAAGAAGTTGGTGTGTAAAGTAGGTAGGTGACTTGCATGCGAGTTCAACCCCCTGGTGAGGTCGGGCACTTGTTCACCTCAGCTCGGGACCGAAAGACTCTAGGACCCCGGTCAGCAGCGAGAGCGGTCCCGCGCGGAGGTTCGTTGGGTCGTTGCCATTGCTCAAGCCACTGGTATGATCCTTACAAACGGCCGCTTCTGGATCTCCTGGATGTCAGCCAACCGGTTCTAGCCAGCTTATGCTCATTCCCGCTTTCACTTTATTGTTGCGGCACACCTGTATGGCATAGAGCTAATGGTTGCTCCCTGCAGCTGATAACTGAGTCGCGCTGCTGTTTACTTGATGGCGTGAACATGCCCTCTGCACTCCGCTCTCTCTCTTCAATCCAAGGTAAATCAAAGAGACTTTTTCATGCTGATAATTTTCCTCGGGACCGTCCAACAACGAGTTGAGCTACCCAGGAAGATCGACCACACCAAGTCTACATCTCGTTCGCGATTTGCTTAGAACTCGAACACATGGCTGAACTCAAGATCACTAGAGGGCACTCATGTGGTCCATGCCAACACCGCAAAATAAGGTGCAACGGTCAGTCACCTTGTGCGTACTGCATCAAGACGGGAAAAGACTGCGTCCGACTTCCACGCTCTATTCGAACTACAAATAACCATACCGGTCGCACCGCTCAGGAACGGTTCCCGTCACAGAATAGTTCATCTACCGCCAAAGGCCAGGTCGTTGTCAGTGGTGACCAGCGCCGCTATGTAGAAGAGTAGGTGCCCTGTTCACCAGAGAGCAGTGTCGTAATATAAGCCCGGCAGCTGACGCCGCCCAAAAAATCAGCAATAAGTTATGGTCAAGTCTGGGAAACGAAGTGAGTCAACATTTTTCGATATATGTCGGATTTAGAATGAGGCCATCTAACTCTAAACAGATGGCCAAGAAAGACCCAAATCCTACCCCAAGCAGCATACCAATGCCATCCAGAGTCGAGCTGCCATCGACAAATATCAACCTGATATTTGGGCACAAATTGGACTCTCCATTTATGCTGTATCCCTCGGCTATTCAGTCATTTCGGCTTTGGCAGGTGTTTACCACCAACGTCCATCCCTTAACTAAGATACTCCACGCGCCGACAGTGCAGCAAGAGCTTATCCAGGGGCTTTCTGAGCCGGACTCCATACATGGTCCGACCGAAGCCCTTATTTTCTCGATATATCTTGTTACAGTAGTCTCTTTAACCGACGAGGAATGCCGGAGCCAGCTTGGTGAACCCCGAGAGAAGCATTTAGCGAGGTATTGCTATGCAACCGAGGCAGCCTTGAGCAGAGTCGATTTTCTGAGATCGACAAACCTCAAAGTGCTTCAGGCGTTCACTTTTTACCTGGTGAGTTCTTCGCACAAAAATTTCCGGCAAATTGAGGTCACCAAACTGATAGCTGCTAGCTGTCTTTGCGCCACCTATGCGATCACGACATCTTGTGGCTCCTAACCGGGCTAGCAACTCGCATGGGCCAAAGAATGGGCCTTCATCGAGAAAGCTCGCTGAAAGACCTGCCGCCATTCGAAGCTGAGCTGAGACGGCGAGTTTGGTGGCAAATAGTCATTCTTGACGGGCGTACAGCGCAGCTCACAGGAGCCTCGATGAACCCCGGCATTCAGCTATACGGAGACACGAAGCAACCTCTAGGTGTCAACGACGACTACCTCGTCCCCTCGATGAGTGTGTTGCCCCGTCCATCTCCTGTCACCACCGAGATGGTGTTTTGCTCAGTTCGCATTGAGATTGGAGTATGGATGATTGAGCAGAAATGTCTTCTTGACTTTGCGACATCGCCTGAACGGAGGATCAAGTTTCTCAAATCCATTGACGAGCTTGAGAGTCATATCGAGGAAAAGTATCTTCGGGCCATCAATAAAGATATTCCGTTGAACCTGTTGACGACGTACCTTGCTCGATCTGCCGTCTGTCAACTCAGACTATCTGTCTACCACCCCAATCACCAGCCAGAGAGGACATCTGAACTCGATGGAGAGCAGATGGATATGCTGCTAGAGAACAGCCTCGAGGTCATTCGCTACGACATCCTGTCACATTCTACTGGCTCTCTTCAGCGCTTCCTGTGGCATATTGCCAACTTCTTCCCTTTCGAGACTTTTGTCCTTCTCATCAGCGCCTTATCGAGCCGTGCCGGTGGCCAAATCGTCGACGTGGCCTGGCATGTCATCAACCAAGTCTACGAGCACCATCCTTGCTTCATCACGGATTCGAACGACTCATTGTACCGGGCACTCGGAAATCTGACGTTGCGAGCCTGGCAGCAGAGGATTGCAGCCTCTAGAAACGTCGGAATGGAGTTACCATTGGAGCCACCTTGCATAGGCCAGCTTGCGCGCCAGCGGACGAAAATATCACGTAACGCACAATCAAAGCCTCAAGTGCCGACGGTGAGTACGGGCAGTGACGGCCCCGCTACACCTCAGGAGATGCCCAAAATTCGGGACTGGCTGCAAGACGATGGTCATGCCTCTAACATGGTACAGCAGCCAGCATCGCATGGTCAAGACGTTGCGATGCCAGGGTTCGAAGAGGAAATGACAGAGATGACCAAAGGGATAGACATGGATTGGAACTTCTGGCAGGAGCTACTGGATGGGAACTCTCGGGAAAGCCAGGAATGCTTCCCTTTCTCTTCTTTCATGAATAAAGCTTGAACATCAGTATTCTCCTATTTCGGACATAGAATCATACCCAGCCCTTCGCACGGATTGATCTCAATGACCGCATAGTCATGCAGGAGACTTTATCGATCATATGAGATATGCGTCGTTGCCCCATGGCCCCGGACCCCGCACCGATAATCGCCCGCATAGACTTGCCATTTCGCACCGGGTGGAGGAGACTCCTACCGAAGGACACACACTCTGGCCCACCACAGCCCCCGGACGTCGTGATATCTACATCACTCCGATGCGCGAGGGAAGTTGAACAACATAACACAGCATATGAATACGAGATTGTGGGACTCTTTATCTCATGCCTGACGTGAATAGCAACCCCCCGAATCTAACTCGTCGTTCACATTTGCCCTCCCCTCATCGCCTTCATGTTCGTCCGAGGTAGTCAATCTTGAGCTCAATCCTGATCAAACTCACACCTCCATCTGTGTCAATCATGGACGAGAGAGCTCGCATCTCCGTTACACGCCCAGTCCCGAACCCAACGCCCAGCTACTGGCACTCGCCTCCCTCCCGTCTCTCAACCTACACCTCCAGCCCATCACCGCCATCAGAGACCGACACTTTGATCATAGGAAGTGGCATCACCGGCGCAGCCATAGCACACTTCCTCCTCTCCTCAGACCATGCTTCGGCCTCGCCCCCAGACGTCACCATGCTCGAGGCTCGCACCCTCACCTCTGGCGCAACGGGGCGCAACGGCGGCCACACAAAAGCCGCATCCTACCGTTCATTTCTTCATCACGCCGAAACCCTTGGGACGGAAGCAGCTTGCCTCATTGCCCGTCTCGAGCTCGCAAACATCCGAGCCGTCCACGCCTTTGCCGCGTCACATCTCAAAGACAAGGAGACAGAGAGCAAGCCTTGTCAGACGGTCGACGCGATATACGACGCAGCACAGTGGGAAGCTGGGAAGAAGGCCGTCGAGGCGATGAGGGAAGCCATGCCTGACGACGACGCATCAAAGTACGAGTTTTATGACGTTGAGGAGATGAAGACCCGGTTTCACGTCGCAAAAGAAGGATTATGTGGAGGCATTGGATACGAAGCCGGAAGCATTTCTGGGTACCGCTTCACCACAGGCGTGCTGGAATTATGCGTCGACAAAGGCATGAAGCTCTTCACAGAGACACCAGCATTAAGCATCCAAAAACTTCATCAAGGTGACTCTCAAGATGCTCACCGCTGGATAGTCGAGACACCAAAAGGACAAATCAAAGCCCGCCGCACCATACTAGCAACAAACGGCTACACTGCATTCCTCCACCCGCGCTTCCAAGAAGCCATCGTTCCGATGAGAGGCCAAATCACAGCCCACCGCCCGGGCTCCAGCATGCCAAAGGCGGGCCTCGCGACAACCTACAGCTTCATCTATGAGGACGGCTACGAGTACATGATCTCCAAGCCGGCAGGCACGCAGTTCGCCGGCGACATCGTCATTGGCGGCGGGCTGGTCCGCGCTCCCGATGAAGGGCTGGGCGAGTACGGCACGACGGATGACTCGCGACTGAACCCCGTCATCAGCTCGTACCTGCGGGAGACGACGCCGCGCTATTTTGGCGAAGATTGGGGCGATGATGGCCCCGAAGGCGAGGGCGGCAGGGTGCGCGCCGAGTGGACTGGTATCATGGGCTTCAGCCCCGACGGCTTCCCATTCGTGGGCGAGGTGCCGAGTGAGGACGGGCTGTGGGTTTGCGCGAGTTTTCAGGGACACGGTATGGTGTTTTGCTGGATGTGCGCGAGGGCGCTGGCGGTCATGCTCAAAGGGAGCGACGACGGCGGCGAGGAGGAGAAGGAGGAGGAGAGCGGGACGAAGGCGGAGGAGGCGGAGAAGCAGCTTGGCAGCTGGTTTCCCAACGCATTTAGGATCACATCTGCACGCCTGGCGCAGAGATTTGCAGGGAGAGTGAATCACTCGACGGCTGGAACCGCTGATCGGGCATAGAACTCAGAGACGCAGAGACATTGAAGGCATGGAGATGTCGAGAATCGGGAGTCACTCGCGAACGCCCACCTGACGCCGCGCGGGCTGGCTTGAATTGGCTTACTTGCTTTGCTCGTTGCGGCTGGATTAGAGTTCGACCGCGCCATTCATGGCCGCTTAGCTTAACCATCCCCTCGGATTCTATCGTATGAGCCCGTTCTGGCGGTCAAAGAAAAGACAGGTATGCCAGGGAGGAGGAAAGGGGAAATGGCGTCTCGTCCGCCTTCCCGCGGCCGTAATTAGGCAAGCACGTAGTAGACAAATGATATTGTTGTCTTGTTTGCTCTTGGCTTCCACGAGCCGTCGTCGGGAAAGTCGATCACGAGGTGCATGACTTCACAGCACATACACACGCGCCATGAGAATCTGGTACTTCTAGATCGCCCATTACTAGGACATGTCTGAATAGAATACGACCGTGGCAGATTATCGTGGACGGTTTGTGGAGTTCCTGGCTCAGCCGGCCACGTTCCTATTCGGCGTATCATTTTGTGTTGCAATGACCAAGTGTGTATACTTTTGCATCCAAAAGATATCCTCACGTCAGGTTCCAAATCGCGCGCGTAATTGCGGCCGTTTAATGTCATCTGCATGTCGCACAATGCGCGGGACCAGCAAACATTTGGACAAAACCCCACCTAGACGGCACCACGCCTCCACAGCTCGGAATGGAGGCTAGTTGTAATTATACTACGGATACGTACGAAGTAGGTCCCACCATGTTCGTCAGTCTCTACGCAATACGCAGTAGTTACTATGGAGTCCCCAATCGAGCGGCACAAGCGGGAAGAGTCTCGCCAGTGCGCTGGCACGGTACTGCTCGCCTCGGGATCGCTTGCAGGTGCAGGTTCAAGGGGGACCACTCGGTTGGAAACATTAACCCACAGGGGGAGGGTCACGATGACAGGATGGCTATTGAGCGTAGTGAGACGCCAGAGATGGGTTAAACGAGGAGGCCAGACCCGAGAGTCAGAGCTGTGGCGTTCTTAGTGTGACGTCCTGTTGGATGCAAAGGACTTCAGCCATCGTCTGTTAGGCTCGGCGGATAGGGTACCCTCCGTCCGGTTAATATGTGAAGGGAAAACAGGCAGCACAGCGTGTGACGGGTAGCTGCTGTTCTGGAGGAACCACCTTTAGGAGATCAAGCCTCCCCCAAAGTGCTTCCGCGAGGGACAGCAAAGGGCTAAAAGGGATACTTACTCGCCTTGGATTTGATATCATCCGGAAAACCGCGGGGGGGGCAGCTTCGATCCAGAGAGCTATCGGAGTGGAACGGCTTGCAGAGGGCCACCGTACACACACATCGAATGTGACTCTGAGAAGCAGCCATGGCCTCATTTCCTACTCGATGTGTACCAAGATTGCCGTGAGAACCCCGCTCGACCAAATGTATTGAGGTAGGTGCTTAATGCGGTCCTGGGCATCGTGGGTGGTAGTGCGCGCGCGGCAGCACGGAAAGACAAGAAGAAGACAGGGGGATGGCTTTGGCAAAGACATTGCCGGCCGGCTTTCTTCCCAGCATGCAAATGCTGCTGGATGGACCCAGCCAGCCAGGACCGCAGCTGTACGGACGGATATGCGATCCACCGCTCTGGAGACCTTTGACAGGCTGCGAAACCCGAAGGATTCAAAGCAGCCAAGCCATCCAAGTAGTTGAGACTGAGGGAGGGAGGGAGAGAAAGCAGCGCACACACAACTATCTGTACACAAGTAACCCGACAGAGGGGATAGTGGCCCGCAATTGCAGGCACAAGACATGGAACCACCCAATAGCCCTTCGATTGGGACCGCACACACACGTCGCCAAATGCGGTGAGCGTCAAAGTAGAAGAGATGCAGTTATGCGCCTCTGCGGCATGATGTCGGGGTCGGGCGTCTCAGCGCGAGAGCGAGGCATGCAGTGAGGCTTGGAAAACCCAGCGTTGATCTTGTCCTGTCTGTCGTTTGAGTCATGTCTACATGTGCGCGCATATACCTACCTACGCAGGCTGAGCCGTTTGTAGTTGACGTGCGTTCGTCACAAGCATCGCGGCCCCCTTTGTCATCATGCTGTGTGTGCAATTCTCATGTCCCAAGGAAAGAACATGACAGGACACGTAAAGCTTGAGAGGGAGATCCCTCGGTCCAACCTACATCGTAGTGCCCGATGATTCCGAGGATCTACATTGCGCCAATTTGGGTTGATTTGCTAGTGGCGTTTTGGGACCTGTTCGGCCAGCAGCGTTAAAGAGGTTGCAGCTCGGCCGAGCATGGCGACATGTATGTACGTATCTGTAGCTTGTGCTAGACAGGTACCGGTATGATGGTTGTATCGTCGGGCCATCAAAGTTTGTGGGATAAGCACGCAAAACAGTCTATCTGGCAACGGGATCGGGTGGCATGCGGTCAGAGCAGAGCAGAACAGAAACGCGTGCGCTTGCACTTGTACGGCCGAAATATCATTGTGCCCTAATATGCTGCAACGTAACTGGTATTGCAATTGGCGTCAGACCATCCCGATGGTTCAAGTCATGTTCGGTAATCACTCTCCCAAACCTCGAGGCTGTCTAGCACGTATGTATGGGTTTGAGACGGCGGCTGCGATGTTTGGCCGCCTTACTGCGTAGTCGTGGGTTTAGCAGACAGAGTGCAAAGTTAGGCCCGGTAGTGGTCGCGATCGACAGTCAAAGTCCAGGCCGAAATGCAACGGCTTCAGATCGTCGCGTCCAAAGCTGCCGAACTTGCTCGGAACCCCGGCTCATGGGCGGTGGCTAGCACGTAGTTCGAGTTCAGAGGTCCCCTCGAACGACCACATGTTGGTCTCTTGGGATCCGAGGGGAGAGGGGCTGAGACTAAGCAGCTATTAAGGTAGCTTAGGCCTTTTGTTTCGCCCAGGGATAGGAATCCGAAGAAGAATGGCTTTGCAAATTACACATTGCCGACCACGTTTGACATGCCAGGCTATGCTCCGCGAATCAAGATCCGTGATGGCGACAAGAGATGAGTTGACACAATGGGGGCGCAACCTAGGGCCAAAGTAGCGCGGCGGACTCTGGTCCCTCCTCCTAGGGGAGAGGCTTGGGTCGAACCACGGACCAGCGGGCACGAGTTGAAAGCTGCGGACGCCCGGGACGCTAAGAGATCATATGAACCTCGTAGTTGGATTAGAGCATCGTAGCTTGCCATCCATCTCAGTACCGTCTGGTCCTGATTTGGTCTGGTTGTCTGGATCATCTCATAATTCCTGTCTCTTATCCCATCCAGGGTGGATAGCAGAGTTGATCTGAAGCCGACGGTGTGAAGGCAAAATGAGAAATGAGCTGACGGAGATCTGCAGAGGTTGTTATTCCCGGTGCTAAAAGACGACCGAACGCCCGTTCGCTCCGGGCGGTAGGGAGAGACGCAGATGGTCGGGTGGACGAGAAGACGGGATCAAAATAATAATGCCCTGTCGGGCAAACAGGGACGAGTCGAAGAGTCGCGGCGTTGCCTTGGCGGCACCCAGACGTAACGGCGGCCGGCGGTCAAGCTCGGGACTTACAGTTGCCTCAACTGCCATTGGGTCAACGCCAGATTAAATGAGACGAGACGATGTCGCCTTGTGTCGGTCGATGGACGGGATGGTCGATGTGAGTGACAGCAGATGGGAAAGGACGGGGTTGTTGTTGGTCATGGGGGGCTCCGTTTGGGGCCCGGGAGGTTGCATCCGAACGTGGCATTCAACGGGTTGTAATAATGCAATGGAATGGCAATCGCTTGCATGGCGCGGGAAGTCACGACGTATGATACCAAAGCTACTTACATGGATAGAATAGTCGTGGTTACTTCCCGTACTCCGGACTGTATCAGTAAAGAGATAACTTCAAACTTTGAAGTATCAACTTGCCTCGGCCCTTGATGCAGTACGCCAGATGTAGATAGGCACAAGGTTGGACTATTGGAGAAACGACCACTCACCTGAAAGGCTAGAACGGCGCAACTGCCGGCTGCCGGGTGACGAGCGGCGTAGAGGCATGCGATCTTCGCTGCAAAGGAAGGACTTTTGGGTGGAAAGAAACACAATCGAAGCCCCTCCATGGGCCTTGCCGCTTACAAATGCCAGCATAGGAGTCGTACCGAACGATTATCCATTCCCCATGAAGTCACCTGAGTTGTTGAAACCAGATCGTTCATAGCTTGCAAAGTCTCTGGTTTCACGATGAACTACGACTGACCACAATTAACAGTGACCATGCCTTTGAGGGATAAACCAGCTCTTCTCGTAAACGTAAACATCTCCCAGCCAGTGAATACAGAATACATGCGGATCCGACAGACTCGGGAGAAAGTGACCTCGATGGGCCGGCCCCCCCTTCTCCCAAGAAAAGCTTCCTCCCGAGTCCCGGCCCAGCGTGCCATTCCTCTGGGAACCTCCACTGCGATGGCTGGGGCCCCTAGCTGCCCTGTTGTTCGTTAAAGGCGTGCAAGCAAAGTACTCTGTATTCGTAGAGTTGCAGCGCTTTATCCGTCTCATGTCCCTTTCCGTCTGGGGGGTTGTCTACAGTGCAGTAGGACTAACAGTGGGCAAAGGGGAAGGGGAAAGAGGATCCGAAGGGAAAAGGAGCGGAAGGGATGTCGGAATACCAGTTGACGACTTTGCATCCCTTTTCGAGACCCATAGACAACAGCGTGGCGATGGCTGTAGACTTGAGTACTCTTCATGTACTCATCTGCGCTCTTCTCGACCTCGGCATGCCCTCTTTGAGTATCCCACCAGAACCCATTCGATTTCTCGACCCTCCCTGTACCGCCAAGAGGGACAATCTGGGTCTCGGCCCCCACAGGAGGGACAAGTTCAAATCCCGAAATCTAAAGTCCCACTCTTTCTTTCAGGTAGTGTGCTCTTCCGGCCCTCTCTTCGCACCCGCTATCCGTGCCTCTCTGTACGGATACACACACACACACTCGCAACGGACGGGATATGCTCTTCAGCCAGATGGAAGTCTCTTTAAACGTGCTGGGTCTCGTGTTTTTCTCCGAACGTAACCTCCATGCGGCGGGTGACTATCTGGTCATGCCTGAGTTCTGGGCTGTCAGGTTTGACGCACGCTTTGTGTGGAACGTCAAGATGAGGGGGTTCTACAGTCTCCTAAGTACACAGCAGGAAAGCCACTCGAGCAAACCTGGCTTTCGAATCTTTGTGGCCAGAGAAAAGGTTCATGTTTACTTTTTTCCTTCTCGCTCTCCAGTCGAAGCGACGGATTGAGCTCGATGCAGGACAAACGGACCAGACGGCGACGCTTCTCTCCCTCCACCCTCTCTGACCGTAACCGCTGCTGCAAGGTTTTTTGTGATATCTGACAAAGACTTTTGCAATCGTGGGCGCGCACTGCTGGATTAGGAAGAGGGGAAGACCCAAGCAGCGCCGACGAGGGGGGAGCCCGGGTCCGGGAGCATGGACATGGGTTTCTCGTCAACGACTGCCAGTGACCGCTTCTCGGGAGCCAAGACCCCAAATTTTGCCAGTGCCTGCTCGTCGGTTGCTTGAACTGTGACATTGTAGCATCCGTCAACGCTGTCAGCATGTACCTCTGAAAGCAACCTTGGAAGAGTCAGAAGTGAGGCTTTCCTCGCACCGCGCGATTGATCCATCACTGAATGGCCTTCCTTAATCATGGTAGTGCGGACTTTGCGCCCGTTTGATGGGCGATGGAAGGTATGGATGGTCCTTGCTGACGGACTTGGTCACGGACACAGTACTGTAACACTGACAGCTGGATGAAGGCCGCCAAGTTGTCGAAACACTTTCTTGCTTTTTTACCCTTCCCTCCAATGGACTGGACTCAAGGGTCATTGCTAAGCTTCGGCACTCGGTCATTGTGTCGGGGACAGGTCGGTGGGCAGAAAAAAAAAACACTGGCAGCTTTGGGCGGAGAATCCTGCCGCACTGGAGTGTATGATATCGATCATCTCAAGTTCGTTTGTGTGGCCCATCCAGATCTTCGCCTGTGGGTTGATGAGCTTCGTGGGGTCCCGGGAAAGCGATAGTGTATGCTTCTTCTTCGGGACGTCGCGCAATCTCACGCAATCTCTGCGGACCCCATAGTTTCTAAGGATACATATGCGTGATCTTTCCGGGCTCGATCTCGCTGGAGACTCAGAGACGGGGGGTCCCCATCAGAAACCGAAGAGCCGCAAGACACGACCGTCAGATGGCCGGCCATCTTTACGGTGCCGACGGGTCGACGGCCCCGGCCTTCAGTTTCGACCGAGCTTCGGCGCTCTGTGCTCCGTGCCCCTTGTCCCAGCCCTGGAGCTCTTGAGTCTTGACTATTCGCGAGGTGCTCCGTTTCCCAGGAGTGCCCCTTCTCTCGGGTTGGCGTTTGGCTGTGCTGTCGGCCGCTCGTTGCAGGTTCATGGCGCTTCATCCCAGCAGCTTGGTTCGAGACAGTATAGAGTTCATTGACGAGGTGTTGATCCTTCGTGGCTCCATCGAAACCTGACTCCATGTCGAATGGCATAGCGTAGTGAACGAAGGCCAAGACCTGGTCCGACGTAAAGGTGTTTAGACTGACAGAGTGATGGGCAGGCCTTTTACCAAACGTACCTTACCTTACGGAGTACTGATAGCACAACTGACTAGACTCGTGACTCCCACCACGATAGACTTAGAGTACTCCGTCGTCGAGAAGAAATGCTGATCATGTCGATTATTACGGAACTCTCCGTTAACTTTGATGTCCCTGCGAGAATCCTCGATTCGTCTTGGGGGCCCTGCTGCTTCCGGGCTTTGAAAATGAGCTTGTACCCGTCCAACCCAAGTGGAGGGAGAGAAGTGGATTAGATAAGCATGCCCTGTACCATGGAAACGTCCGAGCCAAGGGCCCAAGGGGAGTGAGTGACATTGACTGGGAACTGGGCTGGGAGAGGGTTGGGGAGGGGGAAGCTTGAGAGGGCGAGAAGGGAGAGAGAACAGTGGTCAACAGATGGTCGATGTACCTCTACACCCGTAGGTACTTCCGCCTTGCCTTTGTCTTTGGCCCTTTGCCTTGCCTGCCCGGATCCACGAGAAGGGGGGGCAGAGTGGCCGGGACGCTGCACGTTCCAGGTCGAGGTAACTCCTGTATCCGTACGGAGTAGTGTGCTGTGCTCCTCTCCTCCGCAGCTGTAGAGTGCAGGCGAGGCGAGCAGGGCAGGGCAGGGCACTTGCTTTGCGTCTGCTGCTGCTGCTGCTGCTGCTGCTGCTGCTGCTAGAGGAACTCTTGTTCCCGTCCCGTTGGGTCGGCGGGCCCCCACACTTTCCGGTACAGTACGGGATGATGTCCTGAGCAGAAGTCCTAGGTCATCGTTGCGTGGCTTCAGTCTTGAAGGACTTCCTTCCGACGATGGTCCGCCTAGCAAGCAGGTCGATGGACGTTCCGCAGGAGAGTTCTCCATCAGCAGCTCCGGTTGCCCCTCTTCACTACAGAACATGTCGACATTCATTGGCATCTCGACTGGCCACGCCTCATCATGTGCTTCTCAGAGTCTTTCTGTGTCTCCTCTCTCCCGTTGCTATCTCGC
This sequence comes from Colletotrichum godetiae, assembly GCF_030913485.1. NCBI lineage: Eukaryota > Fungi > Ascomycota > Sordariomycetes > Glomerellales > Glomerellaceae > Colletotrichum > Colletotrichum godetiae. The sequence continues at coordinate 518,889 of NW_026851268.1, forward strand.
CCTATCTTCTCCTATCCTTCTCTCCCTCTCTCTCGGTCTGCCTTCCGAGTGTTGACACTGCGCATACACGAAGCACATGCAGATTCATGTCCAGTCCCCATTATGCCACAATGTAGACGCTCCGCTCATTACGCACGCATCGTCTTGGCTCACATCCGTATGCCTACCAGAGTAAGGATGCTCTGTACGGATACAGAACACTGCGGCTGCTATGGATATTTCTCCACTCGGTGACGGCTATCGCTCAGATACAACATGCGGTTCCGGTTCGAGAATGAGCCCTACTGCCGCACATCATCGCCCGTCTCATCAAGGGTTTTGACGGCTCCTGACTCGCCCATCTATCATGGCACTCCGTGGCACCATGGCACCGCGGCCATGGTCGCAGCCCTAAGGCAAGCCACGTCTGCCAGCGCACAGCACATTGGGATTGTTTCTCAGAGCTGCACTTCGGCGACCTCGCAAGGACGAGAGGACCCAGAAGTGCTCGCAAGAAACCCCCATCTTCTTCCTCGATCTTCATAGCCTAAGAGCAATTCCAACGTTGTCTCGACTCTTTGGGTAGTACCTGTCGCAAAAAAGTCACCTTACCTTGACCTCAAGTTGCCTTGCACCCCTCCACTTCAACTACGACCTCACCAATTCCTACTCCCAGACTGCCTAGTTCCCCCCCTCAGTCCCCTCTTTCGAACCCTTCTCCCATCTTCCCCTCACGGCGTTCAACTTTTTTCGCCTTTCCTTTGATCTTGGCCCATTCTAACCCATCCCGCGCTGCACGAGCAGACAAATAGGAGGACCGCCGTGAAGCGCCATCCGTCGTATACAGAAAGTCAATGAGCTGATGTTGTGACGGACCATGTGCTCTCCCACATGGGGCCACGTTCGTTAATTCTTCTTCCCGCCGTGCCTCCTGTCTGTCCCGCTGCTGTATTCACGGTGTAGGTACAGAGTATGTATCCGTACGGGCTGTGCTTGTGTTACCTACGCACGCAAAGGCAGGGTGATGCCAATTTTGGTGCAAAACAGACGTGCTTCATCCCCAAATCCCTGACTTGAGCCAATCATAAGCCCATCACGACGCCTTCGTTCCTCATTCCCGGGTCCCCACGTCTTCAGGTCTGACCCGACAGCTTGTTTTGAAGGATTCCTTCCCCTCCCCTCCGACGCCGATGCCCTTACCCTCTCCCGCTGCCCGCACCACTGATGTGCGCAGCCACCCCACTGACAGTGGTCGTCTGTATGTTGTACCCTGCCTGTTTCGTTCCTTGCCCAGCCCATCGTATCTGAACGGGAGACGCACACACACGCACACACGCACACACACCTAGTCACCCCAGGCCCCAAGGCCCAAAGCCCCCCGGGGCAGATTGATGGGCGTTAGGCACATTTGAGGGAACAGTAGGCGGCTGACGAGCTAGCCGGATTCGAGGCGTCTTGCCTACGGGTAGCTCACTAGAGCTGTCGAGGCTGTCTTGTCTGCGCAGTAGGCATGGTAAGCTTGCTTGGTGCCAAACATCGCCAAGGACTGGTTACACACTCGTTGAGCATCCCTCATCTTCATCTTCATCTTCGTATTTATCGTCGTCGTGAACATGTAAAGTCGTCAAAGATGATGGCTATTCAGTCGTCAGGTAGCTGCGATCATAGTGTAGACCCTGGCCTGCAGAGAACCACAGCCCGGGTATCGAGCGGGAAAGCATTACCCGCCCCTGCACGTATAAGTCATCCAAGCCTTGCTGTAGCATTTCAAGTATCGAAGCAGAAGCGCAAGTGCCACTTCTACCTACTTGTACCTGGGCGAAGCAATATACATTGGCCTCGACCGCTCATGTACCTTTCCTTCCCTGCCTTATTTGCCTACTGCGGTACTTAGTGTATCCGTAGGTTCGCTTTCCATACGTAGTACTTCCTGAGAGAGCAAGAGAGGGCCACAGCAACCCGTGCAGGGACGCGGAGCAGCAAGACCTGGACCTTGCCAGTCGTCCTTACTCCATACCGCAGCACACTACTCAAGCATCCATGCTCTCCTTCAAGTCTACATACATTCTGCTTGCTGCCTGCCTCTCATTGTCCCTTGCCTTTGGACCACTGACACCAAACACATACATAATCGCTCCCTTTTCACCTTTGTTTTCGCCATCGTCTTCTTCAACGTTGCCATACTGTCGGGCCCTCGAGATTCTCCACGGCATCGTCTGCCAACCCAGGATTCCTCCTGCGACTTCTCCCGTCACCTTCACTCCCAGTCTTGCTCAATCGGCCGGGAGGTTTGTCGAGTTGCTGATCAACTGTCAAGACAAGGCCAGTCGAAGGATTCGAGATACCTACCAGGGTCGACAACCTCTTTCCCCCGCACAGGGCATTCGGCGAACAAGCCGATCTCACCACATTCCGCTTCGTCGAATCGTCGCTGCTCACACCCTAGCCACGACGAAGACGACGACGGCCGAGAACAAAGTCTTGTCGCGTCAGACTGAACACCGCTCTTCTAGACGGACGCTAGTCGACGGTCGAAGTTTGCTAGACAGGTTGCAGGTTACATAGCTCTACACACAAACGAAGCCTGATCCCCCACCCCTGATACCAAAAGGTCATCCACAAACACCATCTCATTCTCAGCCATCCGCCGCCTCCTCTGGTACCGGGCTCCTTCAGCTACCTTGACGGTACGTACCTTCACGACTTTATTAGTCTATGGGATGACCCCCTTCGCCTTTCCCCCCGTCGTCGAAGTCATTCGGTTTCTGAGGCACCTTCACGGGCCATTGTCAAAGTCGATGCCGAGCTGTCCAAACCACCATACCCTTCCTCTCTTAACACCAGGCCAGTCCCGTCGCAAGACATGCCAGAATTCCCGAACAAACAGTTGTTAAATCGAACCCTGGTCCCCTTCCATCTTTCTCTTCGCTGCTCGCGTCCGCGATTTAACTCGTCCCGAACAAAGCGCACGCACACCACCCCCAAATAACCCTCTCCCATTGTCTCGGGTTCCTCCTTGCCATCCGCTCCATTACTTTTTTTTTTATCCCTTTTTCCTTATCCAGTACCTATCCTTCTCTTCTCCGAGACAAGCAGCGCAAAGCTTGCTTTCCCATCATTCGTTCTCGCCTCCCCGCTCCCACACCTCCAAACAGATCGACGTTTTCGTCCAACATCTTCCCTATCCAGATCATTCTATCCACAAGCGGCTCGACCGCTCCCCACGCCGCTTCGGGACTTTTCTGATCTGACGGTTGGAAACAGACAAGCCTGGCTGCCAATCAGGGACGTCATCGCCGGCATTTTGGTCTTGGTGGAGGGGTCCCTGATTTGAATTTTTCGTCCCTGGGAAGCTTTCTGACGTTGAGCAAGCCAAGGTTTAGATTTGGATCGCTTCGCATTGCCATTTGTGCGTCGTCAACTTCTCGACAATCTGGACGCCTGTCGCAGAAGACCTTTCTCCACGCCCGCCGACAGTGGACTTCGTGTGCGCTTGGCTTCGGCAGGTCGACTTGACTGGTATCTGTTGGGTACGAGGGGCACCAAGCAGATCATTCTCGTCCACAATGAATTCGCCGCCAAATTCATTACGCGAAGAACAACTGAGAGACCTCTTGGTGAAGTCCGCTCGCGGTCCGCCTACAGACCAAGAACCGCCCGAAAAGCGGCTTAAACTCGGCGGCCCCCCTTCTCCGGCAACCTCAGGCCCGGCCGTCATGTCACCGCCCGGTTCCACCGATACAACTATCACTGTCGGTTCTCATAATGGCGATGAGTACGATACCGAAAGCTTGACCGACAGTGTGAGAGAGCACATGTACGAGAACCGACTGCGATACCACGCCTACCGCGCAGGACGTTATGCTTTTCCCAATGATGCCATTGAGCAAGACCGCGACGAGATGAAGCACATCATCAGCATAGAGCTGAGTGGGAGGTACTTCTATTCCCCTGTCGATGACCTGATGGCAGGAGGCGCCGAAGTTCTGGATTTGGGTATGTGAGAGCTTTTTATGTGAGGCACCATGGTGGTGACGTACTTGAGATCATCGTGACGAATGGCTATCGCCACGTAATGCTGTCTTCATGCAGTTAACATCAAGACGTGGTTCATGATACATCGGCGTTGCTCAGAGCGACACCAGAATCTTACGACGTCACCACCTAGCCGCTTGTTTACATGTTGGCATATTCATTGCAACGTATCTGGTTAACATTTTCATTCACAGGTACCGGTCCCGGTCACTGGCCTATTGAACGTAAGTTTCCTGTCCACAAGCACGCGCTCTCTTCCCCGTCATATACCTCAGTTTCTTCAATCACGGATCTTTTCACTCCATTGCCAATAGCACTCCTATCATGGCAGGCCGTATAACTTACCTGTGACACTGTAGTCGCCGATATGCATCCCAACTCTACATTTCTCGGCATCGATCTATCTCCGATTCAACCGAGTGAAGTCCCACCCAACTGTCATTTTATGGTCGACGATATCGAACACGAAAATGGATGGGATCTAGAAGAAGAGTACTTTGATTTCATCCATCTACGACATACCTTGCACTCTATCCGCGATCGTAACGACCTCATGCAAAGAGCTTATAGGTAAACATCTCATCGCATGTCCCATGCCCCCTTCCAAGCAATCGATCGAATGATGGTCCCTTTAGACAGAGACTAAACTCTAGCAGGCACCTCAAACCCGGCGGTTGGTTCGAGATACAGGAACTCGAGTTCTTTCCCTTGTGCGATGATCAGTCATGTCCAGATGGAGATGGCTACGGTTTCCGGGTTTTCACGCAGTACCTCGACGCGGGATTGAGGGTACTTGGATCAGAAATGCATGGGATTCGCGTCGCCGCTGATGAGATGCGGGCCGCTGGTTTTGAGAATGTGGAAGAGGACAGGAGGAAATGTCCCATCGGCGACTGGCCAGCAAGGCCTGAGCTGCGCGAGTGTGGTATCTTGATGCGGGAAACTATCTTGGAAGGCCTCAAGGGTCTCGCGACACGGCCTTTCAGAGCCCTTGGATGGACTGAGATCCAGATCGAGATGTTCCTGTTGGACGTACGGTCACACGTCAAGGAAAGGGACTTCCACTCCTATCTCAACCACAGGACAGTTTATGGCAGGAAACCGCTCGACTCACCGAAGTCTTGAGTGGCGAGATTACAAAGAAAAAGATCGGATGACACGAACGAATACCGACGATAAGAACCGAGGAGGCGACGAGTACGAATCAGATCACCGCATACCGATAAAGGCGATGTAGGGGTTTTTTCAGATTTGGGTTTTTGATTTTCCCGGGACTGGACGCTTCCTTTTCCCACATTGTACGTGCTTTGGTGTACCTGGGGCATTGCATCAAAGGGTCCGGCTGGCGGGCTGGCATCATTATCATTATCACAACAACGGCACTGCATCGGTTTTGGGGTCTTCCGGTGGGCTTGGGGGTCTACGGATAGCGGGAGGTAGCTACGGCTTTGGCATGCCGTCATCATATTTGGGCTGCAGCGGGCGATGGGGGAGTTTTTTGTCGACTTTCTACTTCTAGGAAGTCATGAGATTATGATGTGAGGACCATGGCGGCCTCCCTTGACTACTTCTGTTTTTCAGAGGCCTAGTGTATCTTACCGGTTCATCCCGTCATATTGGAGTAGTCCGCACACGAGGGTTCATGGAGAAATCCCCGGGGTTCGGACGAATATTGCGGAGGTGGTATGTCCATATTACCTAGGAAAATACCTTACAAAGTCTCTCATTCATGAGGGATTACTTCTACCTTCTACTTCTCAGCAATCCGATTCTCAAAATCCGGCCTGTGCTGTATCCAATCGAGTTTTGAGTCGCCAGAAAAGCAGTATTACGTCTCGAGAAGCAGAGGCGTCAAAAAAGAGTGTTGCTAAGTCTGGGATGTATCAAGGACTATAATTATCATAAATGTTGGTTTTGCGGATGGTGGTGTTGTATATGCGCTCGATAGAACATTGTACTAACTAATCCTTCATGTATGTCTTTAACCAAGGCTTGACCAACCGCCCAGGCTATTTTCGGGTTCTTCGATCGAGCTGCAATCTCATTAGTCTGAGCAGTGAAGTTGTCCGCAACGCACCATGCCCGGCGGTTCATACAGGGGATATGACTGACTACAACCTGACATCTGCCTTCGTAGTGCGCACCAGCATGACGGAAGTTGACATGCCTATTGATGCTATTGGGACGCCAATAAGCTCGGTGAAGTAGTTGCGCATTCTTGAGTAGTTGGCTAAGTGGACAATTAAGATATCTTACGTAGCCGTTCTATCCTGGACTATGTTGTTATATTCCCATCAGAGATACGTGTTCTGAATATTGATGTTTGCTCGTTCGTCGTTGCGATGATAATAAGCCCGTAGACGATGTGGTCTGTGAGTGTAAGGTTTATTCCCTACAGGTATTCAGGTCCATGTCTTTGTCCAATGCAGACTGGAAATGAGCTGAGCTTGTGGACAATCAAAGGCCGGAGAGAAATGTAGAAAGCTGCAAACGAGAAAGGATCACACAATCAAAATTCGTTCTATGATTGTCTTTCACATAGTCCGCGTAGACCATTACTTTTCGAGTTTAACCCCCTTATCTGATCTTGGACTCCGGCTTGGAGTCGAAGACTGTTGTGAAGACCCTCATTTGATAGCATGAAACTGTGAATGGCCGCAGCTTGCCAGATGTATCTTCTTGTATCCCCCCCTCTTGCGCTGGAGAAAGACTTGATGATTCTGAATCTTAACTCCCGACGATACAACCTGCTCTAAACACATATATCATACCCCTGGCAAGTGCTCGAGTGGATGACAAAATGATCTGTCACGAGTTATGGCACGCAGCAATGGGCATATGAAGTGGGTTAAAGTGGCTTGAAGTAACCCATCTAGAATGGGCACATGAGAGCAGTCTATATACTAAGAGAGTGTGATATCCACGTGAGAAAGCACGTGGTAAGGTGCCTGACAAGTGCTGATACCATTCCTGTTTCGTGACATGATCTATCGCTCAGTAATAGAAGTTGAGTTCTAAGTCGATAGCACCAAGGCTACCTATCATCAAGATTATTTTTTCTCTTCACTTTTATTATTTCACACCCTCTCTATGAGTCAATGAAGCTATATACTTTGAATTCCAGTGAGAACATACTCTAATTGGCAGGAAAGCACTTGTCTGATGTTCGTTGAACATCATACGATCTTGTCACCCGCTTGGTGCTCTGGCTTTAGGACATTGATCACCGAGTTAACAAGCTCTGTATGAAGTAGCTTGAAGTCACTGGCTTATTTTGAAGAAGTAGCATTAATTCATCGAACAGACTTACATCAGTTGCGAATAAAGCAGGCTGGAGAACTTTCACTTAGTACATGGCAAAGTGTCAACGCTCTCACTTGGGTCTCAAAAGTTCTACGCTGAGGTTTTGTCAATAAACTCAGCAGCCTACTTGCAAAGCTCCCAATCCATTCAACTCGCTCGACTTACTCTTCATATATGCTGTCTTTTCTCTGAAAACTTTACCGCATTATGTCATGTCGAGAATCTGCAGTGACAGGACATAGGTAGACTTCACATATCATGGAACTGTATGTTAATTATTTGAAGTCGACCAAGACTGCGATATCTTGAGGTTATATGCAACTATAACCCATAACAATTATAACTCATGACTGAGGTAGATGATAATGTGCCGAGGAGTTTGGCGAAGTGTTATGGCTATGGGGCATAAGTTCGTAATCCGGGGGTGCAGCAAAGTCTGGCCACGGTGCCTTCAACCAACTCAGAAAAAGCAGCAGGGTACCTATCCATACTTTACCCTGCTATCAGAAACTTCTTAAGTTAGCATTCATCCTATGATTACCGATACTTACTCCTTTCTTCCCTTCTTTCCAGAAAACCCTCTCAGTGGGTCTCCGTAGGGCACCTTGACGGGCACATCATGCAAGCGGATCGGATGTTTGCCAAGGATGCGACGGAGCCCAAGCTTCAATAAAGTTCCGGCACTCTATACTTCAGACTTTGGGTAATAGAGCCCCTTCCTTCCCCTGAGATTTTGCGAGATATGGAGCGCTTTTGTTGAACGGGCGAGTCATGCATTATTCGCGACCCTTCGAGTCAATGCACGCAGCCGCATACTCAGTCTGTAAAGGGGCAACAGAGTCCGGATTGCAATCTGTTTCTCTTTGACAGAAGCCAGTATTGAATGGATAAGGGCTTTGTATTGATTGCACTGCTTCGCATCTGACCCGTTCTTGGTCAAAGAGTTTTCTGGCCTGTATTCCTTCGAATGCAAAATGACGATGACAATCTCTAGATTCCTATCATGACCATTGCTCGCTTGGAACCGAGATCCGAATAACCAGTTGCCGAGAATTGGGTGTTCAGCAATTCCTATCAGGAATCTATCTGTGAATGCGTGTATTTGTGGTCCACTCGGATGAATCATATGGATTGATCTACAGGATATCAAGTAGATCTACACTATGTCCGTTGGAATGGGAAGCATGTGGTGTTTATCATTCTGAACTGAACTACGCCAAAGGAAAGACTTGAAGAACTGGTTCCACGCCAGAAGGATTATTGCGTTACATCAATTGAAAGTTTAGATTCTGAAATACTGAAAATAGCTTCGAAGGTCACATGGTGGACTTCCAGTAGAAAAGAAGCGCCTTACGGATATTGTAGATTGCTAGCGATGTCCCAAGACAAAACAGACATTCTGAGTTTGGCCCATCATACTCTATGGGAAGTGAACAACCTTTGACAAAGTCTGGGTCTGATGACGTGTAGGATTGCTAAGATGCGCTGCGAGAACCAACTCCTATTGGTTTAGGCTTGACTGTAAGGCAAACAACCTAATAACTCTACTCTGTCATCTAGTTTCACTAACACGTATCTGAGGCTGGTATGAACATGTACTCGGTTGCATCACTCTGAAGTCATGACGGCAATCAAAGCGGTTTGAGCACGTGTCAGGTGTCCAGAGTTGCTAAAGATGGGTTTGTGGCTGATATTATGAGACCAGGCTGGTCTAGGCCGCTTAACTCCACACAGAACAAATGGATGAGGGTGTGACAAGATGGCAAAATTCAAACTCAACAATCAGCAGTCACCCGCACTTCTGTTATCTTGTTCAAAGGGTGAGTAATACGAGTTGGTAGGGAAGGCGCTAACAGTCTAGTCAATGATAACTGAGTGTTGGATTGGATGCCGATGAAATGTTTCTGCAGCTACGGAGTAGTAGAACCAAACATCACGTACTACTTGCGCTCAGACAGACGTCTCGCTTACCCCAGTTACATCATGGAAACTCTCTCCACAGATCCGGGCACTCGTTGAGATGCCAGAACGGCTAGTCCGTGTATTAGCACTATCTCATGGTTGCATGGAGTGATATGTCATCCATCTCTAAGGCTGGGATCTTGCTTCTAAACTGGCGATGACTCTTCGAGATCTACGAATGTTTGCTTGATGCTACGAAGGATTCGTTGCAGTTTCGCACACTCATCAAGTGCTGCATGTCAGAGCCGTGCAGCTGATAGCCTGATAGACTGAAGAGAGAGCCTCTCATATCACGTATATCCGAAGCCAATGATTGACTGGAGTCATTTGGATATATTTCAAAACCAAGGTGTAGATCTCATATTCGCCGAGTAACGGATATGACCCCGTTGTCAATCGTGACTTTACCCCATGTTGCTTTAGACTTTGATTGAAGCTTTGAAGAAAGAGAAGGTTCAAATGGTATTCCTGGCGTGTTCGTCTCATGGCATCTCACAGCCTCACAGAGACAATGAGCGTGATTCAAGGTGGACACAATGCCGGGTGGGCCGGCAGACAATGAACAGACCATCATCCCCAGACTTTCCAAGGGCGGGGTGGTCTGGCGTTGTCGACGAGGTAGTCCCCTCCAATAGGGTTCGCCGTCTTAGAGTGCAGATGATCTTCACTTCCCGAGGCAGCGCAATTAATACGAGGAAAACTTTAGTGCCCGGATGGAGGAGCTAGGATCATGAGAGAACACCTCCCAGATAAGAGAAAAGACCAGAAGATGGTACGACCATACGAAGTGCCGTGAGTATGGGATACAAGGTAGCGTTTGTCGGTCGGTTGGCTACAGGAGTGAGAGATTGTTCTCGAGTTTCCTCGAAATGATGTACTGTAAATCTTCAGCTCGTCATCACGGCTCCGACCTACCCGACGCAATGTGTGCCATTCACGTCACACGTAGCCCTACTAGGAACGGTAAGGCTTCGGATCAAAGTTTCAATAAGCAACTTGCAGGATTCAAGAAGTTCTCTCGACGAACGATGACAGGCTACCACCCCGCGCAACCCGCGGTTCATCGGCATGCCCATCTGCTCCATTGTCTCGCGGGGGCGCCCACTCATAGTTCGTATCGTCTGAACGGCTTGCTGTGCTGGCAGAGAAACTCAGAATAGAATGAACCAGCGAAGAGCAAATAAATCGTGGTTGGCCGTATTCCCGCCGCTGGGCTGATCTGGCTTGTCGGAGTCGCGCCTCTTGAGCAAGCTAAAGCCTTCGTATATGCATATCGCACACAAGCGAAGCGGCAGTCTAACCCGCGGTCTCAGTTGCTGGCCATGGGGGTCGGGCGGTGAGTCAGCTCCCAGCCTTTTGGTCTCACAATACCAGGGCAGCTTGGCCAACCTCGTGGCCACATCACACATACTTCACGGCGGCACACACACAGTCACACACATGCTGTTGCGGGATGAAGATAAGGCATTGGTGCTGTACGCCCGCTTAGCCGCCTGAAGCAACATCGCGTCCTGCAGGGTTGCGGCGCGCGCGATTTTTCACGAGCAGAGGCCCTCGAGGGAGCGTGGGAGGCAGGTGGCCCTGGGAGGGCAACAAACCCGAAAAGGGCTCGTTGCTCCTCGATTGCGACACGGAAGGATTGCGACCCTCGAGCCGAAAAGGCTCAAAGAGGCAACGTCAACAGAGTGCCAAGGAGCCGCAACACGCCGCAACGTAGCACCATGCCCTCGGGTAGCGGTACGGAATAGGGAAAGGAAAGATTGGAAGAGAAACGATTGAAACACTTTATCTTTACCCTCACCGGAAAGCAATCAATAAAACAATATCGAGCCGGAGCTCTCATTGGAAGTTTCACCTTCGGCAGCGAGGGCCACGAAATACTCTCATCCCGTTTGAGCCTTGAAGGCCCATTCAGGCCATTTCGGGGGACCTCGAACGACTCGAACCGTCAATCAACCAGCTCATGATGGACGCTAAGCCGCAGTTGCTTGCGCGGACGCTGGCGTTGCGTGCGCTCCACGGCCGCAAGGCTGCGCGATTGCGCGAGTCTTTTCTGGCATCATGGACAGATAGGGGAAACAATGACTTACGTATCTGGGTACTCAAGATACTGTACCTTGAAGATGACCGCCGACGCCGTCGCAGAAACCAGAAGGCAGAAAATCCTTCCGAGGCTCCCGCTAGGCAATTCGTAGTTAGGAAGGGCTCGCGTCAGTGAGTCCGAGGTTCGGGTCTTTTTAGCTAGACAGGCTGGCAATCCCACGTCCCGTAACTTGCAAGCCACCACCTCGCGGCCCGCCGGGGGGTTTTTTTTTTCTTCTCTTTGCTCTTGCAGCCTCTGTGCCTCTCTGCTGAGTAAGACCCACGTCACGTCTTTGGAGCGGCTGTTCGATAGTCTTCTTTGCTGGCGGGCGGGTGTGGAGGTTTTTGGTCCTAGTATTCGGGGCGAAACCGTTGTGGAGATGACAAACAGTAGCTCGACAGTAGCTTGAACAGATTTCGGCGCTTCTTTGTGCCAGGCAGCAACTGCCATTCTCAAATCAACAATGTCAGACGACGACCCGAGGCGAGGGGAAGGAAAACGAGGTGGCGGCGTCAGGGCGTCTAGCAGCGCGGGTTGGGCTTGCCAAGTTGCCGTGGCTGTTGGACTGACACTGACAACGAGAGCCGCAGTTCGTTCGTAAAGGAGTCGAGCTCGACGACAAATTTAATTGCCTGCTGGTGGCACCGTCCCGAAGGATATACCCGCACGTGTGGAATGAACACGGTGATTTAGAGTGATGGTCGGGGCGCTTCCGCCGTTCCCGGGTGATTGGGTCCAATAATTCCTCGCAAAAATAGTAACAATATTGGGCAATAATACGGAAGTTTAGACGGTAATGGTGTATGTAAGTGCGAGCTCTTTTCTGACAATACTCATCTCGACAATCGCGACACTATCACTGGGTACCGAAATGTTGGATGCGAGAATCTAAGCGAGAGAGAGAGAGAGAGACTACTTTTTCCATATCCACGGTTCGTGACAGCTGAAGCCTGAACGTCGAATTTTCGTTGAGACAAGCCGCTGGACACTAAAGCCTTAGGGCATCGAGATCTTCGGCATTCCGGTGACCGCGGGGCCCATCTGGTTCTTGGCGGGGAAGCTTTGACAAACTCCTTGCTTTGTGCTCAGCTCAGAGCCTCAGGGCGGCAAAGGGGGAGTACTCCGGAGGGGACAAAGGGAACGATTTCTCCGACAAAGCAAGACAAAGCAAAGCAAAGAGAAAAAAAAAAAACCGTTAGAAACTCTGAAAAAAGGAGACGAAATAGGGGCTCAATTTTCTGGGGTTGAACGACAACGGATGAAGATATTTTCCCTCTCTCGACTCCATCAATTTGCTCTGCGACTTCGCCTACGCTATCGCACGGGTTGAGATGTGTCAGATTGATCGTGATTCCCGTCCAGAGGTTTCGAACCCATGGGCGAAGTTGGCGAACAACGCCAACGAGGGCCACACTGGCTCCAGTGTTTCCTGAACCTGGAGGCTGGGAGTGATGTGGTCCCAACCCACCGGGACAAGGGGGGTGTGGCACACAAACGCAAGGTCAAGCGGTCTCGAATTCAGTCAGAATTGCTCGGCGGCGGTCCTTGTGCTCCGTTTCGATAGTGGGCAGCCGAGGGACGCCACACACAGAGAAACGAGAGGAAGAAGCAGAGAAGAAAATGATGGGCACAGTCACTTAGCCACAGGACCGGACAATTGTGCGAATTGTCGATACGACGAGAGAAAAGTTGGCACAGCGAGTGAGAGAGCGAGACTGTGTAGTAAACGAGCCAATGGCAGACGCCACAAATCACACAAACAACGCTCTTCCCTGCCGTTCCGTCACCGATAACAGAGAGTATTTATAGCAACGATCACCACAGGGGACACGGATCGGGTTTGGGTGCTGAGAGGTGTGGTGCCGTCGTGCAACCGTCGCCTTAACGGCAGCTCGGATTCGGGCATTTTATGACGAGATTTAAATTTCTTTAGCTACTCGCAAATGTCTGTTGGTGCCGGTATTCAAAAGACGAAGCTGAAGGATTTGCTTTTTTTTTCCCCCTCCGAGCCACAATCGCTTTATCCGGGCTCATTTTGACCACTTTATGGGTTTATGGGCTCATGCTGTGCGTTCCGGGCTGGCCGGGGGGAGATAGATGGTTCACCAAGATGCGTGGAGGTGTGGTTGCGTCTTGCTCAGGGGCTTTTCCCCCAATTGGTGGCTGAGAGTGGGGGTCGTCGCGCGGCGGACATGCCGATATGCCGATATCCTTTTACACGAGGAGAGTTTATTACGGTGTCTACCGATTATGAAATTTATTGTACTATGTGTATCCGTCGGGTGTGTGCTAAGGGGGGTTATAGGGGGATACGACAGGCGAGGTGGAAAAGCTCGAACGTTGTGTGCCTGCTTTTAGGGGCCGGCGGGTGGCTTTCGAACCGTCCTCGCATAGTCTGGATAGTCTGGATAAATCTGAATAGTCTGCATTAAACGGCTCGATGAATGATGACGGCGGCGGCGTATATGCAGGTCCGTGGCTGAGTCGAGTGCACAAAAAAGCCGGCACTCCACTACCGGTCCGTATTTCTTCGCGCAGCCGCGTCATGCCAACTCTGGAATAGGGGCAGAAGGGGGGTGACTAAACAAGCTTCTGGTCACCTTGGCGAGAATTTGTTCACCAAGCACGATAGCCCTGCCAACGAGCTGCGAAACCTCCTGATTCCCCACTGTTCACCGACATTTGCTTGCCTTATTGGATAGTTACGGGCAATTGGGCATACTGAAGAGACAAAGTTGACAGACCTCTTCCAGGCTCTCCCAACCTCGCTGTTTGAGTTTCAGCTTGCAAGGACTGCCACTCCCGCGCGTGTCCGCCAGCGGTTCGGACGGAATACGAGACATCAGACGAGGAACAGACACCCGCTGGCCGCCGTTGGCCCTTTCTCTGTGCACTATCCGCAGCCTCTGTGCGCTAGAGGCGCTGGCTAATCTGCGCACTAAAGTATAACCGCCCTGTCATCGAGCTGGTCAGGGCAGTTCCTGGGAATGACAGAACCGTTGGCTTTGTCTCTTTTTCGTTGTTCGAGAAAGTTTCCGAGAGAAGCTCGAGAAGCGACGGGCAAAAGGTAGAGACAGAGATATGGGTATGCGGGCTTCAGGTATGACTTGCGGTGCTATCTAGGAGTGTGTGCTACAGACCGAGACTCAGCGTAGCACCAATTCAGATAGTGATAGTGATAATGGCTTGACGGGCCATGGAAAAAGGAAGGTGACTGATAACCTCATCGGCTACCTAGCCAAAACTGAGTTGTGCCGTTACAATGAAGTGTTGGGTTGGCGGACGATAGTAAGGATACAGAGTCACACACAGTAAAGGAGAGAGAGAGAGAGAGAGAGAAGGCAAGCCACAACGTTTCGCCACCAAAAGTGCCGCTGCAGGCTTTCTCAAATCTGAGCCAATGCCGTGACGTCAAGTTGATGTTCTGTCCACTTCTTTTCTGACTGTCGACATTCGACAATTCGACAGGCCGAGCACAACATCCACAGATGGCACAGAATCACGCTCAGTCCGTTCCATCCCCATCCCCATCCCATCACATCCCGGCGGCCGTGTTGTAACTAGTGGGACCATCTCCTGACTCGCTTGGCAGCTGTGTTCTCCTTATCGCAGTCTTCCCGAAAATTCTTTTTCTTCTTCTTCGCCTGTGCTTTCTCGCATGCCCGCTCGGACGCAAAATAAGGGGTCCCTTTTCCCTTAACCCAAGCAACGCAGCCCCAGGCCCAGAACCACATGCTGCGGGTTTGCGGGTTGCTGACACGAGAGAGAAATATGCAATGCAATGCATCCTCCATTCAATGGGCCATGCTCGCCGCCGCCGACCGTCAACCAGCCCCTCGCAGCTCGCTCGCCCAAGACATGCAGAATAAACGGCTTCAAACGCTCTAGGGCTAGGGACCACTTGAGCTGACATCTCGTCGAAGCTACTGAAGCTTTCTCTCGGCGGCTGAGCAACATGGACAAACCACGCCCGACACAAGCCAAATGATCCCTGAAGGATCCCAGGATCGATTGGGTTCCCGGGAAAACATCCATGTCCGCCAGAAATCCTGCAAAGTTCGACTTTTTCAACTCTTGCGGCTCCACCCCTGCTTGGCCCGGGTTCCGCTTCCCAACTTCTTTTGCTTGCCAGTGCGAGCTCAGTCCAGCCCGCGGACACAGCAAAAGCAGACCAAGGAGAGAATGGTCGTCGTTGATACTGAGATACGTACTTTACGCGCGCGAAAGGGGACCGCCGTCCGAACTCCTCTACGAACAATGGACGGACAGTGGAACAAAGAAACCCCCAACGTCCTTCCTAGCTTCTAGGTCTAGGAAGTTCAGTACTCTCTAGACGTCTATCCGTAGTTGGGTAGGCTCCTCCAGGGCTCCTCCAAGTTCCCGACCGGGAAGATCTGCGTTGCTGGTTCCAGCCCACCCGCGATGGCCGGGCCCATGGCCTGGTGAGGATATTCTTAGGACCCAATCGGCCACCCTCCGCAACCCTGCCTGCGAAGCCGAAGACACCACCGAGAGGTCACCGCTATGATGCAGACATGAGTAAACTTCGAGCTCGTATCCTAGAATGGTGGGCTCCGCAGGCGGCGGGCATGACGGATTCTGATGACCCTTTTTCGTGAGGCGATGCCCAGCAGCCGGGCGGGTCTGGTCTGCCTCTCTCACTCCATGTATCCTCCCACCCCTTACCACCACACACACGCCCGTGGACCGTGGACACGCCCAGAAGAGGCAAGCAAGCAAGCAAGTGCTGTGCTGTTCAAAGATTTCCGTCTCCATAGTAAAGTCCATCTATCCCGTAGTCCCTTCTCCCCTCCCCATCTCTGACGTACGTTGCTTCTGCATTTCCTGCCTAGCTCTCGTTCTTGCTCTGGTGTGTGTATTTTGTGGGAAAGGGAAACGGCTCTACTATCGTTCAACCATCTTTCCCATCTTTCGTCTCTCGCTCAAACCCCCAAACTGGCATCACTCGCTTCCCGCCGGTCCATGAATGCTGTTACATTTTGTTTACTTTTCTTACCCTTTTTCTGATAAGTATTGTTGTTTATCTCTGGCGTCTTCCATTGCTTGATCACACAGCCAGCGCCTACCCACCCTCGCTTCGAGGACGCACCTCCAAGGCGTCCTCCATCAGAACATCACAGACCAAACCGCCCAACATGTGGTTCGGAAGGCTAAAGGCGCTCCTACTACTGGGCGTCTTGTCTCATAATGTTAATGGTCTCAAATACGACGAACAGTTCGCCGATTACAACCTCAACACAAATAAGGATGCGACAGATCCTATCCTATACGATGGAAAGTGGGAGAACCACGACTTCACAAAGTCGCCAGACAACTGGCGCTTTCCGTTTTACACAATCATGCTCGACAGATTCGTAAACGGTGATCCAGAAAACGACAGCGCCAACGGAACAGTTCTCGAGCAAGACATCACAGGCACACAACTGAGATGGGGTGGTGATATCGCCGGCCTGGTCGACACACTGGATTACCTGCAAGGAATGGGCATTAAGGGAATCTACTTTGGAGGATCAATGCTCATCAATGCGCCGTGGAACTACGACTCCTACTCACCATTAGATCACACACTGCTGGATTTCCACTTTGGCAACCTCACAGAATGGCAAGCAGCCATCCAGGAGGTCCACGACCGTGGAATGGTAAGTTGAATGAGTCTGGCAAGTACCTCGATGAATATGCGAACTAACTTTGCGTGCAAGTACATCGTTTTCGACAACACGATGGCCACTCTGGGAGACTTGATCGGCTACAAGGACTACCTCAACTCTTCAGCGCCCTTCGAGCCCCATGAAATGGATGTCATCTACAAGACTGACCGCCAATACCTTGACTGGACGTTCCCCACCAAGTACAACGAGACCTGCGAGCATTTCCCCCGTCTTTACCTCGAGGAGGGCAAGGAGGTTGGCCAGGAGGTCTACGACATGTTTGGCGGCTGCTACGATGGTGACTTCGATCAGGTACGCTCTATCACCATTTTCATAAGTTTGTGAATTCTGGGAAATCTGACTAACCTTTTCTGTGAACAGTTTGGTGACACTGAGGCTTTCGGCGTTTACCCCGATTACCGACGTCAATTGACCAAATTCGCTTCCGTCCAAGACAGACTGAGAGAATGGGTCCCGGCCGTGAACCAGAAGCTGGCGCATTTCTCATGCATCATGATCCAGCAGTTGGATATCGACGGATTCCGATTCGATAAAGCTCTTCAGGTTACGGTCGATGCCCAGGGTCTCTTCTCCAAGAAGATTCGTGAGTGCGCTCGCGATCTCGGCAAGGAGAACTTCTTCCTGCCCGGTGAGATTACGGGTGGTAACACCATGGGTTCCATCTACATTGGTCGCGGAAGAACTCCCGAGCAGTGGTTCAAGGACGTCAATACGGCCTACAACACCACCAACGAGACGGCCAAGGATATGGACATCTTCTTGCGCGACGAGGGTCACCAGGCCCTGGACTCTGCCGCATTCCACTACTCTTTCTACCGTTTCTTGGTCATTTTCCTGGGTATGGACGGTACTGGTGTCGCCGGTTACGATGTCCCCAGTAACTTCGTCGAGGCTTGGAACGAGGTTCTCAGATCCAACGATATGATCAACGCCAACACCGGCAAGGTCGACCCCCGCCACATGTTCGGTGCCATGAACCAGGATACCTTCCGTTGGCCCGCCATCGAAGTTGGCCACGAGCGCAGTTTGATGGGACTCTTCGTCACTACTCTTCATCTGCCCGGTATTCCCATGCTTACGTGGGGTGAGGAGCAGGCATACTATGTCCTCGATAACACGGCGCAGAATTACATGTTCGGTCGTCAACCTATGGCCTCTGCTCCCGCCTGGCAACAACACGGTTGCTACTCCATGAAGGCAACCCTTTACTTCCAAATGCCCCTCTCAAAGGCCCGCGAGGGATGCCGCGATGACACCGTCTCCTGGGATCACCGCGACCCCAGTCACCCCATTAGAAACATTCTGAAGCACATGTACCATCTGAGAACCATCTACCCCGTTCTTCAGGACGGCATGTGGCTCGAGCAGCTTTCTAACAAAACCGAGGAGCTCTTCTACCCCGGTAACTCTGGAATGGCCACAGTCACTGGTCTTTTCAGTGTGATGCGCTACCAGCTCGGTGTCCAGGACCTCGGCGATGACCTCGTCCCCGTTTGGTTCGTCTACCATAACAGGAATGTCACAACCACCTACACTTTCGACTGCTCCAAGGAGGATGACGCGATCATCTCCCCCTTCACCTCTGGCACCACGGTCAAGAACCTGTTCTTCCCTCATCAGACGACGAAGCTCGAGGACTCACCCGTGAAGCTTACCTATGCCGGTAACACTGGCTACAACGGCTGCTTCAAGAACATCACCATGGCTCCTTTCGAGTTCCGCGCCTACGTTCCCGAGGCTGACTTCAAGGTTCCTCCCATCGCTATCACCAAGTTCGTTCCCGGCCACGACGCCCGCATCGAGTCCACTGACCCCTCAAACACCGTGCCTATCGAGCTCCAGTTCTCGGTCAAGATGAAATGCGACAGCGTGACAGAGTCGATCACTTTCAAGTCTCACACCGACGACAACAGCGTCCCCACAATTGACACGAGCTCCGTCAAGTGCGAGGACATCTCCGAGACGATTTCCGAGTGGACCGGCGCCCTGGCCTCATCCTTCTCCTGGAAGGCCAACCTGCTGAACGTAAAGCACGGTGTTCACCAAGTGATTGTCACCAACACCTCGACCGCCACTGGCAATTCAACGATTGGGGCCACCGACCGCTTCCTGTTCCGCATTGGTGCCCAGGACAACGCTATCGTCTGGCCTCACACTGCGAACTACTCCAGCAACCTTTTGTCCAAGGCTGATGACGGCACGATCACAATCAAGCACACCTCGGCTGGAGCCAGCAAGTTCCGCTACTCTACCAACTTCGAATCATCTTGGAGCGACTGGGCCAACTACGAGACCTCCACCAAGGTCGTCAAGCAGTCCTGGAACGGTACCAAGGACCAGGAATGGGATGGCGAGCACGTCATTGTTCAGTACTACAGCAAGCTTCTCGGCTCCAGCGCGTACAAGGTGCACGCCGATATCGACTACGATATTCCCCGTCGCATCCCGCACATGTACGCTGTGGGCAAGTTCAACCAGTTCGGCTACGACAGCGGTCTCCTCAAGAAGATGAGCCACGCGACCGAGTCGCAGTGGACGTGGCATTACATGGACGAGTGGCCAAACTATTTCAAGATGAGCATTTGGGGCATGAACCCGGACAAGCTGCCTGATCAGTCTTTCGTCTACGGTGACGTCGACGGAGACAACGTCGTTGAGCGTCTGCCCCCTTCGTCCTTGTACGAGAACGCCGTCAATATCACAGGCCACCCTCCCACGCCGTACCTCGCCTACAAGGTCGTCCTGAACGATGCCACTTTCCAGTACCAGCTCGTCCCCCAGGGCAACATGTGGATCCAGTTCTTCCTGTGGCTGCTTCTCTTCATCGTCCCCGTCCTCTCCGGTCTCGCCGCCGTTCAGGCCTTCAAGCGCTCCTTCTACAAGGTCAAGTTCAACGAGCACGGTGTCCACGACCAGTCCAAGTTCAACATGATGGTCCAAAAGACCCGCAACGTCTTCATGGGCGCCGCCGGTGCCATTCCCCTCAGCATGCGCAGCTCGACCGATCTCGTCTCCGCCGCCGCGGCCGCGACCGCTGGCAACAAGCGCAAGACGGTGCTGATTGCTACTATGGAGTACAACATTGATGACTGGAACCTCAAGATCAAGATTGGTGGTTTGGGTGTCATGGCCCAGTTGATGGGTAAGGCTCTCAAGCACCAGGACCTCGTGTGGGTCGTGCCCTGCGTCGGTGATATCGAGTACCCCATCGATCAGATCGCGCCGAGCATGTACGTCAAGATTATGGACCAGGAGTACGAGATCAAGGTACAGTACCACGTTGTGGACAACATCACCTACGTTCTGCTCGACGCGCCCGTCTTCAGGAAGCAGACCAAGTCTGAGCCCTACCCCCCTCGTATGGACGATTTGGAGTCTGCTATTTACTACTCTGCCTGGTAAGTTCCACCACAATGGTTTGGCCGCCTAGAAGATTGCATGCTAACCAGCCTTGAAGGAACCAATGTATCGCCGACACTTGCAACCGTTTCCCCGTCGACATGTACCACATTAACGATTACCACGGTTCCATCGCTCCTCTGTACCTGTTGCCCAAGACCATTCCCGTCGCTCTTTCTCTCCACAACGCCGAATTCCAGGGTCTCTGGCCCATGCGTACGCCCGAGGAGAGCGCCGAAGTATGCAAGGCTTACAACTTGGATATCGAAATTGTCAAGAAATACGTCCAATACGGTTCAGGTAAGATAATCCGCCTGGACTAATAACTTCACGATCAGTTGCTGACATCCATACAGTCTTCAACCTGCTTCACGCCGGTGCCTCTTACCTCCGCGTCCACCAGAACGGATTCGGTGCCGTCGGTGTTTCCCGCAAGTACGGTGATCGTTCCTTCGCTCGTTACCCCATTTTCTGGGGTCTCTCCAAGGTCGGCCAGCTGCCCAACCCCGATCCTACCGATACCGCCGACTGGGACAAGAACGACTTCATGAACCAGCCCAAGATCGAGGTCGACCCCGCCTATGAGGCCGGCCGTGGTGACTTGAGACGCCAGGCCCAGGAATGGGCTGGTCTCAACGTCGATCCCGATGCCGAGCTTTTCGTCTTCGTCGGACGTTGGTCGCTGCAAAAGGGTGTCGATCTCATCGCCGATATCTTCCCTTGGGTTCTCGACAACTACCCCAAGGCTCAGCTCATCACCATTGGCCCCATGATTGATCTCTACGGACGCTTCGCTGCTCTTAAGCTCGCCAAGCTCATGGAACTCTACCCCGGACGTGTCTTCTCCAAGCCCGAATTCACCGCTCTCCCGCCGTACATCTTCAGCGGTGCCGAGTTTGCCCTTATCCCTTCCAGAGACGAGCCTTTCGGTTTGGTCGCCGTCGAGTTCGGTAGAAAGGGTGCTCTGGGTGTCGGTGCCCGCGTCGGTGGTCTCGGTCAAATGCCCGGTTGGTGGTACACGGTCGAATCGACCAAGGCCGCCCATCTTACCAAGCAGTTCAAGCACGCCATCAAGGACGCCCTCGACACGGATACCAAGACCAGAGCCATGATGCGTGCCTGGTCCGCCAAGCAGCGATTCCCCGTCGCCGAGTGGCTTGAGAAGCTCGAGAAGCTCCAGCAGGGTGTCATCAGCGCCCACGCAAAGTACGGTAAGAAGGGTCTCAAGAAGGGCAACGTCCTCGTCAAGAAGACCCGCCCCGGTTCCATCCAGGAGCCTCTTCGCGGTGAAGTCGAGCTTGTCGACCGTTCCCCCGCGTGGATGCGCCAGGTTTCCGATTACGATGACGATGGCACTACCCTTCACACCGGTCGCACTACTCCGGCCGGCATGCAGACTCCGATGAGATACACCAGCACCCCCGGATCGCCTTCCATGTCACCGTCTCCCGCTTATGTCGACTCACCGTACGGCTCTCGCGCCGGGTCTCCCGGCCCGTTCGGCAGACAAATGGAACATGGTCGCAACATCTCCGATACCCATAGCCGCAACTTCTCTCTTCCCGGACCGGCTGGCCAGGACGGAGCCCACAGCCGCAATGTCTCTGGTTTCTCTATGGCCGATACTTTGCCTCTCCCGCCCCCGGGTGGAGGTCTCGGCATGCAGCAGGACAACTCCTCGCGAGCCTCCATGCTCAGTGTTGAGGACGTCGTCGGTGACAGACACGATTACAAGCTCCAGCAGGTCGACCCCTTCTTCACTGACTCCAAGGGTGAGTTCTACGAGCACTTTGAGGAGAAGCTCAAGGCTCTCAACGCCGGCAACTCTATTTCCGAGCTTTGCATTGAGGACTACCTCATCAAGTCCGAGAAGGAGTGGTTCGACATGTACCTCGACGCTAGGTTGGGTCGCTCGGCGTCCCCTTCATCGGCCAGAGGACAGTCCAGATCCAGAGCCTCTTCGCCCAACGCCTCCCGCCTGAGTCTTGGCATGTTCAAGAACAAGTCCTCATCCAAGTTGAGCTTGCCTCTCGAGCGTGGTCGCGCCAGAAAGTCCGGATTGATGAACAGCATGGCTGCCGACGACCCGAACGGCGCCTACGACAGCAGGACACCCCCCGACTCGCCCGGCTCATACAACGCGCAATTCGACCTCCCCGATGACTACGTCGCGCCCACTGGTGTCAGGAAGTGGCTCCAGTACCGTGTCGGCGATTGGCCCGTCTATGCGATGCTTCTGGCCCTCAACCAGGTCATCGCTACCAACTCCTACCAGGTGACTCTGCTCACTGGTGAAGTTGGCCAGACCGCCGAAAAGCTCTACATCATCGCCACTATCTACCTCGTCTCGTCCGTCTTCTGGTACGTCCTGTCGCGCACCATGCCTCTGCTCTACCCGCTCTCGGCTCCCTACGCCGTCTACGGCGTCGCCTTCCTCGTCCTCGGCTGCTCCCCCTTTGCTGGCGACAACAACACCATGGTCTGGCTCCAGAACGCCGCCACCGGCCTCTACGCCTTCGCCTCCTCTTCTGGATCCCTCGCTTTCGCCTTCAACTTTGGTACCGACGGTGGCTCCACCGTCCCCAAGTGGATCCAGCGTCTCGCCATCATTCAGGGCCTTACCCAGCTCTACACCCTTGGTCTCTGGGCCTGGGGTAGTTTGGTCTCCGAGGCCGAGGCCAACAGCGTTGCAAAGCCTACTCTCGCCGGCAAGCCCGCCCTCCTGGGCATCTGCCTCCCCGTTGCCGTCCTCCTGTGGGCCATCGGCGCCATCCTCTACCTCGGCCTGCCCGACTTTTACCGCCAGACCCCCGGCCCCATCCCCCAGCTCTGGAAGACGCTCATGAAGCGCAAGACCATCGCCTGGTACCTCATGGCCGTCTGCATCCAGAACTACTTCCTCAGCACCCTCTTCGGACGCAACTGGTTCTTCCTCTTCGCGTCCCAGCACGTGCCCGTCTGGAGCATGGTCATCCTTGCCCTCTTCTTCTTCATCTTCGTATGGGCCCTCGTCCTCTGGGGCCTGGCCAAGGCCAGCGAGAGCCATCCCTGGCTGTTCCCCATGTTCGCCGTCGGTCTTGGCGCCCCGCGCTGGGCCCAGATCTGGTGGGGTACCTCCCGCATCGGTCTCTGGATGCCGTGGGCCGGAAGCGCCGTCGCCGGTGCCGTCCTCAGTCGTGTCCTTTGGCTGTGGCTCGGCATCCTCGACGGTCTCCAGGGCGCGGGTATTGGTATGATTCTCATGCTGACGCTCACCCGTGTGCACGTCGCGGCGGCCTGTGTCGCCGCCCAGGTCCTTGGTTCCATCTTTACAATGTTGGCCCGCGCCACCGCGCCTAACAACGTCGGTCCGGGCCCTGTTTTCCCTGATATCAGCGAAGGATTGGGCATCGCGTTTGCCAACGCCTGGTTTTGGGTTGTGCTTTTGCTCAACCTGTTTATCTGCTTTGGATACTTCAAGTTCTTCAGAAAGGAGCAAGTTAGCAAGCCTTAAAAAGAAGAAAAAGGCTATGAAATGTTTGGGTTAGATAAGGATAGAATTTTCTTTCGTTTTTCTTGAGTAGACATGAACCTCAATAATGACCAAACTACTATGTTAATAGAGTTAATGACTTGTTATCCTATCTGTGCCAACTGATCTCCTTCGCGATACTCAGCGCCGAATGATACTACAACAAGCACTCCTTGGATTCACGAATTCTGCGAAATCCTCGCAAACGTGATGCTTGGCGCACAATTGAGCCAATGAAGGCCACCTCACGACTCGTGATACTCGCCTCATCCTAGACAAAGTCCGCGCCGCCCGGCCTACCGTGCCGGAGGGCCATCTGGTGCAAGGGTAAGCATGGTCCGCACGGAAGCGCCAACGGCGTTTCAACAACACGTTCATCCGTTCGCACACGTAGAATTACGATTGCCGCATAGGTGCCGGATCATCGGTCCTTTCAGTGGCTCTCTCATCTAGAGCAATCTATGTTAGAAGCTTAACTATCAAAAACGCAGGTACGGCAGGCAACCAAATCTCGTATCGAGTCATGCTAACCCACTGCACTACATGGTGTAATTTGCACCCGCTCAAATGAGGATGATTCTGGATACCGCGCTGACTCGGTTCCGCCTGTCTCATAATCTCGAATAGTCGAAGCTATATCAATTCGTATTCGGTCCCCCTTCCCAGCAGACTTTGGCTATTGAAGCTAATTCCGTCAACCCTATTACGCGCTTGCTCTACCACCAGAAGCCAAAAATGAAGTTGTCCATCATAGCTACGATCGTGGCGGTCGCCATCACTTCTACGGAAGCATGTGCCAAGTACAAGACTTGCTGGTACGTAACACCCATCACCCTGTAAAGTTTATGAGCACCACGTACTGAATTCCACTATCCAAGGTGTGAGAGAAGCAACTTCATGTACGAGGGCAGGCTGCAAGACAACATCCCCTGGGACGAAGACACGGTCAAGGCTTGCGTGGATCCCGGAACGGCTGGATACTACGGGCAGAACTTTAAGGAGTGCCACCGCTACAAGAAGTCCTTCTTTGCGTTCATCCCTTCCAAGGCTATTAACAACTGCGATTGGACCAAGGTTAGTTAACATGATCATCTCGGAGGAGACAAGTCACTGACTGATGCCACACAGAAATGCCAATCGGTTGGTGCCACGACTGGATACTGCCGAGAGAAGATTTGAATACCTCAAAGTTCGAGATAATGATACAAGTAATGCTTACTTCAACTTGGTCAATTTGCAGTGTCATCGCCACCAACCGTGTCAATATCTCACAGGCCGTTCAGGATGGGCCCGGATCAGAACTACGGGACACTTAGTCGTGAAGATCTATGGCGCATGCATGATGTAGTCCGACCAAAGATGTTGTCGATGTTGCAACACCTGAAATCCAATGACGTCTGAAGAGACTCAAAAACACTTGCTTCAACATCTCCGTTGCTACGCCAAGCTCCCGTAGTGTGTCAAATGCTACGGAGCAGCCCATTGTCGACGGTCCGAACCTCCCTTTGAGTTACATGTACAAACTAACCTCATGAACGTTCATCTCCCGTAAGCAGACTCCCCTCGCCAGTGCCGCCATCAAGCCATATGAGAAAGACGTCTCAATTCGCCCCCTTATTCGGCCCCCGATTCAGTAGGGGGAAGAGGCAACACCTGCCCATACTTCTCGCCCCCAAAAACAGGCATCTCCGCCGCAGTAAGCACAACAAACAACCTCGCCACCTCCGTCTCGCTCACATTCCTCCACCCGTGGATCGTGCCCCTCTGCACATACACGTCGCCCCTCTTGAGGATAGCCGTCTCCCCGCTATCCAGCACCAGCTCCAGCTCGCCCTCGACCAGCACGCCCGTATCCAGGGTCTCGGTCCGATGCATCGGCGCGTCCGGCCCGCCAGGCAAAAAGTCGCTGATGCGAACGGCGAGCCCGCCCGGGATGGCGATGCTGATCTCGTGGGGCGGCTTCAGGGTCAGGTCGGTCTTGTAGGCGTTCAGATCGGCGTCTTGGGGGAGCGGAACGGGGAGGGAGGGGGAGGTGTAGGCTAGGAAGAGGTCGTTTCCCGGGAGGGAGAATTTGGGGAGTTCGGGGACGAGATCGGCGACGAGGACTGCTTGGCCTTCGGCGTTGTGGGTTGTGACTATGCGCCGGGGGGCCGGAAGGGGTTTGTATTTCGGTGCTGGGGAAGACATTTTGTGAAACCAGATCAAGCTGGGATGGTGAAAAGTTTTGGGGAATAGTTAGATAGGATTGTCTCAATGAAAGTTGGGTTGACTTCATCAGGTTGTCTTGTCAGTTTGCTTATATACTTGAGTAAATCGTTGATGTTAATTAACCCTCAGACGGGCTGATAGTTTCTCAGGAAACGCTGCAATCGGTCGGCCGAGGAATATTTCAGAAAGACCGAGGCACCGTCGAGTAAACATGCCCAAACCGTACCCCTCAATCAAGGGTCGGTACACCATCTTTCAGGATCTCCGACCGAATCTAGCGACGGAACTACTCCCCATTCGTTGTTGGGGTTCCCAAGGATCGCTTTTCCACCCTGTCTCCAAGTAAAGTACGGCGCAGGATCGATGCGGGGAAGCTGTGATTCGTCGCATGTCGCGGCCCGACGAAGTGGTTGAAACGGCCGGAGGTGGGATGGGGACGTCAGCTTACCTCACTGGCAAAGATATTTTCGTATTCCGGAGGTAGATGAAAGCTCGGCTGATGGGCTACGGGAAGGATTATGTGATTCTGCCCAGGCAAGAAGTGATATATGCGATGCTACAGAGACCGTGCGTGTGTGTCACCTTGGCCATCTTGTTCCCCCGAATCCCTTTGAGATGTACATTGTGTTCCTCTATGAAGACCTCTTGATTATATCCGATGTGTGTGATATTGAGTGTTAGGTAGGTATCTCTCGTGAATTTTGACTAATATGTGCTTATCGAAATGTGCGGAAAATGAGACCTGTGAGGCCTTGACCTACCAGAGGTGTGGCTTTGCCTATGTCAGTGCTGGAACATACCCATATATTAGGTGCGAATTCAACGGGTGATAGCCTGGCAGAGTGAGGTATGACCTGGAGCTTTCGCTCAGTTTACTGATGTTTCTGCATTGCTGAATGGCAAGGGAAAGGGGTGCGAAGCCTGTCGTTGGGAAAGAGAGATTAGTGAAGTACAGAAGCCTCGTGATATGGAAAGAGTCCGACTTCCTCATGGAGATGGGAGGTGATCCCTCTTAGTTCAAGGTCGGTGCCTTCTCCCAAATAGATTCTGTCTAGTTCGAGCAACCGCAAAGCCATAGTCGTGTTTTTTGCTGCTCTTGCCGGCGACCCTTGTCATATGTGGCCAAGTTCCTGCCACACCCTTCGTCGCGGATGCCGAGTAGGCCCAGCAATTCTTTCCTAGGCCATCGTGTACCCAGATAAAGGAAGGCACTGCGTCGTTGAGTGAAGAACGACATTCTTTGGCTTGTGGACAGAAATGTTGCACTTCCACCAAACAACATCGCCACCTTCTGTATCCTCTGTATCAATCAGAACTGTCCACCAGCACCGCTAAAACCATCATTCTACTACTTCTTCAACAATAACAAGGTTCCCACGCAATTCTCAAACAATGTCCAATTCCAGCGACTCGTCCTCATACCCGCAGTATGTGAACCCTTACGATGTCCTCCTGGTGAGCCCGTTCAATCCTCAGCCTGCGCCCGAAGATGGTCAGCAAGTACCTACAGGCTTGGAAATGGAGAACGAGTCAAATAACGGCGGGGCGGATGGGTCTAAGAAGACCAATGGTCCATTCGGCAACCTACAGCAGACTACTTTGGCGAATAACACCGTCGACGATGCCGCTTCGATGAGTTAGGCTTCAATTGATGAAACATCTAACACTAATTCCCCAGAGTCTGTCTTGTCGAAGAACTTCGGTTCGACTGAGAACCAGCCAGAGAACGATACACCTAGCCCTGCGAGTTCAAGCAAGGCCACTCGAGATGATGAGGCCATCGACGCCGAGGCCCCTAATACTGAGACTTCTCCCGATGAGATTACAGACACTGGGATGTCGAATGCTATTACTCCAGGCTCTTTGGGTGACAGCATATTGGATGATGGGATGGCCGACAAGCCCACTCTGAGGGCCCCGACATCGGGCCAAAGAAGAGGGAAAAAGCGCAAGTGCCCGTGTTCGAAATGTCGTGGCCACAGCAAGCCGAAATCCGAAAGCACCGTACACGCACATATACTAGCCGAGAAGATTGAGGAACGCAACATGCTAGAACAACCATGGGGCCAGTGCAAGAGGTGCAAAAAGACTGATGGGCGCAAATGCTATCAGTGGGCAGAGAAGTCCAATTCCTGCTCAGAGTGCACCAGGTACAAGGAGTCATGTCATTGGGAGTAAAGAAGCGAGGGGGAATGGTTCTGAAGGGGTTCTTCTTGTATCAATATCCCATAGCGTACTGCTCGCGGGCAAGCTAGCTTAGAAGCTTTCTCCGTTAACAGCTTCCGCCGTTAACCTCATGGCATGTCAAACCTGTGATGCGTCTAGCAACAAGTTAGCCACACAACATGAATGTCCTTCCCGAACCTATCTCCGTTGCGTGAGAAATTATCATCAATGGAAATTCTCATAGCTATATTAAGGTAGGCCATACGTTTTCCTTCTCTACCGTCAACTTATCTTTGTCATTGACATCTACCTACCTATTCGGCTTTTGATTGAACCATCATCCTCTACCTACCTTTTCGGCTTTGCATTAAACCATATCGTAAGAGTTCAACTCCCGTGGCCTTTTGATAGCTGTCTCCCTAGTACATGATTATCCCTGAATAACACCGCAATAGCCTGACCTAAGAAAAATGGCTGTGTCTATTGAGTTCAAGCCCGTGTTCGCGGAGGGAGAGGAGGAGAGTCTTAGAAGCATCGCCGCAGAGGCACTGGTGGCGATGTTCACTCTGAAAAGAGATGAGGAGCTCGCCGCCCACACCGCCCGTCTTGTCCAAGATGCAGTCCCAGAGCACTCTCGAATTCGTGACTGGACTGCTATCAATGCACCCGCCAGACAAGGTCATCGAGATGCGGATGCTGTGCCCGGCCCTAACCTGGGCTCGTCAACAGCAACTCAAACTCCGTTACTGGTGCTCCCATTCAGAGGCATCAACGAACCAATCGAGTATGAAGCGCGGCTACCAAGTGGCAGCTTGGGTCGACCAGCAGCAGCTCGGCGTCCATTGCCGACGAGTAGGCCCAATGCAGAGAATCAACAACCCCAACCACCACCGGCGGTAAACCCAGCGACTGGATCAAATACCGTCGCACCCGCTCCGCAGACGACAACTGCGGCATCCGTGGCGAATAACCGGCAGACGAGGGCCACGACTGGCGCGAGGGCAATGTGCACGTGCTCCTCGTGCAAAAAGCTCGACACAGTCAACGGGGTTGGGCTTATAAAGGCCGTCAAGACGATCGTCGAGCACATACGTGCCGACGAGATCATCGCAAAGGGCGAGAAGGCCGAGGTACCCTGCAGGGGGTGTGCCAGAGGCATTCGCGGCGATGATTGCTTTTACGACGGCGGGAATGCTTGCTCGGCTTGTGTTCGGAAGAAGGAGAAGTGCTCATTCTCCAAGAAAGAGTCCAAGGGAAGGAAGAGAGATCAGGGAAAAGTGAGGCAGGAGAAGGCACCGGGCAATGCCGATGGCGAAGGCGAGAACGAGGCGAACGCGGAGGAGAGATTGGAGGTGGGGAAGCCGCCGAAGAAGAAGCAGAGGCGTACAAGGGCGAGTAGGAATAGCCCTCAGAATCCGCAACCTCCTCCTGTCAATGAGGAGGCTGTGGAACCGCCGCAGGCGACGTCCAGGCGTAGACCAGTGAACAAGAGGAGCTCTCGACCTGAACGACAGCAGCAGGTTGAGCCGCCCAGAGCCAGTAGTCGCGAAGGTAGCTCCAGCGTTGATGGGTCTAAGACCGTCGATGGCAGTTCTCCTGCTACCTCCGGCACAGCGGACGAGGGAGGGCAGTCGCCTTCGAGTGGAACGCCCGGTTCTCCCCCCGGAGCAGAAGAGTCTCGGGCCGCCTGATTTCTAGACCTACCTTAGGATGGGAAGGAATCGGGCGAGCAGTACATGCAGATAGTATCGGAGTGTATTGTTACGTGTAAAGTAGGAGTTTTGTGGTTGCTAGTTTCCACGATCCTCAGGTAGTCGTTCATGTTCAAGTAGGTTCATAGAAATCTAGAACAAGACTACCAGTAAACATCGCTTGACCAGATACATTCAAACACATCGTGAACTTGGGATCGAAAACTGCCGGAATATTGACGGCGGAGCAGGGTGCATTTGGAAGGTGGTCTGGGCCGTGCAAACTGCCCTTCTACTTACATACCACCTCTAGAGGAATCGTGAGCTTCGCCCAGTTCCTCCTCCTTCAACCTCACGCAGTAATACAATAGATTATCGACCTTAGTCTCAACCGTACGGTCGCCCCTGTTTATGTGTATACCAACATACCTAACGTAGGTACTTACACCCAACGGAGAAATGGTTGGCTACGCCCACCAACTTCCTCCTCTCACACACATATATACAAAGTTCAGTATCAAGATTGCTGAGCTTCGTACCGGCCCTCGGACTGTCCTGCTGATGTGTATGCCAACAGATACAGCACGAAACAGACATGGTCAACTGTTGTCCTGGTATGCCCATAAGCTGATGCCACGAAGACGATCAACTGGCGCTCCGGACGGGGGCATGCTTGCGTCAAACCCGTCGGTCAGTGTTCCTGGGAGCTCGTCGAGGCTGACCGAAGGCCATCCATAATGGCCGAACACGTATCGGAGAAAGTATACAGAGGTAGATATCCGAAAGGCTTCTGGTCTATCCCGCGCCGACGTTGGCACCGGAGACAGACTACAGAGGTAGGAGTTATGGTCTATCACCGCCCAATATAGACATCGAAGAAAGTCTGAAGAGGTAAGTGACTGGGGGCTTTTCCCAACGCGCAACATGAGCATCGGAGAAACACCAGAGAGGTACTTTAGGTCACAATGTTCAGGCGCCACTTAGCCAGGCTATCTCCGGGAGATCTTTCCAGGACTATAGGAAGAGGCTCGAAAACAGCAAGTTATAGACAAAGCCCCTCATCAATTTCATCTCCATTTCAACGTGTAAGTGATAGAGACGATCTAGAACAGAACAACCTTCCAGCACACCTTCTTCAAAAGACATTCAGCCTTCCAATTACCTATCCATCCATTCACCTACCACAAGGCACCTCACTCTTCCTGGAATATTCCACGTCAAATACCCTCACGGCGTTGAGCTGATACTAA
Source organism: Colletotrichum godetiae (assembly GCF_030913485.1). NCBI lineage: Eukaryota > Fungi > Ascomycota > Sordariomycetes > Glomerellales > Glomerellaceae > Colletotrichum > Colletotrichum godetiae. The sequence continues at coordinate 550,166 of NW_026851268.1, forward strand.
GGAGAGAAAACTTCCCGAAAAAGATCATCTATTGAGTACTTCTAGTTAACCTACCCCAACCGTAACGGAGTGCTTGGAAGCTGTTGCTAACACGGGGTTTTCAGAGAAAAAGATGGCATCAATTCAGGTTGCCACAAGCTCTACCATTGGATCTGCTCAGCAGCAGCAGCAGCAACAGCAGCAGGTGAGGGGTGCGCCGGGTCCCATTTATACGGCCTCGTTCCCGGCGTCCGGGGAAAGAAACCAGCTATGTCCGATCTCCTCCATCTTGACGACGGATGTGGATCCGGTGCAGTTGATGCCCATGTGGTGTCTTACTGACGCCGTACGTCCGGCCGTACGTCCGGCTGATGCCCCGGTCGTAGCCCCGGCACCGGCAGCGGCCTCACAAGTGCAGGCACCTTCGATACCTGAGGTCGCGTTACCTGGGCCTTCATCGACAAATGCTCCCCCGGCAAGTCCCAGAAAGATTAAGAACGCCGCCGGGCGGACGCTACTTCCAAACGCCCGTCCGAAGATCCATGCGCAGAGCTCGAGGACGCCTCTGAACGGTGCACAATCCTTGACCTCGGCGCTGAATCGACCTGCGGCTTCGGCTTCGGCTTCAGCTCCGGCTCCAGCCTCGGTCGCGGCTTTGGCTCCTGCTGCCGATCAAGTTCCTGCGCAACCAGCGGTCGAGGCCTCCAACCAGGGGGGTAAGCAGAAAGAGAAAGTACGCTGCAGATGCACATTTTGTGTAAGGAAGCGCGGGCCCGAGGGCAAGATGATGGCCGATAAGACGTTCAAGGAGCACAAACGTGCAGACGACGTCGATAGAACAGGAACTGCGCAGGATCCTAAGTGCGGGAAATGCCATGCGGGAGGCTACCGATGTGTTCGGAGGACAAATGGCCCGTGTAGCGTCTGTATGCGCATGTCGGATAAATGTTCCTTCACGGGCATATCTCTGAGACAGAGAGAGGTTAACAAGCGGACGCGCAATGCGGCGGCGGCTACTGCCAATGCTTCCGTTGTTGGTCCTAGTCCCGCAACTCAACAGGCACCACAGCAGCAGCAAGAGTCAGAGTCGTCTTCCGAGGACGAGACATATGACGACGAACTTCCTGACTTGTTCGTTCCCGGACAGCAGGGAGAAGAGTTCGGCGTCGATCGCGAGAATGAGAATGCGGGCGGCGAGAGCAACAGCGTTTCGAGCGGGACGCTCGAGGCTGGCTCGAATACCCCAGATGCCCAACCTCCCTGTCCCTCGCCCCCACCTGCTGTCGAGAAGAGGCCGGGCGAAGTCGAGGAAGATGGTGGCGAGTTTCCTGAGTCGAGGCCGAAAAGACTTCGTACGGAAGCAGTTCCGGCTGCCAACGACACGACCGATTGATCGTCTCAGAGGACCCAACTGAGCTGGCACTGGAGAGAGGAAGATGTCAGGGAACAATGAGCAGCCGTGAGCAGTGTCGTTATGGCTGCATGACGGTCGACACTATGTTCCTGCGTCTACTGCTTTCCCTCGAAAGTAAGTATTGAGATCCTCAACGCCACTTGGCCAATACATTCGTGCTGAACCAGATATCCTGCAGATGTTGTTTGCCAGAACAGTGGATGAACCCACACAGGAAGACGACCACGCAACCCATGCATCGACAACCAGGGCATCATGTAAACCTTCAAGCAGACCCACACAGGCTATAGGGAGGAGATTACGGAGGATTCCCCTCGAAGCTACCCAGGCCTGCAGCCGCTATCATTGAAGCTGTTGTCAACACGTCGATGCCAAGGCCAAGGCTGAGACCGAGGCCGTGTTGCAGGTGCTCTTCTAAGTCTCGCCATGTCGACAAGAACCGGGCCCAGTATCGACCCAAAGTGACTATGAAGGTCAATGCGAAGCTTGAGTTTCTCTGGTGAGATATTCCGGCATCATCTACAAAGACGTCGATATCTAGGGCGATCGATAGGTGTGTACACGGGAAGAAACGGCAATTACAATATCGCTACTAGACTCACAACTGACAGAGGCTTAGATTATCGCCACAATTCACCAACATGGATCATTGTTTCTGTTGTTGCCTTGGTCGATAAATGTGTGTGTTGTGGAAGGCGTCTTGTGGGAGGCGTTTGGTTGCGGATACTTCTTTTCCATGATGGGGTTTTTGACTGGCACGACTTCAGTCAACGTTTCGCGCGCATGCATTATTCGTGTTTTCCTCCGCATTGGTTCTTATTGGGACATATTTGCGGGACTGTTCAGCTTCCCGAGTAGTCTTGATATAGTCTGTATTAATAGCTAGGTGCTCTCATAAATGAAGTTCCTCTTGGCGGTCATAACCATACCCATTTTGACATAAGGCTGGGCGGCGATGACGTTGGTGATTGAACTATCAAAACATAGCATTGCTTGTAGACATCACTGCTTTTCATTCTGGGCGTAGATGAAGTTGGCACCTGATTCACAATTAGCCCTCCCGGCTTCAAGTATGTAGCTTGGGCGTTAACTCACCGACGGCAACGAGGCCATTCTCCTTGGCCCACTTCTGAACCCCACGACCCTCCTGGCCTCCCCAATGCTTGCGTTCCTCCGGCTTCGAAAGCTCCAACTTCTCCTTGGTTCCGTTGGCCGGCACCCATGCGGTGAAGACGTAACGGTGCTTGCCGGTCTTGGGTGGAGGTCCCGGCGGTTTGTACTCGATAACCTCGTCCAGATCCGCCGGCTCGATGCCAGAGGAGATGGTCGGAGAGCTGCTGACGGCAATCCAGTGGCAGAACTCGGACCAGATGGGGTTGCTACGAGTAGGCGCGTCCGGGTCGGTGAGAGTCAAGACGTACGTCGTGGCAATGACGCTGGTCATTGACGAGCCGCTGACAATGGCAACGGTAGGCGCAGATTGGAGATCGGCAGGATTCAGGGTGTTCCCGAGATCGGCGACATTGGAAGAGGACCACTCGGCCGCGACGCCAATGATGGGCTCAAAGTCATCGAGGACGGTAGGGATGACCTTGGCTTTGTCCAGCCTGTTTGTCTGCAAGTCAGCGTAGCTGTCAAAGGTGCAGATGGGCGCGAAGCAAGAGAAAGAGACACGTACTCTTCGTGAACGCGAGTCAGATCCGCAGCAGTTCTGAAGACGAATTGATCTTGGCTCGTCGGAGCAGCGGCAACGACGGTGCCGCAGACAGCCAGCGCGGCCAGGAACTTGCTTGCAAGGGAGCCCGCCATCGCGGGGTGACGGGTAGCGGGTTTTGATGCACGTTGCGCGTCCTCGAGACGAATTGCGATACAGTGGATGAACACTGGGTGAAACGGTGGAGATTGGGCAGCAGAATGGCCAAGCAAGTTTGCTATGTTTGGTTGGCGTTTCTTCTTTGACGTTTGATGCGAAAAACGCGTTGAAGAATTCAGCCGCTGCCGCCACCGCCGTCGGCTTTGCTTTCCGCGGGGAGAATCGTTCTTTGGTGATGTCATGCCGCTGCGCTCTGGCGTGCTTTCCCCCGCCCGGAACCCCTGCTCTCCGCGGCGGCAACTGCAACGGCGCCTGGTCGCGCACTAATAACCTGGATGGGTCTGATCACAACAACTTTATTTCAGCCGCTCTCACTCCGTTTGCCGAGTATTCTCAATACTCTTCATGGCTGTTCATGTTATTGTGAAGTCTAAATTGAAGACTCATATCATTTCTCACGTCGCTCTTAATTTACCTTCAATTACTCAACTTTCTTAGTCGCGATGTTGAGCAATGTGAGACCGTCAGGCGAATTAACAGCTGCACGACTTTGTTTTGAACCAACCTGTCAGAGTCGGTCGGCTTTTTGCATCAAGGCCATATTTCGCCTCATGATACGTAATTTCAATTCGCTTCCCTTATTTCTCGCAGCACCATAATGGTTCGTTGAACACTATGTTCATGCTCATCGCTGACAATGCCATGCCGGAAGATGGGACGCATGTGCGAACGGACCGTTCTGTTTACTCACGTTGTCAATGCCATTCCCCCGGGACACACGGGCAACTGGGGGGCTCTGACTGTTCATCATATCAGATTGTGACTCCACTCACAGAGAAGCTATTTTGAGGGTGGCGCGTGACCAACTCCCAACTGCATGGCATCTGGCTTCCGAGCTTCGTCTAGGCATTCAGGTGTGAACACAGCTTTTAAGCTGTTCGAACAATGCCATGACCCAGGAGTTCGTGAGTTCTAATTCAATGTATCAGTTGCTCTCAAGTAAGTTGCCCAAGGCGAAGGAGAAGGAGGAAGTGAAGATGAGGACAGGAGGGAACATGAACTGAAAGAGAGGCGGCCGAGCAACGAAGTTTCGAATATCATTACACACGTACCTATTCAATAGAGAAGGTAGGTATCGCTAGATGTAAAAACTGTGTTGTTCACTCCGAATAAGTAATCAGATACAGTAAGTGGATTAGAATTATGTCAAGCCCGGGTAGTGGTAGGCATCAGCTTTCCGCACTCAAACTAAGATTGACTATTAACTTCGTCCAATCCTGGACTCAGATAGGACTTCTTCGTATTTCCAGAAGGAACAGAGATTATGGGACTTTCGACAGTTGAGTTCCATTTTTTCTGTCAGTACATGTCCATCTACACCCCTCTCTCATTGAGGTTCATCCTACCAGGACGAGAAAAATTCTGCTGCCTGAATTCACAGCCCTGCTAGTGCGCCAGCAGGCTTGAGTAAAGACATACGGTATGAGACGCTCATGCTCTGAATTTTAAAGTGCTATCAAGCATGGGTTGATTAAATCCTTTCCCCGCTGTTTAAGCCTTGCCTGCCTCTGAGCGGAAGGGTTGCCTCCGTGTAGTTATCGCCATCTGCGCCATGCCGTAAATAAGGGGCTGAAGTGGAGGAAACTCGAAAGGCCCCAAGTGCCGACGTAAATCGCAGATCTTAGCCAGTTGAAGGCAGTGCTGACTTTGATCGCTGGCGCATGCTCCGTACACATACTCCTAATGACCCCAATCACCAAGAGGCTTGACCCGTCCCGTAGTCGCAGTGTAACCTCGGGCAGCGGCTCAGCATCTTTTGCTCAGGTATTACGAGACGCCCCGTGAACTATGTGTATTATTGCACTTCCAAGCCGAATCTGATTGGGTACCGTATGTCGGCTGTAGCCGGTCATTTCTTATTTCTCTGTAGTCAGCGGGAGAGTATGAAGCCCATGTTGTTTCTGAAGCTTGGCTAAGCTTGGCTCTGTAGGCGAGTTTAAATGACGAGGTTATAAACTAGGGGCAGGCATAGTTGAAGGCTCTGCAGACGAAAATCCGTGATTTGATAAATCCCTACTTGAGTGGTCAATGTCACACGTTGTCTCTGGGTTCGCCTTTTTGTGTTTCCGTTGAGTAAGTTGACTTGCCTCCACCAAACGCAGGCTCGCAGCCTGGACAGCACAGCCGGGCGAAGTTGAGGCGATCCTACTTCAGGTGGGCTGGCCATGTGTCACAACGTTATTGCTTTTATGCTTTCAGCCTTGAAAATCCCACCTGTACACGAAAATTCCATGACATTTACGTGAATCTTCCAATTTGTGGCCTCGGGGCGGCCCCTGACGCACATCGTCAGCACTGAGTAGCACATGGTCCGTCCTTGATGTCAACTCGAACATCATCATCTGCAAAAGTTCTTTCCTCCAAGTCCCGCTCCATGTACGTTCACAGTTTTCTAGTACACGCTGTCCCCACTCGGGTGATAGAATAATCGCCCGGTAAAGGCGTGTCGACTATGGATACAATTGCCTGTATCAGTAATATAGAAGCCAACGTAGCGCTATTACACCAAAACTAATTTAATGTTTGGAGACTTTCCAAACCCGACAATAAAATCAGGCTCCATCGGTGCGCTGGCAGATTATAACTTTGGCAGCTGATGAGTGTTTCGCAATTCCATCATCCCGGAACCCAAAATGAGGGACTTCGGTATTGATGAGGCTGATTGGACGATCCGCCAAGACGAAGCCTCCGCTGCGGAAAAGGGCAGTGCATGGCGCGAAGGAACGCCCGACGACTGAGAGGTAACATGTCGCGTGGCTTCATATTCCCGAGCGAAGGAACAAGGATGATGGGGATCTGCATATAGGCGCGAAAAGCATTGTCTCCATCAACCACCCTTGGAAACCCCCGGGCGGGAAAAGCCATGGCATTACGGGATAACACAGACTCACACAATAAAATAAAAGGAAAGAGACAGAGAAAGTCTCGGCGGAAATGCCGATCATGTAAGAGAACCGGGTGCCCGCGGCGCCGCCTAGTCCAAACAGAAGCCCGCAGCGCAGGTTGGCCTGCGCATCCCTCCGCTACGATGATTACCATCTGATGAAGGGATCCTCACGAGCCAACCAAAACATCACTGCCTGCCTTCCAGTGGGCTCGTTTCTTCGGGATGTTACCGCGCCCCCCAGCATGGCGGTGGTGGCTGACCCAGCACCGAGCAGGCAACCGTGACCGTTCCCCCAATGACTTTTCGCCCGATATAGTTGCAGAGTGGTTCAAAAATCTTGTCTGCAATGTCGTGTATCAGGGGGGTTTGGGGTTACTTCCCGTCCACCCCAGCTCGTCTCAACTTCTGAACTCTTTTCTCTCTTTCTTTTGACAGCTGTACTCATACCAGATTTTCCTCTTGCTTGCTACTGCTTTGCAGACTGTTTGCGTTCGCGCAACTGAGAGAAGAGAGTGTGTGTGAGAACGAGAGATACAACATGACTTCGGTAGCCTCATGCTCGTCCATGGTAATGGCGATATGGACGTCGTTGAGTCGATGTATCCAAAGGAGGTTTTTCCGCGTTTTTGCAATCTGTTTCATCTTGTTTCTCGGCGTCACTTTTCACCTTACTCATGATACCCAACGACCTCACCACGAGCCGTTCAAGGCCCCGATCACGAAGCCTATCGTTCATGGCAACCCGGTAGACGGGCTGCCAGAGCCCTCATACGAACTCAAACCCTTCCCTTATTCTCCTCATCAAGCAGACGCCAACAGCACCGATGAAAATGAGCTACCGAAACCCTGGCTGGCGGCAGTCATCTCTACAGCATCAGATGTTGAGCGTCGGATGCTTATCAGATCCACGTGGATGAAGATCTTTAGCGATGTTCCATTTGACGGACGCTTCGTGGTATCAAATCCTGGACCGCAGTGGATGGAGGTGGTGGCCAATGAGAACCGCACCTTTGGAGATATGATTGTGCTCGACAACATCGCCGAGGACGACATCACCGCCAACACCATCAAGACCCTCGAGTTTTACAAGTGGCTCGTCGACCACGACGTTCAGTACGAGTTTGTATCAAAGATGGACACCGATCTGTGGCTCAACGCACGAGGCTTCTGGGATCGTTTCCTGTCACCAAGGCTTACGACTGACAGTGTCACTGGACTCATGAAGAGCACGATCCAGAAGACTGTCATCGGAGAGCTCTACTACTCAAAGTATTGGGATCTCGTCTTTCCGCACGGCGCCATGTACACCGTCACTTGGGACATGGTGAATTTGCTTGCGGAACTCCAAAACAAGTACCGCGTGGTGACGGGTGAAGACATGGCCATAGCGACTCTCATGCTCAAGGGGCACGAGAAGGCCAACTTTGTCAACTTCAGAGGCTCAGAAAAGTTCGACTACGATGACAAAGACGCACGGCACGACGGTACGGCGTGGGCTAGGAGGAAGACACACCCGGACGCCATCCAGCACGCGCTGGTCGGCGACGAAGCCATTGCAGTTCATCAACTCAAGGACGAGAGCTTGTGGTTCAAGGTGGCGGACTGCTTTGACGAGCAGGGGATCAAGGACGCGCCGCCGGCATATCATTCCGGCCCGGAGACGCAGCGGCCCATGTCGATGAAGTGGGATGACTTTTGGTTCTGGATGGGTGTTTCGGACCGCTACGACGCTAGATTCGACAGGATACCAGACTTCTTGTGGACAAAAGAAGATGGGCATTGGATATGCGACGGTATATGGGACTTGGGGGAGACAAAAACGGGATACACGGAGAAGGAACGTACCTCATGACAGGGTGCCATAATTAGATTTGCCTTGAAGCTATTAATAATATCCTCCAACTTTCAGCGCAACGATACACATGAACACCCCGCATGCTGTGGGCTCAGGGTATAGGGACCATATTCAGTGTAATCTTCTCACCAAAGTTCTGCTTACCGATCTCAAGGGTAGGATCTTCCCGGGTGATTGGAAGATACTCGAAGAGCCGCAAACACAGGTGAGGGTATTATCGACAATTATCGACAAGGCAAGCCTCCGTCGGAAGTGATGAGCGAGTAGTCGGCTCGGAGCCTGAATAGTTGCGGGTTCTGCCTGTTGGCGCTGGACAAAAGCCTGTAGCCCGAGCCAAAAGCTTGCTGCAACTGTGCAAAATTGCCATTAGCAGTAAAGTCACCGCTTTTTGGATGCTTGGGGGATGAGGATGTCGATCAGCACAGAGCATGCGCCGGTGATGGTTGGTTTAGCGGAGCTGGTCTATCAAATGGCCTGAGAGGCTTTTTTTCAGTATGGTTTACGGCCCACCGGGCTCAATAGAGGTCGTGCTCACGCTAGCGCCAGCAGGGCTGGCTGAAGTTGAAGTGATTGAAGAGCTGCTCGAGCTGAAAGATGAGAAACTGCTAGAACTTGACGAGCTGATGGAGCTAGAGGAGGTACTCGAGCTTGAAGAACTGCTTGAACTCGAAGAGCTGCTTGTAGTCGAGGTCAAGGTGTTTGAAATGGTAGTTGAGGTGATACTATCCGTAGACGAAGGGGAGGATGTAGTCAATGAACTGCTCCCCGAGCTGATACTGGTGGTGCTTGAGCCATCGGTCGAGCTACTGCCGATTGTCGTACCGGTCGTAGTAGAAGTTGCGGCGGTACTGCTGCCGCTTGAAGACGTGCTGCTGACGCTGCTGGTTGATGACGAAATGGTAGATATTGAGCTCAAGGAACTACTCGTCGAGGAGGTGGAAGCCGTGCTAGAAGTACTGCTATTTCCAAAGTTGAACGTGCCGGTGCTAGTCGTAGAGCTAGGCTGGGGTGGGTTCAGGGAGCTTGTGGCAAAGGTCGTGGAAGACGAGGAACTGCTGAGGATGCTGCTGCTGGACATGGACAAGCTACCGCTCAATATGCTGGCCGAGGATGATGTAGACAATGAGAGAATTGACGAGGATAAGCTGCTCGAGCTGGTGCTTATAGGTTCTGACTGGATGCTGCTGCTGGTAGAGCTAAGAGTGATACTCAACGATGAACTCAGCGAGGACGAGATGCTGGTGATCGAAGCGATTGCAGAGATGGTGGTATTAGAAGCAGTAGGAGGCAGCACAGTCAGTACAAAGCCTATATTGGCCGGAATCGGAGTCGTGGTCGGCTGGCCGGAGGGTTGCTGGGCGGCAGCAGAGAAAGCTAAGGCCGTCAAGACGGCGACCTGCTCGATCCATCTCATGGTCAACTATGCAGGGCTCGGCATCACAAGTTGATCATAGGCCAAATCTATCGGAAAACTTTGCAGAAACACGAGGCGCACAAAAGGAAAGAAGAAATGAAGGAAATATAGAGGGCCAGATGAGGAGACGGGTAGCTCGAGTTCGGAATTGTTTATTTGAATGTCTCGCCCAGGATATGCTGGCTGGATGGGAATTGAGACAGTGGTACTGTACCCAGGCTGTATGAAAGGGTTTCTCGGCTCCGGGTTTGTCACGTTACGAGACTTGCGGGCCTATGGAGGAATACATATTGGGCGCTATGTGGCTGTGGCGTGCGGAAGAACATGTTGGGAAGTGAAAGGTACCAGTGTGAAGCCATGACAAAGTTGCCGTAAATGATTCAATGAGCCGAGGAACGCTCAATGGCGTTGCCGCATTCGCGCCGAAGCAGGGGAGAATCACGATGCGACTTTCTCCCTGTGAAACATCTAGGATCACGCCGGGCCGAAGAACCTATTCAGATTGATAAGATGCCACGATGGTCTCAAACACGATTCGATGTCAAGATGAACCGACTACCAACCCGGGAAGTTACCATTATACGCCACCATCTTGCCGCCATACTTCTCCTTCGTTGCTGCAGCTAGCACCTTCATCATACCATCGCACGACTCATCGACGCCAATGTAAGCCTTCTCCAGCCCCAGGCCCCGAGCCCCCGCATTGCCGAGATCTGTCTGCACCCAGCCGGGAATCAGAACCCAGGCATTGAGCCAGTCCTCTTCGGCGTTCATCCTGATCGTGAGCCAATTCACCGCGGCCTTGGAAGGGCCGTAGACGGCGTTGGGTATGGGAGGCTGATTCCTTTCGACAGTGTCAGTGAACTTGTATTGATCTTCCTAAACAATGTGCGTGTAACTCACTCCAGGCACCCAGCGGTCGAACCCATGGGCACAAACATAGGCTCCGTGGATGACTTCCGCAACAGCGCTCGCGTAGCCTGATACAGCGCGACGACGCCGTAGACGTTGGGTTCCATGTGCGCCTGAAGGTCGGCGATCCTGAGCTCGGCTACAGCTGGCCAGGCGTACGAGATGCCAGCGTTGGCGATGACGACGTCGAGGTGGGTGATGCCGTGGGTTTCCTGCAGCTCCTTCACAGCGTCGTGTGCATCCTTTTCGACGGAGGCATCGATCTTGACCACTATCAGTCTGCTTCCTTCGGCTTTGGGTAGGTCACCGAGGGCCCTTGAGGTTGGATGGGTTGGATCGCGGTTGCCTGCGATCACGATATGATTCGGGAGGGCGAGGTAGCGTTTCAGGAGGCCTTCTCCTAGGCCTCTGTTTGCGCCGGTGATGATTACTGTGGTTGAGGCCATGGTATCTGAAGGAAAAGCTTGCTTCGGAAAGGGCTGGATGAATGCTGTGTTTCTGCTGTCATAGAAGGGTAAGCTTGTATGGGCATCTAGTACCAAGATGGCATGGGACCAGACTTTGATGCAGATAAATCACGGAGATCCAAGGCTGTGTCAAGGTGTGATGAATCAGAGGCAAGGGTTATATAACGTTACGCGGGTTTGGCGGTATTCTCCGTACGGCACGTACCTCAGCCGGCGAGGAAGATAAGCACTAGCCAAATGCCCGATCCTATGCCTGCTTTAGATTGATCACTCCGAGTACGGTATACGGGATGGGAGCCTGACTTTGAAAGGAACCGCACGTTTTCGTTATGTTCAGGATGTGAGATCACGACTGTTCGGCACCAGATCGACTCTGCGGGATAGGTGGCCCTGCGGATGCTGATTCCTTCCGCTATTCGTGAGAACGCGAGAGCCATTCGTGTATTGTCCGAGTCTGGAACTTGTCTGCATCCTTTCTCGAACCTGTCAAGAGGAGGTCTCTCTATTACAGAAATGATGCCATTGGATAGCAATACCGGCTCGGGATGTTTTGCGGAACACATGCGGGAGACTTGCGGAAGACTCGCGGGGCGTCAGCGGCTCCTTTGCCGGAGCTCCACCAGGCCCGCCACGGCGTCCGACAGCGCGGAGCCTGCAATTTCCCATCACCTCTAGCGCAAATCTCTGATTGGCGGTATTCGAACACTCACCCGCAACCAGCAGATTTTGCAACCAAACCCTCGCTTCTCGCGCCCCGTTCACCACAATGCAAGTCGGTCGGTTCTCGCGCGTCATATTCGTCTTGGTGCTGCGGGTCTCCAACAACAAACGGTCTGGTGGTGTAGTTGGTTATCACGTCAGTCTAACAGCTCGAGAGCCTCACCTCTCTCGTCTGCCACACTGAAGGTCTCCGGTTCAAGTCCGGGCTAGATCATCCACTGGGCGATTGGTTTAGTGGTATAATGACCGCTTAGCATGCGGTAGGTCCTGGGTTCGATTCCCAGATCGTCCATTTTTTTGATCCTTGACGCCCGCAGTTGCTTTTTGTCGTTCTCTACAAACGCTGTGAAGGATATTCGACCGATTCCAGGCTCGGCCGGGTACTGACAGACCATATGGATTGACGAAGAAGCATGGTGTAACGGACTCATGTCACGCGCTGCAGGATTGGGTCTATATACGAGGAATAGGTGTGTGCCGGTGGTGATACGTTGGGCCGCTTCTCTAGCAAGGCAAGACTCTCCAAAGCTGCGGACTTGGCGACGATATAGGTCGTGATCATTATCTTCGTCTTCGGTATTCTTCGCCTGAGCGGGCTGGCAGGTCGGCTGACGTTCCAGCGGGCCTTGGAGCCATCGCTGGTAGTCCCACGGGCCCATCCTGATCGCTCAAGGGTACCAGATTCCGGTATCCCTCCTTGATTAGGCCTCCAAGCCGGTATCACATCCTGCAGCAATCAGCCAGTCTCCTTGGGGTGTGTTGACCCATGAAGACCTGTATTAGTGGGGAAATGCCTTGCATTCCTGTCTATTACTGAGGCTTATTGTAGTTGTCGCTAGATTTGATCGACTTGATTTTCGCATATGTGTCGTATGGGGATCTCTGGAGCGTGGAGTATCCAGCCACCACAACGCAGTGTTTCTGGGAGGATCGAGGCGTATGTCCGCTTGTCTCCGCCTGTCGAGAAGCGGCCGGACGATTGTGATTGAACATGAAGCCTGTTACCTTGGTCGTTGGTCGGACCTACGCATGTTTCGAGCTGTGTGATACCGCGATGGTCGCTCTCACCTCGAACGCGACGGTCGCTGTACGCGATGCTTATCCCGCCTTCACCGCTTGACGGTGTCTTGAGTACCGTCAGAAGGGACCCCTTTGCTTCGCCAGAGAAATAAATCTCTCTCCAAGTGGCCTGATGCTGGCGACTAGGAGCACTTCCAGACTCCCTTCTCCTCATCCAGCTCGAACTTGGTAGACTTCATGCTGAAGAGGTACGTGAAGATCCTCTCCGTCTCGCCGCCGAGCACGGGCAAGTCAACCACATCTTCTTCGTGTAGAGTCCACCCCTGGCTATCGACCTGGTTCCAAAACTCATTCTCGTCCGGGTGCCGCTTTTTCCAGGCAATGTACACCCACGTCTTCGCAGACTCATTCAAGCTTGTCGAGATGTTGTGCACGTGGATCGCCGTCCAGGTATTCACCAGAGAAGGCAGCGAGTCTACGTTGTACGTGCAATCGCTCATGACGACGACGTCCCACGTCTTGGCGCTGACCAAGGGCCCAAATACTCCCTTTCGCCCGTCGTCCCAGTCGAGGTTCTCGTACTGCGGATGAATCGCCGCTACCCCGTTCGCCACAAGCCTCTCGATGTTCGCGCAAGCGCGATGCTCAGCTTCAGGTAAATCCGTCATGAGGACGGAACCCTCACCCTTGGGATCCGCACCCGACAAGAGCTGCGCGAGCCCGTTCCCCAAGATCCCAACGCCACAGCCTAGCTCGAGAATATTCACCGGCCCGTTTTCGAAGAGCAGTTTATGAAACGTCTTCATGAGCCACGGGTGCTTCTCCGCAGCGAAGCTTTCCCGCGTGTTCACCTGCCAAAGGCCAGAAACGGCCATCAACCCAGCATCCCAGATATGCCGCGCAATACTCTCCCCAATATCCTCCTCAACTTCAAATACCGGATCCGGCGGGCGATCACCGTGTTCAATTCTCCGGACGCACGTCGTGGGCGCCTCCGAGCCTGGCGTCTGTACGTCAGCCCAGAGAGGCAAGATCTTGCCGCACTCTCTCTCGTACCCCGCGAAACTGACGCTCGTTGCTGTGTCGGCTGATTTGTCTCCCTCGGCGCGTATGCGTACCTTTAGCGGACCGAGACCGCTGGTGTTGGGGAGGGGTCCACGTCCGGGCAGGTGTTGCGCTGGGATGTCGGCTTTGAGGACGCGCATACCGGGGGTCCATCGCAAGACCTTTTCGGCGGCCAGCATCATGGGCTCGCCTTTCTGCTTCTTCGGCGACTGGTCCCTTTGTTCCTGTCTTGTTTGCTCCCAGCCGGCGGAGACTTTGATCTTCACGGGGTCATCATCTTCTGGTGTGAGGAAGGAGTCGCCCAGGTCGGTTGTGATGGTGAAGACGACGTTGAGGGACCAGGGGTGTTTCCTGTTCTCCTCGCGCGTGAGCGTTGGTGCTCGGAGGAGCCGTATATAATGCATTGAGTCTTCGGTACGAGGACTGAATCTGATTTTCCGCTGACTTACTCGCTCTTGATGATGTCGTCGGGTGTCGATGAGACGGCGTCAATGAGCTCGCGGATGAGGGACGAAAACTGAGAAGACGCTTAGTCATTTGCCATTGACCAGTCAGAGCTCTCTAATCGGGAATATAGTGGGCCACTCGCTTCCCGGCGGTTCCTTCAACTCATGTGAAATCATTCGATGAATATTGTTTAGCTGGATTATTGGAAGATGGAAGATGCAGGCCACCATACGTGTATGGCGCGTCGTGGGATGTCTGCTACATCTTTGGCAATGCTAGCTCCACAAAGGTGCCATATGGTATCCGCCTCCAGAGAGACGTCTGGGATCTGAGTTAAATTCTGATGGCGACACGAGATGGTGGATAAGACAGAAAACTTCCCAAAGAACCGCTCAAGCCTTGTGACAGGAGACGCCGATGAAGTACCACGTGCCAATTTGTTCAGTAGTTCTTATATTGGGCCCATACTATTTCACTCTATGAGCACAGCATGCCAAACGCCAGGAGCGAGACAGGTTTGCCTGGCGAGAAGTATCTGCCAATAAAACTTGAACCACCATGAGCTCAATGAAACCTCCTTGCCCACCATTCATGCTTGCTCTTGAGCGTTAGTGCATCGCAATGAGGGCAACTTGCTGCATTTCTGCTCTTTCCGACTCTAACGGTTGGCTTTGTGGAAAACAGAGCGCTGAACCCCATCGTTCTGGCATACATGTTGCCGCTTCAGTTATCCATCTCATCACCGTCCATTGCATAATCCGTATTGAATACGTTGTCCCTTGCTTCGAGAAGTCGATGGCAGCTGTTCTGACAAGTTGCCATAGCTTTCACCGCGAGGGCCCTACCAAAACAAGACAGCCACTATCTCATCTGCTGGCTCTTCCGCGTCAATCTCCGCCAATGGCAAACGATGCGTTCCGATCCTGGTTCTGCTGCGTCCTCAAGCAGCTTGTCAACTTTTCTAGACAGCAGTAAGACCAGCTATAAGTTGTGGTCCAGCGGTGACCATAGCTCATTTACAGTTCCGGTGCTTAGACATTGAGACATGAGCATCGAAGCATCTCCTCCTCACAGATGGCTCTATCGCCCGAGGAACAGAGATTCCAGGGCACCATCCTTCATGTTCAGAAATGATGGCTAGAATCAGAGTCTATTTTGCGTGACGGGCTAGCACCTTTTATTCCTTGGAGGGACCTGCCTGTCTGGCCCGGAAAGGGTATGTCTTCAAACCTGCCGCGAGCTTGACAAACGCCCTTTATGTTTAGCTTTCTAGGCCCCCTTCATTTGGAACACCTGCCCAGCACATTTCAATTCAACACAAAGAACGCACTTCATCGGCGTGTCTTTGCTTCTGTGTTTGAAGCCAAGCTTTCGACGATGTCAATCGCCAGCCCGTCAAGTTTCCGTAATCTCATAAGGTATCTTGACTTGAGGGGAGTAACTTCGTGTCGTCAATCCACCGGATCCCATACATAATCTTCCGTGATATATTCCACGCAAAACATACCAAGGATACCACTTAGCATAAATGGCTAGCGTGCGGTCTACGGTACTCTTGATGCACCATCGCATTCGTACTAGGTAGGCAAGTAGGTAGCCGTTGAGAATGCGAGAGCACTACTTACCAACTCGAGCACATTGAGATAGTTGACGTACATGCCTCGAGGAGCGCAGGCTGTCTCTGGTTGGGAGTTGGAGTTGTCAGGCTCAAACATTGAATTTATACCAATCTGCCCCAGCAATGTCCACCTACAACCCCCCGCGGCCTCCGATCGGAGACCGGCGACAAGTGGACCCCAGCTTCCGGGCTCGGCCACCATCCCCGACCGAAACCCAACACGTTCTCAGCAATTGCAGATATTTCCACGTAAATCCCCTAAGCACGCCGCGTAAACAACTTTCAGCTTCTCACTCCCAAACCAAATTGCAGTCGCAGACTAGCGCTCGGAACATCTCCCACCTCCGAACCCTTGAACACCGCAACGATCGGAGGTCGCCGCCTCAGCCCGCCGCAACCGGAAACAGCATACCCCCATCCCGCCATCCCGCGCTACGGACGCCTCCGATGGTAGGAGGTCGGCGCCCACTCAAGCACACATTAAAGTAATTGCCTTACCTTTGATATGCGCATACGGAGAGCATCTGGTGGGTTGCGATAAGCGTCGCGGGGTTGATAAAATCGCGGCCCCAATCCCAGCTCCATATCAGCGTAGACAAATCTCCAACGGCCAACAATTGACTGTACACATCTCACAAGCATCCCCAGCAACATCTACACTTACTTGACTCCATCACCACTCAACACCTTGAAACTCAAAACAAGATATCACCACACACAATGGCCACAGAAACCCCCCTCCCAACCCGCGACCCAAAAACCGTCCTCTCCTCCCTCCTTTCCCTCACAGAAACCCGCATCGTACCCCTAACAGCCGCCGGCGTCTCCTCCGGCTCAAAACTCTTCGGCGCCGCAATCCTCTCTTCCTCCCCGTCTTCCCCCTCCAACCTTTCCGGGACCGCCCTATCCCCCTACACAGTCTCCACCAACGACGAACGCACCTCCCCCCTCCTGCACGGCGAAATAAACTGCATCCAAACCTTCTTCACCCGCGACTTCCCCGACCCAGCCACCCGCCCTTCCCCCCGCACCGACTGCGTCTTCTTCGCCACCCACGAGCCCTGCTCCCTCTGCCTCTCGGGCATTGCCTGGTCCGGGTTCAGGGAGGTGTATTACCTCTTCACCTACGAGGATAGTCGCGATTTATTCGCGATTCCCCATGATATCAATATCTTGCAGCAGGTGTTCCGCGTGCCGGCTGAGGGGGAGGGGGAGGCGGCGTTGGAGCGGCGGGAGTTGTACAACCGGACAAACCAGTTCTTCACGGCAAGGAGTCTAGGGGATTTGGTGGAGGAGATTAAGGAAGAGGGAGAGAGAGAGCATTGGAGGGGTGAGATGGAGCGTGTGAAGGGGCTGTATAACGCGTTGAGTGAGACATATCAGGAGGGAAAGAAGGCTGGCGCGGAGAGTTCGAGTGTGTGGAAGTAGAGCGAGTGAGCGAACGGCGGGTGTAGATGATTCGTCAATGGGGGGGGGGGTGTTTGGTTCACGGATACTGCTCGACGCGTGAGTCCGCATTTGTTGGTGCTGGCAGTGGCTGGGTGGAATCGGCGCCGGTGATGAGACCGGGCGATTTCCCGTAGTCGAGGGCCGAGCTGGCGAAGCTGGCGTCATGGTTTAGCATCGATATGGAATGCCGCCGGCGATGACTGGTGTTTAACCTAGAGGATTAGAGATACCACTAGGAAGAGACTCGTTTCCAGTTTCAGCTATCGCCTTCCAAGCCACGCCCATCGTGTGTACTATTTTCGCAGCATTGAGTCATTGTGCAGTTGTATGAAGACTGTACCTAGTCCAACCCGGCGTGAATCGTGGAATTTTCATTTCGGCCGGCCGTCCGTTGCCCAGCCGGGGTGAGACCTCCGCAACGGCAAGGGAAGGAAGGAAGAGCTTGCAGCGATCAACGTCGCAGACGGCACTCACCATCGGAAGGGAGGGGGAGGCGGCCGACCTTACTCCTGGCTGTGGCCGTGGCCGTGGCCCGTACCAAAGGCAGCAAGATCCTGCACGCTCACGATCCCTCGGCCCCCGAAGCTGAACCTCTCCCGCCGTCCTGCGCCGGGCAGAACATCGTCCAATGCAACGCACTGTGCAGCGGTTATGGACCAAGCAGACGAAGGCGGATATGCATGCGCGGGGTAAGCAGAAGAACGACAGACCGGGGCGTGTAGGCTGCGGCACGGCGGTACGGAATACAAGCTAAAGGACGCGTGAGGACCTCATCACCCCCTGTCGATAAGGTACATTTAGATTCTTCACGCCCCCCTCTCCAAGGGCTCCCCTTTCTTGGGGGTCTGAAGCATCATCATTGGCCGGGCTCGTCTGTTTTCCCATGTGGCCCATGTTCGTTTTAGGCACATGCAAGAGGTTTCTTACGCAAGCCGTTTTTCGGCGTGGGGAGCACGTTGCGGAACAGAGTCGCCCGGGTTTAACGGGCCATGGGTATGGGCGGGAGGGGAAGAGGGGGAGGGATTTGGGAAGAAGATGATGGCCTTTGCCGGATCGGCCGGACATGGCGTGCATCGTTCCCGGCCTGGGTGACCAGTGCAGATGTCTGCGAGTATGGTATAGTTGACGCAGTAGGCAGCGGTCTTTTCGAGATGAACTGCTTGGTGATACTGCGGTGCGCGGGTGAGAAACAGGGTTTATGGCCGTCATCTGGTTGTTGCAGCGCATGGCATGGCAGCGCGAGGCATCATTGCAGGCTGCGGCTAGAATGGATGGAGTGAACTCCAAGGGGATCCGTAATTGTGCAGCAACAGGAGACAGACGTCGCTGCTACTGCATCACATCACTGCTGTTGCTGAAGACCGAGAGACGCAGGCAAGAGAGTGTAGGTATCCGTATTCGTAGGAATGATGATGATGGGACAAAGTCTCCGCAACGGCCGCCCCTCCCGCGCATGCTAGCGGGGTGAGGGTTCTCTCTTCCATTTTCCCCCTCCCGGTTATCGCTTGGTCGTCTCGAAACCCCCTCCTCGTTGGTTGCGTACGGACGCCATCCGTGGTATCCCGGCGGGTAGGGAGAGGAAAAGGACGCAGTGAGCAGCCGTGTGTCAGCACAGCCGTCCGCTATGATAGCGTGAGATTGCACACGGCGGCGCGACAGCCGCAGAGACGGAAGTCGTGATGAGATACCTAGACATAATGTCACGCGCACTGTCAGTTCATTCCAGACATCGGACAACGTGCTGAGGGTAAGTGAACGGGCCGCTATACAGGCGGAGTTTCGTATGACCAACAGACAAGCATGCCCAGAACTGCTTGACTCAAATCTTGACCGAAGCATGCCCAGAGGCCCTCATCGAGACCTCAAAAGGGAATTGCGAGAGCAAGGGAAACGTGGGCAGAGGGAGGGGGAGTGCGAAGGATGACTGGCCGGGCAAAGGTGACTTTACCACTCGTGGTGATTAATGACCAGTGACAGGTCGCTAAAACAAGGTAAACCGTAAAGAAGAGTCGCGACGAACGGTCCCAAGTTGGAACGGGCCGACACAGCACTACCAGCACTGGCGTTTCTTCCTCTCATGGGCTACCCTTGCCTGGGTTCCCAGGGGTGTGGTGGGTTGCATTTTGGAGGGTTCGCTGTGAGAAATGACGCAGAGTCTGGACATCCTGAGGGTTGAAGGAGGTGTCTATCGAATCCCCAAAAATAACGAGCCGCCGATGGTTGTTGACTGTGCCGCGCTGTGCATACTGGTGCGTTTGCACCACCTCATGCACTCGCGGTTGGTGTTGCTGGGAGCTGGATGTGCGCTGGGAGCCAGTCGGGAGGCTTGTCGATCGCACCAAATGTATTGTTTTTTGAGTATCCCGCTGTCTATTGGGTAGTACCAGTGAGACTGTCCGTTCATGACTGGGCTGAATGGCTTCCTGTGGTGCAAGGTAAAGCAGTGGTCAGCTTATTCAGGTCAATCTCGGGGTGTGTTTGGATATGCCCACTTGATGTCTGACAGAGGCTGAGCTAGACGCGATGTCTCTGACTGCTTCCTTTGAATGACGGACTAGCAGCAGTTATTGAACCCTTATGGCAGAGGTGTGTAGCAAGAAAGCAGTATCAGAATGATAGCCATGGGTGATCTGACGAGTAAGGACGAGAAAGGCAGTATCATAACATCCTCCACTCCCACCTTTCAAACTGACCCCTCAATTGCTGCTGCCCCTCCTCGTTTCAATCACATCGTTGTTTCCTTTTGACGGGTCCAAACGGGTCTTGCCATGGGTCATGGGCCATCGACCTTCCCGCCTTCTTGGCTTGGCATGTTAGCATCTTCTGCACCGATCTCAATTCACTGCGATTTTAACCCACCCAGAGTCGATGTGTGTCAGCAATTTACTTGTGAGGCAGGAACAACACGTACCTGTGGTTGGACACTCACAAAAAGGCTGATCACGTGGTGTCTGTTACTGGCCCCCGATTTCACTGCAACTTTAACCTCCTCCAAGAAGTTATGGGCCGCTAGACTTGACGCTATCATGGCTCAGCGCGTGCTCAAGATTTCGGAAACATCTTAGATCCGGCATTACGCTTGAAGAGGTTGACTCGGATCATACTTGCTGAGAATTAGAGAGGGCACCTGCGGATGACAGTTCTTCATCAACCACAGGGAGCAAGAATCAAGGGATCCATAGCGCTGACGACCATTGTCTCTCCGCAACTACTCAGCCTCATGTGAGCAACCAACACCGTTGCAAGGGAGCTTCAGAAACATCAAACAATCGCAAGGGAGCTGAACCAACGATTCGAGCACTTCGTACTAAATTCCCACTGGCTCTGTAGCAGGAGGAGCAGCATCCTTCCAAATTCCATTCCGATCGTCAGCCGGCCGCCATCTCAGACACGTACGGATGCCTGCCTACCTGCCATTTCCCGCCTCTCACCTGACATCTCACATGAGTCTCATCTCACAAACCCATCTCACATGAAGAGCGACTCACTCACCCGTCACAACTCTGCTCGGAATCATGCCATCCTACAATCCTCCGCCTCGTAAGGCTACCAACGGGCCCCTTCGCGCGCGGCCCATCTTGGCCCCCAATCCCGCCCGCACCGCCGATCCCCCTTACCCTCTTCCCCGATCCAAGATGTGCACTTGTTCTCGAATCACACCAAACACCAAACGCGGTCATCGTATCATTCGCTAGGCGAAAAGGTAAACGCAAGCCACCCGTGCCACCGTCACATTGGGTGTCGTAGCCTGCTCACGGGAGTACCTTGCACTTTCACGCACCTCTTGTACCTCGGTGCCTTCTTAACCCCCAGGTACATGGCATCGCCAAACGCCAAAAGTAGATTCGTCACACTCATGAACGTAACCCATGCTGAGACTTGTCACAACATCAGCCCCCGTCAACGACAGACGCGCCCAAGAAAAGAACACCGCTGTAACCTGGGGAGCAAGCTATTCTCCTACCTACCTATAACACAGATAGCACACCAAAAGTAAGCAGCAAACCATCCCAAGAGGGGGAAAACGTGGTATCACTGAGACTGCCGACGCCATGCACACCTCCCGCGCCGCTGATTGGCGAGATTAGCGCTGAGCCCGACATGAGCGAACCTGGATTTGGTGCACACTTTTCCATCTCCCATGTTCACACGTTCACGTACCTACAACACCAGATCCCTACGGTACAACATAACACACACACACACATCTTTCTCATCCTCCCTGCCCGTCTTTCCAACCGGCCTGCCGGCCACCCTGATTCCCCAGCCTTGCCATATTCCTTTTTCCTCGTTGGACGCAAACCACCACGCAAACCAACCACCTGAGACTTGCACGCCCCCTCCCCTCGGAGGAAACAATCATCATCCTAGATGTAGGTACCCAGGCTCAAAGTAGACTGATTTTGGGGAGGAAGCAAACGACCAGCCGCCCAGACGCCCGCCACGAGGAGTAACAAGGGCGCCTCCATCACCACTTCGTCACACCGAGAGAGCCCATCCCACCTGAATAATTCCCCTGCTCACCTTTTCGGTGCCTATGGTCCCCCTCCGTGACAGGGAGGGGCCGGTGTGCTACCATACCCACCGCATCTATCGGTACATCCCCAGCTATCCTCCTTCCAACAAAGTTCACATAGCTGCAGACAGTGCAGAGTACCCTCGTTCCAAGGGGGGCGAATATCTAACCAAGATCTACTTACCTTAGTTGCCAGATTCTTGAGCGCTCTTACTTGCCAGCCAGCATTTGTCCATTTGATGGCTATATCTCAAATTAGAACCAACCGAGAGATGGCTTCTACTACACCTAGAAGACACCACCGCCCGATAAAAAAACCCCCGCCCGGACCAGGAGGTGTGCCACACCGGCCGGCCGGCGCGTCTTCTTTTTCCTAACAGCGAGTATTTGCCGCACAAGGCCGCCCCACGCTAACGGCTAAACGCCCCCCTAAACCTCCCCCGTCGCCGCCGTTGTTTCGTCTCGGCGTTCTGTCTTTTGCCTGAGATGCCGTTCAATCACTTGCATGTATCACCAAAAAAAAAAAAGTATGGAAAAAGCAAAGAAGCCATCACCAGGAGTCATCACCTGAGTCTGTGTACTGCTGAGATGTGATATCCTGAGAAATCACCTTCTCTGCTTTGTCGCCCCTGACCTTTCCTGTTTCCCGAGGTAAGTTTGCTCCCATGACATGCGCTGCCTCAGTCTCATCAACTTCGTGCAAATCTTCACGCTCGCCATCATCCTCTACACGGACGAACAGGCCAAAGTAGGCAGACATAGTGACAGAAGCATGACTCAACCCGTGGCCGTGACCACACTCTACAGACGCGCCGTCATCGTCCGTCTCATCCTCACGTCCAAACCTGAAAGCCCCCCATGCTCCCGGGCCCCAGTGTAGTGTAAACGCACGTCCCCAGCAAACCGGCTGTGCAAACAAACCCTTTTTTCGAGAGGAGCATCTGAACCACTGCAACCTCAAGAGTTCAGACACTCTGACACTGTAACCGTGCCCCCCAAACGAACCCTGAATTTGAAAAAAAAAAAAAAAAGAGGCCGGTCTTTGTTCCCTCCCGTCCCATCCATCAGTCTGGTCTTCCATGAGGTGCTTTTGCTCAGACCCCTATGCGCTGGCCTACCTAGGTCCCTGAGGAAGAAACACAGGCTGGCAGGAGAAGAAGAAAAAAAAAAAAACAAGTGTTTCCCGCAACTCGTGAGACCCGGAGCGTGTGCATCGAATACAAACCAGTCCGGCAAAGCCCACCCGTTTCTTCTCATCCTTCTCTGATTCAAAACTGCCTATGCACTGCTAGTCGGAAGACACCTCCCGACGGACGACGCGTCTTACTCTTTTCCTCTTCCCACTCATCAGAACAAGGCTGGCTGGCTGACTCCGTGGCATCGAGTCAAGACACTTACATACTTTAGTCTCATAGTTCAGTCTCACAGTCCTCACACATTGCAACACATCAACAAGAGACATTTGACACCAACTCATGCAAGCCCGTTGAGGGATTTTTAACACAAAACATTGACACATTTCCAAATCATGGTTTCTGTTTCTCCAAGCTCTCCAAGCTCTCCAAGCTCTCCAAGCTCTCCAAGCCCCCAACCCGACACATTCCAGAGTCTCCAAAGCAAGTGAGTCCCGGCGTGTCTGTACAAGAGACAGATTGAGTTCAAGACAACGAATATCTCCCCGCCTAAGAGCTGCTGCTGCGCGAAGAATGTACAGGCTACCTAGATCCAGAGGGCAGAATTCCACACCAAGAAAAGGTCAAACATGGAAAAGTGGAATTGAAGAAACCAGACGGGGGCTTGATGATATGCAAGTAATCACAGCCCAGATGACTTGACATTTCTATCTCTCTCTCTCTCTCTCAGAGTCTCGGTCTCAGTCTCAGTCTCAGTCTCAGTGTCTCACACTCCTCATAACCCTAATCTTCACGCCCTCATCATGAAAAAAAATCTTCAGAAGGGCACACACCGGATGAACAATCCACAGACCACGATCCCGTGTCCGCTCCCCTCTCCCGCTCACGCCGCCGCATCATGCTACAATTGTCAGCCTCCGATATACCTAGTCACCTAGTCTAGACATCGTCCCCGCGTGATGTCGCGCATGGCAAGGCCCTAGTCGCATGAAAAGACCTTCCCTCCCCCGCGCGGAGCCCTTCGCTTACAAGTTTTACAAGGGTGGCTGGTCGCGAAAATGACCTCATAATTGTCCTCACGATCGAACCACCGTCCGCCAAATTCCAAGGAACCGCACGGACGAGCAAGGGTCTCTTTTTTCACGATGGCTCTCACTCGCTGGTTCTTTTCCCTGGAGGAGCCACGTGGGAAATCAGGACCCTGGTAGTAGATGTTGCGCGAAGATGACGGAGGTGTCGACCACGGCCCATGTCACTCTCATCGCTCGTGGTCAACCACCATGGTGTCGACCACACATGTCCCATTGCAAAACATAAAAGGCACAGATGTTAAGAATGATACTAATTGATTTCTGCAACTATTTCTCAGACTCGCCTCACCCACGGAGCCAGTAACAAGGAAAGGAAGGGGTATATCCAGCTCCTCCGTTATCTTCCTGCCAGTTCGAAAGGAAAACCGTTTCGTCTCTCGAATTGATCGAGACGTGTGAACAATAATAAGTAAAAGTGAAGAGCAGCGCTTCCAGTGCGGCGTGTTGTGGATGCGGTAGTGCAAACCAGAAAAAGAACAAAAGCAAGCAATCAGATCCGGAGCATCCGTCTAAATAAAATTCAACTTGTCGTCGCTGCATCCTTGCAAATCGACGACCATATTACACATAACTGTTGTTTCCCTGTTGTGCGCACAAGCTTTGCGATGGCGAGGTTCCAAAGAACCAAGCCCAGTAAACAATGAAACATTCCTGATAAAAGCGCAAGCACGCTGTCCTTTTCCATGACTGAAACGTGTTCCAGTCGCCCGTGGTAATCATTTCGCAACCAAAGCATGCTTTTGATGTCCATCCCTGTAACACAAGGTCGATGATGCCGTGCGTTCGTTCGTTCGTGTCGTTCTCGTCCCGTGTAGGTTCAGGTCCGTGTGGTATCTTGGGTATCGCAAAGAAAAAAGTCCTTGGTGTGTATCCCCGATGCATAATAGCTCGCGCCATATTATGTTTATGGTGATGAATAGAGGGAAATCCAA
Organism: Colletotrichum godetiae; assembly: GCF_030913485.1. Lineage (NCBI taxonomy): Eukaryota > Fungi > Ascomycota > Sordariomycetes > Glomerellales > Glomerellaceae > Colletotrichum > Colletotrichum godetiae. The sequence goes on from NW_026851268.1 coordinate 574,958, forward strand.
ATCCGTCGTGTTTCAGTGACATGGAAGAGGAAACTCCCTGGAAAAAAATGAGATCCGGGAAACAGATTCCTAATCGTACAATTGGCAACTCCATCCGTCGGTTCGATATTGGGTTTTCTTGTTGTTTTTTTGGGTGATGAGAGGTTCGGCTCCGATGGTTCATCCGTAGGCTTCCTTAAGGTAACTCCGTCCATGGAATATGGCAGCATAGACAGAAAGGAGACCAAGGGAAAGTGTCCAGAGAGAGGGTCCGTTTACTTCGCCGGGTTCTTGAGAATATCATCACAGTTGGCGTCGAAACGAAGGATGAAGAGACGAACACCCTGCATGAATCGCTCAGTCTTGTCTAACTCGCGTTCGATACCGAACAGGGTTTCGACGAACTGGACACCAGCGTTCTTGCCGAGAGAAGACGACTTCTTGCTGGCCTTGAGCATAGGGGCCTCGCAGGTCTTAAGAAGCTTGCGAAGCTTGTCAGTCAGGCGCTCACCAGCATCAATGAAGTCATCGAGGATCTCCTTCTTCTCAGTGCTGCGCACGCGTTCAATGGTCTCCTCTCCGCGCTTGATCTTGCCAGCCAGCTGGATCAGTAGTAACCACAGCTCACCTGCCATATCAGCAATGGGGGTGGCAGGTCCGTGATGGTAGACGGTCCAGTCGTAGATCCACTTGCCCAGGGAGTTGGAGTCAAAGACACTGCCTAGAAGAAGAATGGGCTCCTCGGTGGGATCCCAGTTCTTGAGTGAATATCCTGGGGGGATCTTGTGCTTCTTGGCGTCGTTCTCGTTGGCCGGGCGAGATACAGGAGGGGGTGTGGGCTTCTTGGTCTCGGGCTGGGATTGGGCCTTCTTGGAGGACTGAGAACTGCTACCGGGGCGAACGGTGGAGGGCCTCTGGGGAACCGAAGTCGAGGCACGGCGGGAGTGGGTGTTTGCAGGGGTGCGGGAGGGTCGAGGCTCATAAGCCGGGACATCGCGCTCAATGTAGGCAAAACCGCTCTGTGTGTGGGAACGGTAATCAGTGGGATATCCTCCGTCCTCAAAGTAATAAGTCTCCTGAATAGAATGCCTCTTGCTCCTCGCCCGTGACGACTTGCCCGGCACCAAGTAAGTACGGCCATCCACTTCGATAAGCTCGTCGTCGGATTCTCCGTGGGGCGTTGCGGCCCGTACATAGACAAAAGAAGATCGGCGCTCGCGCGGTTCGTGCGACGGAGTGGCCCATGAATGCTTGCGCGAATGATGACCACTACTCACATTTGCCGTGGCATAGTAGCCATCGCTCGTGTATCGAGGCGACGCCGTCGGCGGACGGGGACTGTACTCGCTGAAGCCACTGCTGGCGTTCCGGAAATGGGCGCGGGTTGCCGGGCGCTGGGGGGTTGATCCGGGCGGGTAGTAGTAGCTGGCGGGACCACGAGGGGATGGGGTTGGCGTTGCTGACTGCATCCGTTCCCGGGTGTAGTAGTACTCGTCGCTGGGAGTAGATGCGTAGGGGGATGGGTAGGCCATGTTGACTGATGGCTCTCTGTGGCGTCGTCGATGGGAGGCGTCCACGATATTCTTCAAATCTGTCTTCTTCTTTTTCTTCTCTAGCAGCTTCTTCTGCTAGTTCTCACGTCTCCCCCCAAAATGTCGGTATAGTGTGTCGATGCGGATGGTTGATTCCAGGGCCAGGGTGTCGCGCCGGTGTCGAGGCGCGAAGAAAAGGTGAAGTAAGTCACCTTGGTATGCGGTCGGAAGATAGAGGAGAGGAAAGTTGTCTTCTGTGCCCGAACATGACCAAGTTTGATATAACTGCTGCAGGTTACCCTCGATGACCAAGGATCAAAACCAGATTACCGAGTGCGGGAAGGAATCTTCTCGACGTCGGTAGTGTCTTTTGGATGGAAGTTGCTGGAGGCTTCTCGGAGGGAGCCAGCGAAGCAACGAATGACGTCTCTTTCCTGAGGTTGTTTTGAAAGTGATTGGCAGCCGAAGCCGAAGCTGTGAGTGTCAAAGAATATTCATTGAATGGCAGAAGCCAAAAACATGAGAAGAGAGGAGAAGTTCAAGAGTGGTGGTGAGGGCAGCGTGGTATTTAATTACTTGGTGTGATTTTGTGGGAGAGGAGAAGGGAGGAGTGGGAATGCGCGCGAAAAAGGCCCACAGGGGGTGGTAGTCCAAAGTCTCGCACCGGGGCGTGGTGGCCTAGCCGGAGGAACCAAAGCAGCTCCCTTTTCTGATCCCTGTCCCCTGCTGCAGAGAAGGACAAGGGTGGCAGGGGTGGCTGGCTTGCCTTAGCGTACGAGGACACGGAACCTGGGTCCAATTTAGAGCGCCCCCTCTTGGGAGGGAACACAGACGACAAGTTCCTGAGAGGGAGGGGTGTCCCTATTCCTCTACTTTTAACCAAGTACTCCGTGCTCGCCGCTGTTCTGCTTGTTCAGCTCCTGTGGTGAGTAAAGGGAGAGTGGGGGGATTACTCACACCTCGGGATCCCGGTCTGGCCGCCGCTGAGATAGATGCTACGTGATCGAGAACAGTGGATGGCTGCTCCCAAAGAGAAAGAGGATGGCAAAGCCGTTGGCTTCTGCTGATGCTTTGCTGCTGCTGGGTGCTCCCTTCTACAACACCAGCCACCCGCGCGAATACACCGTCCGGTATTGACTGGACCCCTTTTACACGTTGAGTGAGTGCTTGTCTCTCTCCCTGGCTTGTTCACCTCTCGGCGATAGACCAATAAACAGCCCGTTGTCTGGCCTTGCGTCGCTGTTCGTCCTTCGTTTGTGCGTTTGTTCAAAATCGCGCGGAAGCAAGCGGCGACTCAGATCCTCAGACTGTCCAAGCCCGTCAAGTCCGTGGTTCAGCCAGCTGTCGCGACGCACCAATGCGCAGTCCAGCTTAGGTTGCTTTACTGGGGCTTAAAAAGTTGCAGTAGTCGTAATCGACGCTTACTGCTGCAAAACGATGATGATGATGATGATGATGATGATGTCTCCAGTCTGGTTGGCCACGCGCCCGGTCAGAATATGTCAATTACCGTCGTGTAGCGTACTCGTGGCACAGCTTGACCTAAACGCGCTTTGGTTTGTTGCTGACTCGAGAGAAGCTCCTGGAAATAGGAGACACACGCACACACACACACGATCGCACCTCAAAGGCACGTCCGTGGAAATAAGGGGTGGCAGTGAAGAATGCACCTCGTCGTCCAGGCCACTTGCGTTTGCCTGCAGTCGCCCTGTGCAAGTAGCAACTCGATTCCCAACGTTGGGCACTGGCGCGCTGGACCCCTTTGATTGCTTTTTTGATTGTTCGAGTCACCGTCACCGGGCAGTGACACACACTTTCTTTCCTCTCTTTCGGCCCAGGTTGATTCTGATCGATGTACCAATTTCAACCTTCCACATTGGTCCTTCGCCAGGGGTGGAATGGGAATGAGCCAGAGCAGGCCCTCGTCCGCTGAAAGGTGAAGATCGATGTTCACACCTTGACGCTGAGATTAGCCACACTAGAATCAAAATCCGGTCACCGCTTCTGATAGCGACTCCGGCGCCCTAACGGCTGGGAACGCTTAACACCCTGACCACACAGGCGGACTCAGGACTGGGAGGCCTTGTCGTTTCAATGAGTCGACACCAACGTCCGTGGGATCCCCGGCTGCCGATTCCTAGTCCCCGGGCGCAACTTGTTCGTGGATGAGCAAGAGGGGCGAGGGGCACCGAAAAAAAAAAGTTCCAGAGATAAAGCCCAGCGATCCTTGTGAAAGTAGGCGCTGCCGTGTGGGTAAATTTACCGGTGACAGGTAAGCGAAATTGGGTCTTCGCACGAACAGGCGTGGAATTTGAATTTTGGAGATGGCTTCCACCACACCAAAAGAGAGGGGGGGAAGTCTCCAACGGTGCCGGTGCCACGGGGGAATCTCACCGGGCCAGTGCCGCTAGAGCGTCCTAGGTGAAAAATTTTCTCGTTCCCCTGGCGCAACGCGGCTGGCCGCAGTTTGGTCCTTGATCGTCCAACACAGGGTTGCAATTGTTGGGATTCCGAGGGTGAATCACACCGTGTCAAGGTGAAGGCCACCGAAACACGAGCCCACCAGCGGACGACGAGCCGAAAGGGCCTGGAAAACTCAAATGCAACTGCTGGTATGGAGATGATTTGGTGATTTGGCGTTGCAATGTCGACGGGATTCCACAAAGGGTCAATGGGATTCAAAAAGGGGTCGTGTACGACAGTAGTAAGCTGTCGCTGATTTTGACCATCCGCCCGACCAGAGGCAAGAAGAGGATCGGCCCCCGAATTACTTTGGGTGAGGCTGGTGCGTGTAATTGAAGTTGGCGGTGGTGATAATGTTCGTGTGGTCGTGGCCGGGTGCTGCCTGCTACTAGTGCTCCGTGCGCCCTCGGTGAGGCGGTTCGGACGAGCAAGGCAAGGTTGGCCGTTGTAGTAGAGAAGGACGGGGGTATTGGGCTTGATGAAGGATGAATCCCGGTCGCGACCATGGAGGATAGATCAGAATTTTTTCATCCTCTCCTCGAACCCCGGCCGCTGCACGCCTGTCTGGTCTGGTCGACGTTGAGGCGCGGTTGATTCGATGCTTCGGTCCTGATGGCAGACGAGATCTCCCGTTGCTCGAATTGAGCAAGTTCGGACCGTGGTGTCTTGTATCCGTATGGGGTGGAACTTGGAAGATTGGAACTCGATAGAAACGGTTGGTGGTTGCACGCCAAACGACGCGAACAAGCTAAGAGTTGGGGTTTGGATTATCGGGCCGCTCGCTTGGTAATCCGGTGCGACGCCAATGAATGCTGACTAGGTGCTGACTGCTGTCGCGACCGCGAGTGAGCGCAGTCGAAACTGGGTAGCCTGGTCAGTCGATGGCTCAAGACGACTTTGGAAGCTCTCTGGAGAAATGTGCCGGCTGTGTGGTGCAACAGCGGATTGATTTTATGTTTGGATGAGTTGTGTGACAAAGATACCAGGCGGCGGCGCCGTCATTCGCCTGCTTCGTATCAGGTGCGTGTCCTGGGGATGACGAAGTCGCAAACGGACCAACGGAGCGTGAGTACAAGAAACGGAGGGGATGCCGTCGATGGCGAAAGGTGAAAGGAAGGAACAGGGGGAAGCAAGGGTTGAGGAAGTCGCGGTGCCTGTGAGAAGGGAAGGAGTCAGAGGGAGCGTTCTTGTATTTAAACGAGGCTATCGTGTAGAGCAGGCACGGGATAAGGTACGGAACAGCAAACAAGAAGCATGAGGCAGGAGCAAGTCAGAGGCAAGTGAACATGAGGAACATTCTGATGGTTGAAGCTGCGTCAACGATCTAAGCAAGGTACGAATACCTACGGATACTTCATACACATTTGAGCCCTACCCAGGCATTGCATGCATGATGGATCACGTTGGCATGGGAGGGGGAGGGGTACGAGTGGCTTTCGGGGATGACGGGCATCAAAGTGCAACTTTTCTCAGATCCGGTGCTGTGATGCCATTTGCTGCTTGTTTCCTCCCACTTCAATTCCCCCGCATCGCTAGTCACCTGGAACTCTGGCTGGATAGTCGGCGCGTGCATGATAAGAGGGAAAGATAAGCAGAGGCTCAAGTTTGGGGGATAGATGGCTGATAGTGAGGTGCACATATTCACACCATCGTGAGATTCACCAGTAAGAGGAGACTTGGAGTGTGATATGGCAGGTGACGGGTGGCATCTATTGCAGCCTGTACGCTCCTCTCTTCGCCAACGTGAAATGTCAAGTGACTGGCGAACAAGCGCCCGTCAAACGTGAGGGTGAGCACCTATAGAATATGGAGCATGACGATTGGGAGGGAACGATGCGTGACGGAGTGACATTGCGGAGGTTCGCATATTGAGTGGAGGAGTTCGCCCATCACATGCACCCCAAGTCCCCCAACGCGGGGTGACGGGAGAGCGGAACATGCAGCAAGAGCCCAGTGATGGCCAGAATCGGCAAGGCGGCCCCATCTTGGTTTTCTAGAACGGAAATCACATTGGGCCAGCCGTCCCTTCCCTGCCCTCCCACGCTTTTCCTGTTAAGAGCCAATTGGAAGCAGTCTTACAGTACAGCGCGCTTGCTCTTTCCAGGTTTGCTGTGAACCTCGCCTGCCTCACCTTCCTCACCTTGACTCCTCCCTCACCTGCCTTGGAGGAGGCGACTAGCACGAACTAAAAGACAGGCAGTAGGGAAGGGAAGGAAAGAGTCACGTTGTGCACCTTCTCTTATCAATACTCCAAATATACGTACCTTTTCGTGTGGTAAACCACCGTCGGGTGCCACCTCAGGATATCAACGTAATTCTCCCGGCAAACATCATTAGGAACATCAACATCAACATTCAACATCCACTGGTAAAGCTGCCTCGTTCCGACTCCCAGCCAGAAGCTCGGGTGGCCGCATCTTCGGACGAGATGACCTTGGTCGATACGAATATCCGTACCAACTACATGCCCCTGCATTAGAGTGTGCGCCACAGCTGGGATGAACCCGAGAACATCCCCAACGTGAATGGCAATCATGCACTTTATTGGCATGGTAAGTTACAGTGCGTATGCAGCCTTTTTGCCTCCTCCTGTCCATCACCCTTTCTACGTAGTAGTCTCCATCCTCTTGTCTCTATGCCCGTATTCCTACACTCAATGACTCTTCCTCAGCGCCCATCTTTCGCCAGGTATTCAGCTCCGACCGCACGGCACTGCTTGCACGAGACTCCACAACAGGCCGGCGCTGACTCGACGTCAACACAAATCGCAGACCAACCGACTGGACGGAAGACCGGCGGCGGCGACCAGGGACGACGCATGTGGATACTCTCCTTGCTCTGTTCCATCGAATGGGATTCATTCCAGAGCCATTGGCCATGACCTCAGTTAACTCCATCCACTGAGTGGCCCAGAACCGGCACTACATCGCCAGTCGCTAGCCCTTTGTTTCCTCTAGCCCGCCAGCCTTCTGGAGTCAAATCCACAACTTTGGGCCTTCCGGATGAACTCGAAGACCTTCCCCGTTGCCCGCCGCCACTCATGCCTCCATCGACTACTACCGACGAAGTTTGCATTTCAGCCAGGCGCACCCTGTTGATTGTAGCGCCCTTCGAATTTCGGGGTTACTCGCCACGGCTTGCCTCCTTTTAGAGACCGTCCGCCACCAGCTCGTCATGGCGTCCTCCCTGCTTGCGACGTGGCCGTCCCAGCCTCCAGGCGCCCTCACCTCACCTCGTCCACCGTGACCAATTTTCCCGGTGTACGGTGAAGTACTGCCGGTGTACGGTGTGCTCGGTCAAATATCTCCCTCACCCCTGGTCTGGGACGTGCTGTCGACAAGGGGTGAAAGGGGGAGGGAGGTGGCTGGTTGAGAGGCCGGCGATGGTCCTGTCTCACCTTGGCTCGCTCCTTACACACCGGCCGACGTACCCAAATTGTGGTCGCTCTCGGGCCTGGTATTTTTGACCGGCATCTACAATTTCGCCCACATTCATTGGTTTCTCACCTTGCATCCTCGTTTGTTTTTATTGATCTTGCTGATCTCAGAGGGCAACGCAATTGGCAGGCAGGAGGCAGTGCACCATGACCCTGGTCAATTGCGGCCCAAGCAGCTGCTCAACCCAAGCATTGGGTGCCAACAGAATTTACCGTCGACAAGCTGGATTTTACAGCAAAAGTCCTGACCTCGTGTTCGTCATACCATCCTAGACAAACTATCGGAGGGATTGTCCTAGGATTCTCCTTGGAGCATGAGGCTGGTTATCACCAACTCTATCCACACTTACACCCATTGACAGAGGTGTTCACTTGGCTATCACAGATTCACAATAAACTCGAACTTTTCCTGATCACCGAAAGAAAGCCCAGTGGTCCCCTCGGAGAACTGCAAGGGATTGCAAGGGCGTTTACGGCTCTGCGTCTGTCAGCCTTCGGGAGCGACATGCCCTGATGTGTCCCGTCCTAGTCGCAAGCCCAGCTAATGCAGCCACTGAAGCAAACCAAAACCTCGATCCTACGCGCGCTTTAGTCGAGGATTAGCTAGGGTCGGACAGGCGCTGCGATGCGAGCAATAGAGGCGACAGGCGCCCTGGGATCACAATTGCAACGATTTGAACCCCTGGAATGTCCATGTGGTCTTTTACCCGATGCGCTGCGCTGTGTACGGATAGGGCAGCGCATGCCATGAGTCTTTGCATCGACTCGACTCACCTCACTCTGCGAAACTGCCGCCGCGGTCTCATCGGCCATGGCTTTCGTACGCATATGCACTACCGTTGTTGTGGCTCGGCCTGGCCTACAAGCCCTCGGACGACCTGAGTCGCGTCGTGTCTGTCTTGTCTTGAACCAAGTAGCCTCATGTCTCGGCCGATGTCTGTTTTTCTCTTTTCGTCTCGTCCGTGCTCATCCTTCGCATCTCCCACCCGTCGTCTCACGAACACCTACCTCGACTCACTTCCTGACTATCCGTACACGTCCGAATGAAAGGGACCACCCGAGAGCAGGCGGCAAAAAAAGCCAATTCAACATCAGCATTCCTGGGTTTGACTGAGGCTCCCAGCAACATCTTACTTCAGAGGCAACCGGCATCAAGTCAAGCCCTAGTTCGTTTCTCACCGATGGCCACCGGCACCCCGGCATCTTTAGGACTGACCGAGGTCGACTTACACGTTCATTTCGTTAACCATATCCGTACTTCACCAGCCATAGTACCTCATACAGTCGGTCTCAACGGTCAGGACTTCAGTACTCGACTTCCTCAGTCCGATCTCTTGACCGCGTATAACCTTTGTCTCGGTTTGCTCCATCTATCGACAGGTCACTTGTTTGTGCGAGCCACTTGTATGGGAAGATGGGCCTTTTCTCTCGTCTAGAGAGTATATTGCCAGGCCACAGGCTTCTGATGCCCTTCTTCCTACACGCCCCTTTCCCCTGCTCCCTGCATCGCAGGCATATAGCGAGCGAGATAGCGTCACACAGGCTACTGTTCCTAGCGTGCCGGGTGGAGTTGATGGAGGTTGCAACATTTCGAACACCCTGCTCCAGCTCCCCTGCTGCAGTTGCTGCAGTTGGAGACGGTCCCACACCGGTCCAGCGTCTCCCTTCTCCAGCATTGAACGTCTTCTCTGAGTCCCCGACCTTGTCTCTCCTCCACTCTCACCCAGCCGTCTGGCTAGATGCCGCGCGCACGCTCTGGCGCTGGCTTGTGACGACAGGGCTTCGGTGCATCTTGGATCTCGCTTGCTAGGTTCGCTTCATCCCACCACAAGGAGAAAAAATAATACCCTTTTTCTCACTATTATTTTGTTCTAGAAGATCGCACAGCTCTATGGCCCTCCCTTTACCTGCACTTCACCGCGGGCCGCAATACTCGGTCAGTGGCTCGTGGCCCCCAGTCTTGACCGTGGCCTTGACTGTCTGTTTGTTTGTTTTCTCAACCGTGCTATGTATTCGTATAGTGGCAGGCGGAAGACTTGATGCTTCCCTGCACATTATTATTGTTGTCGTTGTTGACCCCCGTCGGCTAGTGTCAGTGTCGGGTGTGTGCGCGTGTGCCCTGACTCCAAGACTCCCGAGGTGCCATGCGTGCCCATGCGACAGGTTGCGCCAAATGTTCTGTGTGTGCGTACTGTAATTTGCTTTTTACCCGGCATCGATGTGAAAAATTTTCGTCTTTCACCGAGAATAGCACGTCTCATTTCACTCCCCGTCTCTCCTCATTCAAGACCACTCTCCCATCATGCCAGCCCTACTACCATGTCATAGCACCAGGTGCGGGAATGGGACGGTCGCTGCGGAGTGACTCATAGGAGTGCTCATCAAAGCAGGCCATGATACACCATAAGAGGTGTACAGAATGTGCGGTCTGCGCGCGCGGTGTGGGAGGATGAGAGTGAGAGAAGGAAGAGCGAGAGATGCCCGCTATGGAAAGCCTCATGTCGTCCGTCCCAACATTCACGACTCCGGCTGCACTGCTGTCCAACAGACCAAGGCTGTCGGCCATCTGTTGCACCTATCAAACTTTCTCGGAGCCCTCCTTACGGTCACCCAAGGGAGGACCTTGGTCCTGATTGGGTGTCAATGAACACGTCGCACTGCGAACTTGACAAAATCCCCTCCTCCTCCTCCGGCGCACCAGCTCGTACGGCCAGTCAAGTCGATTTCCGGACGGCCAGGGCCGCTGGGAGGGGGACGCTACTGCACAACGAGGGCCGCATCCGCATCCCTAATCCTGCGGCCGGCAGGGGTCCACCGCATTTTGCATTGTCTTCCCGACTGCTTCATTCATTCCCGTCATCTTCGACTCTCCGTCTCTCCGGTCACTGGCGTCTGTGGTATTGCTCCCCTAACCCAACACCTCCGACGCATTGCATCCATTTGACGGCGAGCTTCGAATCGCACACACCCACCCCCTCGATATCGAAACACGCATCGAATATCCACTGACGATGCCCTCACTGACGTCTATTCGTTTATATGCCCACCGCCATGCAGTCCGCCCATGTTCATCCATGGTCGATGCTGCCGGGCCAGCAATCATACACCACCACCTTCGTCCACTCCGCCCATTCTACAAAGCTCACGCCCTTCTTCGACCAATACCGTTGGGACTGACAGCCTTTTTTGGCCAAAAATAGGTATTGACTCTTGCAACCGCCTTGTTGTTCTTCTTTTCCTTCCTTGCTGTTTTCTGTTCCCGGCAGTCCGGGCCCAGACCGCAAATGTGACAGGCGCAGCGCGAAAGCCCCTCCTCACCGACTCTTTGCGTCCATGGCAACCGCCCTACCATTACCGCATTCCACCTTACGGAATGGCGGGGCACTTGCATGGCATTGCATGTTGTTGCAGACGCGAAGGAGGGAAGAGGAGGGGTTTTTGCTGCTTCATGCCCTATTTTGACTTTTTTCCCCATCGTTTCTGCTTTCTTTCTGTTGCGCAGTGGTTCAAACGAAGGAAAAAAATTGCCCGTTGCCCCTGGTTAGGTTGAAGATGCCGCATGCGCCCGATGACCATCGACAGGGTCATGTTAGGGCTTGGGTGACGTCGATGATGCGCACACAAGTATCACTGTTGGATTGTACAATTGTACGATTGTCTAGACCAGTGTCAGGTGATTCCGAGTGAGGCCATCGCCATCACAAGACGGTGTGGCGCGTATGGGTTTGCTAATTGTGGTGGAATCTCGGACGTATGATACCTCGACAACACATACACATGGTCACTAGGAGGATCAGCTCACACAAGGAAAGAGATATACGAGCACAGAACCCGAGCATGCCATCTCCCTAGGATTCTACTAAGCTGCTGGCTGATCCTGTGATGGATTCGGACTACGATCGCCTCTTACCCCGGGGCTGCGGTATAAGCGACAAGCGAGAAGCGAAGTAAAGCGGGATACAACGTCTTGCTGCTCGTCTTCTGTCTTCGCCATGCAACCAAGTGGGAACACGCATGGTGGGAACTAGAAGAGAATCGCGTCTGTTTCGATGGTGGACCGCGGGTGCGTAGGAGCGGCACTCGTTGTTGCTCTTCTCAGCTTCTTTCCTCCGCTTCGGTTGGCGGAGTGCATTTTCGGCGGCCGATCATGAGCGGTAAGCGGCAAGACCGCGACGGATAAAGTTGTCCGTCACTGTCCTAGCGAAGAGATGCCCGGCCCCTGCTTTGAAAGGGCCCCTGGCTCGATGTGTAGACCGATAGGAAGGGCGGCCGGCCGGCCGGTCTCCCAGTCGGTGTCTGTTTTCACGATACCCCCCTTGTCAAAGGCTTTTCGATTGTCTTCACATCCACGTTGTCCTAGATTCGTTGAAGATGCTGAAGATTTCCTTGATTTTCAGTGCGTTTGAGCTGCGAGGGCAGGGCTCCGTAGACCATGAACAACGCATCGACGGACAGGGTTGCGGCAACGGGCGAGCGAAGCCTCAGCACGTCGCACGCGCTTGCTCCTGCGCCTGGGGCCATGGGTAGAAGAAAAGGAGGGATATGTACGAGGTATGCTTCTTGGGGGTAGGGGACGGCAAGCCAACGGATGGTGTTCTGGTCCAGTCTGTCGCCCTGCGCTGCGCTGCGGTCTGCACGCCTTGCCGTAACTTCACGCATGGCTGTCTGGCTTTTTGGTCTTGGCTCTTCTTTTTCGACTGACCTTGATGGGCCCCGCTCCATTATCACCCTGGTTATGCGGCCGGGCGGTGGCACCTTATTCCAAATGGACTTGCTTGCGTTTGCCGGGCAGTAGGCATCGGGCCATGGTCCCCTTGTCCAGACTAAGAGCAGTAGCTTTATGGGCCAGGTCACCCTATCGAGCATCGCGAGAGAGGAGTACGGTTAACTAGTGTTTCCATGGGCGATGCTGCGGTGACAGACTCGAGCTGGACCTGTCTGGGGCTTGGGCTAGGTAGGTTGGTACCGAGGGGGTGGAAGGAGAGTTCATCGGGGGAGTGTGCATGGCGAGGGCTTTCGCAGAGGGCTTCTTTGAACAAGAGGGGCACTTTATTCCACTGGTGAGTTTTGTCATTCGTTGTTGGAGGCTTTGGGTTTCCATTTTGTTGGATTTTGGGGTGCATTTGTCTTTTTGAGAATTCGCGAATCAGTGTAGCGAATTGCTGTGCATCTAGGGAGGGGGGTATTTTGGAGGGGTTTTGGATGTCAGGGCTGGTGATGGGTATGAGTTTACTGGTCCGATGGGATGGATTCTGCTTGGGCCAATGAGGATTGTTCTATATCATTTGGAACTTGCGATTTGGATATCCATCCGTTGTCTTGGAGATGTTATCCACTGACTTTGGATAGGTAACCTTGGGGATCTCCGGCAACGAGGAAGTTGTGGCAACACGGTAGAGGAGTATCATCGAATCCGAGATGCTCGAGCTTCAGGCTTAGCAGCTCGGGGAGACGATGACTCCGTCGGGATTGAAGTCATAAAGCCATGTGACATTAGCTCGCACGTCTTCATCGTGCCGACGCAATCGCGAAAAGAGCGAGAGCGAGATGGCGGAGGACGCATCATCAGTACGAAGCCACTCATGGCAGCACTCATAGCGCAGGTGTGAGCCACAGCCTCGGATTGGCATGTCGTTGAAAAACACGCGAGCACGAAACACGTATACGGCGACTTGAAGGCAAACTAGGAAGAAAAGTGCAAAACCCAGGCCGACGCCACAGCCGGCCGATGTACCCCAAGCATCCGGACCAAGACCCAGGCACAGAGGGGCGGTCAGGGATATGGTGAGGTAAGCGATCCCTGGAAACATGTGGCTAAGCACCGCTTTGTAATCCTTGCCATGTGGCACAGTTTTTCCCTCGAGTTCCAGGGACCAGCGGTGATGACCAATGAAAAGCTCAGACGACACTAGAATTCGCCACTTTCGCCCGTTCCCCCGTCGCCGGATCTCCCGCGCACTCGGGGGGGAGGGGGGAGGGGGGGCGGATCCCTCCGGGGTTTTGGTTCGGGTCGCGCTGAAGAGAGAGAGAGAGAGATAGAGACATGGGACAAGGAATGAAAGTCTGTCCGGACTTCAACACCCCCTTCGAGCTACCGAGGAGCTGTGACTCTTATTTTCTTTGGCGTTCTATACAAAATGACAAATTGGTGATATCGTTTTTCGATACCTGATACCCAACCGTAAGAGGTACTTTGGAGGTAATGTATCTTTTGAACGATGGGGGAAAGGACACCCCCCCTCTGAGGGAAGTCACTCAAGTACCTGCTTTTTTTTGCCCTCGTTTAACTGGGTGAATCTTAGTACCGCGTGGGCTTATGACGCAGCACTTTTGCTTTCCTTGCTTGCCGCAGCATAAATGCGCTGAGCGTGTGAGGGTGAGTGTGAATATGCGTGGTGTGGTGTGGTGTGAGTGCCATGTGTGGCGGACTCGGGCTGCACTGCGAAAAAGTTCCAATCCATTTTTTTGGGCAGCAATAGTTGAGGAAAACATGCTGCCAATACCTTACCGTATGCACAATGAGAGAAGGCCTGCCCGCCCTGCGCGCTGCGCGCTGCACCGCAACCAGGCTGCGTTTTGTTTGGGAAAATGCATGCTGATGCAAGGTAAATCGACAACGCATTTCATTGGAATATTGTGCCAGGTTTTTTTTTTTTTTTTTTTCTCTCTTTCTGCCTTCTTCCTTTCCTCTTTCTTCTACGTGTGAGGTGATGTGAGTCCGAGGGTCGAGGTAAGGTCCCTGAGAGTTTCCGTTGGGCGACACCGCAGCAGGGAGGGGGCACCAGGGGATCGGGGGGCTAGATCGATCCATCTACGGTATCCATCTGCTGACGAATGTCGGAAATCTGTAGATTCCGATTTCGACATTTCGGGCAATGGCATGGCCAGCTGGCGTGAGGTAAGGTACCTACTGTGTGTTGGCTGTATTCTTTTACGTGCTTTTTGGTTCTTTCTTTGCTAGTTGTTTTCTCTTCTTGGGTAACATCTCTGTTGGCCTCATGGCCTGCCTCACTGGTGCATCTCCACATGCAATCGTCGCCGCCATATGCCGTCGGAGCTGGCGCTGGCACTGGCGCCGGGCGTCTTATCTGCGACTACCTGACCTTTCAACGCCCTCAATCTCCGAGGCGTGTGCGTGACATACCACCACTACCACCACCACCACCACGGCCACACCCGAAACTTGGGTATATGATTTGCTGGCGCTTTCGCGCACACCTGTGACTCACACCTAGGTTTTTTGCCCCGAGTCCCCCGTTCACCACTCTCCTACTCTCTCTCTCTCTCTCTCTCTCTCTCTCTCTCTCTCTCTCTCTCTCTCTCTCTCTGTGTTACTTTGCTTCCCCTTACGGCGTGTCGGGAAAGGGGGAAAGAGGCTGTGTATCTCGATGAGGGAGTGGTTGTGATTGGTTATTCATGTGTCCGGGAGTTGCGGGTAGTTTGGGGCTGGTGTCTGGTGTCCCGTGTAAGTAAAGCTCCCGAGGGTATGACTGGACACAGAGAGGCCGAGAGGATATTGCCACTCTTCTAGGGATTGGACGCGTCGTTATTTTGCTTGTTTTGGGGGCCAGACATCCGAGTACGACGACGACGACGAATCCGTTGCCTTGGGATTGTGGATGGGAGGCTTGGGAGGTTGGGAGCGAATCGTTTCGGTGAAGCGTTCTTCTTTGGGGATGTGGGTTAAGCCCCAGGGTCTTTGTAGGCAGCAGTTATGAGTATCCACGAATTGTGATTGAGATTGCGAGTACATTTCCTTGTTTGGTCGATTGGAATTTGGGCTAGTCGTCTAGATCAAGATGTCTATCACCGTGATGATATGGTTGTAATTGTGAGACGTTGATACCATCAACAGGTGACTCGTATCTTAAGCTTCGCGTGCCATGGGCTTTTAGTGGTCCTCGAAAAAGTCGTGACCAATACAGCGCGACTCGCTGTGATAAAAATCTCGTAAACGAAACCCTGCTGATATTTCACACTGCAGTTACTTAACGGTCTATGGACGTGTGTTATGGGATGTCTAGCAACCATGGAAGATAATTGCACACCCTTCTACACCATCGAGATGTCACTATCATGGAACCAAATTGAAAGACAATCCCTATTGGGGCATAAGAACTTCCAGAAATCGAAGACTGAGAACAGTGTGAACGCACTGGGTAGTTGTGAATCTCCAAGTTTGCGCATTTGATAGGTCCAGTTTACAAGCTAAATTTTCCCAATCTACCTGGCAGCTGGTGAAACGTCATGCGGTTGCCTTGAGGCTCAACGAGATGCTGCCGGATGAGTTACGGTCACAGGCCTGAGGCAGATGACTCCTCGTTTCTCAGGACGCACATCGAGTGAGGCCTCCGACGTCCGGGGTCAAGTTGGGATTTGAGGGTCTCTGCGGTTAAGCATGTGATCAAGATTGAGTCCCATCGCGGTTGCTTATGATGAATGATGTTACGGTGCAATCAATGATCTCGTAGATGTTGTGGTGTGAGTCATAGTGATGCTTGGGTCTAGGAGGCTCTGTCGATTCGTCTATCATGTACTCGTTTTAGCGTGATAAACCGGACTTGGGTATTTCAACGTCTGTCTCGTGGTTCATTAGCTATCAGTATATCAAACGACAAGACTCTTGAACGTGTTGACAAGAGTGAAGGGTCACGGGTCACAAGCATTAACGCATTTACTTGCATGTTTCAATGGATAATCTTTTGAGTTCCACTCAAATCACCATGATCCTACATGTTTTACGGTAACTAACGTCGTTGTTTCTCTGCCTGCCTCTTTGCCTTCGCGTCTGAGTCAATTCCCGCGCAAACTTTGGGCTTTTTACTTAGTACTCGACACTATGCTGATCGAGATCTGAGTGATAGGCATGGTACTCGACGTGAAGTCTCGCTGAAGAAATCAAGTCTCTTTACTTGAAAGTAAACAGTTCTCTCACTTTCTAGCTTGCGGTAATCTTTGATATTAACAAGCTGATACCGGTCTCAGCCAATAGGTCATGTTTCTCTTGTCAAATATCACGATGATTCTTCCCAGACATAGCCCCCTATCGGAGACGAGAAGACAGGACGTCCACTTGGGTCCTTTGACTACGTTCGAAAATCTAGGGCGCGCCCAAATGACTTCGGGAATACTTCTTTCAAAAGAGCCACGGCCTCATGACGCCTTCCGGATTTGCCTCCTCTCCTAGAGTCCTAGGGACTATTTACTATCTTTGATGGATGACTCCATGCCAATCTCTAAGCTCTAGCTCCGTAGATCGTTGGAGATCAAGCTTAGACATTAAAGTAGACGCTCTGTTAGGCTTCTCAAGGGAGTCAGGGACTCCCAGGAGGGTGTCAGGGAGACCAAAAATGTACATGTATGACCGCGTTGATGACGAGGAAATTGAGTGAGCTAAAGTCTTTGAAGGCTCGAAAGAAACGTCAGAACTAAACAGAGACGGATAGAAGAGGATCTGCATTACTCGAAATCTCAAAAGCTTCACAGGTCCGTACATGATTCACAAAACGGGAAGGCCATAGGTATGGCAGCAAAAAGCGCCAGCAATGCCAACACTAATGCCCCTCCCTCCCCTCCTCTCCCTCTTTCTATTGACAAGCCGAATTTCACTTTCTCTCACATGATTTGCTAAATAAGCCATGGACAAGGAAGGGCCTGCTCAACTCCAAAATAACAAAAGATTGAGTCCTAGGCCAAGGAAACCCACCACACCAGCAAAAGATTGCGTCGAGGGGGAATCGAACCCCCGGCTCCCCGACGCTGCTGGATGGCAACGGAGAATTTTACCACTAAACCATCGACGCTGAAGAAGCTGGTGAGCTATGATGACTTCGACCATGAGATTGTGCGTTCAGTAAGGATGTGGTGCGGGTGGGTGGGTTGTGGTAAGATTGGAGAGGGTTTCTGGACCCTGAAGCGTGTGGAGCATGCGCCGGCGGACAGGGGTTTAGACCGCTCGAGATGTTCCTGCATGCAAATACATCTGCAGTCCCTAGTAGGTAGTGTTTCTCGGAGTTGAGATACCTACCTTAGGTTGAAGGCCTGGGTGTCAGGAGTGAGAACGACTCAGATCTATGAATTTGTAGGTTTTCGGACCGCAACTTGTCTCCGTGATCAGCCGTTAGTTGGCCCCACTTTTGCCGCAGCCTTCGGTCTCGGCTCCGCGTCTTAGACACCGGTCCTTGATTGAAAACATCACTTCAACGACAAGAGAGAGCTTTTGATGCTGAAGTGACGCATGGGGCAGTGGGTTTGAGAGTTTGCTCAACTGAGCTGTTGAGACTACCCTTCTCGTTATGGGGCATTGGCAGTGCGAATCTCGATGTTGCTCTTGCGGCCGCCTACCACTTCCGCGCAGGAAAACTGTGTCATTGTATCGCGGCTACCAGCTTTGTCGAGGCTGGTTAAGTTTCACGTTGAATTATCATGCCATACACTTCTGCTTCATAAAAGTGTGTTTTTCTAGGTCCAACTGTAACTCCCTCTTGACTTCCACATGACAGTTACTCTCTTAGTTCGCCAGTCAACATCAGTTGACTCTTGGTCCTATCATCTTAGGTAGCCTTTTGCAACATATTTTCTAAGGAATACTCTTAGAGAGACTTGGCTCAAAAGAGGCATGTTCTTGATGATACCTTGGGTAATTGCGAAGGGAATGGATCACCAGAGCAAGAGGAGCAACGCGAAGGGCATGCGAGCAAAATCAAGTCTCAGACCCATCACGAAAGCGAACGCTAACCAAAAAGACCCGAGTAGCTTCAGCTACGACGCTGGACACATGACCATGTGGGGATTTATTCTGAGGAGTGGTCCCGTTTCCCAATTCAAACGCTATAGCCCGCATCAGCCTGATCACACCTGGCCACAGACCTCGGGTGGCTTCTGGACATGAAAGAGACGAAGAGTCCCAAGTTCGGAAGATCCAGTATCACGCCTCCAGGATCCCTTTTGGTGTAGGGAGTTTTCACTGCTGAAGGAGCCACGGCAGTACGACTTAGTCAAAAGCGGTCTTTGTGTTCTTTCACCCTTGACAGACGGGTCTGTTCCGGCACCAATGGCACTTCTACCGATGCCTCAAAGAGCAAAGAAGAGGTCAAGAAGTGAACCCGAGGATGAATTGGTGAGAGGCAGGGGGATTATAAAACCAGTCAACTGGAATCTTGATCCCCCTTAATCGAAGGAATCTTGAACATCATCTAGTAGGACTCAGGGGTTTGTTGGACAAAGACTGAGATGTACGAAAGGCTTGCTAGCCATAGATGATCTGCCGGCGATGAATCACGCGATCTACTGGAACAGGCTTCATCGATGGCATGACTCTATTGTATAGCTGAGGCGGCCAGCTAGTGCTCGGTCAAACTCGGTAGTAGGCTACACGCGCCAAGAGATGTTCGCGACATGTGTAATTGCATACGTCAGCGTCATTGGGAGATGTTTTCTGATCTGCTACAGGACATGCAAGGCGCCATCAAGTACTACTGTCTCTTACCGAAGCCATGTTGCACTTATCGGAGCAACGTGGCAGGCCTTCCTGAAGGCGCATCATTACTCGGTCTCAGTGTTTCACCTAACAGAACAATTGGTTGTGTAGATCTGAGTATGTAATTCTACTCATCTGTGTCTCGGACGCCTGACAGTGCGTATGCGTTGTGCGGATTGCTACTTGGCGTTAAAAGTGCTACATTACAACGCTCCAACTTTGAGAAGCCCATTACGCATGTGACCACTAGAACTCCTTACATCCTCCCTCGTCTTTGAACCAACAGCGCGCCCCTCGCCCCAGAGTTCCGTTCAGAAGTCAGAACTTGAGAAAGTGTGAGCCTCTTGACAATTGCTCTCCTATCCGCCAGCCATGTCGACTTATGCATACGAAGCACTCCCGGACCCGAGAAAGTACAGGACGTTGCTGAAACTTCTCCCAGCCTGCAACACTGAACCAGAAAAACTTCGCGCGGAGGTGATTCTCTGCCCGCGCGAAGAAGCACTATCATACCAACCTCTGCCATACACCTGAGGCCAACAAGACGCATCATGCTCAATCTGGCTTAGAGATGCCGGAGATTCTGCGTGGAAACCTTTCTCGATACGACTGAATCTCGAATCGTGTCTCAAACAGCTTCGAAGGCAAGAAGCCCGCATCCTATGGATTGATGCAATCTGCATCAACCAAACGGATGACGTTGAGAAGGGCCATCAAGTTGCAAGCATGGATTTGGTCTACAGATCGCAAAGCCTCGTCATATGGTTGAGAGAGTGGTCAGAGAATAGCGACATCGCCCTTGACCTTCTCCAATCATTTCGAGACTGCTTCGTCGCAAACGGGCACGAAGAATTCGCTTGGTACAGTCCGTTGTCAGATCAAGTCGCGAAAGCGGGGGAGCGCTTTGGGGAAAGCCAAACGGACGAAACATGGGCAGCTTTTGTCGATCTGATCAATAGGCCTTGGTTCTCGCGGCGCTGGGCTGTTCAAGAGGTTGTCTTGTCTAGTCAGAAACACGCCCACTTGGGTAACCGGATCTTTCGTTTAGGCTATCTCGTTTGGCTCTGTGGGTTTCTTAAGCTGAAGTCCTACCACCTACGTAAAGAACTACCAGAGTATAGCGAATGCCGAAGAGTTCGCGGGGACCTTGTTCGCAATTATAAAAGCCCGGCGCCACTCGTGGATTCTATCGATACCATTTACCGAGTCTGGCGAGCGAATAGCGCAGCTGCCAGAGTAGACAAATCATCTCTAACATTGGAGAGGCTTTTAGACAACTTTTTATCGCTCGATTCCTTCGATGCCCGGGACGGCATTTGTGCGTTTTTGTCAATGGCCAGCGACATCGACACAGAGGAATGGTTTTCAGACTACTCAGACCAAGCTACGACTACGGAAATATATGCAAAAGCTACCTTACATATCATACAAAAAAACTGGTAGTCTAGATATCATCTGCAGACGCATACACGACAGGTCCTTCTCTCTCTCAGTCAACCGCCCATCCTCCTGGAGACCGTACCATGGAATCCAGACCATCAACTTTACGCCGGATCATTCACATCGGTTTAAAGGCTACAATACAATATCCTTGACGACATTCGGACAGCCCCTATCTGCGGTGAGAAGCGGCCAAGAAGGTCATCGCCCAAAATTCTGCCCGGGTCGCAATAATCCACGCTGCAGAGAGAAATTGGTTTGCGACGGATGCCACAGCAAGATACATGGTACCGGTTATGAGTGCGTTGACTGCGAGAAGTTGGACTTCTGCTACAAATGCATTGACCGGGCAACAATTGAACATAATCCGACTCGTCAATTCAGGGCACACAAAAACGCCGTTTACTTCGCCTCTGGCCATTCCATTGTATCTGTGCGAGGATATGCTTCTCTTCAAGCAAACCTTCGTGACGCCTGCTCCAAGTCAAAGAATCATCTGCCGTTCGTTGTCAGGGGCCTCGTCGTGGATGAAATAACGAACATTGGCCTGGGAGGCATAATTCAGCGCCGCGTTAACGGATTTAGGGTCGATCTGCCTTGGGAAAACTGGACGCAATTGCTAGAATTGGACCAGGTTAATGGCCTCGAAAGTGGAGGAACAAAGAATGCTGCATTTCTCAAGGCGCTAGTAGGCAACAGACTCTTATTAGAAGGGGAGCGGGGTGTCTCCCATTTGGCCAAAAATGTTATGGATATGTAACACATAAGTTTCGGCGAAGACAAATGGGCTTGCGATATGGAGCACCCGACCCAACTCTTGTCTTCGACGGAAGTGATGGTATCGAACGACCGAAGACTGGCAACTTCGACGAAGTACCTGGGTCCCGTGACCCCTGAGTCTCGAGTAGAAGATCGAATCGCTATTCTGTTTGGGTGTTCAGTGCCGGTTTTATTGAAGGATGTAGGGCACTTCGATGGAATGCCCGTGTGGCAGCTGGTCGGGGAGTGCTACATCGATGGGATTATGGAAGGGGAATTCATCAGTTTTGCAGACGAGAAGGATCTTGAACCAGAGAATATTGTTCTCGTGTAGAAAGAATAAGAACCAGGGCAGTTGTGGCATCGAAACTTTGTTGCCAGAGATTTGATGGGACTCAGAGGTTGAATAACGTTGGATGGTACTTTCGATAGAAAACCAGGAACAGATGTGAGGACCGAAAACCAATTTCTGCATTCCCTCGAGCTAAAGATAATCAAGGAAGGAGAGAAGAACATACCCAGCGTCATTCCCATCTTGGTATTTTCGGTCTGTCGAAAACCACTTGAAGTCAGAAGTTTCCAAATCACTATCTCCGGAGTGAGACTTATGCTCAGGGTTGGAGGTCACATCGCAATGGGTACTAACGTTTGGGGAGTCTGGGCTACATTCGTGGCACTGGTAGGTGGGCCATCGTGATCCAAACGGTGTTCTATTCATGTTTGTATCGTATTCGTTGACACTATGTGCTTTGCAATGCTAAAGTAAAGATGGAGCTCGTCCTCAACTAGCTCTTAACCTTGACAATAAGATGTTCAAGGAACTTTCAACTTACGGATGATGTTGCCAAGAATCTCAAGGTATGAACCGAAGGTAGCGTGAGCGATTTCTCCGACAAATGAAGAATGATGATGGATGAAGCCCTTGCTTAGTAGTCAGCAAAGCCTTCAGACATACACATCGCTGGATGGCTTACACCGAGTTCATTAACTAAGACAATGGGTACCTGCAGAACCAGCGCCTCTTCTTAGCCCATCTCAGACCTAAATATTGCATCAGATGGCCCAATCCACACGTGACTACTTGGTCAAGAAGTAGCAACTCCCAGGCCTTATGTCAGTCATATTTGTTGACCCCTCCCTATCGTCTTAAGCTCACTGGTCCGATGTGTAGTTAGTCTGGTCCCCGCTGAACAAGGTGTGGTGGAAGTGAGGTGGAACCACCATGGGGCACCCAATCGGAGGCGAACTGGCAGGGTAGTTTCAGGCTTGGCCGTCCCAAACAATGCAAAATTCCATTGCTAGTGATGCCCTCCGATGCTGTAAGCCCCTTGTCTCGGCGATACTTCTCGAAGTCGAAGGTGAGGCCGGAGGCTGGCAGAGTGCAGAACGCCCGGCCTTGGTAGACGGTTGAGAGCTGATGTCTCGCTTACGACTTGTCCGCCGTAGGAATCCTCTGGCCGGTAAGAAGAATCGACTCTAGCTTGTTGATGGAATGATCCATAGGACACTATGATTTGTATTCAGTATGTATTTCTTAACAGAGCCAAAATACGTGCATCGCGGCTCGTGAGTGGCGGCAAACTCATTCGACTTGTACGATTCCCGTCGCAAACACAGAAAGCATCGACCGAGAACTCATCTAGTTGAATGGGGAATTCAGGTATGCGTGGCGCTCCTGTTCGGGTGACGGTTCGATGCTGGTTGATCAGTACGGATAGGGGAGGTGAACGAGGTGGTGTTACCGGTGCGGCATGGCGTGTTCGATGGGCCTAAGTCAGCAGGTCGGGTGCTACCTAGGACGGCCTGCGGGTGTGCTAGACGGTGATCCAGGTGCGGGGGAAACCAGCCTCTCTCGTACCCTGACGACGTGGCTGGCGTGCCCAGACAACGACACCTCCTGGAGAAGGCTCAATCAGCAGCCCTCCAAGACCGAGTAGGCGGCGAAGCCTTTCGATCCAAGAAGGTGGGAAGAGTCCAGAGGGCCGATGGAACATGTCGGACTGAAGCTAAGAGATAGGCGAAATGCTCGCCATGAACTTTTGACAGGAGCTGCAGACCCAAGTCTGCGAACGAGGTCCACAAGCCATCGGTACATAGTGGTGATTTTGGACGGTTGTGCAGTGTCATGGTCGGTCCAGCCCCTGGGTTCTTGGTGCTGTCTGGTGCTCTTGGTTCGACCTGGAATGGATTATCAAGGCCGTGCCTTTGGCAGGTGGAAAGGCCGGTGGAAGGCGTCCAAGAGGACGGCGTTGGGGGCTTATCTAGCCGTGGCGAGGATGCCAACACCGATATTACAACTTGGCGGGTGCTTGGTACCAGTGGTGAACTGTCGATAAAAGCTGCCAAAAATTGCCAACCTGTTGGCGATGGTTGGCATTTCTCGGCTGGCGAGTGAAGTGGCGCATATTTGTGGGTTGTGCAGCGTTTGTCTCTGGGCGGCCGGGGAAACGTGAGGGCAGTCTCGAGGAAGTATCGGACATGTACCCGCTCGGAAGGGCTGTTAGTTCATTTCAATTTGCGAATACGTAATCGCATGTGTGATTTAATGTTGCCATCTTCAACGCTGACTGGCCTGAAGGTGGTGTTTTTGGTTCGGCCAAGGGCTCGGCAGGCGTACCAAGTCTGCAACCGCAAATGAGAGAGAGGCACGCGAAGTAGAGAAAACGGGAGGACGAGATTGTCAGTTCAACCGAGGCCCTGAATATCTAACGGTCGATGCGGCCATCGTTCTTTGCTTCGTCGTTATATTAGTCTTGTTGTGGCATGTGCGTGCCTAGATACGCAGCATGGAATAAGGTGAGTTATTGAGGATGAAATGCCATTGTCGGTCACGGATGGTGCCATGGGCGGCGGATGGGCGCAAGTACGGCCGGCAGTTGCTTGGCGGGAGACGCGCTTGTCAGACGGGAGTCATGCCGGGAGGGAAGGTGATGGCTGCATTCGTCCTGGCCGGATTTCGTGAGGCATGAGAGAGGCGCAGTTGATAGAAAAGATTGTCTTCGTAGACCACGCGTGTCTTGATTAATCTACCTAGGTTCCAATCGTAGTAGTGAGTAGAAGGCAGGTGCGTCTGGGTCCTTCGCACCTTCCCTTCACTCCTGCTCCTTCCAGGCCAGCAGCACCCGCCTGTTCCTCCTTTCTCTATCTCCCCCGGCTGCCTTACCTAAGCACGTGCTGAGGTGCACTGTACTTCCGAGGTCCCACACCTCTCCGCCAAGATCGACGTCCCCCGCCGCCCCTAGAAGGCGCGGAACGACATTAGGGACCTTCCATGCAGCTGCCCGGGCGGGCTCCGCTGATAATGGTAGTTACGATTGCGGTACGCAAAGGTACCTCTCATGATGCTTCCTCTCCTTCCCACCAACGCCCGACACCATGTCAATCCAACATCTTCGACGTGTCGTATTCCTTTCTTCTGTTCCACGCCAACTTCCAACGCCCAAACCCACCACCATCCCATGATCGTTCTAGTCGCCCTCTCTCGAGCTCAGCTTGCCAGCACCCAAGACTCTAATCGACGAGTCGGCAACTTGTCAACCATAAGCTTCCCTGAAGCTCGACTTGCACCTTCTCTTCTCGTCTAGCACGCCGTCTGCTTCACTCCACTTCCCCGAGACTTGGCCTTCCTCTGGCCCTTGGCATACACCCATCTTACTCTCTCGGGACTGTCCATCCCTCCTCTGAGGCCTATCACTCGCCGATTACCGCCCTCGACTTGCGTCTGCGTTGCCCTGATTCCGCCCGCATGCCTTCGCCGCAGATAGCCATGTCCAAAAGTAGCTTCTCGGCGCGACAAGGCGACGCCGAAGGGGATGTGAGGGCAGGGAGAGCATGTTGATCTAGGACGGGCGACGAGGTTGAGGTGGTATTCTTCTCTGAGCGATCGACCGTGTCTTCTTTTTAACTCACTGCATCTCCGCCCTCGACCGCAATCGACTTTCTCCTCTCCTCGTAC